>NW_026695941.1:0-1200000 GCF_030347475.1 Cadophora gregata
TCCAAAACACAAATTCAACAACATCATCATGGCAACTGCCGATACCGTGACTTTGGGCCTGCCTCATCCTCCCAAGTATTATCGACGGCCCACTTGATACGAAATGCTGCTAATGCGTCGACAAGGGCTAACCCTCAAACCCTAACCCTAACCCTAACCCTAACCCTAACCCTAACCCTAACCCTAACCCTAACCCTAACCCTAACCCTAACCCTAACCCTAACCCTAACCCTAACCCTAACCCTAACCCTAACCCTAACCCTAACTAATCACCCTAACTATCACCCTAACTATCACCCTAACTATCACCCTAACTATCACCCTAACTATCACCCTAACTATCACCCTAACTATCACCCTAACTATCACCCTAACTATCACCCTAACTATCGTTACAAACTTACCGCGAAGCCGTTATATATATAAGATACCGTCAAATTTACGGCGAAGCCGTGCAAGGCGTAGCCTTGTTTATTATATATTATATATTATATATAATACTTAGGGTCAGGCTTAGGGTCATACTTAGGGTCATACTTAGGGTCGATTTTACCTATTATACCGTCAAATTTACGGCGAAGCCGTTATATATATAAGATACCGTCAAATTTACGGCGAAGCCGTGCAGGGCGTAGCCCTTTATATTATATATAATATAATATTCAGACTTAGGGTCAGACTTAGGGTCACACTTAGGGTTATACTTAGGGTCATACTTAGGGTTATACTTAGGGTTATACTTAGGGTCATACTTAGGGTCGATTATACCTATTATACCGTCAAATTTACGGCGAAGCCGTGCAGGGCGTAGCCCTTTGTATTATATATAATATAATATTCAGACTTAGGGTCACACTTAGGGTTACACTTAGGGTCATACTTAGGGTCAGACTTAGGGTCACACTTAGGGTCACACTTAGGGTCATACTTAGGGTAATACTTAGGGTTAATTTCACTTATTATACCGTCAAATTTACGGCGAAGCCGTTATATATATAAGATACCGTTAAATTTACGGCGAAGCCGTGCAGGGCGTAGCCCTTTGTATTATATATAATATAATATTCAGACTTAGGGTCAGACTTAGGGTCACACTTAGGGTCAGACTTAGGGTCACACTTAGGGTCACACTTAGGGTCATACTTAGGGTTAATTTCACTTATTATACCGTCAAATTTACGGCGAAGCCGTGCAAGGCGTAGCCTTGTTTATTATATATTATATATTATATATAATGCTTAGGGTCAGGCTTAGGGTCATACTTAGGGTCATACTTAGGGTCGATTTTACCTATTATACCGTCAAATTTACGGCGAAGCCGTTATATATATAAGATACCGTCAAATTTACGGCGAAGCCGTGCAGGGCGTAGCCCTTTGTATTATATATAATATAATATTCAGACTTAGGGTCACACTTAGGGTTACACTTAGGGTCATACTTAGGGTCATACTTAGGGTCAGACTTAGGGTCATACTTAGGGTCGATTATACCTATTATACCGTCAAATTTACGGCGAAGCCGTGCAGGGCGTAGCCCTTTGTATTATATATAATATAATATTCAGACTTAGGGTCAGACTTAGGGTCAGACTTAGGGTCACACTTAGGGTCACACTTAGGGTCACACTTAGGGTCAGACTTAGGGTTAAGGATAAGGTTAATTAGATACATAGTATCTAATAGATACTATGTAATTTACTAGCGCAGCGGATATTACAGTAGTAATATTAACCTTACTTAGGGTGAAGGATAAGGTGAAGGATAGGGTGAAGGATAGGGTGAAGGATAGGGTGAAGGATAGGGTGAAGGATAGGGTAGAGGATAGGGCTAGATATAAGGCTGAAAATCAAAGGATAATCGAAGAATCAAAGGTAAAAGAATAAAGATAAAGGTAAAGGTAAGAGATAAGGTGAAGGATAGGGTAGAGGATAGGGCTATACTTAAGGTGAATAAAATTTATTAGAGCCGAAGCTTTGAAATCAAAACTTGAACCTTATAACCGATGCTTTGAAATCAATAGATTAAACCTTATAACTAATACTTTGAAATCAATAGATTAAACCTTATAACTAATACTTTGAAATCAATAGATTAAACCTTATAACCGATGCTTTAAAATCAATAGATTAAACCTTATAACTAATACTTTGAAATCAATAGATTAAACCTTATAACTGATACTTTGAAATTAATATTTTAAGGGTTAGGGTCGGACTTCGGGTCGAGCTTAGGGCCGAGCTTAGGGTCGAGCTTAGGGTCAGACTTAGGGTTATATAGAAGGCTATTCCCTTTCGATTATTCACTCTTCATCACTCTCTTAACTATCATCACTCTCTTAACTATCATCACTCTCTCGACGATTATCACTCTCTCGACTATTATTACTCTCTTACCTTATCTTTCTAAACTATTACTCTCTTACCTTATTACTTTCTCACCTTATCCTTCTGAATTATCACTCTCTCAACTACTTTACTATTATCGACCCTATACTTACCTTATCCCTGCCCTAAGCCTTACCCTAGGCCTCTCCTATCTACCTTACCAGCGCCTACCTTACTAGCGCCTACCTCACCGTCGCCCTCTCCGATTTTTTACCGTTTATTCTTCACTTACCCCCCTATTTCAGCACCTAAGGATTAATTTCCACCGTCTAAAAATCGATTCTACCGGCTAGTTTTCGAGATATCATCACTTTTATAAGTTATCTCGCAATTCTACTGATAAATCACTAAGTTTTCATATTTCCCCTGATTTTTACCCCGCACTTTACCCCGCAATTACCCCTCTACCCCTCTTTTACTATGCTGTTCGAATGCCCCGCGTGTAAAAATGAATATATCGATATTCTCGATCATATTCGTAAAAAACACCCTACTGATTCCTTTACAGAGCTTCAATTACAGCCTATAGGCCTTGTTCCCTGCCCTACCTGTGCTACAGCGTGTAAAGGAGCCCACGGGATTAAGACTCATAGCGCTAAAATCCACGGAATCACCGGTAGCTCTAGGGTATCAACGCAGCACCGAATCCATACTACCCCCTCTGCCTCAGCACCCTTAGACGCTGAAATCGACGATTCTATAGGCACCCCCTACCCTGTAATCGATTTCCCTCAGCTACTAGCACCCTTTCGAGCCGCTACCCCTAAGGCCAGAGCCTCTCTAGGCCTTTCAGGCTCTGAATACCCTACAGCTCCAGGGGCTACAGGCCTGTATAAGTCGCCTCCAGCACCTACAAGCCGAAATCTCAGTACCCCTCCACCCCTACCAAGCCCCCCATTCGATATCTACCCAGGCTTTACAGGCTCTCCGTCCCCTGTAACTTCAGCACCAAATAGCCCTAAATCGCCTACCTACGCCCAAGTTACCGCCACCCCTCTAGGCTCTAAGCACCCTACGGCTCCAGGCTCCAAGTACCCCGCACCTTCAGCACTAACAGGCTCCAAGACCCCTGCACCTTCAGCACCTACAGGCTCCAAGCACCCTACGGCTTCAGGCTCCAAGACCCCTGTACCTTCAGTACCTACAGGCTCTAAGCACCCTACGCCTTCAGGCTCCAAGTACCCCGCACCTTCAGCACCTACAGGCTCTAAGACCCCTGTACCGTCAGTACCTACAGGCTCCAAGTACCCTACGGCTCTAGGCCCCGACCTCCCTACAGGCACCCGAAGGATTCAGACCCCACGGGGTATTTGGTACTCGATTCCAGGGGAAGTAGACGCTATACTCCCAGCGTACGACGGCCCTACAGGCCCTGAACCAGACTCCCTCCCAGGCTCTCGACCCCCCACGCCTACAGGCTCTACGTCACCTACATACGCCCAAATCGTCGCTACAGGCTATATACCCCCGAAGCCGTCCACTAAACGCCCTGCAAGAACACCCTCCCCAGGGGCTCAACGCCCTACGACACGCCAAAAGATAGGCCCTACGCAGCCTATAGAGCCTATAATCAAAGACAGCTCGTCCGACGAAGATCTTTATAGTGCCTCTACAGCGCCATCGTCCCCTACCCCTAGCTTTGAAGACGCTATCTCAACGCCTATACCAACTACACCTACCGATAAGACGCCTACCACACCTAGCCTACCCTCTGATAGCCCCTACTTCCCTCGACTATCACGAGTAGGCTCCCCTATAAGCAACCGAAGCTACTCACCCCTAGAACCACCCCCTAAAGCTCCCCAAGCTTCAGCACCCTCTCACGCTAAAGAGCCTATAATAATAAGCTCTTCTCCCCCAACAACCCCTACAACACACCTACCCTCCAAAACTACCACAACTCACCTACCCTCTAAAAACACCACAACTCACCTACCCTGCGAAACCTCCACACCTAGCCTACCCTGTAACCCAACACTCCAGGGCCGTACTATAGGGCCTACAGCGTCTAAACGCCCTATATCAACACAAGGCACAGCATCTTCAGCGCCTAAACGCCCTAGAACGTCAACACTAAAACGCCCTACCGACCCCCTCACATCTGAGCTACCCTTTGGATTACAACAATCGATCCACTGCCCCCAGCCTCAGGCTACCTCAGCACCTACACCCCTACACCCACAGGCTTCCTCAGCGCCTACACCCCTAGACGAGAGCGCTAAAGACCACTTGAACGCTATAAGCTCAGCGCTAAGAAACCCCTATATGCAATCCCTTATGAGATATAGCACTATTAAGGTCCCTGAAACACGTCTCCACGCCAGGCAAGCAGCGCTATTTACAGAGGCTGCTAATCGAGCGGCTTTAGCGTTCTTACGGCAGCCAAGAGAGAAGCAATTACTGGACTTTTTACTGCTTCCCAGGGTTCTCGGCCTAGGATTACAGAAGGAAGAGCTCGCTAAAACGCTGAAAGCCTACCCTACGACTATACCGGATATCCCTGAAACTCAGGGACCTCCCCCTGAACTCCCTACCCCCTCAAACGACTCCCCCGCCAAAAGAGCGACTAAGCTTCTGGAAAAAGGCTATATAGGGCGTGCCTCTAGAGCCCTAATCGACCCTACGCCTCTAGCTCCTAGCACTCCAGAGACGCTAAATACGCTATACTCGAAGCACCCTATAGGGCATAATAACCCCTTCAGTAACGCTAACCCCTCCCCGGGGCAAAATATCACCCCTGAAACGATACGACAGGCTATTCGATCGATTAATAGAGAGAAAGCCCCTGGCCTCAGCGGCTGGACCCGCCCGCTACTTGATATAGCGCTAAATTCGGAAAACTCCCCTGTAACTATAGCGCTTACATACCTAGCGAATATGATTCGACAGGGTATAGCTCCAGGGGTCGACCTCCTATGTGCTTCCCGACTTATAGGCCTTCAGAAGCCTGACGGAGGTGTTCGACCGATCGCTATAGGGGACCTTATTTATAAGGTAGCCCTAGAAGCGATCCTTATCAGCTCCTTCAAGCCGTCTATGCTTCTACCCTGCCAATTAGGCGTTAGCACCCCAGGGGGTGTAGAGCCTATAATCTTCCTCCTTGACGACGCTATTACCGGCCTAAATACCCTAAAAACTCAGCAAATCGCCTCCTTAGACCTTATCAACGCTTATAACCGAATCGGACGAACCTCAATAGCGGCCGCAGTCGCTAAATACGCCCCTACCCTCTATCGGACCGCTAAATGGGCCTATAACCAGCCTTCAGTGCTAGTAACAAACGAAGGCCACACGCTAGCAAGCGCTGAAGGAGTACGCCAAGGAGACCCTATTGCCCCCCTCTTATTCTCTCTAGCGATCCGCCCCCTGCTAGAGCACCTCCAAAAGACCCTACCGAAGGCTACAATTATAGCTTATTTGGACGATATCTATATCCTTAGCCCTGAAACTACAGCACTACTCCCTGTAGTTATAGAAGCCTTCAGGGACTCTCCAGTAGCTCTTAACCGCCAAAAGAGCACCGAAAGCCCTATCTCCCAGTTATAAACCACTGGACTTAAGGCCTTAGGGACCTTTATAGGCCCTGTAGCACACCGCCGAACGTTCCTCCAGGGGAAAATCGACACTCTCGCTACAGCGCTATATACCCTACGAGACCTCCCTAAACAACACGCTACCCTACTCCTACGGGGTAGTATACACCTACTCCTACGACACTTACAGCGCCAATTGTACTCGGAAGACCTACTAGACCTCTGGAGGTTAGCGGACCTACGAATCAAGTACGCTGTACAAGCCCTAATCGCTAGGGAGCCAGGGGAGAAGACTACCCTAATTCGCCAGGCTTTACTCTCTCTTCCAGTGAGAGAGGGAGGCTTAGGGCTCCCTATACACGCCTTATTAGCCCCAGGGCTCTATAGGGCAGCTAAGGAAGCCTCTCGATCGATTCTAGTGGCTATATGCCCTAATCTCTACCCGGAACCCCCTGGACGCCCTGTACCGACAGCCCAAGAGGTCTTCTCTAGCGTTAACCAAGACCTAGAAGAGAAGATTCTACCTACCCTATCAAAACAAGCGCTAAAATCGAAGCTTGAGAACGCTAGCTACCTCGGACGATACTAGCTTAGAACCCTGCCCACGCAAAAACACCACCTTTTAGCGGATTCTACAGTTACCGAAGCACTACGGACTAGGCTCTTACTCCCTGTAAAGCCCCCTATTTCGCCCTGTACCGCCTATGGAGCCTACCCTCAAATAGGCCACGAAGACACCTGTAGAGGTGCTGAACGACACTAGATTATACGCCATAACCAGGTTACCCGTGCATTTATTACTACCCTTTCTAGCCGGGAAGACCTTAAAGTGGAATCGGAGCCTACGCCAGCTAGAACGCCCATAGCCCTAGAAAATAGCCAACGACCGGATTTTTCAGTGCTTATAGGTACTTCTAGGCACTATTACGACGTTCAAATAGTAGCAATCAACAAGGATTCAGCACGCGAAGAAGCCTATACTACGCTATCAGAGGCAGTAAACGCTAAACGGCTTAAATACAGCGACTTAGGCCCTGTATTTCACCCCCTGATCTTCTCGGCAGGAGGCCTAATAGAAGCCGAAACAGCGAAGACCTATAAGGCCCTACAGGGCCTATTAGGGCACTCTAGGGCTAAGTGGTTAGACGGGTATATCGCTAGCACCCTAACTCAGGCTCGAGGAATCGCTGCAACCTCGATCCTAGCACGTAGGTAGCTCATAACACACACTATACCTACCCTACAGCACACACTACACCTACCCTATAACACACACTACACCTACCCTACGGCACACACGACACCTACCCTACGGCACACACTTCACCTACCCTAAGTAACTCACACTTCACCTACCCTGTGATACACACTCTATCTACCCTATAGTACACACTCTACCGACCCTGCGACTCACACTCTACCTACCCTTTGATACACACTCTACCTACCCTATGGTACGCACTCTACCTACCCTGCGACTCACACTACACCTACCCTGTGGTACACACTCTACCTACCCTGTGGTACATACTCTGCCTACCCTATGGTACACACTCTACTTACCCTGCGACTCACACTACACCTACCCTTTGGTACACACTTTACCTACCCTTTGGCACACACTCTACCTACCCTTTGGTACACACTACGCCTACCCTCTGATACACACTTTACTTACCCTTTGGCTCTTACCCTCTGTATTATTAGTATAGTCCTTCTGTATTTCAAGACTATTAGGGAGAGATAAAAACACTCGTCGCAAGCTAGCGTAGTTAGAAACAAATATAACCCAAACCTCAAACCCTAACCCACAAATATAACCCAAACCTCAAACCCTAACCCTAAAATCGCGGAAATCGGTTAACGTTTGACCGAGATATCGTCAAGTGATAATATAGGGTTTTTAAAGGGTAAGTCGATTGTGAAAACGACCCCTTCAGCGTATAAGCCTAATAAAAGCTCTTTTCACTATTATAACGTAGAATAGTAACCGTTACGTTGCGTACTAGCGTATCTTGTCCTATTACAGAATAATAACCGTTGTAATAAGTACCAAAATAACTCTTTTTAGCGTTTTACACTTATAAGTTAAATATATATTCAAACTCAAGGATTTGATTAGTTCTTTCAGGGAGCCGCGTATATTAAAGAATAGGGGCTATAAAAACGGTCTTTTCTACCGCTGCTAGGAGCACGCTAGTGGGCTCGCTTAGCTCTCTGAAGTAGCTCTTATTCGCCGTCGTAACGTAACGACATTTCTAAGAGGGATATTAGCTCTCGCAATAGCTAATAGCGAATAAGACGCTAGTCCGAGTTGGGAGTGTTCTTGACGACTAGCACGACACTTAATAGTCGGATTATATAGCCAAGTCCCGTGACTTAGTTAGACGTTCAGGGTTGATATAAGAGTGTTAGGTAATAACAAGCACTTATCTGCTTTTAGCTAGCCTCGCAATTCTAACTAATAGTAAAGCTAGACGATTCCAGCTTTCAAATAACGCTAGGCTAAGCGTAGTCTTGTAACTTCGTATAAGTTGTCTATCGTCGTATAACTAAGTGAGTAGCGCTGGTAAGGTAGCGACGACAAGGGTCGAAAAACAAAGGCTCGCTTAAGGTAACGAGTATAAGTCGTTAGGATATTATTACGCCGTCACCGGCAGTGTGATTTAAGCTTGATATAATGTAATAGCACAGTTTAGCGTTAGCGAGCACGTGAGCGAAATAACCACGGATCAGGTGATAACCTCTCTATTAGCGCGAATATCAAGCTGAGGAGCCCTCGATTCCGTGGAGGGCGCTCGAGCCTATATAGATAAATTCCCCGGGCTATTCCTGATTAGGACTAATTACATTTGACGTAAAACTTGACGTAAACTCCTGTAGTAGCGTAGAGCTATTTCCCTTTGCGTATAACTAAGTGGGTAACTGTCGGTAAACCCCTTCAGAGTTAACCGAGCTCCACCGAGTCTTACCGAGCTTTGCCGAGCTCTAGACTCTTCCTAATCAGGTATAGTAAAGAAGTGGTTACCACTACCTTTACATAAAATCACTACTTTTAATCTCTAATAATTAAAACTGCTCCTTAAATTTAAGACTAATTTCACTTGTAATAAGCTAATAAAGGCTAATAAGACTAGTTATAAGCTTTAAAACACTAGATTTATTGGTGCGTCGGCGCACCCAGCACTCCAGCCCCGACCTTCAGCGATGCTCTGAACTCTGCTGTATGTTCGCTTATATTTTATACTGATATCATCAAGTTACTGACATTTTATAGCTTCGAGATGCTCGTTCAGGGGCTTCTGGCTTTGTTTTAATGGGTCATCCCCCTGCGAAATTATCAGCTGCTGAAATCAATGAGCTCGCTTTGAACCCTTCTCGTCAGAATCTCGCTATTCTGATCGAGAGGCTATGCTGGACTAAAGGCGTATTGCTCTCCTTCATCGCCCGGAGCAGCTTTTGGGGATCAGACGTTAGCTTCGATAGGTATCTCAATGGATTGCGCCTGTAATATATGCATTCACTAAGGTGTATCGTGCCCTTGAATACTCTGCATAACTCGAATAGGTCTTCATACGCCGTGACCTCTGCGATGCTCAGAACTATTTCTCTTGGTACTCTAGATCTGGCTTGCTTCTGTTCTTCCATGGTGTCAGGTGCCAGTGGTAACGTAGTTGCTAAGTATACCCTGAACAAACGCCATGGCAGAGAACGAGTATGTCAAAAACGGCGTAGAGGTGATAGCGAAGACAAGAGACGAAGCTCAGAGAGAGTGGTGGCAACATTTAACATCAAGGATCAGAGCACAGCGGAACACGGTTTTCGTAATGTGATAAATATGTGGACGTCTGAGGCATTAAAGAACACGGACGATCCCAACAGACACTCATAGCGCACTACGCTCGTGGTACAGACGAGTACTACCGGAACCTCGCTTATCGTGAAGGCTCTAGCTGCTGGGGAGAGTATAATTGTGTCCGTTTACTTCAATGGCTCCACGGAGTTGGGAAGAAGCTCTGCATTCGCATCCGCGTCCATACCATGCTCACAGGTCTACATTCGCGAAATCGCCGCGGTGATGCGAGATGTCTTCGACTGCATGACTAAGATAAGAGGGTCTGAAGCGCGAGTACCTCACGAATCTGTGGACTTTCCGGCCTACGGATATGATGATGGTTTCCGTTGTCGCTAGAGGATCAATTGTCAGAAGAAGAAATCCAGGGTTTTGTATATGAGGCATCGCGTTTTCTTCATTCCTCGGGGACGATCACATTAGGATAGAGGCCCTAAGATATTCTAACGCTCCAGTAGATAGATATGGCCTATTCCCCTTTTAGTGGGAGTTCATTTTGCGCCTAGGTCTCCTTGGTGGCTCGTTCGAAGCGAGAAACACACCGGTCCGACTCACCAAAAAAGACGTCAGCAGCGACGACTTTAATATCGACAAAACCATTACTCTTATAGTTTTCGCCACAAAGCGTAAGCGAGAGATTGATGCGAGCACAGGATATATAGCTTGCTTTCAAGGCACGATGTTGAGACGGACAATTACTGTTATCGGATACTATCTTGCCCAGAACCTGGATGGTAACTCTGTTTGGAACCTCCCCGCTTTCACCATTTTCGTCTGCTAATAAATCTTAGATACGAGTCAACTTAACCTATTTTCTTCAACAAGCCGGGCTTCCCACAGACCAATCCTTCAACATGGCCATCATTGGCTACGGCTCAGGCCTAATCGGTGTCATCACAACTTGGTTCATCGTCCCTCACGTGGGCCGCCACGCAATGTACATCCGGGGACTATCCGCCATTGCTCTCTTGTTCCTCATCATCGGTATCCTCGGTATCCCTTCCGTGACTATTTTTCTTTCCAGGGGTATCGGCGCAATTCTCATCGTATTGTCATTTGTGCATAACATTTCCATTAGACCAGTCGCTTACTCCCTTGTGTCGGAACTCCCCTCTGCGCTACTAAAGAACAAGTCTGTCGTGATAGCAAGGCTCTGCTATAATACCAGCGGGATTCCAATTCATGTCATCGTCCTTTATATGATCAACCCTACTGCGTGGGGTGGGGTGCTAAAGCTGGGTTTTTCTGGGGAGGAAGCTGTCTCCTCACACTCATCTTTGCGTACTTTTGTATTCCGAGCCAAAGGATCGTACACCGGCTGAAGGTTATAGTGGCCAAAAGGAAGTAGCATTCAGATCAGCTTCCTCTAATCAAGCGGCTTCAAGATATAGCATGTCTCAATTGTCAAGAGGGACGAGGGCAACAACTACACAACCTGTGTCATTTAAAACTTTGACATTGTATAGAGTGTGTCACCGGGGCATGTTACTGCCTACTAGCGTATAAGGCTTCAGCATTACAGTATCTTGAGACTCATTAAGACAGCCTGGGATTGAATACTACCAGTACGGAGTATACCAGGGAGATCACTGGTCCGGCCCCCACATATAAAACATGGCAACCAGGGCAAGGGAGAATGCGGGGCCCGGGTCTTCAAATCAACACTGACGTCAACCTCAACGTCCATTTCCATTTCCACCCTCGGAGAGCTTTAGGAGTCGGAACATGTGCCTGCCAACCCCCTTAGTGGACTAGACTAGACTAACTAGTCTCGTAGTGTGACAGGGAAAGAAAAGCAGTCATCATTGAATCTTTAATCATTGATATTCAGTACCTCGAACAACTATTACTGTGTTCTTTCAAGTAAGTATTCTGGCTTGGATAGGCTTAGAGGCAATAGAAGCAAAGCTTCAGCTAACACTTCCTTTCAACTCAACAGTCAATAAACAACAAACAAAAAAGTCCCACATCTACAATCAACATGTCTTTCATCCTCCGAACCGCCAGATTCGCAGCTGTTCGCCCAGTCGTCGTTGCTACGAGACCTTTTAGCAGCACGAGCTTCATGGCATTAAAGGAGAGTGACCGCCGTAAGCTTATTGCCCATCCAGGGGAAACTGGGATTGGACTGACCCGAGAGTACTAGATAACCCTGATCAGGCCGAGTCAAACGAGAGACACAAGCAAGATTCGTTACAGAAGCAGAAAGAGGGAAAGGGACACTGGAAGGCGGAGTTGGCGAGTGACAGCGAGGAAGCTGTGAGTATTTCCGCCCCTCTGCTATCCGCTGGGCTGCTGCCAGAATTACTGGGTCTCGGGGTGGAACAACAAATGTTCTGGCAGATGTCTAACGCGGAGACAGCTCCTGGCATCTTTAAGCTGATAGATGATACTCATAGGTTGCCGCAGACCGATCAAGCAACGAGTCGATCGAGGAGATGCAGAAGAAGACGAAAGAGCACATAGAGAAGAAGCACAAGTAGGCGAAGGCTTTCTATTCCTACTGAAGCTTCTTGGTTTGCTCTCAGCGCCGAAGAACTTAAGATATCCCCTAAGCTGCCGTTCGGAACACACATTTTTACAGGGGGTAGGTAGCCTGAACCGAGGCCCTGTAATTAAGCGAGGAACGCCAGAATTTACCTTCTGAAAGAATTCGAGTGTTTAAGCCTCTTTCTGTCTACCTACGAGGAAGCCTACTCGTCCTGTTGGAATTCTGACGAATGTATGGAACACAATCCGGCCGCCAAGGTGAGACAATAAACGTAGGCGGGTCCCTGTCCGTATCGTTCATATAATCGTTCCACTACTATCAAACCTCTCTATTCCAAGCAGTTCATACTATCACAACTGTCTGTATAAGTCGTCGGTCACTCTCAAGCCAGTCCAAGGTTGAGTTCAAGGCCATCCACTACCTGTGATATGAAAAATTCATGAAGACGCCGTATGCCTAGTTGAGCCAAAGACTCGCCGGCAGAATATGTACAAAAACAAAACCTCCTTGGCCTCATGATTTCTTTCCACCTCAAGGCCCCGTAACCATTACCCCCACTCCCCCAAACAACCCCGAAATAACCAACGCCGTCAAAACTCCCGCTCCAGCTCTATCCGCCCTCGTCGCCGGTTCGATAACTTCAGTGCTCGAAGCGCTCTTACTCCCCGCATTCACGTTGCCCTGGCTCGTACCCCCCGTCCCATTCGTCACCAACGCCGGCGCCTCATCAATCAACAGGCTCTGCACCACACTCAGCGCGCTCATCTGCTGACCCAGCCCATAAAGCCCATCGTACGACTCGTACCAATGCTCGCCGCAGGTCACTCCGTCAATTCCACCTGAACATTGCGCTGCTGCTGCCGACGCGGATGTTTTCAGTTTCGAAATGATGGTATCGTGGTAGGCGGGGGCGAGTTTGGCGGTTGCGGCCATCCAGCGGGAGAGGTACGCTTTGAAGGATTGTTGGTCGGTATCGCAGGTCCCGACAGTGTTGACGGGCTCACAAGCTTGTTCATACATAACTCCATCCTTGAAGAAGATATCCGTGCCGTTCAACAGCCCTTCGAGACGGCCTAGCCAGGTACTGGATTGGTTTGTCTGGGTTCTGTTAGATTTTCCTCGTTTCGGGGATGCCAAGACTTACAAATTCATACATTACTGCTGACCCGAATAGGAAGATTCCCTGATTATATGAGAACTGAATATGGTCGATAGAACTACAGTTATCGGTATCGCTCGAGCCATCGTAGACCTTGTAGTCCGTACTGATCAAGCCGAAACCCTCCATCCAATCCCAGGTCTTCTCAGCCCAATCCGCATACGTCTGATTCCCCGTATACCTTGCCAGCCTCGATGCGATATTGAAGAAACAGCCATTCGCGATTGAATTCTTGTACGTGTATCCGGCATTGAATGTGAAGATCTGCCAGCGAAGTCCGCCGCCACATGTACTGTCATCCCACTTCAAGAAGTTAGCCTCACAATTCTAGGATAAAGCTTTTGGTTCTCAACACAGCAGGACATACCCTCGTCACCATCTCATTGAAAACAGCTTGCGTCAAGGCCAACCACTGCGGTTCATCATCTGGGGGGTTCGGGTAATTCATCTCCGCCGCAGACATAGCCGCCATCGCCCAAAATCCTTGATCATCATTCCCCTCCGTCTTGGTCTGATTCGTAGGCATAAAATCGTCGTTCTCCCCGACTTGCGAGAGCATAGCCGCCGTGACTGTCGGGTTGTAGGAATTGTCGTTGGTGTAGTACCAGTATTCGATCATGGTGCCGAACATGGCTCCTGCTTCCCACCAGTAGTAAGGGGACGGGAGGTTGCCTGGATTATTTCCGGTGTGGTTTCCGGTGTAGTAGTTCATCATTCCGTAGGCGATTGTTGAGGCTGCACTTTTGATTGAATCTTGGGGATGTTAGTTGAGGTGAGGAAACGAGAGAGGAGAAGAGACCTGTTGATGTGATAACCAAATCTATTGCACCCGCGACTTGAGTCCAAGAAGCACATATTGCTACACCAGCTATTATATGTGTCCCCCTCATCCTCACTTCTCAATGTTGACAAGTGAAAGTAGATCAATTGATATTTCGAGGGCAGATCTAATCAGGTATTCTTCCACACCATTCGATAAACAAAGACAACAAATGAAGCGAGATAGTTCGGTAGCGACAGTCAGCCAAGCCAAAAATACAACCAAAAGAAGCATTTCCAAGACAATCAAGAGTTCAAAAGACTGAAAGTAAGCAACAAACAGTCGCCATAACACAGCACCGCCCCACCACTAACGGGAGTGGAACATCAGCACTCATCTTTAATCTCCAGCTTCATGAAACGGGTCCCACGATGCTAGAAATAGGTTATGTACGAAATGTGAGTGGTCAATGGGACGAATGACCCAGAGAATGATGCCTTTTGTGGAGATCCTAGGTGTGTATTTAGTTGACGAGATGGTTTGGGGTTGAGAGTGACGAGGATGGATACGTATGCATGGGTGTGAGCTTACGCAACTCGTAGATGGATACGATGGAAGCATGGAGCCGCCTGGTGTGCTGGAAGTTCGGAAAACTTAGCTTCGACAGTAATCAATCAATGACTAGCGCGGCTCTTGGAATCATACAAGTGCTTCGGATCGCTGACGAAATTGAGCAGCCTTGGATCTCTGAGACGTTGAAGATATATCTTGGCATGATGATGATAGGAGGCTTGGAAATGCTTTTGCACTGTGGATCCCGAATGAGTCGTGGCGTCGATTTCCGTTGCCGGTTCCCGCCAGCCGAATTGAAAGGGGGCTGTGGGCCTGAATATCAAAGATTTGATTCTATTTACAAATAATCCTTTCGTATAGACATGTGATCATTCCTTTATCCAACCATCCATATAAACAATGCTCATATACTCGTCAAATCATGCAAATGCTCATCTAGTCTCCACAAGTTCCCATAACGCCCTCAAGACCATAATGCCTCCACCTTGCGTCTCAACCGTTCTCCCTCTTCCTCTATCATTCAAATCTCGGATCCGAATCTTCCTATCATTATTCTCAAAGTCCATATTCTGCTCTGGGACCTCGCGCCTATGCTTCTTGTCCTTCCACTGCTGAGGGATCCCATTGTTGCGATAATCTACAGCATTATCCGGTAGCTCAACCTCAGCATCAGGTTTAGTTTCAGAGAGAGGTGCGCCCCACCACATCCCAAACTTGCCATCAGAATCAATAGTCGTGAGCGCTGCTTTGGCATTGTGTTTGATCCAATTCCCGTATCTAGAACATCTCTTATCGTGCCATTTCTTGATCTCAAGCGGATTCGAAGGCGGATCAAGATCCTTGGTAAGAAAGAGCTCACTGGGAAGAACCAAGTGCTCTGGAAGGAGGGCACAGAACAACGTCAGGTGGTGGAAGAATATCCCCTTAAAAGTCTGCCCGTTCTGGGAACAGTATGCTTCAGAGTCACAAGATTCTTCCATGACACCTGAACGGCCAAGCCCATGCCATTTCCCAAGCTTTCGACCAGTCGTATCCTCCGGAATCACGCTGTGATGCTTCAAGCTCCATCCTGTGGCGGCAATGACATCCTCAATAAGCTTGTGACCTTCCTCCAGATACGATCGAGCTCCAGTGGCTTCGTACAGACCACGTTGACCAGAAAGTAAAACCCCCTGATTGTATGTGTAGACCATCTCGTTCCTTGAATCACATTTCGTGTTGGGCATGGAACCGTTCCTTGGATGCTCGCTAGACCAGCCAGAAATATGATATCCATCCACGTAAAGCCCCTTCGAATCCGTCATATTGCTATCTTTTAGCCATTTGTATGCTTCGATTGCTGCTGCAAGATATTTGGGATCGTGTGCTTTAGCCCCTCCATCCGTGCTCGAGGGTAAACCAAACGGAGATGCATTTTTGTCTCCGGGAAAATAAAGATACATGGATATCGAGGCCGCGATCCAAAGCTCGTTTGTGATAGCGTTTTTGTAGGGAGTGAGATAAGGCGACCAGATCACTAGATTCAAGAAGTCAGCCTTTATGGGCTCAAATATCTGGAGCACTTTTGACAGGTATTCCCGCCTGCTCTATTCGGTGGAGGATAGCAACAACTTACTTCCACCATTGCAAAGAGTTGTATCCCAGCCTTGCGACGCAATATCCCAGAATAAACGTGCTCGATGTGCAAAAGCCGGAGTCCATTGTTCACCATACCATCCTACCGTCTCGGATTTCTCGCCGTAATGAGCTTCCGAGTGGGTATTGATAAACTTTATACTCTCCAGCCATCCCAGAACCACCCACAACATATCATCGTACGCTTCTTGCCGCAAAGCAAAGGCGTCTTGGCCAAAATATGAGGCGGAAAGCTGGGAGAAGAACTTGTTAAGGATATTCTCTGCGTCTTTCGGAGAGGATAGAGATGGGAAGGAGGTCGATATTGTGCTCAGGGCAGCCGATAAGTATGTTCCGATGACCGCAGACGTCCAATCGATTGAGGTTGGCCATATTCCCTGCCAAATCGCAAAGTATTCGTCCTGCAAAACGTCCAGCGCCTCGAGGATGGCAGGAAGGGCTTTGGGGTGTTTTGGTTCGATTCGAATTGGTTGCTGCTCTTCTCGCAGAGGACCAAGTGGCTGCTGTTCGCTGAAGTGGACAGTCGATCCAGAAACCAATGAGATACCCAATATCCAGAGGAGTATCAGTTGTTTTCGAAGTCCTGGGAGAAACATGGTGTTTAGGCGGCGGAGAGTGGGATCCAAAGTGCAAAACGGGGACGATCAAGGAGGAAATAGTGACAACATCTAAATCTATTCAGATCAATGATTGAGGAGAGAACAAATGAGCCACGAGATCATGATAGTGCAATGCAATTAAAGGCGCACAGAGCAACGAAACAGTTGCTCGTCCCGGTCGTCCAAGTCCTCGTAACTGTTGCCAGCCAAGGCTGACGGCTAGGCGCGGGGTCCCCGATTTTGAGGTGATTGGATGTGGAGGGGCAGCTGTTCCACTTTTTTCTATAGATGAGCACACAACCAAAGCCATCTCAACATCACCTCCTTCTGCGCATAGACTCTGGGGATATTATATTGAGTTTGAAACTCTAAATCCATGCTATTGCGCTTGATGACCATCTCCTTCACTTCCGCTCCCAGCCGGAGACAGAGTCTGTTTTCCGGACATGGAATGATCAATCGAGCCAAGGGAACACGGTCATCACTTGTCCAACCCAGGCTTTGTACCTGACTTTAAAGTCCAAGAAGAGACTGTTTGGCTACTGTGACACTGGAACAATGCACAAACGTAGTCTGTGGAGCAAGACACAAGATAGATCCGCCGAAAGCCCGGTTACTGAAATATCACTTGCTCCCCGTTGCCTAGGTTCAGACCTTTTATTCCTAGGTCGTACGACAGTCTCCCATCCTAGATGTCCGGTTGTCCAAGTTGAACAATCTGAATAAATGTCCTGATCTCATAGACTCCACCTCAGTTGATACGACTAATTTTGGCCGTCCAGAATTACAGTCGGCTTTCTCCTTCTATTGAATGCGACATCCTGCATGAGGAGAGATGGCACGAGTCCGTCAGCAAGTCACCCGATGATAGAGCAGACTAAGCATCTTGAGGGCTGGCTCAATCTTTATACTGAACGATTGAAGAGTCGTTGACGTTCTTTCCAGCGAATCCCTCCATCTCAATCTCCGGGTCTCAGTCAAGCCTTTGTCTGAGCCCGCTGACGATCCGGCATCGCATGCGAAGAATTGGGCCAGAAAAGTATCAAGTCAAAAGTTACACACTTCGGATATGTGACACTTGATCGTCATCTATAAATCATGGGCAAGCAAGTGGCGCTGGAGAAGACACGCGGAGACTTTGTTCAACATCCAAATGATTTAGCGAGCCGTCTTCCAAATCACAACAAACTCCCAACAGCCCTCCCTCATCGTTCAGATACGTCAACACTCGTAATATTACCAACCAAGAGACTCAAAGGACCGACGATCCAATCGCCTCTCAAATTCATGCTCGGCAAAACAATTCTTCCTGACCGCATCTCTACAAGGATACATTTATCCAAATTAGCCGGTCGACCCTGATCCCTTCTGCCATAACGGAAGCGGGAGGTTATCCGCAAGAACTATTCTCCTCCTCCCTCCGCATCAACTAAACTCAACACCAACGCCACTTCACGCCACGTTCTTTGACAGACCATGTGCCTGGAGGAGGCGAAGAGGACCGGCGCGGGGTAGAGAACCCCATGTCATGCATCGATCTCGGGGAGGGGAAGATCGTGCCGGGTATTTACCTCAAACCCTGCCCCCATCTCGGCATCTCAGCAGACTGGTCAAAAGACAGAGAATACCCCTCCAACCATACCTGAAATGGACAGACGAAGCCACAATATGGGCATTTCGAGTCTGGGGATATGTTCATCTTGAGAAATTCTCAACGGGGGTAATGACAGCTGTGTTTGTTTACCCGGATGATCTGAACCGAGGTAGGTTAAGAGTGTATTTTAGAGACAAACAACGGGTGATGAAGCTGGGATGAACTGGATACGGGTTCGAATACCGCTCCGAGCTGCTGGTACTAAGCGGGGTGAAATGATGCAGGTCCAGATGAACATCTGAAATATCCATGTTCCTGTCGGCCTGGCGGATGAACAAATTTCAATTTGGTTCTCTTTATCCGGTCTCCTTTGGACGGTAGGGACCTGGGTGGCTATAAGTATAAGACTTTCGCCATGGATTCTCTTGTTTGCTTTCCGTATTGTTAATTCTTATTGTCCTCACTCTACGATGCGTTTCCAACCTGTCCTTGCTGCTCTTGCAGTCGTTCCTCTAGCGTCTGCCCAGTTACACGCTCTGGCCGTCAAGGCTGGGCTGAAGTATTTCGGGACAGCTACCGACGTTGGAGAATTGAACAATACTGAATATGTCAAGATCTTGAGAGACAAAAAGGAGTGGGGCCAATTGGTTGGAAGCAACGGACAGAAGGTGAGTTATGCGCACTTTGCTAGCGACTGATCTGACAATGTAAACAGTGGTTTGCAACCGAGCCAGAAGAAAACAAATTCGACTTCACTATGGGCGATGTAGTCACAAATCTGGCAAAGAAAGACGGCCGCATCCTGCGCTGCCACAACCTCGTCTGGCACTCCCAGCTCGCACCATGGGGTGTGTTCTCCCCTGCTTTATTTGTCTCCAAACTCCACTCCATCCCAGAATTCTGCTGACCTTCCCCTCAAGTCGAGTCCAAGACCTGGACAAAAGCAACGCTCACCGCCGCAATGGTAAACCACATCACCAACGTCGCCAAACACTACAAAGCGCAATGCTACGCCTGGGACGTCCTAAACGAAGCCCTCAACGAGGACGGCACCTACCGCAACACCACCTTCCTGCACCACATCGGCCCTGAATACATCAAGATCGCCTTTCGCGCAGCTGCAAAGGCAGACCCCCATGCCAAGCTCTACTACAACGACTACAACCTCGAGTCAGTAAACGACAAGACCAATTCTGCGCGCAAGAACATTGTGAAGTTTCTGCAAGATGATGGGATCCGTATTGATGGAGTGGGCATGCAGGCGCATTTTGTAGCGGGAAGCGCACCAAGCAAGGAGCAGCAAATTGATAATATGAAGAAGTTTGCTGCGATGGGGGTGGACGTTGCGGTAACAGAGTTGGATGTTAGGATCAACTTGCCGACGAACAAGACAAATCTGGCGGCGCAGGCGGTGGATTTTGCTAACACGGTCGAAGCGTGCTTGGAAGTTAACGCGTGTGTTGGGATTACAGTTTGGGACTTTTATGATCCGGTAGGTTCTTTTTTCCCTCTTCTCTGTTGGGTGTCCTCAAAGGAAAGGAGAGGAGAGTAGTCGGCTGACAGTACAACTGCAGTTCTCCTGGGTTCCAGATACCTTCCCAGGTCAAGGAGCAGCCACCCTCTGGTTCGCAGATTTCACCAAGCATCCAGCATATAAAGCGATGGTCGATGTTCTCAAGAAGTTCATCAAAGAGAATGGGAGTCATCATCACCACGGAAGGAACTGGCAGCCTTGGAGATCTTGAGGCATTGTCTATTTTCAAATCCATATCCAAGGAGAACTGGGTATAGAAACTTATTCTTGCAGACGTCATGTCAAAGTGCTTGTCTGGAGAGTGGTTAAACGCAGCCTATTCCCGAGTGTCTCTTCGAGCTCAACGACCGAGTCAAAAGAGAGCTTAACACTGAGGCAGGACATGGTTGTAGGGACTTGATGACCAGCAATCGCTTCACTGTTTATTTTAATGTACTCCCATTGACAAGATACCATGACTTTCCAGAGATCAACAGCTCTGATAACTCAATTACGAATCCAAACCTTAGGTTGGATACCAAGGTACGGAAATGCCTTCATTGACATCACATCGCCACCCGAATAGACCAAATCCGAAGCAAAGGAAATGGGGGGAAAAATAACCAGGTAACATGTATCAAACCGCGCGAGTATTCGTTCATACCTTTTGCAGTAGCTGTACCATGTCACAGGATCCGTACCGCCCTCCAAGCGCATTCTAGGTCGCCACTGCAATTGGTGGTAATTAAAGTTGCGACAGGCAACGCGAATGAGAAGGGTGAAGAGAGTTCATCGAGAGGAGTTCATGATAACAGGTGATGATTTATTCTTGGATATGTGTGTATTAGAGTCGTTGATCTCCCTGTCTCGAATCGATCCCTATTATTTCCCAGCTGCTTGGGGTGAGTTTTGCTTTGGTAGGTCGTGGCGACTTGGCCTGGGTGTCATCTTTGGTCAAAAGAATTCGATCACTATTCGTGAAACTCCGGGCATATAATGGAGTCCGAGTCCAAGCCCAGACTTATGTAAACGTCTGTCCCCTCGGGGCATTTCCGAGTTGCCCTCGGGCGTTTCTTGTATGCTGGTATTGACTTGAGTCAGTATTCCCTCACCAACTCGCTTAGTGTAAAGGTTGGGGTCATTCCTCAGGCTTCGACACCAGAAAGGCCAGCTTGAAATCAAGGAGTCAGGGAAGAGGTTCAAACAATTGGGTTTATTCCAGTCCATCGAAATTACGTCTCAGACTCTCAATCGTTGAGAGAGGCAAAAGAGAGGCGACGAGAATTGTGAGGAGGCGAAGTAACCCAAGGTCCGAGATTACTGAAAGTCAACCCAAACCTTTCTCAAATTACTGTAATCTCTGGGAAACCATCGCATGAACAATACTCGCCTTAAGCTTAACCTTTTCACATGCATTTCTCCGCTGTCCGTTGCTCCATTATTATTATTTCGAATTTGGAATTTGGTCTTCCGAGCATCTCGGGTCTCCACCAGACTACTACCATCCAAACCAGATCTTGGAATTCCCGACTTCCAGAAATTCCTTCAGTGGGGCGCATCGCGGAACTATCCATCAGCCAGTAGGTAGTAGTAGTCAACCAGTCAGTCATGTCGCGATTCCATTATTCCTACTATTATTCCGGTAACACCCCATCCACAATTAATCTCCCCATCAAAAAGACCAAGTTCAAATACTCGGCAACGATGTAACGGTCATCATCCCATCCATCAACATCATCATCCCATCCAAGTACAGTAATTCAGCCGTAAGCGAGCAGACGAGCAGACGAGCAGACAAGCAAACTCGCCGACTTACCACAGGAATAAATGCACTAGCTGTGCAGAGTTTTATGCCGACCTTGGCACTCTGCACAAGCCGGGAAACTAGCATATCTTTATGCTTGATGCTAGTGCCCATCTGAGTCTGGACCTCGTGCACAAACTATTGAATAAAGAAAATCCCCTCTTTTATCCCTGCTGCATAGCTCGCATAAGGGTAAATTAGGTACCTTAGCAAGGAACCATACCAATTCAAATCCTAATGCAAAGAATGCAAGCCCTGCTTTGCTGAGAGAGCTGTACCTCGGGGTGGACAGCATGCACTACTCTGGGCTACGGTACTGTACGCTGCTGCGCTGCGATGCGACGCCACGCGATAAGGAAAGACGCTGCGAATTGGGGCCTCTGGATAACGGAGAATAAAAAATTGGCACTACAGTACTGACGTGGCTCTGCCGGCTCCGGCTGCGCTGTGAGCCTGTGAACGACTTCAGGGGAGGTGGTTTGCTTGTGCCTGCTTGGCAGGGCAGATGTTGGCACGCCCCCCCCTCTGGGCATCGCCCACACCCACGTCCCACATCCACTTCAGCAGAGTGAGATCGCGCGTCGCCTGTGAGAGTTCGTCTGAGAGCCCGGAAATTGGAGATGAAATGGAGTCGCGGGTTTCAAGAAACACAAAAAGTATCATAGTCGTTGGGGTGACGACTGACGGGGAAGAAAACAGGGTCGAGCTTTGTTTATGTTTGGGGTTGCCTTTCCTCTTTGTTTGTTTCTTCTTTCTTTCGTCTGATGAATCAATCATCGTTGTTATGCTTAACCGACGAGATCTCCTCGATCGAGTCTCCTTCTCTGATGGATGATGATGTGATGCAAGAAAGCACCGAGGATTACTCCATCCCACCCTGCTCATGCAGACCAAGCCCTCTCTCTCTGTTGTCAGCAGCAGATCGTCAACTCAGGATCGTTATCGTTTCCCATCGGGAATAATGCGTGAATATCCCGCCATCCCTTGACTGGGCCGTTGCCCCTCTGCCGATCTCCACTCACACAACCATGGGCGCGGTCTGCGAAACAGAGTTCAGCCCTGGCTCGCCAGGCCAGGCACAACCCAGGCACGAGTGACTTCGGACAGGCACCCGATGCAGGAAGTGGGGTTCAAACGGTTTAGCGGGCTCATCGTCGGCCTCTAGAAAACATGGGAAGCATGGGAGGCATGGGAGGCATGGGAGGCATGGGAGGCATGGGAGGCATGGGAGGCATGGGAGGCATGGGACGGGTGCGCGCTGGTTCAGGTACTAGCCTGCTGTGAGGCCAATCACCGTTGGATCGCATCCAGTAAAACTCTTTCTCTGCGTTCTGTTCTTGTTCTCTTCCCTTGCGAAAAGTCTGCTAAATTACTGGACTATAATATTGTAAATTACTGTTTCGTACTTGTAATGTACTCTACTCTACTCTGCCTGGGTCATGTCATCCTGCCTCTTCGGGGCATACCTAGCTTGGCTAAGGTGCGAACTCTGCAGACTGTAGTGCTTGCTCCCCTCCCTCCCCCTCCCTCGCTCCCTCGCTCCCTCTCTCCCTCCCTCGAATAATGAATCGAGTAGTGCCCCTCCTTGCCCTTGCCCCTGCCCTTGCCCTTGCCCTTGCCCTCCCCATCCTCCGCGCCAAAAGAAACTCAACGTAAGAAGCTCCTCCACCACCGAGTCCACCACCCATGCGAAAAAGTACGTGGTCCCAACCGCGGGCCCAACCACGTCTGAGAAGGCCTCCGTTCTATGGATCCAACGTTCTGGATGCCGCAAATCCTGCCGCCGGCAAGAAAAAAAGTTGACCCACTATCATCCACCGTCCTCCCCACCAGTGTGTGTCCCTGATGGCACGATGGCAGGCCGAGCACTGGCCTGCAGGTTGTCCGCTGGGAGGGAGAGCCGTATAAGAATCTTCCCGATCCCCCCCTTTGACTTTTCCCCTCCCTTCAAACACAATCCTTTTGCCTGTCCTTACAGAATCTTTTCGGTACGCCGACGACGACGACGGACATTCCTTCATTCATTCCTTGCAATATCGATCTGTGATCATACACCATCACCAGCACTCCTTTGCTACAGACCTACACACCTTGTCTCAACGACATCAGAACGGCCGTCCTCCAAACAACAGGACATCACCAACTGCAACCGTCTCGACGACTCAGCATATCTATCCTTGATCCAGTACTCTTTGCTCCACAGTAGCTCATCAGTCCGATCGACCAACTTTGACAGAAAAGACCTCAAAACTTTCTATCAACCACACAATCCTTTAAAACTTCAAAATGCAATTCTTCAGCACCATCTTTGCAGCCACCGCGCTCGCAAGCGTCGCCGCCGCCGGCTCAGTCCACTTCGTCAACCAAGACAGCACCCAACGCACCATCATCTTCACCCCCAACGCCGGCCTCGAGAGCCTCCCAGAGCTCGTCATCCCCGGCTCCGAGACTGCCAACCAGACCTTCCCAACCGGCTGGATTGGTAACTGGTACTCTGTATCCGAGGGAGCTGCCAATGTCCCCGGCATGCTTGGTGAGGTCCGCTTCGACGGTTTCGCTGGCGCCACCTACTTTGACGTCTCTGCCATCGTCAACCCAGACGACCACAACGGCGTGAAGGAGATTTTCCCCCTGCACAGCAGCACCCCTGTCTCTGGGTGCCAGGAATTCCCTTGCGCGAACGCCTACAACAAGTGGGATGACATCGCGACCCTCAGCACCGATGGAGGCGACCTCGTCTGCCTCCTCGGCACCGTCAGCAACGAGCGCCGTCGCGGTGTCGTCGCGAAGATGTCCCGTGACTTCGTAACCGCATAAAATACCTTAAGATCGGGGAAAACAGCCTTGCTGGTCTCTACTCCCATGCGCACTCTTTTCATGGGAGAGAGAAGACTTTCCGGAGTTGGTTGGATTTCACGTCTGCGCCGCTTGCGTGCTGCGATGTCTAATGACTGTATGAATGTGAGCGAGCGCATGGCCTTTCAGGGCCTTGCCTACTCGTCATCACGACAAAGGTATACCGGACACAGACAAAACAAATAAATAGAAGGGTGGAATATTTTTTTTTATTGGGAATACCCTTTTGGAGTTTAGGCTCCGATAACACTCGTTTGGATAAAATTGGAAGAACAAAACCCCCCCTTATCAATGTCTACACTACACTTCTCTTCTGCACATACATATATTTAGGGATATCCAACCTTTGGATGCTTCTTTTTTCTTCGCGGGGATATAGGGAAATTTTTGAGAGAATGAAAGATTGATCAAACAAACAAACAAACAAACAAACAATGAGAGTAACTGGTGACTTGAAGAATGTGAGAACTGAACTAGCAACTGAGAATGGAATTCACCATGGGGCCACGCTCAACATTTTCTCCAGCTTCTCTTCTCTCACCACCACCAAGCGGGCGACCAAAGGCCCCGACAAACAGCGACCAGCCGACAGCCATACATACCATGCCAGTAATCAACCCTACGCAAATGAAGGAATGCGCGCGCGCGCGCGCACGCCGCCGTACCTTCCCAGCCCTCATATCTTAAGAGCTGTCGTGTATGTATCCTCCCTCCCCTCTTCTGCATTATTGTCGTGAGCGAGGGTTGGAGGTGTGATTGTTGTTGTCGTCAACTGAGACAGGTCGTGACCTGGGAAATTAGCCCCTGACGCCTGGACGCCTGGACGCCTGGACGCTTGCTCGCCTAGGTAGGGAGGCAGGTATTTGTGGGTCTTGGTGGTGCTATGGGTACGTACTGTAGATGGGAACCGAGGCTTAGATATGTTGTGCTGGAATGGTGTGATTATGAGAAGGGTTTTCAGAGGATTAGAGATGGAGATGGAAATGGAATCAGAAATGGAAATAGAATTGAGGTGTAGTAGAGTGAAAGCTGGGGAGCGTTGGAGGGAGGTTGTAGTTGACGTACGTGAGATTTACTTGACATTGTAATTTCCCATTTTGGGGGTTCAAGCGGATGACCTGCTTGAGGTCTTGGAAAGGGGTTAGAGAGGGAGAATTTATTCTGCCTCAAAGCTTTGATATTCAGATATTCAGCTATAGATATGTTTCTTGTATACTGATCTCTGGAGACCAGGCCTCAACATATCTGCTCTTTGTCTCTGTGAAACAAGAGTTCTTGAGGTCAGAAATATCCATGCTAACCAAAGTCCGCCTTCAGATCTTCGACGCTGAATCCTTCGACCATGTTGTTCAGATAGCATCTTCACCATTCTGGCCAGGTCATACTTTTCTGAAGCTTCTTCTCGCAGACAATCCATGTCTTCATATAATACCCAATGCCAATCCAAGCCTCATCATAACTTCGCACGACCCCTCCTCTCATGCCCCATCCCCATCCCCATCCCCATCCCTATCCCCATCCCCTTGACCAGCACTCCAATCCTCCTATGCTCCTTCTCATCACCCTGCTCCCCTTCGAACCCAAACTCCACCTCCTGACAATCCTCTCCTCCCACCCCATTAGCAAACTGCACAACCACGAAATCAACCGGCCTCCTCCCCAGCACCACCATAGGCGCATGCCACGTCCCCGCCGCATACGTGACGGCCTGTCCACCATGCGCGAGGAACGCCTGTATCCTGCTTAGATCAGGGAGTCCTCTGCCCGGTAAAGGTGTCCTATCCTCGCCCTTTAGATTTGAATTTGACTTTGAATTCGAATCCGGAACGGGAAATTGTGAGTCGAGTTCAGAAGGAGGTAATGATGGCGCGACGATGACGAGGTACTGGAGTTCGTGGGCGTGGGTGGGTGACAGGCCGAGAGGGATGAACGTTTGGGTTGTGTAGGGGTGGCGTTCTAGGATTGAGATGGGGAAGATACCACCATCTTTTTCTGTTGCATTATCTCCACTCCCAAACCTGCCTTCCCTAACTGATAACAGCCTCCTCGGCGCACAAACAAACATATTCATAACCGCCTTTGACGACACCCTACTCGGTGCTTGGGCGTAGAGATCGCGCATGTGCGTGACGTCTTGGTATTTGAGTGCGGAGCCTTGGTTTGCTGGGACGGCGTTGGGGGGGAGGGATGAGGGGGAGAGGGTTGAGGAGGGAGTGAGTGTTGGTTGTGGGTTGGCGATTACGGTTCCGAAGGGGGAGAATGTTGATTGTGCGAGGGGTGTGGGTGTGATGAGGATGGGGTGTGGTGGAGGGGGGATTTGGAGGGGCATTTTGAGGGGGGGATGAGTTGATGGTTCCAAGTCGGCGTAACGATATGAATGGGATGGATGACGGAGGTTGAATCTTGAGTCTGAAGGAGAGTTATGAGAGGGTATCTCAACCCTCGTCAAGCTGCTCAAGACGGCGGAATTGACTTTGAAGCGCTCAGAAATGAAGCCTATAAAATCGCCTCGTGATAATTCTACTCGTTATTAGCTCAATTCAGATTTACAGGGCTCTTCATTCGACATTACCACTTCAATCCGCTTCCCCTCACAGCTTCCAGATCTCAAACAATTAGCGTACGTGGGTTTTCTTCAAGACAAAAAAGATGTTCAGTTGAGAATCCCCCACTCTCGGTGCACGGACGAAATGGCGGGAGAGGTTCAGGTTGCTGGACCAATCCTCGCTTGTGGCCCCTTTTCTTTTTCTGATCATGTCAACATTGAGGGGAAAGCTGGGTGGAAGGATGTCGAATCGGGTTGTTGAATTGAAATGAAGTACTGTACTTTGCGAAGCAATTCTTATGGCTTCAGTCAGAACAATACAATGAAATCTATCTCGAGATAGAGGATGAGCTCTTGGGGGTCAATGATGGCTGTCTTTCACAGAGGGTTGGTATTTTATCTCCAGATCTGCTGATAGGCATCATTTCGGAGGACTTGTATTCCATGACAATGAAGATGATCTGCTGTCTACTCCTTACCGAAACTTGCATTGGCAAAAATGTCCCAAGCGAGGACGCACCCATCACCAGTCTGAAGAAAGATATCTCGATTTTAGCATTCGATTACTCCTGTATTCTAATCTCTAATAAGTTTAGTTTAACTCCTACACATCGTCAATTTACACAATGCCATTCCATCATAACGCCTCCCACTTTCCAGCCAATCCCTTCCCATCCCATCACCTATAAAGTCTCCCCTCATCAGCCTGAAAACCCACAATATAGCCCCTCCCCTCCCACACAATCGGTATCAACGTCAAAATATTCCCAAACGAAGTCCCATCCCTCCTATAATTCACGAAATGCACCCTCGCCTCCAATCCCGCATCAATCTTGGCCCTGACCTCCCTCCTAGCAAGCTCATTCGCCTCGTCTACTTTCCTGTCTGATGCCGATAAGGGTTGCTGGCCAGGCGTTTGTGCAGGTGGATGTTGCAAGAAGCGACAGTTGTGGCCGAGGATCTCGCGGCTGGTGTAGCCGGTGAGTCGCTCGAATGCTTCGGAGCAGTAGACTATGGGCTGGTCGGGGGCGTTGGCGTCACAGAGGACGAGGGCGACGCTGCTGTCGACGTTGCCGATTTCTATTTGGGGGTTTGGGCGTTGGTAGACTTGGAGCTGGGAGGGTGGTGTTAGCTAGTGATTTTTTTTTGGAAGAGATTTGAATTTTGAGAAGCTTTGTGAGCTATCACTTCATCCGGCCACTCCATAGTTTGAACAATCCAAGAGCCGCAGTGGGCGAAAGGATCAAGTGAGTTAGAGACATACCAGAATATCTATTATCCCAAATCCACTTGGTGCATACCTCTCCGGAATCGATGATATCAACGGATCGATAACCGCCTCCTTCTCAGGCTCAGTACCAGCCGAGCCCAAGGTCAAAGCATGTTTCTCTGAATTCTGCTGCTGCTGCTGCTGCTGCTCCGCTGACCTTCGTCGAAGCTATGTACCAGCCACAGATATTAGCTACCTATGCACGTCTGTATCCACTTCCTGATTTGGATCTTCTCTTGGTCCGAGTGTCTTGGTAGAATGTTAAGATATCTTCCTTACCTCACTGAGTCTCCTCGCCTGGTCCTGATATTCGGAGCTGGAGGTATTCATGCTCGCTCGCTAGTTTCCCCCCAACTGACTCGTAAAGGTTACCTTACCTACAATCGGCTGCTGTCGGCAAGAACACTTCTTGCAAGTCCCACTCGTCGCCGTCTACATACTGCAGAAACCAAAACCCAGAATATCAGAAAATTCCGCAGCCAGCTTGCTTTGTCTTTTGGTTGTGACGCGTCGTAGTAGTAATGTCGCTCTGGTGAGAGAGCATAGCGAAGTGAGGAAATGGAAAAGATGCAGGTCGGCACTTTCCCATTCTTTACGGAAGGTGGTCAGTTTTTAGTTGGTTCGATCGACACGGCTTTTGGTGGTATCGAGGATCGGGGGGCATGGGAATCTAGCTGGGCCTAGATACTATGCGCTTGTACCCTACAGCTGCCAGCGCGCTACCTTACGAAGTTAGGTAGTACCTCTGTAGTCTGTGAGATATCTAGGAACCCTTGATTGCTTGGTTCGAAGGGTAATTGTTAATACACTTACGTTCACGACCAATTGAATTTGGCGGTCACGTGAGAGGGGTTGATTTCAATGCCGTTCTTCTTTGGGAAGCAATGAGACATCTATGACTGTTCACATTTGCGTTGATAATAATCTCCGAATTCTCTCTCGAAGAGGATATACTCAAACAAGAAAGGGCCTCTCAGTTCGCTGCCACCCCCCTTACTCCTTGAGCTAAGTGAGATGCAACTGTCCTGAACAAACATCAAATCGTGATTGCTAAATCTGTTTGACTCGCTTTCAAAGAAAGGGATATTGACATCGTAACCAAACTCCAAACACCACAAATTCCACCTCCTTGAGCCAAGGTACCCACCGATTAAGGGCCCATATTTAAACGCCAATTGTACATACACAATCTTCTACTTCCTCCTCCGTCTCAACTCCCAGCTGTAATCCTCCACCTCATCCTCAACTTCGAGAAGCTGCTCTGCACTGTCTGAGGCTTCGGCTGGCAGCTCTGCGGGGTAGGACTCAGGGAATAGTGTCGTTTCAATCCCTTTATTCCCAAGCAGGAAATCACCAAAGTATTTCACAGCATTGAAAGCCTCTTCTCCCGTCGGCACAATGTTGTCCTTTGGCAACAAGAATCCGTAGCTACCAGTATCCCGAAGCTTGATCTGATAGCTGTATCGGACTTTCATCTCGTGGTAAAACCAATCTATTGCAGATCCACCACCAGTTTCCATACGGGAATATCCCCCTTGGCCCTTGAGCTTCCTGGATGATACAGCTCCTTCGCAAGCAGAAGCAACGCTGTATTGCTCACCACTTGAGATTCGAATGGCTTTGGCGAGTCCCATGCCCAATTCCTCCAGATTCTCCAGGCTTGGTGGATCGGCGTTGCAAGAGTACGAGTAGGGGTACAAGACCTGCTGTGAGTATGAATGCAAATCAAGAAATCCGACGAACTTTACTCCATTGTTGTCTGTTTCATTCTTCGCCCATTCAGCGAGTCGATGCGACTCAACAGCTTGGAATGGTTCATCTCCTGGATAGCTTTCTGAGCAAGGATTACTCTGGTACGTGGTCCCATCCCACTCAAATCCAAAGGTGCGGTCCAGATCAAGTCCTCGACAAAACCTGAGACTAGTTTGTTGACGATTCTTTCGCCACAAGCGATCATTCTCCCAAGTATAAACGTAACCGTCAGGGTTGACAGTTGGAATGAACACGAAATCGAATTCTTGAAGAAGTTTGGTAATCCCTGTAGACTTCCCGTATGAAGTGATCAGAGACCAGGCAATATATGTTACTGTGCTCACTGAGATCCATTCTCGGGCATGAGATCCACCAGATATAATGATTGTCTTCCTGGTCTCCTCATCATCCTGTGGAAGATTTGGGGAAACGCCCACTCGAAGTGCTGGTATATCCCGGCCTTCATAAGATGTCCCAATACTGATCATGCGGACATGGGTAGTGAACATCGAGGCCATTAGGCGCATCCATGGTACTAAAACAGAAAACGGTTGGTAGTCCTGGAAGAATATATTGTCAACTCCATCTGATGCTCTCAAAACAGGGGAAAAGGAACGATCGGGTCGTATCAAAGGTGGTTGTGAGTCGGAGAAGGCTAGAGAAGGGTAGGATTGGTAGATGGTCCTGGCCAAATCGGGCATCAGGTTCGAGTAGGCATTTTGTAGCGACTTTGGAAGTAGCCCCAGAAGGGAAGGAACCTGCCCTTGTTAGTACGCATGTGTAAATGCGATCCATAAAACATACATCGTCTTCTCTCAATCGAATATCTGCCCAATTATTGGTAAATTCCCAAACATCCAGAAACAACGTATCTGCAGCCTCTGCCAATGCTGTCTCCTCTTCGGCAGAGCTCAAATTGAATCTTAGCACCACGTCTCCTCCATATTTCGCAAGAAGGGTAGCTGGAAGTTGGGAAGTGACTGGTCGCGTGGGCTTGTCGTTGCTGGGTTGGCTGGCTGTTGGAGGTAGACCGAACAGTTTCTCAATCGCCGTATCTCGTACCCAAGTCCATTTAGGGAATATGCTATGTGACTTATGCGATTGATGTTCTGCGGAATGCTGGCGCTGGGTTGTAGAGAATTGGTTATCGGTGGTCCACGGTACAGCGAAGGCAGCAGTAAGAGGTACTATGCAAACCAGGAGGCCGACAACCAAGGAGAGAAAGAAGGGATTCGAGCGCTGCATCATGGCATTCAATGTGGCATCTGTCAACCAAATGGCGACGACGACTGAAGGAGAGTTGGTGTTTGGATGAGGATATTCAGAGGTTCAGAGCAGGACGATGGTGGGAAACTGGGCTGAGCTAGTGTGGTTTGCGTGGGGTCGTTGCCAAGGCTGGGGATGTCTAATCGCGCGATAAGAAAAGCAACAGCGTCACATCACTGCATATACAAACCATCATGAGTTCAGATCCATCGTACACGGTCTTTATTAGACTTCCATTTGCTCGTGGAGACTTTGTGGACCCGTTATCAGTATGTATTCCTGAAGAGTGAAGAACTATTGCTGATCTTCAGGTTGAATGGGATGCCACAAAGGACAAAGCCTTGTGGAAGATCCTCTCTAAGGCGTCGAAGAACAGTGATATTGACTGTAAGTATTCATAGATAGCTTCAAAACACAGCTAACATTCGAAGGGAATGAGCTGTTAGTTTACCAAACCTATCTAAGGAATAATCTAACAATTCAGAGCAACGAAATTCGAAGTTACCCTTGCTTTCCTCCTCCAACAAGCGGCATGGCTCTACGAGAGACAACTCCTGCAAGTACGGGCACAGATGAGGAAAGTTGGAGTATCAAAAGGCTCTACTGCACCCTCGCCAGTCCCATGGAATAACACTGAATCTGGGGGAGAAGGCATGAAGAGAACAAGTTCAGGTGGTGGAGGTAAACTTCAATTCATATCTCTGCGACCTAAGCTCACTTTCTAGGTCCACGAGTTACATCTGCTCTATCTTCCAGAAAGGACTCCCCTCTACCCAAGAACGAATCATCTGCTTCCGGAAGACCTCTGGCACCACCCTTCTCTCGCACTTCATCAGCAAATACAACCACCACATCTCGAAATCTACCTACTCAAACCAGTCCTCGACCACAACATGCCACGCTTCGAAGATCCCTCTCACCAGCTCCGAAAACCCGCCCTCCTCCCGTCTCAGCATCGCCTCCGCTTTCCCCATCCTCCTCTTTAAGTTCCGACTCCATACCTACTCACCAATCCCGACTTCTTCGGAATCGTCCCTCTCGCTACGCCAAGAAGACTGGTCAACAAGCTACGGCTCCAGATACTATAGAGTCGGATGACGAGCCAGCATTCATGCCAATCCTACATCAAGATCCCAGCGCTACACTTCGAGGGGATCCTCGAAACATTACGAGGAAGACGGGACATGCACATGCTACGAGCAAGAGACAGGTTGATTTGGGAGGACAGTCACAAACGTCGGATTCCTCGGCTAGCTCAGCACCTGCTTCGGCTGCTCCTAGAAGAGATATGCATGTGAGGGGAGAGAGGCCAGTTGGTCCGCTAAGTCCTCGAAGGACGGCAGAGTTGGCGGAGACTGGGAAAGGAAGTGGAAAGGGTAGTGATGGGACGCCGAGTATGGGGAGTAGTTTTAGTGATTTAGATGGTAAGCCGTTCCTAACTCGACGATGGCGATGGACTAACCAAAACAGATGCTTCCGTGACCCAGTCTGCTTTAGAAGAAGCGCTGGCCAGTAATATGCAGTCTGGAGGGGGAATGGCTAGCAGGATGAGCTCTATCAGCCAAGCTCTGAGGAGCAAGTACCTGTAAATGCGCTGGCAGATGTTGTAATTTGGACAGAAGGCATTCTGCATCGTGGATATGTATAATCAAGATTAAATCGTCGATATGTTTCATAATTACGAGAGATCAGCCCATGCTTCATCTCCCAACGCCATAGGTATTCCATTCCATATCTCCTTCCATATCCCAACCTAGAAATATCCAAACATCGCACTACCAACCAAAACCAAGGGTATCCAGACCAACGCACCCATTCCCTCGCTCCTCCATCCCATCGTAGCATCTCCCGTATTATTATAAAGCAGCGTCGGCGTCCCCGTAACATTAACCTGCTCATCCACCCCACAAACCACCTCACACCCCGGCGCACCCTTCCTCTTCTCCAGCACTCCCACAGCGCCCTTCGAATCTCTCTTTCTATTCTCCAACCCTCCATATGGCCCACTCGTATTATAGACCAACTCAATCCACTGAATCTGCAAGAACGCCTCATCAAAGAGACTCATATTTCCCGTCCATAAACCCCCATCACTCCACATATTGATGATTAACCCTGCTGGATCCTTCGGCGTCTGGAAACTGATATTGGCAACACTCTCACCATTCACATACCAGCTACTCATCTTTGGCATCCAATCCACGCGGTAAACATTCCACAGCGTCCAGTCCCTATCCCCAGGATTCGTGCCATTGACCGTCGCCTGCGGGACATCGTCTCCGGCTTTATCCACAGACGGCTGGTTGGTATACTGTACTCTATTTCTTGGATCGCGGGTTAGGATCTCGATGTCTGCTTCTTGCACATCGGACGCCGTGTCGCCTGCTAGATATGTGAATATTCCTGCGCAAGCACCGGGCGAGCCGGTCACTCGTGCCATGAAGCGCGCGGACATGTAGTGGAAGTCTTGCTCGACGGAGTCGATTTCGGCGACAGATTGGAAGGTTTCGTGGCGGGCGGTGCGCAGAGTGAGGTAGGATGTGTAGTCGGGGGAACTGTCGTTGCTTTGTTCTAGTTCTTGTCAGTAGATATTTAGAGCTCTGACGCCGAGGACCGTACGAATGTAGACATTATTTGGGGTATTGACCATGAAGACTGAAGCTCCAGATGATGCTAACGTATCGCTATTATTCCAATTCTGCACCGTCCACTCATTTTTCCACTCATCCTCAAGGAAGAACGGCGATGTTGCCAAGGCGTTGGTCGCATTCGTCGCATTGGTTGTGAACGGAGGTGGATTCGACGCTCCAGCTACATTTCTGTAGTCGTGGAATTGATGGTTCAGGAAATAGCCTTGCGAGGAGCCGTTCGTTCGGAAGCATGAGCATTCATCTCCGTTGTCTGTTGCTGCAATGGTGAGGCTGGTGAGGGAGAAGAGGAAGATGCTAGATAATAACGAGCCTGGTAATAATGCCATGGCAAAATGCGTGTGGCAAATGTAGTAGATAAGATGTGTAGATAGAGAGGGCAATTGAAGTTCACGATAAAGGAATAAAGATGAGCAATCGACAGGAACGTGTAACTGAGAAAGGACTGAATCGGAGCAAAGAACGAGTGAATAACGAGAGAGCCACAAACATAAGAAGGGACGAGAAACAAAAGTGGAAACAAGGAGAAGCAGACGATATTTCGAGCCACACCCAACGAGGCTCTTATTGTATTGGCTTCAGCCTTCGCGTTGCTTCATGAGGCACTAGCTGCGACGCGGAACCGCCTCTATTAGACCTGCAAGACGGTCTGGGCGCAGCATATGCATCAAGATGTGATGGTGTATTTTCAGCTGAGGAAGGAAGTGAGGATGAAGAAATGGTACACTGATACTATTGTCTTGGATGTTTTGGAGGGTTAAAGGAACGAATGGGTCATGGTTCAAGATGAAGAGATGCAGGGCAGAAGGCGGTCAAGTTGTCTTGACCAAACTATTCTTAGCGTTCTGCCGAGACCCTTCCGAACTTGAAGCTCTTGATCATCTCACAATGAAATAACTTATCTGACTATCCAGAATACGAACACTTATCTATCTTCGCCTCAGGGTACGAAAAGAATCTATGGTGTGAAGCGACGCCATGGTGATGGGATCATGAGCATATCCTGGAGATTTCGCTTAAAAGTCAAAACAAGAAAGGGGAGCAAATGTAGGTAATATGCATTATTTCCATCTAATCGTGTATCAGTCATGATTTTCATGGCATCGCATTTACCAATGAATGCACCAGCTCGCCAAACGCCAACGCAATGCTATGCTATGCAATCAAGTGAATCAAGTAGTTCCCAACCCATATTAACAGCCCCTCACCGCACAGGAATTTCCCAAGCAGCGGGATCTTCCTCATCGTCACTTTCCAACTGATCCTCTTCATCATTCATAGCCATCTGAACGAACATTTGGACCCAGGCTTGCTGTGCTTGCTCCGCTCTTCTCTCCTCAGCCGCCTCTCGTTCCTCGGCCTCTCCAAGACGTCGAGCACCTGCTACCACATTTCTTTGGCGCGCGACTCGTCGTTGATTGGGGGGATTACCTGGTACTCGCTCTCGTCGAGCTCCTCGGTTCGGGGCCGCTCGCACAGGTACCTCTGGAGCAGGAGGTGGCGGTGGAGCTGGGACGTGGTTGATTCGTAGAACAAGCGGGCCTTCTCGTTGAAGTGGCTCAAGGACTTCTCGTGGCTCGTCAGGCTCGACAATCTCCGGGATCTGAACTTCAACAACAGGTTCTGGCTCAATCTCCAATTCTTCTTCTTCGTCCTCGTGAAGCTCCACTGGCCGTCCTCCACCATGCTCAAAATCATCTCCGTCACCCTCTTCAAGTTCCCAGAGTCGGTAATAACATGAGGAAGATCTGTTGTTGTAGTGATTGTATGGATTAGCTGGTGGAAGCCATGCCGAGCAGAGATAGCAGAAATGGCTATGACATTTAAAGCAAATCATATGGTTGCAGCCGTGGGTCTTCTGAGCTCGCGCAGAGCATGTCGGACATGGCGTAGAATGGAGATTCATGTACTCCAGCGAGGCCTTATCTTCCTCGGTGAGTTCTCCATTATCTTTTCTCGGCATGCAAGTTGTTAACTCCCCATGCCAGCCTTGGTAACATCGACTACAAAAGGCAAATGAACAGTCTTCACAAATGCAAAGACGGTCAGCCCCTGCAACATAGCCTTTTGATGTTCCTTCGTCTTCTTCTTCGTTGTCGCTCTCCGTTTCCTCGAATCCAATTGGTTTTCGGTGCTTCTTCGATCGTGCAGCGCCTTGACACCATTTTCGCGGGCAGTAGACCGTATTCTTGTCCGATTCCAATTCTGCCTTGTGCTTCAACTTGACGTATCGAGAAACCACATCCTGTTCCAGCGGAATCTGTATCAATTCGCTAGGACTGAGTTGCGTCTTGGCCTTTCTGCCTTTCGCGACCTGCTCATCTCCACGCTTCTTCGCGCATCCCGGTGTTAAACATTGCACTGCAGCCAGGTTCCCCTCCGTGATAGCATTGTTGTAAAAGTCCTGTAGACATTGAACGCAGAAGACATGGCCACAATCGATCATTCGGTGACAAACGGTACCTTTCTTGGGATCTATTAAAATCAGTAGGCGCTCAAAACTTCCAACAACGATTGCCTACCAAGACAGACACCGCAGTCAAAAGTTTCCTTCTCGAAAGCCGCCTGCGTAGCCTTGATATCGTGATCCAAGAGCGAGATCTTGAAGTCTTGAGGGACTTCTAAGTTCCGGCCTGCGGCAAATCCAAAAGCATTTTCAGCTTCTTGCTGCAGGAAATCAATGTATCCATAGACCACAGAGCTACGACCTGCTTCCTCCCACATCTCCTCTCCCTTAGCTTGTAGCTCGTCGAGGTGTTTGCGCGACAGCCATGCTGGGGTTGTAGCGAGTTCGAAGACAGGCGCCTTTTTCTCGGGGTACTCTTCTGGCAGAGTTATTAGAAGTTGAAGAGATGGTAAATAAGATAGATTTTGCGACTCGACAGCGTTCGTGGGGACTGGACCGGTTTTGCCTTCGTGGCCGGAATGCGTGGAGAGTGGCGGGGTAGGAATAAGACCGTCAGAGGATGCTGGGAAGAGGACCTTGACAGGAGAAGTTGGATGGACAGGTACTTCCATAGAGACAGAGAAAGGATTATTGGGGTCCACGAGAATTTCGGGAAATATGGCTGCTATGCAGTCCAATTCTTCCTGGCGTTCGTCCTCCATGGCAAGCAGAGGGTCACCGGTCAATCCTGGAAAGGGGGACAAATTTTGGCGGGAAGATTATGAGGTTCATAAGTAGGAATATATGTGATCGTAGCGGCGTGCCAAAACGTATGGGTGAAAGAATATGGTAGAAGTGGCGACAATATTGGAAATATTGTAATATCGAGGACCAACCCCCGCGGTGGATGTCCTAGTGAAAGACTAGCGTTATTTCCTTCGAGAGCCGCTTTAACGCTTGCGCTGCCTCTTTAATACTATTGTTTAACTTCCTCAATGCTTCATGATCGGAACTTTCCTACTGCAAACCCTGGGACAAAGTCTGCGCCTTTAAGTAGACCGCAGCATATTCTCCCTCAATCCCGAATTTAACCAGGGATTTTCACCACTTTCCAATTTCTACGACCACCACGGTGTATGAATCATGACCGACACTGCCCCCCTAGCATCTTTGTCGTTGACGCACGTTCACTATGTAAGTAGTCACTTGCCTTTGGAAGAAACCTGCTAACCCTCCAAGGATCCCAACGATCCGGTGTCCTACTTCTGCGCATGGCTGGCCCTCGTTCCCCAAGGGCTCTGCGTTGTCTACGCAACCCTGATCTGGTCAACTCGCGAGATGGAGATTCTCATGATGTTTGGAGGGCAAATGGCGTGTGAAGCTTTGAACTTTGCACTGAAGAGGATACTGAAGGAGGAGAGACCGAAACAGATGCATGGGAAGGGTTATGGAATGCCATCTTCGCATGCTCAGTTCGTGTCATTCTTCTCGTTGAGCTTCACGTTATTTCTCATCTTTCGACATGTTCCAAAGAAGCCTACACCTTCGCATACCCCGTTGACCATGGCTTCGAGAGTGTTATTGTCTGGGTTGGCGATTGCGAGTGCTGGTTTAGTTGCTTGGAGTAGGATATATTTGAATTATCATACGGAGAAGCAGGTTATGGTTGGATGTCTCGCAGGATCTTTGAGTGCCGTATCGTGGTTCATAATCACGACTATAGTGAGACAGAGTGGGTTGTTAGATTGGATCCTTGAGCAATATCTTGTCAGATTATTTAGAATGAGAGATCTTGTTGTTGAGGAGGATCTTTGTCAAGCTGGTTGGGAGAAGTGGGAGACAAAGAGGATGTCGAACAAGGGTTCAAAAGGGAAGAAGTCAAGATGATTAATCGATAGAGCTTGTAGACTCTAGTCTGTTTCCGACTGTGAACTTCGTTCTTTAATATGCGAGTCGGAATAACTGGAGAGCTTCGAGTACGACAACGAGTGCGAAGCGACCATACACGCAACATTTGTAGAACTCTGAAAGAATGACACAGGTCCAGGCACATGCAAGCATCAGATACGGTCGCGAGATCCTCCAAGAGGGTAGCAAGCCGAACATGGAAATATTTTGATATCACGTGCACTTTTAGCGCGCCAAGCAAGCTCCGAACTCTCGAGATTGAAGCCATCTCCAACGCAGCTCAATCCACCTACCAAAACCCACCTCTACCCAATTCTGCACACTCCCAGCTTCAATCCGCAACCATGGTCCAAATGTACACCATCGCCGGTCGCCAATTCGGCTCCCACGTGGTTCGTACTCCCAATTCCTTCCCTCCGGGCGGCAACAATCAATCCCCAACCTCAGTCCCCCGGCATTGGAAGAGGTAGAATTGGATTTGAAATTAGCATTGGAAGCTAACTACGATCAATCACAGCTCGCTATGATCACCCTCGGTGCGCTCTTTGGAGGAACCGCTTTGTCAATGGGAGGATCGACCGCAAAGAAGACTCAAGGACCACCGATCAACGCTTCGAGTCCTGACGAGGAGAGCTTCATCAAGTACGTCTCGCAGCCTCCCTGGACCCAATTGGCCCGAAACAGCGCCTAATAATATATAGGGATTTCCTGAAGAATGCAGAGGCGGATGAGAAGAAGGATACCAAGAAGGCGGGTGCTCACTAGAGGGGGAGTGGGATGTATGAATGATTGGGGATTTGACATGATGGGAGGAAGGTTTGGTCTAGTCGAGATGACTTGGCTGGGCCTTTCCGGTGTACATTTATGGATGAATAGAGAATGCATCGGTTGATGGACTTGATTGGAATCTGCGACTATGTGAACGACGATACGGAATTGAATGTTGAGACTGCCTTCGCAACTGGGAGGAAGAAAAGAAACGACTACGGGTATGAACGGATAATTGTTCTATGTCCTCTGGATCTCCTCACTAGCAGTCTTTCTCGCCTTAGTGGCTCGAATGGTTGAGGTGTGGCGGCTCCAGTATCAAATTTGAAAAGAGCTCGAAGCCGCTTCTCAATCTTTGGTAGTACTGGGTGCCTCCAAGTCGTTTGACACCCAAACTTCGCCTTGCACGATTAAGCTATAACTAAAAGAAAGGGCAGAATCCATGGAAAGTTGACTCACTGATACAGGAACTCGAACCATTACTGTTGGGGCATCCATTCATACTTGAGGACCTGGAGAAATAGAAATGCAATCGAAAAGGTATCATTGAGATAACGCCGGCTAAACATATATTACAACTCGTCCTTGTAAAAGACCTCTTGACTTCCTTCTTCATCCTCAGGCTCATCTTCATCTTCATCGACTATTCCCAAAATCTCTCGGATCTGACCAGGAGCATCCACAACCTCAATCTTCCATCCTTTCTCCTTGGCCAACTTCTGAACTTGCTTCTTGACGGTCTCTACCATCTCCGGATCCAAGTCCAACTTTGCCAGTTCCTTGTCACTGGCCATTTCCACTTTCCCGCCTTCAACCTTGCTCTTGGCTCGAGCAATCACTTCAACTACCTTTCCTGGAGGCTCCTGTCCGAAATTTGCTGGAATGGGCAAGCGCTGTCCTTCCTTGTTGATCCATTTCCCAGCACCCAGAATGACACCTCCAACATTAATTGGTTGCTCTTTCTCTGCTGCAATCTGGTTTTCAATCTCCTTGAGCTCTGATCGATCCTGAAGATCCTCTTCCGGAACAACGGCGCGGCAGACGATAGAATGTGCCTTAGTTACCTTTGGCGGTTGGAACGCAACGTCGCTACACAGTCTTGGGGTGTATACAACCATCAGATACGAGCACGTCGTGACCTCCTTGATGTATCCTATCCGGTCTGTGACGTGAGGATTGCAGTGGAACTGTACCTCCACTCGTCTTGGCTTCCCCGTAAGATCGCAAGTCGTTCCCCCTTCCATCTTCTGGACCAAGTATCTCGTATCGCCCTTAATCTGAAGCTCCGTCTTTGGCGGTTCCTCTGAAGCCTTCTTCTTTGGCGCCTCAATTTCCTTCTCCCATTCGTCATCCTTGCTTGGCTTCCCCTTCGCTTTCGCCCTTCCTAGCACGAACTGTTTTGTCGTAGGATCTGGTTGAGGTGGAAGTAGTGGCTTTCCAGGTTGCGGAGGAAGCTGGTGGAATTGTGTAATCTCATTATTGTAGCAGAAGGCATATGACCACCAGCCGGAGACGAAATACAGACATCCACCATCAAGTTCCTGGAGCAATTCCCAGCCCCGGTTGGTGGCGCGAGCCAGCTCTTTCTGCTCCGCCGCTCTTGCTTCCGCCTCTGATGTTTCATTCTTGGCAGGTGTATCGACTATTGGTATTGTGCAGAGATGTTGTTCGCCATTTAGATACATTAATTCGTAGGTTTCATGCTTGGGGTCGAAGGCATGGTCGCTGGGAGGTTGGGGAGCTTCGTCCGTTCGCGAAGCTATGCTCGTCGTGTCGGAGCTTTGAGGAGATTTGGGTATAGCTGCGGAAGCTTGCTCGATTATTGACTTTGCCTCGACGTCCGAGATGAACGAATCTGGGAAGGCGACCTCATACTGGGAAGCTGTTAGCTGGGTAGGGCTAGGGGGAGATGGTAGGTACTTGAGGGAACGCAAGTAAATCATCGTGGACACTGAAGACTGTTTGGCTTGCCAAAACTATTGGAACTGATGCCAACAAAGCTGTAATGATGTGCTGCATTGTGCCATATGGAGCGTTGAGGTAGAGCTACCAGAGTGGTGACATCTGTCTAGGAGATTGAGGAGTGGCATCAACGTTATCGATTGCGGGGACGGCGGAGATACATAAGCGAGACGCTAATAGGGTGTTGGGGACAGATTGTTTACTTTTCACTTCGAAATCTGTCGCTAACCGAAGCGGAGGGCCCTGTCGAAGTTCTTTCCTTGTTATTTTCTTCTCTGTTGTACCATGCAGTCCCCACGAGCTTGCAAACCAAGTAATTTCTTGGTATTATCCACGTCTTCACTTTGTTATGTTTTTCATGTCAGCGATTTGAAGCTCCGGTATTTATCATGACTCGTGTAGATCTTCTCTGAGGTCATTCTGGTATTCTCAATTAATCCCTAATTACGTGCTGGATCGTTCGACATTGCTTGCATATTATGTGACTTCAAATTTGAGTTCTTTTCGTTTGTCTGGCGATGAGCAAGATTATCATCCTGAGACTGTTGCAAACGTGTCTCTAAATTTGATCGATCAGTATTAGGAAATTGTGCTCTGTTACTAGATGATGTATCGCTGCCCAAAGCTTTGACTTTGCATTGCTTGGATCCATCTTTTTAGTACAGCCAATCTGGCAAATAATCTGCTATTTTGACAATGCTTACGGACACTCGTAAGCGATTCACTAAGCCTTACAAATCCACCTTGTCACGACTAGACCATCCCACCTTTAGATGGCATTTTGTTGCAGGTCGCAGTGTTGGTAACATGTTGGTCATCGCCGCTTTCGGGGTAGTGAGTTTGGAATTATGCAGTCCCTCCTTCGACAGCTGCTTATCACAAATTATTGGTTGACTGGATCTCAATTGGCATAAATATAACTGGGATAGGTATTTAAGTCATGCTAACTATTGATGTCACAACCTTGACAACCCTTCGATAATGAAGCTTGAGAGTCGATGAGCAGTTCCGTCCGGTATCCTTACTCGGCTTATCCGTGTCAATGAAAGCCAATCTGCGTTCAGAATCGTGGAGGTCCCGCCCGTTCAGACGCAAACAAGTCCACTTGTCCCACATGTGTATCCCTGAGCATAGTATACCATTTGTCTATTTGAAGGGATGGCTTATCCGTTGTCAATTCATGCCATTTTGTCCTTCACAAGTTGAGACGAAACATGCATATGCCCCGGACCCAGGAAAATAGTATGGATATCAAACAACAGCCAAAAAATGCTTGTGTGAAACTTGACGGCTAAGGATTTAGCATTTCCCCAAACAGCTATCTCAAGAGCCAGAGGCTTTCCTCCTCTCAAGTACCTTCATAACATCCGCTGCACTATTGCTGTCGCCCTTCCTCTTCTTTGGGCCTCGTTTCCGCTTCTCTTTACCCTTCCCGCCCTCTTCTCCATCATCATCCCCTCCTTTACCCCACTCGCTTAATTTAACCTTCTTCTCTTCAAAGTCCTCTTCATCTGCAAAGCGACTGGAACCGAATCCCATGTCCATATCTTGAGCATCGCGGTCATCTCTTTCCAGCATCTTTTTCCGACGAGCCTCCTTGGCGGCTTCTTCCGCGTTAGAAGGTTCTGTGGATGGTACATTGAGTGCCGAAGCTTTGCGAAGGGCTGCCAGAATAGTCGGATCGCTGAGAGCGGCAGGTTTGGATTCTTCTGTAGTTGTGGGTTTGCTAGGTTCGTTGAAGTAATTCCGTGATGCTGTAGGCTTTGGAGGCGGCGCCATACTTCCTGGAATAGGCTTCTTTTCTTCCACTTCGCCGGCTTCCTTCTCAGCCTCATCTGAATCGTCCTCTGAAAGACCAGCCAGAGGATCATATTCGTCTCCTACCCCGTCGAAGATATCCATATCATCTTCTTCCTCCTCAACTTTGGGTATATCTGGCACTTCCATTCCTAATGGTTTGGCATCTTTGTCCGGCATCAACAGCCCACGACTTTTCTCAACTTCTGGCTCAGGCTGGACCTTCCTGACTTTGCGCTTTTCGTTCCCATTTTCGTCAATCGTAATTAGAACTTCCCTTCCCTTCCCATCCCTCTCGATCCTGCTCTCTGCCCTCCTATCTCCAACCTTCTTAAACTTCGAGCCTAAAGATGGAGCTGCTGCTTCTTTCGCTGCTTGTCTTGCTGCCTTCATTTCCGCCAATATCTGATCTCGATTCCGCTTCTTGCCCGTCAGCGCAGGCGGTGCCATCTCCCCTTTCTTTTTCTCCCGCTCCTTGACCACAGCCTCCACTTCTCTCTCCTCCAGCTTCTCAAACTCGTGGTCAACATCCTCGACCTCTTCGTCGTCTGGCTCGGGGGCCATCTTCTTCTCGGAACCTTCTAGGACATCTTCCACACCCACTTCTCCCCTCCTTACCCTCTCCAATAATCCCCAATCCAGACCCTTGACCAGTTTCGCCCTATCCTTCACCTCATCTCCCAGAATCTCCTCTCGTAACTTGATGAAAGTCTCTTCGTCAATCTGCTGTAGCTTCATCATCTCCTCCAGCGCTTTGACTCTTGTAACCTTGTCATTCTCTTCATCTTCTTCCTCACCCGCGCTTCGAAGTTGTTTCGCACGATCCGTATAACCATCTGCAAGCTTCACGCCTTTCGGTGCTGCTGCAGAGCGGAATTTCTTGGTTGAAGGACCAGAGGCAGCAGCATTGCGTTCAGCAAGTTGTCGCGCAAAAGCATTTGTAGAACTGTAGCCTGCTATTGTGCGCCTACAAGAAAGTCAACTTCTGAAATGTAAAATAAAAGTAGAAGTACATACGGTGTCATGGGAATGGAACTGCGCATCCGAGAACCAAGGGCAGAAGGTGTTGCGCCATTGCGCTGGGCTGTCTTGTCTGGAGGGGATGATGAGGAAGCCTGCCGCGCAGGAGTATCGAGGACTAGTTTGCGAAACTGCGAGTTGTTCATTATGGCTGCGGTGGTGTTGATAGAATTGTTCTGAAATATTTCATCTTCAGCCTTGTTACAGTCCTCGAGGCCCCGCTGACTCAGCGTTCAATGTCAGAGTTGAAAGAGCGACCAGTGATCAGGGATCGTATTGATTCCAAGCAGATTGGCGTTTGGAACTAATTCTATAATTCACACTCATTATTCTTGACGGCGCGAGATACGCCCAAAAAATAATACCGAGGACTCATAATCGTATGGTCGATTCGGCGCACCCTACAATCCGCCCTATTGTCAATCAGGCTACTGCCCGCAGCCTCGCCTCACGACACTCTCACGACGAGAAGCACGTCGCATCAACTCATCCATCAATACCAGCCTCGCAGCCATCGACACCATCATGGCAGCTGGAGCAGGTAGCAAAGGTGAGTCGTAAGATCTGCGTGATCGCATGCGCTTTTCCCCAGGCCAGAGAGATTGCTGACAATCACCCCCTCAGCTGCCAGCGACGATGAATCCACTATCAAAGTCGCACCCAAGAAGGAGACCAAGGACAAGCCCACAGGAACCATCAAACTTAAGAAACCTCCACCCAAGCACAACAAACCGGGGAATTGGCGCGATGGGAGTGTAGTCGATGGTGGGCCCCCCGACTCAAGTATGCGCCCGTACGTGCTTATCATCACAGATGACAAGAACAAGGGCACCGGCACACCCTCGACGAGCTCTGTGCCAGTTTCCCCGGGTCCAATAGTCAATCCTCTCGACGATGCTGCGCGAGACACATTTCCCACCGGCCGACCCTTGGAGGACGGAACTTCGCTTTTGCAATGCAAGCACTGCAAGAAGAGTATTATGAAGGATAAGATGCCAGCGCATCTCACACAGTGCTTGGAGACGAAGAGGCAGAAGGCGCAAAGAAAGAAAGAGCAGAAAGAAGCTCGAGAGAAGGAGAAGAAAAAGGCAGCCAAAGAGAACGAGAAGGACGAGGAGGGCGACACCAAGATGGCCGATGACGACGACGATGACGACGATGCCTCGCCCGAGAAAAAAGGTCCTGGTGGATTGAAATCTACGAAGAAAAGTGCTGGGAAGAAAGTCGAGGTTGACGACACGAAAAAGGGAAAGAAGCGCAAGGCCGAAGGTGATGCTGAGAAGGGCCCAAAGCAGAAGAAGAAGAAAGAGGAGCCAAAACCAAAGGCTCCGAAAGCAAGAGGTACCAGACTTTCTAATCGTATCCGGGCACAAAGTGCAGAAAGAGATCCGGTCTCAGTGGACAAGGAACTGAAGCCGTTTGCCTCGCTCGGATTTCAGTGACAGGCTGAAATCGGGCTCGTTCATTTTGTTTCTATCTATTTTGCATCTACCGAGCATTTCTAACTTACAGAAGGTCCTGTCGATGTCGAGAGACAGTGTGGTGTCATCAAAGATGGGGTCCCTTGCGCTCGTTCTCTGACCTGCAAAAGCCATTCGATGGGAGCAAAGAGAGCCGTCCCTGGGCGATCTTTACCATATGACATGTTGCTTGCAGCATATCAAAAGAAGAATCAGGCGAAGCAGCAGAGTAAGTTTCCCGCTCCGATGTCCAGGACTTTCTAACACCGTCGTAGAAGCTGCGATTGATGCGAATGCCCCTCTTGAAGATGAAGAAGATGGGAATGGTCCTGTTGATTCGGATGAGGAGTTGGCAGCTGTACAGTATGGTCTTGCGAACTGGAATCCTCAACCAGTTGTTCCACCTTTGTTATCGATACCTATCGAACGTCAATACCAGAAACAGCGGTTACGAGAGCAGATGATGAATGCTACGAATGGCGGGATCATCAATATTTTCAAGGTGAAAGGGTTCGGTGCACAGAAACTTCGACCTGATCATCCACATCTCGCGGAACGAGAACCTGGTGATGATGAAGGCGAATCAAAAGCACAGAACCCTTTGAGCGATGGTATGGCGGCCGTTGCGGCAAGGAGAGCAAGTGGGTTCAACATGCAACTACCTCTGCAAAGGAAGGCCTCTGGGACGGCTCAACGGGTTTGAAGCTCGGAATTGTACATACTCTGGGATTTGGTCATTCACTGCATGGTGTTGGGGCTGGGCTCGGCTGGATATGATTAGACTGGCATGTCTTTGGATTATTCATTGGGAGGTTTGGTAGGGCTCATGGCTGGACTGGTTGGTGTTGGGTTGAAGGACTGGAGTCTGGGCATTCTGTACATCATCACTTGGTCTGTCATGCCCTGAAACGACGGCTTTGCAGATTTGGCTCGCATTTTCACGAGTGAAGCATACTGATCATATAAGCTATTAATTGGCCTGAGCAGGCACAGACGAAAGTATACCATGGTTCGTGGGAAGAACTCTTATGTCATTGCACTAAAATAATGCTCTTGTAAGTACATGCAACCCGGGCGATAAGACAGCCATCCCATCACCCGACGCTATGTAACGTCCTCCCCAACTTTTTATTTATATACATTTATCATCCAGCTACTCTCCACGGCAGGTAAAGTTCCTGGCGAAGTAAGAGAAGTGGCAAGGAAATGGGACAGTAAGCGAGGTTTATCAATCTAGTATCTCTCATCACAAGAGATAAACAACCACACTCGCAACAGCCGCCAACATGAGACTCAAGTTCCCAGCAGCACCCAACCCATTACCAGCCGACTTCTTCTTCTTGTTCTTCCCCTCCTTCATCGACACCTTTTCGACACTCGGCGGTAATGGCAGCGGGCTACCACTAACCATCGGCTTCTTCTCACTTCCCAACCCGGCCGTCGCAACAGGCGGTAAAGTCCACCATGCCGGCCCCGTCGTCGCCATCTTCACTACTGAGGGAGTGTCGGTACCTGGTGGAGGAAGGGACCATGGAGAGCCGCGTGGGCTGGAGGGATGGGTCCAGAAGGCTTCTTCGTGGTAATCGAATGCGGGGTTGGGGGTTGTGGTTATGGTGCGGGTTGTGCTTGCGTCGGTGAGGGTTAGGGTTATGAGGGAGATGGTGGAGGTGGGAGTTTCGGGGGATGGAGTTGGGGAAGTGTAGTCGGGGCAGTGGGCCCAGTATGCTTCTTCTTTGTGGTCGAAGGCGTCGAGGCTGAGGCCGCAGGGGGGTGGGGGGAGGTTGTCGATGGGGTAGGTCATTGTTTTAGTGGAGGACTTGTCAGAGGATGTGACCGTGACGAAGGATGGGGATTTGTTGACCGCGGTGGGCTTGGGCATAGGCGTTGTGGTGGAAGTGTAGTCTGGACATTCGGCCCAATACGCTTCCTCTTTGTAGTCGAAAGCGTCAAGTCTGAGACCGCAAGGTGGAGGTGGCAGATTGTCGATGTGGTAGGTCATTGTCTTGGTGCTCGTTTTGTCCTTGGACGTAATCGTTACCATTGTGAGTTTGTCCATGTTCACCGGTGTAGGATTGCCAGGCTGGGGCATTGGTGCTGTCGTTGAGCTGTAATCAGGACAGTATGCCCAGTACGCCTCTTCCTTGTGGTCGAATGCATCGAGACTCAGACCGCAAGGAGGAGGAGGGAGCTGATCAATTGGATAAGTCATCGTCTTGGTGCTCGTCTTGTCAATTGAGGTGATGGTTACCATGGACGGGGGAGTCATGGCCGGCGGTGCTGGACGCGCTTCGACTGGCATTGGAACGGCTCCAAGTTCTTGACTGGCCTCGTACATAGGCAGAGCAGCGGCATTGACTTCTGGAGCTGGACCTGGAACTTGAGCTTGGTAGCAAACTATTTCCCGATGCTCCTCGTAGTAGACTTGAGCGTCGCTAGTTGGGCAAGGGCAAACCGCCGAACCAGCCTCGATGGTTCTGGTAATGATCTGTTCGACAGGGCAGTCGTAGACAGCTGGTGGGCATGGGATGTTAACGATATCCACGTGGACCTTGTAGATAGGCTCTACAGCGTATCCAGGTGGGATGAAGTCGATTGTTGGTGTGGGTACGACAACTTTGATGATCGGAGCGAGAGTTGTTGTGACAGAAACCAAGGTTGTGGTAACGAGACCGACGTGGCAGGTTTTCTCCGTTGGAGGACATTCTTTGAAAGTGTGAACAGATGTGGCGTAGACGGTTGAGATCATGAATTCGGTCACCGACTTGGTTGTTGTCGTAGGGACTGCAAGTTCGCGGATCAAAGTGCTTGTCGATGGATCAGATGATGGTGTCGTGGGAGTTACGGGGGAAACGTCGGGAGTCGTCGAGACCCAAATGGAGCTCAACGGTACAGTGGTATTGGCATCTTGAGTCGAGGCCGATGAGAACGCGGATGTGGAATTAGCATTTCTGTTGTCCTGAGTGTGGCTAGGCGAAGCGGTTATTGTAGACGAAACCGATGCGATGGTGGACTGAGATATTCCGGTTGTAGAGTTGCCAGCGATGCTAGAGAAAGAGCCTGTTGTTGTCGTGGCCGAGGGTGAGGATACAGAGCTTGAAGCAGAGTCTGACATTGCAGAAGTTGGTGAGGAGATGACAGACGATTGATATCCAGTCGCAGAAGTCAGACTTTCAGCGGAGTTGGGCAGAGTAGGCTCCGGATCAGGAGAGATCCAAGTCGCAAGACACGAACACCCCGAGCTGATCATAGCTGGTTTGCTGGAGCAGTTGTCCAAGTAGGCAGGGACACTGGCTGTCTCAGCGTTTGTGACTGTGGTGTATCCGGAGCAAAACCCCTTTGCTTGATCGCCGAAACGAAGGAGAGCTCGGTAGCAATTATCCTCATTACAGACGTATGGTGTAGTTGTTGGAGAAGCTGAAGAGCTCGATGAGCTGGTGAGGGTGGTGGAAGATGTTGTTCTTTGAGCAATACCATTCGAGGAAAATGTGGTAGATGTCGTGCCCTGAGTACTGGAGCTCGACGAAGTCGTTCCTTGGCTTGATATTTGAGATCCGGTTGAAGTATCAGTGCTTGAAGACGAAAAATCGGAAGACTGTCCTTGCGAAGGATCGTTCACAGAATCAAAGCAAAAAAGATCGAAACCTTGATAGCTGCTGGCCGATCGATTGGCCACATTGTCTGGAACGAAGCCCGCCTGCTTTTGCGTTGCCGATTGCAACTCACAAAAGGCGTCCTGCTCTGTACGAATGTTGAAGGACTTGCAGTTGCTCCGTTTCGCACACTCGGAAGCACAGGAGAGGACGGAGGTGTACTGAGCGTCGTAGAGATCTTCAATGAAGTATTCAAACTTGGTGATAACGCCATAAGTACCGCATGTCGAACCTGCAGGAGCGAGATCCTTGAGGGTGCAGGTTGGACCAGTAGCGGTGACAATGGAGGGGATTGCCAGGAGTATAACGGTACTCGCACTCTTCAGTGAAGGTGCCATCTTTGCGTTACAGACGAGGAAAACGGGATGTGTGTGGAGGTCGAAGTGAAAGATGTGAGAGTTAAGAGATTAAGAGACTTGTTACCCGAATTATAGCTAAGGTCTGATGTGCGGACATTGAGAGTCGAATAATTTTAGTGTAAACGTCTATCCTTAAAACTATTATATCCGGCTAAGAGATAATAAGATAAAGCCCAAGACCAATTCAAAGGCAGATAACAGTGGCATCCTTGTGGGTGGAAGCGTTGCTACTTGACGAAAGCCTGACAGTCGACGCTCATAGCTTCCAAACGAAGTAATTAGTGGGGAGCTAGCTGATGAGTGCGGATCCAGAACGCCGACGGTAGCTGTCTGGGCACGTCTAAATACATCATTTTGACTTCGATCATCTACGGAAGTGAAGTTTAGGTGTGCAGAAGGCAAGAGACCGCCTTACAAAGGACATAGGTAAGCTTCCACAATTGAGCACTGGGATAGCTGCTCCGAGCTGTTACAGCAGTTAGACAGGTCTGCTCACAACCACCTAGGCGTCCAAGTTACTTAATGTTATGATTAAACGAAGCCACACCAATTGTGTCATCAGCCAAGGAAAGATGTTAAATGCGTGGGTGTTAGAGACGTACAGCTGCAGAGGTTAGATTATTCGCTAGGGTGTGGGTGATGTCAACAAGATAAGCGAGGCGAGCCGGTCCCAAGTTTGAAAGACCTTTGGCATGGTACGACCCACCAAACGAGTAATCATTCCCCCACGAAGAAGAAACGGATACTCTACATGATGACTCACTGGTTGTTAGAATCCATAATTTTGTTTCTGTTATTCGCGGCAGAAGCTAAGATCAGGAGCTCGGCACGCAATGACGATCTGGATCCACGTCTTTCAACCATTCTGCTGGTATCTTTCCCACTTGGTACTTCCTGTACTTTTTGTTAACAAAAACAGGTCTCAGCTAGGCATCACCTCCTTACGCCCATAGCCTCACCGCCTTCTCATCTCACAAATTCCGACACCCCTTACTCTCTAACCACTGGCCCTTAACTTCCACCCGAAACACCAAGGTTTGTTGCACAGAAAATCCGTCCGCGAATAATAAGATCAGATTAGATGATCTGATAATCTCCTTCATTTGTCCCCAATACTGGCCGTTTTTCTGGCGCAGACCTTGTGCTGGCGAAATATTTTGTTTGTGGAACGAACGCTATGATATTTCTGCTCACGTTTGCTTCTTCTGTGAGTTGGCTGTGGTGATAGGTTGTGTTGTGCGGATGTACTTTGATGGACGACAAGAATGTAGATAGTGTTGAGAATGGGCGATAGGAGTGCGCAGTGGTTAATGGGAGGGAGGCGTTGCTACTCCTTTGGATGGAAGAGTTTGTTTGAAGATACCGAGTGTCATTTCACTTCCCTCTTCATTAATCTAGAGTCATGATGGAAAGGTATATATTATTTATCATGACCGACTGTCAAATGCCCAGCAATGCACCCTTTGTCTCTCTCGCCAATTGCAACCTCCAAAGATTCTGCTCAGCACAGAGGAACATCTCTCCATCCTTACCAAAACAGAAGTTCGCAACTCCTCCAGGAACAAGAATCCGCCCGATCAAAGTCCCAACAGGATTCCACACCTCGACTCCATCTCCACAGCCTGAATATACATTACCGTAAACATCACACTTGATGCCATCTGGGAAAACAACTGCTGCGAATGCAAACACTCTCTTTTTGGCTAGGAATGGACCAGGGATTACATCGAATGCGTAGATAGTGGATGCTCTGTGAAAGCGTGAGTACTTGTTCGAAGCTTTGCAGGGAAAGTCATACCTCAAAGGATCCTTGCTTCCATCCCCATGAATATGGTCCGTATCCGTGATGTATACTGTCTTCTCATCCGGACTAAACGCAATCCCATTCGGTCTTCCCAACCCATCAGCCACGACCCTCAGATCCCCAGAATCAGGATCAAATCTATAGACCTGGCAAGGCAATTTCGGCCTCTGTCTAAAGTCTTGTTCAAAGCCATAGCAAGGATCCGTAAACCAGATTGAGCCATCTTTCGCAACGACCACATCATTGACTGAATTGAAGTCCCGTCCATGGAAATTCGTCACGCAAGCTTGTGGTGGCTTTCCTCGAGGCATGAAGTATATTCCGCCTGTTCCCGCTTGAGAAGTTCCTTGCGCACAGAAGAGTATGCCGTCTTTGTAGTTTACCCCTCCATTGGGCATGTCGATGCCAGGCGGTGGCCGCATTTTGGCCCATTCCACGGTGTGCACATTGTTGTCTCCACTGAGGCGGTCGGTTCGGAGTAGCTTCACTCGGGATATCAGGATAGTTGGGAAGTTGGAGGAAGAGGTGGATTGGAGGAGATTGGAGGTGATGTAGAGCTCATCGTGAGTAGGAACGAAGACGCAGGCTTCGTGGAAGAAAGGGTTCTTGGAGGTTGTGGATGTCGATAGTAGGAGGGAATGGGTGGGCGAGGATCCTATCAGCTCTGCGAATGTGTCTGTGTATTGAATGATAGTGATCTGATCTTTCGAGGGCTGTACGGGCCTGGATATTCTAATTAGCGATTGCTCATGTACTCAGGCCAGGAGCACATATCGGAGTGAGGACTCCAAGATGCGGGGGGATGTGGAATAACCTACTTAGATTTCCCACTACATTCTTCTACTCGATTGATAACCTGTGATTGTTAAACATCCTCTCATGAGGAGACTGTTATTTTCCTTCCTTACATGGATAGTTGTGGGCACAACAGAAATATCTGCATTAGTTACTGCTGCCATGATTGTTGTTGAAGGAGGGACAAGGCTGAGAAGAATGAGAAAGAGGCTGATCCCACGATCATGAAATGGAATCCCAACCTACTCATCAAACCTTTTAGATTCTGGGTAAGCAATATATTACTCTATTTGCCGTTCATTTTCTTCTCTTTGGAGTGTTTTGACATTTCCACTGTCCATATCTCACGCACGAGGCTCGAGAAGCTTTCCCATGGAAGTTGAGCTTAGTCAGCTGATCTGAATCTCATTGCATTGCTTTCACCAACATCACACCCAGAGCGAGCTACCAAGGCGCAGCGCCAAATCCAACTATCAATGGAATAAATCGATATATATTCTAATAGTGAACTATGATTTTCAGATTTCTGAGCAGTGTTTATATATTCCCAAATGCAACCAATCACGGCTCCCTCTATTCAGATGAGCAAAGCCGTGCCGAGGTCCGACACTTATCCATGCTTAATGATCGCATCGCCATCAACCTCCACTTCCACTTCCACTTCCACCTCCACACTCCACTCCACACCGTCTTCTGTCCCTTCCCCATCATCCACCAAATAAATCTCCCAAACACCAATCTTCTTCTCTGAACCTCACAACACACGGTTCAACGACTTCGAGGCTTCAAGTTCCCATCTTGCACAGCAATCGGCGCATCGGATCCCAACCTCAACTACGATAGAAAGATAGAGATAGATACGGGATACCCACCTACCTACATCGAGACCCGAAATCCATACTCACACCACTTAAAATGTCGAAATCTTTCTCTACCGCCGATGTAGCAGCACATAAGAGTCCCGAGGAGGGAATGTACATTATAATCGACGACGGAGTTTACAATGTCACAGGTACGCCCTTCCCCTTCCCCTTTCCCCTTTCCACTCCCTCCTTCTCCTACCTTTTAATCTTCCTCGGTTTCCAATGAAGCACAGAGACCTGACACAATGGCTTACAATTACAACTAGATTTCGTAGACGAACATCCCGGGGGAGCCAAGATCCTGAAGCGCGTGGCGGGCAAGGACGCGACGAAGCAGTTCTGGAAATACCATAATGAGAGTGTGTTGAAGAAGTATAGTGATAAGTTGAAGATTGGGACGGTGGGGGAGAAGGCGAAGTTGTAGATTTAGGAGCTGGGATGGAGAGGAGGTTGGGGTGGCAGAGGATAAACGGTGCTGCATTGGGGATTTAGGGTTAGGCATGGGGATAAGGGGGTAGACTGCATGGTTTTATTGATGACACAGAATGATTGAATGGAGAGAAAGGGGAATTTAGACGTTGGATAATCCTGGTTCAAGACGGCCTGAGATTGGGAGGACTTTATGTGTACATATTTCGGAGAGAGAGGAAACACTGCCAAACTTCAGCTGGTCTTTCACATGTGATTCTGTGTGATTTGGAGGACTTTGGCACTGACTGTTCAAGGTGCATAATGTTGCTCTTTGAAAGTCCTTTGCGTTTTGTAATGTAACAAACAATGAAGGATATCGTGGGGGAACCTCAAGTACTTGGTATCAAGTTTCCACTTAAAATACATGCCTTCTACTTCTTCCCATTGAATCAATGCCTCGATCAAGCAAATACTCGGTAGAACCCATCGTAATACTTCATTAAATCCAGTACCTATAATCTAGAACAACAACCCACCCAACACCGCACCCCCAGCCAACCCCCCAACCAAAGGCAACCCAAACCCCCCACCATACCCCCCTCCATAAGGCCTCCCATAAGGATACGCCGGCCTCATATACCTCACTCCGGGATTCCCACCAAACGGTCCATACGGTCCCTGATTATAAGGATTATACCCATACCCACCCCCTCCGTACCCAGGGTATCCCCTCGGCAGCTGCGGCGGCTCAATATACACATCCTTACCATTCCTATCCTTGCCTAGGAGTTGCGGCTGCCCTGTCTCGAGAGCCTTGGACATCTGCTGCCGGATATGCAGGTGTCGCTGGTAGGCTGCCTGTTCTTCTTGGGCGCGGCGGCGGCGCTGGGCTTCGCGCTCCGTGTGCGTGGAGGAGGTGAGTTTGTCTTTCATTTTGCGGCCGAGTTTGTGGGCGCCGCTTAGCTTTTCGTTGGGATCTCTTGGTGGGAGAGGAGGGTGTGGGCTCTGATGGGAGCTGGATCCATGGTCGTGCGAGAAGTCGTCGTCGTTGTCGTCGCCGCTGCTTTCGGCTTGGATGTCGGCGGGGGTGGGGACGCGGTGGAGGGTTTGGATGCGGGTTCTTTCTTCGGGCGTGAGTGAGGAGAGGTATTGCTCGTCGTCGTAGGGGTGGTGCCAGATTGATCGTGGGGGTTGGGAGCGTGTGTCGACGAAGAATTGGTGGTGCGATTGTTCGTCGTATTGGCGGGTCCAGCCGGTTGGGAGATCACGGAATTCATCTTCCATTGAGCGACGATCGTGGGGTGGAATTCCATTTCTTGCGTTGGGGACTTGGAGATTGTTGTAATCGTTGGAGGACGATGTGTTTCGTTTGACAGCCGCCTCATATGGTGGTGGTGGTTCGCTTGGAGATGCCATTTTGTGTATTTGGTTGTTTGTTTGTGTATCGGAATTCGATAGGGTGAGGTTGTGGATAAATGTGAACGTGAAAGAAGCGTATTTGGAATCTGATGGGCTGTACAAGGCGTACAGTAATCAAGAAGTTTGCCATCAACCAGACTGACGGTTCCCCGTGACGTCAGTCGCGTCATGGACTTAACACCATCTCAACTCGTCCAAACAAAAAGTCAAACACTGCCTCTGCCTCGGATATGTTTCGTTCCTGCAGTAGCTTGTGCTTTTGCCATGCTCATCAAGACTGTTGTGTGCAATGGCTTCTGTTCTGGATCGTATGCGTACAGATCTTGGATATCTGGCTGATTTGACGAGAGAACTTGTCGAGGATTTGAGACTGGTGGATGGGAAAGCACTGAAGCTGTGAATAGCGAGAGAACAAGAATTGAGAGATGCATTATTGCGTTGTTGTTGATAATGCAAGATAGAGGCGAATATGTCTTGATGAAGACGATGGAGATGCTTGACCGACCAAAAGAATGAAAAGAGAAGACGGAATAACCGACCAAAAAAATTGAATCGAACAAGTCCCTTGCTTCACGAGCTATTTATTGTTATCACATTTTCTCGCAGACAAAGAACGCCTTCAAATGACGATCTCCGGATCATTTTCATGTTCGCCCTTTTCTCGCGGAGACGCCACGACCTCTGCCTTCGCCCACGTGGAGCAATCCCTCGCTGGAGGGCATCCCATTTTCGGAATGAGTTCAATCTGCAGGGTATTGAGGGTGTGAGGCTTGGGCTATTGGAGATGTTATGCATCAACACTGGTCTTGAGAGACTCGGGTTTCTCCTGCCATGGAAAAGTTGAGAGGAGGGAGATCAATAGGGGTGTTGTCCTCGTCACTTCCGTGTGGGATTCGTGATGGAAAAGCAAAGTTCCGGCTCTCCATGGAGCTGGATTTCGGCCCCACCTGTTCAAGGTTCACCGCGTTCGGCTACGACTCTCTGTTGCGTCCGCGAGGTCCGCTTCCAGGTTCTGTCTCTTCGCTTTAACATGTGATATCCCGATTCCCAGCCACAAGTCATCAATCCCCGAATCACTTGGCAGCTTATTCGGCTCCCATTGTTTGATCGACTTTAGGTTGCAATATCGGATTTCGATTCGGGACCCGTTTGTGTTATGCTTGGCATGCAAGGGGATCGCGGTTATCTTTTGTTATCTTTTGTGGGTTTCTCGGATTTTTCGGAGGCGAGGCGAGACTTGGGGTGGAGTTGTGGTTGGGGATTGGATGTTGAGAAAGATTTGGTCTGGACTTGAAGCGGAAGGTGAAGAATTGTGCTGGTGAATGACGGTGAGGATCGAGAGAGAAAAATGAAGGGCGGGAGATCTGAGGATGGGAGGAGCAATGATTCAATTCTCCTCGGTGGGCCGTGACAATATGCTTGGCTATGTTCACACAGCTGAAGATGAGAGGAACGAAGATTGTTCAGTTCCAAGTCTGATGCAAAATGCCTTTTTCCCATTCAATGCAGCCGTGAAATCATCAGACGTAACCGCTAAACCACCCCTCCATCTATCTACACTTTCACCATCGCTGAGATTCGAAATGCCCACCATACCCATGAGTTGCGATGCTCGCCCGCTGCCCGTGAAGAAATACATGATGTGAAGGCTGCTCTAGCACTTCTTTCATTCCCAGCAAAATTGCCTCCCCCATTCCCAAACGCCATGATTCAAATGCCTCGGATGTCCCATCAGATGTAAAAAGTAAATGCTCCTTCATGCCATGACAGTTCCTATTTCAGTCACTCCCGCAACTTCGCCTTCTACAATCATCGCTAGGATAGCGTCGTCATCGTACTTCATCTCCCCGGCTACACGCCTGCTTGTGATCCATTCTTGAGCCGAGATGATCGAGGTATCGGCTGGAATTTGGATCCAATCCTTGCTCGGAACCATCAGACCATTGATACAGGTTGCTGGCTCATCCATATCATCCGGTTGCAGTCTCGTGATGCGTCGAGGAGGAACAACCATGTCGTCACCGTGTCGAACCCATCCGGAAGTAGATTTGTACGCTGACATGAGAACATGCGCACCTGTGATTGCTCGGTGGTCCATTTCTGGGATGGATTCGAATAGAATGGTAAGATCGGAGATCTTCTTTGGTCCTTGAACGGCCTGTCCGATGGCTCCTCCTGGGTGGTTTGAAGAGAATACTGCTTGGACATTGATGTGTAGTTCGTTGGAGATGACTACTGCGAGGGCGTCTCCCAGTGCCAGGGCCATGGTGGTGGAGGTTGTTGGGGCATTGAATCCAAAGGAGTCGGTTTCGGATTTGTGAATTGGTGCTGGGAGGAGGATGGCGTCTGGTCTTTGTTTGATGATCTCGCAAGTCGATGGGTGAGTGTGGGAAGTCATGATGAGAAGAGGAAGAGATGAATCAAAGTGAGGTAGAAGAGACAGGAGCTCAGGAGTCTTTCCGGAGAACGTGATCAGAAGGATCGTATCATGTCTTCCGATAACTCCCAGATCGCCATGAAGAGCTTCGGTTGGATGGAGGTAAGTTGAGCGAATCTTGAGGCTGTTCATCGTCGCGACCAGCTTTTTGGCGATGTGCCCACTCTTCCCGATGCCACAGATTACCAATTGACCTATCTCCCCTCGATGTCTGGTGATAGCTTCGACTGCCGAGTTGAATCCTCCTCGGGCAATGGGCTCAGTCTCATAGAGGCGAGTGAGACATGAAAGAGCTGTAGCTTCAGTTCCGAGAACATGAACAGCATTTGACAGGCGACCACTGAAGCTTGAGCCACATACGTCTGAGAGCAATGGTGGTGTCATGGACATCAGGTCGTCCAAGGGAGGTGATAATTCTCGCTCACATGGTGTAGCTGGAGATGGGGGAGATGGTGGTGGTACTGAAGGAGCGTGAGAGGCGTGCATGAGGTAAACCTCACTGTTTTGAACGGGGTGGTGATCGAGAGTCATGGTGAAAGATGGCGATATATCGTGTACTGTATGAGATTGCAAGCTGTGGAAGCTTGTTGCTTGCGCCTCAATGGCTAGGTATGTACCTGAAGATCTGGCACAAAGTCAGCGATGAAAGTAAAGGAAGTTGATTGGACTGACATTGAATATATATCTTCTATCGCTTGAGCGTCAAGCAATGTGTACCAAAATTTGGATGTGTCCCGTGAATTTCGGCGTATTCAATTCGAGTTTCAACTGGCCGTAGGATTGAATTTCAGATGGAACGGAAAGTAAATCGTCTTTTACGGATCATCCGAAATTGGTTGCTGCACGCCATGAGGAGGGTGAGGTCCAGATTTTGTAGCAAAGGTATAGATATAGGATCGAAAACGAACATCGGTGATGGGAAGGAGGGGGCCATCTTCTTTTTCATCGAGGATAAGAGACGAGCAGGTCTAACCTAACCTTAGCGGTGGAGGGACGCGAAGAGGTTGCAGCGATACTCTGGCAGGGATACGAGAGGCACCGAGGGGCACCACCTCGGTCGTCAGAGCCAAGATAGTGGCTCGAGTGGGCATGCCAGGGCGACTACTGGGCACTACCAGGGGTAGATAACCCTGTAGATCTGGTGTGTTCATCGCTCCGGCAGGTGCTTAGCACGCAATTCAGTGGTCTGCGTCAGGAAGCCTCATGGGGTCAGAGGAGGCGTCTATTGGTTGATATGGCGTGGCTAGAGCTGTTTGCGGGTACCTAGGTAATCTCAGAGTCATGGAACGACGGAATACCTTTGATGCTTAGAAAGCTCGCTCCTCTTCACTTCCAACTTGCTGACTCTCTCTCGCTCTGGCGGCACAATCTAAAATCCGGGGGCCGACGCTGGACTGTAAGTGGTAGAGCTTCATGCAGCCGAACGGCTCTGGAAATGCACCATTACTCGACTTCCAGGGAGTGGTGCCGTACTTTACGGAGGTATGGGAAAGCACCGTAAGGGCCGTACTGCCTAGCAAGGCGAGTGCGAGGTATTATATCTTGGTGACATGTCCAAGCAGGGTAGGTGCATGAGTTGACCACTATGGGTAAGATCCGGATTGATAACTCGGAGGGTTATGAAGGATGAGGGTGAGGAACCAAAAGAGGTGGACACGCAGAGCTACGGCTAGGATGCTCTGCTCTGGTAAGGCTGAGGCTCTGATGACGCACTCTATGGAAACCAGTAAACTACCGTGTCGACAACATCGCACTCTGAGTCTGAACATAATGCCAACTGCATCAGCCCGAGAGACGCCAAGGAACAGATACCAGTAACTCCTTTTCGGATCTTTGGTTGCAAACTCCAAATATGACCCTTCAGTCTGCCGAGACATCCGAGAAGAGCAGAGTCAAGGAAGCCACTGTGAGGTGTCCACTGGAATAGTGGTTCAGTGTCAATGTGGGGGAATAAGTCAGCGGCGTTGATCGTTGAGAAAAGAATTACCAAGACAATGTTGCAAACCCAATTATTAAGCCTAAACATGCGGCTCTACTTACAGGAATCCTTTCCTAAAATGTACAACTACAGATTCGGAAATTACCGACCAAAAGAAATTCAACATGTCAACAGCATACTACCAACTAAGGTAATGAACACCGGAGAAACTTGACCATGTGAAAGTCACCCACCCAACGCACGTGAACAATAAAGGTAAAGGTAAATAAGGCAGTCTAAATCTGCTTCCCCAGACATGATCCAACTTCGATGCAGTTTGCCCCGGTCGATATTTCCGTGAGTTTTAGAAACAATCATGGACATCACAAAGCACAAGCACATAAACAATAGAACATCAGATTGTTTAGAAATCATTGGCAATTGGCCCAGATATGCATAAAGAGGCTGACTCAGCGGCTACTTGCATCTAGTCACATGATTACAAGGGTCAGACCTCGACGGGATCAGACCCGCATCAAGCTGGAAGTTCACCTTGCCCAACATCCTCATTATCGAATACATCTTCCGACAAGTACTATCGCGTCGCGCGCGCAAGACATTCCTCCTATCGACCACAGGTTACGGACTCGAGTCGATGCTTGGCTGGGGATACAATTGGGCTTGCGCTGACGTCTATGCGGTTGCGCTGGGATCTAGGCGGGGAGGAGCAACAATGAATGGCCCTTGATATCGATCACCAGTGAATGCGAGTATCGCTATTATTGAATATACCATTTTGGCGTATCGTGGAGATATCTTACGAGGTACGGCTGGCTTCTTTCATTCCGAGTCTTTGTGACAACCGACAAAGAACGAGTCTGACCATATCAGTCAACATGGATACCAAGCAATCTAGCACAGCTTTGAAAGCACTACAACTTGCAGACAAACAAATATTTGACCTGAAGAAGCTCTTCTTACCACACGTATGTTGCTCATGCCTAGACGAAGCTCCCCTGTTCCCGCTGACAAGCCTAGGAACCCCACCTCCTAACAGTCCCAACCGATCATCCCTTCCGAGAAACTTCCTCCTACGAGGACCGGGGCACACCCTTCGCGAACTATGAGGTTCGATACCTACAACATATGACTATGATCTCGGAGAGTCAGCGTGGCGTGGCACGAGCAGAGGGCGATTGGCAAGCAAGAATTGAGAGTGGATCTCCAGCAAGTTTGGCAGCGCGAAGCAGTGCCACAACCCCCAGTCATGCCAATGCCAGAGATTTGAAGATACCCTCCAAGAAGATCTCTATCGCAGACTATAAAAGTCTGAAAACAGGTGCCAAGCCTTCTCCGCGACCTGGATTGGAGGAAGGGAGACAAAATGGCGCGTTGCCTTCAAAGGAAAAGCCCAGGGACATGAAGTGAGTGCGCCATTCTTTCATAGAGTTTTGTGCTAATATTTTCAGACCTGCGCTGCCAAGCTCGAAAACGAGTACTCCTACTGCTAATGGACATCCCATTTCGAGCTCAAATCATACTCCCGTGAAGTCGATACCACAAATACGAGAACCTCCTAAACACCAGCTTCCCCCTCGGCCTAAATCGCCTCCTCGGAGCACATATGATGTCAAACCACCCGAGCAGAAAAAGCGGCCAATGGAGTCTGATGGAAAACAGCCCGAGAAGCGTACTAAGATTGAGTCAACAAATACGCCGGTGAATAGAGCTTCGCCCATGAAGCAGTCGACACCAAGAGACTCGCCTCAAGCAAGAAAATCAACGCCCAAAGCCGAGAAACCAACCCCACTTCCAGACCGACTACCACCGCTACCAGATGACTTATTTGACATAGAGTCGGGGTCCAAAACCTTTTCACCGAGGCCCGATCTTGATAACACTATTGTTGTACGAGCAGAAAAGACGAGGGCGAAATCTCCCTTATCTTCCGTTTCCTCAAGGAGTCCTTCGCCTCTGCGACCACTTCCCGAGATGTTACCTCTTGCGCTCCATCCTCTACTGGATCGAGAATTGGACCGATTGAGCGAAAAGAAAGCAAAGAAAGATGAAATGCAGGCAGAGAATACACCCGAGCAGAATGCAGAGAAAAATCCACGGGATACGGTCGGAGCTCGGTACGAAGAGGTTCGACGGCCTGATGTTCCTGGAGTTGCTAGGAAGACACCGAAAGTTGGACATCCGCCAAGGAAGCATCCTGGGGAATCTAGCAAGAGGCCTCCCACGACCAAGGATACTTTGATCGTAAAGTTGAGATACAAGAAGCGGCGAGCAAAGGATATACAGCGAATTCTTGGGATTCAGGCGAAGCCAAGCAAGGAATTTTTGACCCTTGAGAAACAGCGACGAGCTCGGTTGAACCCGACTTTCGAAGCAGACTCTGAGGACGAACCGACAATCACGCCGAAGCCTACGCCGTCTAAGAAACGTCCTAGTGACTCTGATGCAGCTGAACCTGCATCGAAGCGTGCGAAATTACCTGATATTAATATTGCCAAAGCAAAAACTTCCTTGGAACCAGCTTTCAAGTCACCTGCTTCTTCAGCGCCCAGTCAGAAAAATCTTTTGGCTACTCCTAATGCGATGAAGACTGTGGCAATGAGAAGGGTTGATTCGAATGATGGAAATGCTCGGACCCCTCAGACAATGGCTACCAGCACACCGGCGTCCGCAGAGAAGCCTCGTTCCAACGGAGAACGACATCCTATGGATGAACGACTGCATGGCGAGTTTCAGAAGCTCAATGATCATTCTTTGAAGCTCAAGCGGAAGATGGACGAGATTTTGCAAATCAAAGCTAAAGGGATTGATTCTGTCTCAGAAGCTCAGCGGAAGCTTGGGCTTGCAGTCGCTCTGGAATGTATTGCCATGTATATGACATCATTTGCCGCCAAAGACCGTGCATTCAAGTCGCGGAGCGCCAGTTCTTGGGAAGGTGGTCTCAAACTTTGGGTGTGGTTGGAGGGCCTTGTCAAGAATATGCCAATCTATCATGCATTGAGCGTGCAGTTAGGAGCGATTATGAGAGAGGAGCTTGGTCGCTGTTATCTGGAGACTCTGCAGACTGGCAATCGAGATCCCAATTTCTTGAGAGCCTTGGGAGAAAACGAACAAAAACGGGACCAATGCTGGAAGGAAGCGCACAGAGTACAAGCAGATCTGAAGGAACTTCATGCGCCTGAATGCTTGGGACCATGGACCACAACGAATGATGCCGCGGCCTATATCAAGGCCGTATTGGAACTATACGCGAAGAAAGAGAAGACTGGGTGGAAGCCTTTCACACCATGAGGAGTTGTATGATGAAGACAGGGATCTCGGTATTTTTTGGCGTTAATGGCCTGGGGTTACGAATGTACGGCTAATTTGGCACGGCGGCTTTATGAAGGATGTAAGGACGGAGCCGGACTATAAGGTGCACGAACGATACCCAGCTCTAATTTACGAGCATGATGCGAGCGAGTTCTTTTTATAGCTAGTAAGGATAGTACCGCACATTGCGAATGTAGAACATCATTGCATTTAATCATTGTTTACCATTCGGGGGTCGATTTCGCTAATAGGTTTTGTGCCTGGCTCCTTCAGGCCACAGCCAAGTCCAGCGCCAGGTGGAGTTCTCGATTGAACATCGAGCTCAAGCTCTCTTGACATCGATCGCATCATCACATCAAAATGCGCCCCAGGTTCCCCATAAGACGAATACTTCTTCTCCGGCCCTTCCGGCCCCCTAACTCCCCTCGACCATTCACACAAAATACCCTGTCTTGCCAGTCGCGGCCTCAACTCCCATTCCTCTCGGCTCGTCCCCGCAAACCAACAGCTCGATTTCTCACCACAGAACGAAAGGATTGGATCAAGGACGAGGTATGGAAGGCCGGAAAATACACAGCCGTCTTATGGACAGGAGGTTTCTTGATGCTGGTTCTTGTATTTGGAGTGCAGCAGGAGTACCTCAATCACAAATACCCATCTCCCAGTGAATGGTCTTGGATTACGAAGAAGGACTGGAGAAATGCAAAGTGCAACGAGGATCAGGAAGAAGAAGGGGGAGTTGGTTTGATCGATTGGGCGCGTACGGGCGGGGCATATAGACATGTCCTGCGGAGGTTGGAGGATCCAAATATCGATGGAGCCGGGCTTGTAGATACAGATGAGGGAGGGATTCTCGTGGCGGGGATTGGGAGGACGGGATATGATATTACGGGGAAGTCTGAGCCTTGGAGAAGGGGGTATTATGAGGTGCTGATGGGTGCTGCGAGGGCGGCTGAGCATCTGGATGGATATGTGCGGGATAGGACGAGGAATATTGCTTTCCCTGCGAATGTGGTTATAGGGCCTTCGAATCCGAATCCTCGACCCGTACCGCCAGGATCGCAGAGTGCACCACGAGAGGAGGACTGTGAGGCGGCATTTGAGGGACCAGAAGTGTATTATATGCGGGTCTTGACGACACAAGGATTCACGGACAAGCAGAGGATTGACGCAGCTTTGGCGTATGCAATCTGGCTGGATTACAAGAAGACACCAGAGGCTTCTTTGGAAATGCATAAATGGGCATTGGATATCGCGGTATCGAAATCGGAGAAGCCAGCCATTGATCCTGCCACTGGAGTCATCAAGGCCGACTCCGGACTGCCCAGCGCCAACATTCTTTCCGTCGCAACTGCATTGGGTATACATCATGCTGTGAATTCGAATCTCACGCTGGCCCTTCCGATATTCCTGTCGGTCCTCCGTGCCCGAAGGTCTTTGCCAGAGATTTCGACGACAATGCGATCAACACTTACGCCAGATGAGGAACAGAGAGGTCTACTCAACATAGCCCGAGATATAATTCGCTCAACAATCACACCGCCACAGTACCCACCTCCACCAGATGATGGGACGGCACCGCCGCTGAGGACTCCAAAGGAGAGATGTGAAGAGGCTGGGATAATGACGTACATTGGGGAAGTTCTGTACGCCTCCAAAAGCACCAAGACAAGCAGGGAAGACGGCCTAGCATGGACCCGAGAAGCCGTTGATCTTGCAGAAGAGGAATTGCGCCGGAAGGGAGTTGATAAAGATGCCAAGACTAAATGCAAGCAGTGCCTTGAGGTCGGACTTGGGAATTGGATGACCATGGTAGGAAAGATGGCAAGAGAGGAGAAAGAGACGAAGGATGGTCAGAGCTCTGGATGGTTGGGCTTTGGGGGCGAGAAGAAGGATACTGTTGGAAGGTGGGAGAGCGAGGAACAGGTTATTATCGAGAGGATGAGAAGGGCGAGTGATATTTTGGATCCTGTCAAGTCGAGGTCGGCGTTGAGTGTATGATACGGAATAATACCCCTTTCTTGTCTTTGCTTTCCTTTGGTTCTGTCGATCTGACTCTACGGTCGTTTGGACGATGGTTTTGTTGTCTTTTTGATTGCTGCTTGGATACTCTATTTTCCTTTTGTTTTTGTGTTCCCAGTTCAATTCGAGTGGGTTATATTTCATTCTTCATCTTGCCGTTCTTGATCCGTCTTCAGTCAATCCTCCCGTGCCGTTTCGAATTTCGGATATGAAAATCTCCACATCTCAGTATCGGGGCATGTACCTCCGTATATCCATTCATAACATCGCCTTTTCCTGCGCAAGGCGCTAATCGGCAACCGAAACCGAGCAATGTTTTGAAAGGAAAAGTTCCCGCATTGCCTATTCGGATAAAGCATTCCCAATCTGATAGTTGCCCTCTTTGTCACCAGCGTCTAGAATCCTAGTCCTACCCCAAACCAACTTCTTTGTCGCGAGGAAAACTCTCCAACGTGCAACCCCTGTCCCCGCGACTCTTTATTCATGGCTTTGGAAGGGTTATAGAAGGATCTGTGTCCACGGCGTCGGGTCTCCTGGGAATCCCTACCTTGTCGACCCTATACCATCCAATACTACCACAATTCGCGCTTATTTTATTGTTGCAGTGGCAAGCGCTCGGGTATTGTGATATAAATCCAATCTCATATCACAATTTTATGGCTGCACAATATCCTATCGGCGGAGGGTTCCGTCCAAACGATTGGGAAGACCACAATCCGCTATCCAGCAGCTCTCTCGACACACCAATATCTTCCAATTTCTACTGGCCCAGTCCTTCCTCGCCTCAATCCTCAGATTTCTTCCCCTTCCCCTTCCCCATCTGGGACAGGCACAAGCCAAGCAGCGACCCTCCTCCCCTCCGCACGATCGAAGAACTCCACCTCGAAAGAACATACCTGATTGATTCCCTGCACGTCCAAGCTCAAACCGCAACCCAATTGATGCACAAGATCCCCATTTTGGAATCTAAGCTGCTACAACACCACTTGCGGCCTGCTCATCGCAAAATTCGGAAACAGCTTGGTTGGGTGAAGAGTCGATTGGGACAGTGCAGGCAGCAGGAACAGACGATTTGTGCTCGGTTGGAGCAGCTTGCTGGTGAGATTCAGAGGAGAGAGCAGTGGGCGCAGAAGGAGCAGGAGGAGGGCCGGAACGGGTTGGATGTGTATAGGCGAGAGCAGGATTGGGGGTATCAGCAGGGGGTTTCTGATGGGTTGGAGATGGGGAGGTGGAGGGAGAGGGGGAGGATGATGAGTTTGGATCCGGAACAGCCTGAGTTTAGGCCGCAGGGGTTGTTTCCGTGTATGTTTTGGCCGCCGCCGTCGGGACAGCAGGAGCAGGAGGAGCAGGGCGTTGAAGGGTGTACGAGGGAGGATATGTCTGAATATATTTCTGAGCCTCCTAGAGGAGAAAGTGAAGAGAGGGCAGAGAAGGAGTCGACGATATGTGAAAAATATAACTCACATGCTCTCAGTCTTTCAAGGAGGTCTGCGTCTGTGGATGGTGTTGACTTTCGGCTATTGGCGACACATGATTTGCTTGTACCCGATTCCACGCTCAAACGACACAGTTTTCCTGGATGTTTAGGTATTTGACCTCCAACTGCTAGAGAGCAGGCTGGAGCTGAAGAAGAGAAAGAATTGGACCGGAGAGTCTCAAGGCAAGCTTCTGTGGGATAGCGCGTTTGGATACGATTTCGGAGTGTAAGAGTTGATGCATATAAAAGATGGAGTTGAATTAAGGCAGGTGGATTTGCATTCATGGAGACAACATACCGGAGGATAGAAGGTAGATGGTTGGCGTAGGTGATTGAAGCATTGCGCAAGCATGGAGAAGGACAAAGAATTAGGATCATTCAATGGCGGAAGTCTGGCAGTTTGACGGCATTTAATTTGATCATCCTACTGGAACTCTCCAAACTCTCCATCATCAAACCCCAGATCCTCAATCGTTCCAGCTTTCGGTGGTTCGTAATTCTGACTGAGTCTCTTCTGCGCCTTAAGTTCCTGTGCACTCGGTGGAGGAGGTAACAACGATCCCAACGACCCTCCAGGCGGAGGAGGTAACGAGAATCCTCCCAACCCAGCACTAGATTCCTCCTTATTATTATTCCTCCTGCCCATTCCCCTCCCCCCAATACTCACCGTTATCGTCTCCCCCTCCTTCAGACTGAAATCCCTCTTCTCCTGCGGCTTCTCCTCCTTCACCGGTTTCCGTCCCCCATACTTCGCACTATCCTCTAAGCCCAACGTCTTCCTAACCTCCTGCAGCGCAACACTGAAATCAAACGCCTCACTCCTCTCCTCGAACCCCATGCCCAGAACCGCCTTCCTTCCCCCTTCCCCCTCAACCCTCACCGCAAAAAACCGACTCGAGTCAAGAACCTGCTCGACAATCACCGGCGCCGTATAAGGAGCTGCTGCAAACAGCTGGCCGTTCTTGGGGTCTTCTAGCAGGATATCTGTTTTGAGGGTCTCGCCGGTGGAGGTGGGGATTGCGGTCTCGAGGACCCGTAGGCGCGCGGTGAAGATTTGGCGCTTGTTGTTGTCGGCTGTCCAGGTTGCGGCGACGTAGCCCTTTGTGCTGGTTAGAGGGGGAATGTTGTAGATGTGGACGGATTGGGCGATGAAGAGGATGCGTTGGATGGCGTCGGAGGGGAGGGGTCGACCGGTTGCGGGGTCGATTGTTTCCATTGTAGGAGGCGGGAGGTTGCTGGATATAGTAGCGTAATGGAGATCTGGCCCGTGGAGCTGTTCTGTACAGCAGAATTGATGTTGAGGCTCGAGAGGCTGTCAATGTGGGGGGTGATGTTGATATTCAGACACTTTGACACGAGCGGGATGTAGCTGAAGCTTCAGCCACACGCTAGTACTGATGATGAGCCACAGAGAGGGGGTCCTTTGATATTTCACGGGATTATCCCAGATATTTGGTGTCTCTGCCAATGTGAATTGGAAAAAGGTACACTGAATTCTCTTGAATAAAATGTTTCCCATCTCCCAAGGTGTATAGGGATCCTTGCCCCCTCTGTGCACTGCTTCAAGTCGGAAAGGAGAAATGCTGGACCACCGAAAATCGACAGCTCGTGAACAAAGTTCAGATCTCCTGCTCATCTCCCGGCTTCCGGACCCCTTGTCTATTCCTTGAACTGCTATTCGCACAAATGTTCATCTATTGCACATCTATGGGATAAAAGCAAGACCCCGTACGCCCAAATATGTTCCCGAACGCCTCGCCCTGCTCTATCAAAACACTCCGCCTTCTTCTTATACATTGCTATATCTTGCTTCCGGGAATTGGACTCTTCCTGATAACGAACTATTCACTGGTGCTGCACCACTATATCCTGTATATCCAGTTGGCTCATCATGGACGGTTGGTGGTACATATCCTCCTCCATAGCTATTCGCATCGTACGGATTGCTCGAAGATCCCCCATATGTGCTGCTCTCGTGATCAGGGAGTTCGTGATCGTCGGTGTTGTGAACAGGGGCGTACTCGTCATCGTGGGGAGCAGTCGAGAATGCTTCCTTGTCTGGATCGATTTGCTGGGCATTGAAAGGTGCTCGGGATGCTCCTGGAAGGTAGCCTTCACGTTTGTAGTAGAAAACTCCGTAGAGGGACATGAATGTTGTTACGGCCCAGAAGAGCCTGTATTGTCAGCTTTTGCTTGCATGCCTTGTCGAAGAACCTACCAGATGAAAACTCCCAGTCCAACTACAGCCTTGCTGATCCCACATGCTCCTTTGCATTTCCCGCTCGAGTTGAAACTTGCTTGTGATGCGAATGCGGATATCCAAAGGATGAAGAAGAGGCCATCGACACATGCCATTGCGTAGGGATTTGCTAGCTTGCGGGTGCGAGGGAATCGAGGCGTCATTGTGAGATATATGATTGCAGGTACCGACAGAAAACACTGTTCAATTAGCACTGTGGTTTTGGCAGGGAGGGAATTGTTTACCAGTCCGAAGTACCACCCCGGCCTTCCGTCTATTTTCTCTGCTCCTTTGAAGACTGCTATTTCCATGGCCCAAGCAACAAGAATGAAGACTGCCTGTGCAATATGCACAAACATCTTTATCTTCTGCAAATTGTGGACATCGAATTCAACCATTCTGGGTGGTTGCTATGGTAAACAAGCCTTTGATTCGGCGGTAGATACGGCAATGCTTTCGGAACGAGCAATAGATGTGAACAAGGAAAGAAAGGAGCAGAAGAGGGGAAAATCAAGATGTTGATGTTGTCAGCCTGGGCAGATGTAGCGAAGGAGGCTCATCCACCTTAGACGCGTTGCTCAGCTCTTTCCAGGACAGCAACAGGCGAACAAATTATAAATAGTAATTCCGACATCCGGCAGATGTGGCTTGGGCGGCCGTTCAGCCACTGATCGACAAGCCACCCCGCATCACTCGCTAACCCTGAGTTCGCCTGGTAGAATCACAACAAAGCCTGACGGGGTGTGGTTGACATGTAATGGTGGAGAAACGGATGTAAGATTACCATATCCAGTTCACTTCTGATTGGTCCACCGAAATTTCTTCTCCTGCCAAAGTTGTCGCAAAAGCGATGACTAGAGTAGTCTGCTATGGATCGGACTTCATGGGACTAGATCCTCCTGGAAAGCCCAGGCAGCCCAAGTCTTCCCTCTTTTGTCCCCAATTCAACCGTTTTCAACCGAACCGAACCGAATAGACATGTATTGCACTAGTGATCTAAGGAAGTCCGCTCTCTAAGCAAAGTGAGTCTACACCTCGTCATTTATCCTCGCTTTGGCAGATTTTCAAAATTCACGTCCTAGCGTTTTGAATGTCTGGACAATTCTGTTGACTTCTAGCTCTTGTTTCTATCCAATCTAAACCGCTTTACCACCGCATTGATGAAATCTAAAAGAAATCTCTAGGGAATAGTGGTGCACCTCGAGATCATCTTGTCAGGGTCTTTTATGAATGACAATCAGGGATAATAAAGAGCCAAACACATCAATTTGACCTGACCTGATCGCTATCCAAATTTAGGTCTATATTACTGTCGTCTTGTTTGATTCAACTTCAGGTCTGTTTCGGTATCACATCCAATTGCAATTCTTTAGACTTGCTTGTCTTAACTGCGTGCCATTGCTCGCTCTTTTTGTCTCCAGCCTTGGGACAAATCCATGGTGAAAACTGGATCGCTGGTGAGTTTTGCTTAAATCAATCAGGATTTATCTAATTGTCACTAGCTGTCTCATATTCATAAGTTATAAGAAAGGCTGCGTGTCCTATGTTCGGTAAGTAGTTAGTATCATGTAGCACAAAGCGTGATCTCCTCCAGCGGAACTGTTGAAGCTATGCTCACGTGGCGACCGCGAAACTACTTCTTCCTCTCAAACAAATAGAAGACATCGGCACTACCTACCGTTCAATTGGATAACGTCTCCAATAAATGGTCGCGCAAGTTCCCCAGGCATCAGACTTGACAAACGAAGAACATCATTGGAGAGGCCTCACCACCTCAAGAAAAGAATAATTGAAAAAAAAAAAAAAAAAAAAAAAAAAAAAAAAAAAAAAAAAAACGCATACTCATGTGGAGGGTCCTTGAAGTCCTAAGAGCTTTAGCACAGGATTCCCAGGCTGTTGTTTCTCCAAAGTCCACACAAGTACGAGGAGATCATGCTCTCCATTCAATCCGTGAATGTTCTGTTGCTTAGAGGACCATTAAGAGGGACTCGCGGTATCTAGCTATCTTGACTGTGCTATATATGTTGCGGAGGGATAAGAGAAATAGACGGAAGGATATGGGGATTTCCTCCTCTGACCTGGAATGAAGGAGGAGAGGAACCTTGAGCGAGGGAACAGGTGTAGTTCGTAAACAGTGCCGAAATCAGGATTGCGGGGATAGAAAGAAAGTCCAGTAGCACATACACGCGGAACGACGAGAGAAAAAATAATAAAAGAAAGCAAAAGAGAACATCCATCTGCTATTGGAGATTACCGCAATCAACGCGTAAATTTTATGGCCGTCCACTTGGTGAAAGCTCTTCACAACCACACACAACCAAACACAAGCTCGGTGAGACGAGGATCAATACATGGAGGAAATCCGCAACTACATAACCAAGTATGCGCTACGGGGTATTCGTCTAGCAGAAGATGTGTATTGAAAAACAATTCGGAAACTGCTTGCATGCTAATGCCAATGATGCGCATATTTGCACCCCAGAAGTTAAACATCCAGAAACAAACTTTGGTATGAAAAGGCTCTGCAGTTTACTTCTTTGCCTTGCCCTTGCCCTTCGCTGGGCCCATTGCTGCCTCCCTTCGCTTGGCTTCGCGGGCGTCAATCTCGGCCTTCTTCGCCTTCTCGGACTCCTCGCGCTCCTCTTTCTCGGCCTGCACATGTTAGTTTTACACATTTCCTGCAAAGGAAATGAACATACCTGTTTTCTCGCTGCCTCCGCCTCTCTCTTCTCCCGAATCAACTTCAGTCTAGCCATATCCGCCTTGGCCTCATCAGTCTTTCCAGCCTCATGTAACTTCTGGTATCTCTCCTTCGCTTGCTGTGCCTGTACCGCCTCCCTCTCTCTACGGCTAAGCTCCGCCACCGGCTTCTTGCCCTTGCCAACACTCATATCCTTGACACCCTCAGCCACCTCTTCCACACTAGCCGGTGCTGCCTTTGCCTGATTCCTGGCAGCCTTGGAGTGGTTGGGGTTGGCTGGCATATCATCGTCCTCGCTGTCCTCCTCGGAACTCGACGGCATATCTCCAGCTTCGACAACCTTTCCCTTCTTTCTTGCGATAGCAGCTTCCTTCTTTGCCTTTGCGGCTTGACGGCGTTCCTCACGGGTCAGGGCTGGCTTGTTGGCATCTTCCTCCTCGGATGACTCTTCCTCGGACGAGGTCTCCTCCTCTTCAGATGATGATGCATTGGGGTCCTTTTCTTCGATTTCGTTTCCGTCTGCGTCGAGGGGTCGGAGGTTCTTGGAGAAGTGCTTGCCACCTAGTACTGTCAGTATATGCGATTGTGAGAAAAGTTTAAACACATACCTCCACGAGTAAACTTCTTGAATTTTCCACCTCTGCCACGCGCACCTCCTGGTGGTCCTCCTGGAGCCATTTTGTGCGACGAATGTGCTTTTTATTTAAAGAATCGTGCAAGTTCTGGCGATGATATCCTTCGCGTGGTTTGAGGCGTGAATGTCGTGTTTTTGTCTGGGGACAAGCAAAGTCGAGTCGAGTCCAGTCAAAGACGATGTACGAGTATTTGAAGAGACAAGAAACCAGTGGGCCATGGAGGGGTTAAGTTGGTTCACCCCAGTTGGTTCACCCCACCTTGACTCAGTCCAGTGAGAAAATAGGCTAATCTATTTTAATACAAGCGCCAATATCACATGACGCTCCCGAAAATTTGTATTTCTTCAGAACCCTTCTCATCCTCTTCTTCTCTCCTTACATAAAACACAATCCTTCATATTCACTCTGGCTTATGCCCAACAATGGCAAGTTCTTGGAGGGGAAAATGGAGGAGAGAGGAGAATCTATCGTTGATACTTACCCTGCGGCCTGTGGCATGAGAATGCGTTGGGCACGGAGAAATATTTTACGACGGGACATACACCATTTGGACAAGTGGACAAGTGATGCTGCGACTTAGGATATAAAGGGTAAGCATCTTGACCGTCAGAAGAGACTGGTCGAATGACTGGAGGAGGATGGTACGTCGCCGCTTTGAGCTTGATGGATGTGGGTTTCTTTGAGATATTTTCATACCATTGCTTTGTTCTATATGTGCACTTGTTTAGCATTGATTCACTGTTTTTGAATAATAACAACCGAACCAAATGGGTATTTCTTCAGGATCAATTCCTCCTTCGATGCCTTCTCTCAGTCCATGCGTGACTATCTAGCATTCGCATTCGACTTTGATATCTGTTCTACCATCCAGCAAGCCTGCCCTTATCATGATGTCCTCCTGCGGGCACGGCACAACCTTCTACTTCCTCCCACCAACCCTCGATTTCCTGGAAGAGAACTACCCGTATCTTCCCCACGACACAACAATCGACCGGTCTCTCCTCCGCTGTCAGTTCTGCGACCTCCTCGACACACAATACGCTGCCAACGTCGCAGAAACCGGACCTCCGAATCTAGAAAAAGAATCCGATATCGAAAATCGGATTTCGGATCTTAGACACGCTATCACGGAAGGTATCAAGACGGTTACCGAGAATACTCTACCGAAGTTGCAGAGGAAGTTGAGTGCCGTTGTGAGGGCTACTGATGAGCGAATTATAGAGGTTTGGATGAAGTATTGGGCTGTTTGGGGGCCGAAAGATGGGCCGGACAGAGGGGATGAGGATCTCAAAGAGCAAGAAGAGGAGGATTTCGAGATCGAATTTCCTCCTGCTGAAGAGATAAGTCCTGAACCTGTCCCAGAGCAGGTACCTCCGAAAAGGAAATCTACAGAGAAAGCGAGTTCAATGAAGACTGCTACAGAGAAATTGTTTCCGACGAGAAATTTTGCGGACAGGTCGGCTCCAAAGAGAACTGCTAAGGAAAGGGTTCCTGTAAAAAGGACTGCTTCGAAGAAGGCTGCGCGGGGAGAGGCCGCTCCAAAGGTGGACAGGAAGCGAAAAGAAGCTCACATGGTCGACCCTCCATCAGCTGGAACTACTGTCAAGCAAGGTCGTCCTGTTAAGAGACGTAAGAAATAAGCACCGCCGTTGCTCTGAACTTTATCGACGAGTTGTAGTGGCTCGGTGACCTAAACACAGTCATCCTCGAAAACACTCATCACTCGTCACTCATATTCACCTTTGAAAGTATATACAATAGAAAATCTCTAAAATTCTCATCATTATATGCACGCTATGATATCTATGACTTCTAGCATACTCGAGCCGATTCCTCATAATGAACACTTCTCCCAAACAGTGATTCCGAGGTTCTCCTCATCCAACCAGTCCAGTGACAAACAAGCGAAGCGATCCGCCTTGCCTCTACAAGCCGTCACCATCTTCATGTCTCGTCCCCCTCCATTTACTACCTCACCCAAACCACATGAAAAACTCTTCGCACCCTTAAAAATGTCAGAACCTAACATTCCAATTCTCCCCGAGAACGCAGAACTCCAGTATCTTGGCGAAGGAGCAGCTAACATCGTCTACCGCATCTCGATACCTCAGCCTCAGCCGAGCACGCCTCCGCCAACTGAACTGGACGAATATGGGGAGGGGACGCCGCCGCCGAGTGAGATTGAATTCAATCAGAATAGGAGAGATCTGGGGGTGTTTGAAAGTATGTATTCTATTCTACTGTGAATCACCACTGTGGTCGTTCGTGGGCGATGAGTGAGACGATGGCCAGCCACATCGATGAATCTCATGATTTAGCTCACTTGAGCCTCAACTTCTCCAGTCTTGACCCGAACACATCCCCTGCTCCCTTTCATTTCTGTCACTGACTACCTATACTAAACAGCCCCAACAGACAAACTCCTTCGCCTCCGCAAAGACCTACCAACAACTTTCCCTTGCCTCCACGCCCAATCAACCTGGACCCGCCTCATATCCCCTCTCTTCCAACCCTCCCAGCTCGTATCTCAAAGTCTCGTTTCCCTTCATCCAGGTTCATACAACCACATCACCACCCTCAACGACTCTTTACTCGCCTGGGAAAATGGCCTATCTTCAACTCCTCCCACAGCCATTTCAACCTCATCCAGACCACCAAAACGTCATGGCACCTACCTCGCCAACGACCCTCATGGTCTGCTAGTAACAGACATGAGCGGGTCCGGCGTCGTGCAATTCAAGCCGAAATGGCTTGCTCAGTCACCTTCTGCGCCGAGGGGAGCGAGGAGGTGTAGGCAGTGTGCTTTGGTTGCTAGGAAGGCGTTTCTCTCCTTGTCATCATCATCTTCCAAGTCTCAAAAAGTGAATCCAGGAGAGGAAGAGACCCCAGCAACATCTGCCTTGACGTTCTGTCCCCTCGATCTCCTCTCCACAGACAAGGAAATCATAAGGAAAGTAGCGGAATGTATCATCCTCAGCCAAAACACCGCCGCCACGACAACCAACAGCAACACGCACACAAACTCCAACGCTTCACAAGAGAAAGAGATCCTCGCCCTCACAGACTGGATATCCACGACCTCCTCACTAAAAAGACTGCGAGACGTCCAACTAGCCATGGATAAACACGGTATCCTAGCTGCTGAGGCGCCAGCGAGTGAGGAGTTGAGGGTCGCGATGACAGTGAGGGATTGTAGTGTTTTTGTAAGGTTGAATTTGGAAGGGGATCTTACTATTGGAAGTGGTGAGAGTCAGAAGAGGGTAGGCGAGGGAGGGGGAGATGGATTGGGAGGAAATGGGAAGAGAGAGGAAGAAGAGCTAGAAGCCAGGATAGGAGATCTAGATGTTAAGAGTCCAGAGAAACTGGGGTATTGGAAGGAGACTGAGAGGGTGCTGGTTGAGGAGGGGTGGTATGCTGGAAGGGTGGAGGAAGGGTGGAGTAATACGTGTTTGTTGGGGAGGGAACTGTAGCTTGTCTATGTAGTGGGAGATACTTATCTGTAGGTGAGATGTTGGAGAGAGGATGCGGTGGAGTTGGAGTCGGGAGTTTGAGTAATGAGAGGCTGATTGTCTACATATCATGTTCACATTTTCAGTTCATTACTGTCCTGCTTCTCGGTTATTTCAGAGGAGGTTGTAAACATGAGAGGGCACAGCTTGCTCGAAGGAAGGTATCTGAAGTGCATTGACATGCCATTATGCATATCTCGGATTTTATTCGTGATTCTCATCATAATACAATCTCAGTATCAAAGTCTGTCTGTCCATCAACTCCCCGAAATGACCCAGATGCAAAAAACGCCGTAATCTGCCCTATTTTCCACCTTCCCATCTCAGAATCAGAATGCTCATATCCATTTCTCCCAATCAGTTCACATTCATCTGGCTTCCCCTTCAAACTTTAGTTCTCTTCGGCAACGGCTCGCCATCAGACGAATCGCTATCCTCATCACTAGGGCTCCGCCTCTTCCCATTCTCGCCCTCAATCTCCTTCCCCTTCCCTTTCCCTTTACCCTTCGCCAAATCCTCAAAGCTATCAAACTTAACCCTTGCCTTATACGCCTCCAACAAGCGCACATAATCAGCCACCACCCCCTCAAGAACCTCATCCAGCTTATCCAGCCTCTCATCCTTATCCATCTGGCTCAGCAGATCCTTGTTATGCTTATACAAGCGCTTCTTAACCCACAGTCTCCACAGCCCATACTCTCGCATCTTCGGGTTCGCATCGTCGAGTACATCAGCTTTGCGGACTGAGGACGGGATGCTGGCTAGGAGGTGCATTTCTACGACGCGGAGGAACTGTCGAGGGGCGATCTTCATGCGTTTGCGGATCTCTTCGAGGGCGGGTAGGTCGACGATGTTATTTGGGATGGCTTCTTCGGGCTGGGGTGTGATTTTGGTGTTGATTTTGATGGCTTTGAAGTCCGGTAGGGTGCGGAGGCGCCGGAGGTCGTTGATGTCGCGCATGTCGTCGAAGGCGTAGTTGGGGTCCTCGACGGTGATTTCGATGGTTTCGGGCTCGGCGAGGTAGAAGTCGAATATGGATTTGTAGAAGCGGGAGCCGTAGCCTGCTCGTTGGAAGGGTGGGAGGATGATGAATTGTGATATGCGGGACCGGCAGGGGAGGGATGAAAAGGATATGTTGTCGATGGGGAGTGTGAAGTCGGCTTTTGCTTCTTTCTTTGATCCTGATTCGTGTGCGGCGGCTTGGAAGTGGAAGTATCGGTAGACGGTCGAGTATCCCATGAAGATATACGGATTGTCCTCTTTCTCTGCGACTCTCTGGTAATAGAAGAACACAGTCCACCTCTCCAGCGTCCATTCCGGCTCTTCCAAGTCTAGAGTAACTCCGCCTTCAATGAACAGTGGTACCAGGATTTGAATGCGCTTAAGAAGTTGCTGGACGGCGACATCTGCGAGATTTCCCTTCCATACTTCTACTGTCTCGATACCGATCTGAATCGTCTGCCATAATTCTCCAGGCGGCTTCCAATCCTTCATCATAGGTTCCGAGATAGCCTTATCAAAGATCGAGGGCTTCTCAAGAGCAACTGATCACCTGTCAGCAAATTCCCCAGTCCACAAGGATGTAGTTCATACTCTTAGGCAACAGAGGTTCTAAAATTCCCTTCACATCCGTAGCTTCCGTCTCACCAACTGTCGTGAACTTCTTATTGAACGAAACCTGCAGATTCGGACGCATATCACTGGCATTGTATTGTAAATTGATCTTGAGCCCTTGGTATCCAAAGATCCGCTCCTCTTCGCCGAATATCGAGTATGTCATCTTAGGGTGGAAATTATAGAGGCTTCTAGGCCTGCCGACATCTGGGACGACGAGTGAGATGGAGAGGGCATCGTTGGACTCGGTGGACCCTGTTTCAATGGTTGTTAGCTTCCTGGCTTAAAGGTGAGAGGGTACGTGCAGACGCGCTGGAACGAGGGAGGTTTGCGCCGGGAGAATTGGCTGCTTGATTTATGGGAGGAGGAGATTAAAATACTCACAGTCCGCTGCTTGATCTGCCATTTTGCTTGTGGGGAGTCTGCGAAAGCTGTGTAGGGAGAGTCGTGTTGTAGAAGAGAAGATGTCTCGCCAATTGATTTTCGCGATGTGAACTTGGAAGTTGACGCGACTTGGATGGGTCCACTTTCGACTTTCACTTAAAGCTTGCGCGCCTCAGGCAGAAAATAGAGTCAATAACGAGACAGCCATGAGAGGTGAAGGCATGATTATGTAGCTATTTATTGTGATTATTACAATCAGGCTTCGAAGCTTGATTCTGTATATTTGTTGCTACACCTTTGAGACTTGATGTCATGCTTTTGGTATGACATATGCCGGTCGATATACAACCGAGTAATTGTATCATTATTCCATCTGCATCCAATGTCTATACAACCAGAAACGCCCAGCTAAGATCACAAACCCTCAATCTTTCACAGATATCATATCAGACAACCACCTAGCAAAACTTACACTCCTAGCATCCACCTCCCTAGCCACAATATCAGCTGTCCAAGACAGCAAAGGAAACATCACCACTCCCGCTAATCCAACACCCATCGCATACTGCAAGCCAGGCGCTCTCCCCGTCCACTCCAGCGTCTTCGCACTCAGATTCCAGCCGAGAGTATACAGAAAAGTGCCGTGGCATATGTACAGAGCGAAACTGATCTTGCCAAGATACTGCGCTATGCGAGTGGTGAAAATGGATTGCAGGAAAGGCGCGTTGTCGAGTATGAACACGAGATAGAATGCAGCGATGAAGATCCAGAATGTGTCTTGGACATATTCTACTCCGGCGTAGTGGGGAGGGAGGTAACTGGAGAGGAGGATATAGCCGGGTGAGTTGGTGGCTCCGAGGTCGATTGCTGGCATGCTGATTATGAACAAGGCGAGGAAGAAGTTGGCTAACCATAAGGACTTCATTGATGTCCATTTAGATGGAGCCAGTGAGGGAGAAGCCGAGGTGGGGATCTCATCGTCTGTGGTTTCGACCGTGTGGGATTTCTGGAGCTGGGAATTGCTCTCACGTGAATGATGAAGTTCGGCGAGGAGGACTCCGCTGAGGAAGAGGAACAGATGAGGATAGGCGTAGTAAGAGAGATAGAAGACGATCCCGCTTAATATGGCTATCCTCCAAGGTCCTCTAACACGCGAGAGTGCCAAAAGAGTGGTGAAGATTACCATTGAGCCATGAAGTTCCACGGGAATCGTCCAGAGATTAGTATCGTATACTGGATTATACCCTCCTGGGTAGTTGTTCGGACGGAAAGGGTCAGAGAGCCCTATTACGCTGTAGTACCATGATTTGAGATGTTCCCAGAGAAATGGTGACTGAGGAGGTTCTCTAGATCCAGTGCCGGAAAACCCACCTCCTGTGCCGTAAAATCCAAAGTAGGTGAACAGCATGGAGAAGAATGTTGTTGTTGCAGGTGGAAGTACAAGTCGCAGTCCACGGCGAAGCACAGATGAGGAGAGTGAGTCCAAGACTTCTTCATATCGACCTTTCCGAGTGAGCGAAAGTGCTTTGTAGCTCAATGAGAAGCCCGACACAACGAAGAAGATAGCCACCATTGCAGGTCCAGAATAACATAGTCGAATTATGGGCAGTTGTATGAAATGGTAATCCTCAGGACTGCTTCCCCATCCACGGTTCAATGGCCAGTACCACAATACCGAGGAGTGATGGAATACGACCATCAGTGATGCGACACCTCGAAGCCCATCTAGCCATGCTGTAGGATGGAGTTTCTTCGGTTTATTATCCCCCTTTCTCATAAAACTCGGTGTAATCGCAACGAGAAACGCGAGCAGTATACAACGCAGCCAATCCCAGCTCGGTAGCATCTCAGCCACCCATCCACCTCTCTTTCCATATCTCTCTTTCAGTGCAGAATCAAACGCTGCAGTTTCGCTGACACGGGTTCGACGATTTGCAATTTCTGGGTCATATTCGGGATGATCTGGGGAAAGAAGTTCCAGCTCTTCAGGAGTGGAGAGGGGCTGATACGTGGGTTGTGGTTCGGCGAAAAGGAGATGTCGATTTCGCCATGCAAGCATGGTCTTGCGGATAAGGAAATCCATGAGGAGGAGTAACGAACGTGTGCTAGCAATACATCGGAGCAAGAATGAGCAAAAGATTGACTGTACAACGCAAGAATTGAAGAAGAGTGAAGAAGAGCTGAAAGTCAGATAAGAGAAAAGGATACGGGAGATCTGAGCCTGGCGGAGTCAGTTTAATGGGGCGCGCTTGTGGCTTCCAGGGGCATGGCTGGGCTGCTGAATTCAGATAGGGATACTTGGCAGTCTTGGAGATCTAGATTTGAATCTCCATCCCCGTTGAAGCTTTCCCAAGAATCTTTTCTTAGGATATCATAGAATCCAATTGAAGTCATAATATGAATATGAAAGATCGATATCGTGTTGAACTGAAGCTCTTGCGAGACAATTGACATCTGGGTCATTCCCGTAATGCATGTGTTGAAGAAAAGGATAATCAATAGTGAGATATTGTGGCGTTTTCAGGGTGGTGAGATGACGGGAACGATACCTCGATAGGGGAATGCAGAATCTCAGGGGCGAATAAGCTTAATGCCTGCCTGGAAGGGCTGGGCCCAACGCCTCGGTCTAGACTGGCCTATTTTGGCGAGCCTTTGTTGACTTTGTACTCAGATACATCTCACAAATAGACATGCTGAACGTTTCAAATGGTCCTTGATAATATAAAAATAGTCATATCTATTTACATCGGCACTGCTTGTTGGGCCCGCAACAATGCAAAGGCTGATTGTGTACACTGAGGAGGCACACGGAAGTACGGGAGAGGTCCCATCGATTGGACAACTCCTTGATGAGCCCTCTTCACACCATCACAAACCTGCGCCTGCTGCATCTCTTCTCAATGTGTTGGAGGTGATTTCGAGTGTTAGAATCAGTTAGACCGAGCCGAGTAGGATGCACAGGCAGCAGCGTATGTGATATTGAGCCTGCTGCCAGTTGCGTACCTACACTGGGATAAAGTAGCCATTGGTTATACGTCTTGCATATACAGTACCTGGCGTCAAGTAAGAACGCACAGAACAGACGCCGAGTATACCAGTTAATAGGTGAGTCGTAAGCAGAGCCCAAAGACAGGCCTGGTGATCGAAGGCTGGATGGAGAGAAAGAATCACAATGGTAAGTGTTGCGCAGAGTATCTCAGTTGAACCTTCAACATTTTTACTTTGCCATGTATCTCACGTCAAACCTCCAACTATCCCTAGCTCCCTGTTACGTATCCAGCGTCATTGTACGACTCAATCAGAAGTTAGGCACTTCAATTTTGTTTTTGTGTCTCTGCTGATCCAGTCCAGTCTTTCAATATGTGTAAGAGAGACGTCCTGTCGGAAGTACCTGTGTCTCTGCTGATCCAGTCCAGCCTTTCGATATGTGTAAGAGAGACGTCCTGTCGGAAGTACCTACCTAAGGTAGGGGGACGGATTGTCTCAGCACGCGGCAGTTTCGTGAGACCTGGACATGTTTCAATTGCCCACTCCTCCCTCAAGCGAGATCAAACACCAAAATAGTATGTCAACAATGCCTCATCAACTTCGGAATTGAATCCTTTATCTATTCTCCCTCTCGGCTTCTGCTGAGATATCCTGGTTGCCGACGTTAATTACAACTCCTTTTCAAAGATCTAGGAGGGCGGGATCTCCTCTTCAAACAAGCCAACATTTTGAGATACGATAAATGTGCTAGCAGTCTTTCTTCAGTTACCACGCTTTAGATGTTGAGTAATGAGAACCAACCCCTCTTTCTTCTTCGTCCATTCAAAAGCTCCCCTAAGCCTTCCGACTCTTTGTGATTCAAGCTTCAAGGACCGCTCGGTGGTCTTCACATACTACAGTATCGAAGTCATACGTCTTCTCGGTAGCGCAGAGTTACATCTCGAACGAGCGTCTCCGGATATTCATTTCCCGTCTCTTATCCCGCCGTCCTCCTCTCCTTCCTCGTTTGTTCGTTCCAACCACCTCATATCCAACTTAGGAATCCTTCCTCAGAAGAACACAACTTCTTCGCTATTCGCTATCACAGTACTGCACCATTCTTCCAGCTGTGCGATCTTCTCTACTGGTGTGGATTTGTGCTGATTTCCGAGTTATCTCGATGGAGGGTTAGGATAATGCTTTCAAGACTTTTTCCCCCTGGATTTCGAGCTGACGGAGAGGGGAGGAAGGGAAGGGAAGGGGAAGGGAGGTTGGAAGAAATTGGGAGGATGAATTACCTGCTTGATTTCAGATCTTGTCGTTATTCCGGTGCCATACTAATCAGTATTGGCCGGTACAGCAATCGAGACGGTCCAGACAATCCGTCTTCTTTTCTGTCATCGTACTGATATCCCCTCCTCATCTATTACGTCTCAATCATTTTGTATCTCCCCATCGAAAAAGCGCGTTTCTCGTCCTCTGTTCAATCGAGTTGTTTGTTTTGTCCGCATATGGATCCCAAGCCCAAAGTGGGGGTGTTCTCCCTCTGAACCCGACGTGCCTGTCGATCACCCCCAAAACTCCCTCCACGTCCTCTCGGCCAGCCTATCTCTCATCCTCCTCCCCTCCCAGCGTTTCCTCTCAACCTCATCTTGTTCCCCTGCAGTACTCCTCCTCTTCGTCCCTCTGTAATCCCATTCCCGTAACTCTGTATCCGCTGTACTTGCTGATGAGGAGGAGGATACTGAACCCCAGGAGGTGCGGCGCATGAGTTCGGGCGTGTGGTGTGGATGTGGGCTGGAGCTGGTGATGGAAGGCCCGGATAGAGTGGTAAGGAGGGGGAGGGGAGCTGTGAGTAAGCGGAGTGCAGAGTCGGTGACGGTCATGATTTGAGGTATTTGGTTTCCTATTGAGGATGGTGGGGTTTTCGTTGCGGTTCTTTCATTACTCAATAATGCTCAGTAAACAAGGTAGAGTAAAGGTATAAAAGAAGAGTGGTGAAGTTGTAGTTGAAGATTCGAGATTGCATACACGAAGAGGCTGAAGTCTGACCTACTTTATCACACCTCCCATCCAACCCGTCACACCCAATAAGAACATCCCAAAGACTCACTCACTCATCACAGCTCCCTCGCATCAAACCCTCCCAGGGTTCGCATAAACCTTCAGCGCCTCCAGTTCCTCGCAGCTTTACTGTATTCAGCAACCAGTCCCAAGAATTGATACTCATCGGTGGGGCGAGTTGCGACTCTTCAGCAGCACTTCTGTCGCGGGAACGGGTAGTGCGCCGTTTCAAGCAGCCATCATCAAACAGCGAGTTTTGCTGTTTTCGTTTCGCTCTTACACACCGTGCGACGGAGACCTGAGAAGATCAGATCAGATCCTGGACGGAAATAGAGTTGATCAAACGCGGGTATTCTTTCCGGTTTGCTCTGATCTCATAGGTTCTGGCTGTAAGTACCTAGGTATCTTGGCATAGGCCCTGTGATAGAGGGGTAGCGGGGTACTTTCCAGAGCTGTACCTTGGACAAGCTACCTACCTGCGACATACCTACGACCTTCTTTCGAGCACTCGTACTTTGGAAGAATGACCACACCACGAGTATTCATTGTTCGCCATGGTGAGACGGAATGGTCTCTTAATGGAAGGCATACAGGGACATCGGACATCCCATTGACTGCCAATGGAGAGAAGCGGATAATTGCAACGGGGAAGGCATTGGTGGGAGATGATCGATTGATTGTTCCAAAGAACTTGGCTCATATGTATGCATTCCTTTCTGCCCTTCTTTCAAGCATTGAAATTGAAAACTTCATGTATTTGTGTAAATACATTATACTAACTGTATCCCATCAAACAGCTACGTCTCCCCACGGAAACGCGCCCAAAAAACCCTCGAACTCCTCTACCTAGGCTGTCGCGTCAAGCTCCCCTGGCAAGAGAGCCGCCAGCACCCAGACGAAGATATCCGCACAGAGGCAAACGTGGAGATCACGGAGGATATCAGGGAGTGGGATTATGGCGATTATGAGGGTATTACGAGTAAGGAGATCAGAGAGTTGAGGAAGAGGGAGGGGAAGGGCCCGTGGGATATCTGGAGAGATGGATGTCCGGGTGGAGAGTGAGTCGACATCATCCACCCCCTTGATCTTGTATCCCATACCGCGCTCTCATGTGCTGGCGGGCTCTGCATTTAGTTCCGCTTTGAGAGATTTCCAAGACGTGAACAAGATGTAACAAAGGCTGATGACTTTGATTCCAGATCCCCCGACCAAGTAACCCAGCGCCTCGACCGTCTCATCTCCGAGATCCGCGCAAAGTACCACTCCCCCGCCATCGGGCTCCCCAAAACCCAAGCCCCGCCTGGTGACGTCCTACTCGTTGCTCATGGACATATTTTGAGGGCTTTTGCGATGCGGTGGGCGGGTAAGACGTTGCAGGACGGACCGACTTTCTTGCTTGAGGCGGGGGGTGTGGGGACCCTGAGTTATGAGCATTTGAGTTTGGAGGAGCCGGCGATTTTGTTGGGGGGTGGGTTTATGGTTTGATTGTGGGATGGGGGGGGGGGGGGGGGGGGGAGGAGAAGGGGAGATGGGGGCGGGTATTGATGATTTGGAAGAATAATGAATGATGGACAAAGGATGAGGAAGTTTTGAGTATCTAAGACGGCAGAAGAATTAGTAGATGAGGCATCTGCTCGAACAAAGTACGGCCATATGAACACAGGAGGATAGACGTTCCTGCCAGTAGCAATACCAATAGCAATACCAATAGCGATACCAATGACATTCATATTCATATCCATATTCATACTCATACCTCTGCCCTGGAACAAATAAAATATCCGGGAACACTTCTTACCTGTAAACCAACCGACAGGTTTCCAAATCCACAGTCCAGTTGAGGAAGTCCGTTGTTTACTTCCATTGCAAATCCTCTCAACGACAACCACCCCAAGCGAGAGATCCTTGACCCACACCCTCCTTTCATCCATCCCCGAGTACTTCAATCAGTCACTGCTTCCTAATGGATGGTACCTATGGTATGAAGTCACCACGCTTTCACAAATTACCACCTAGTGCGAGTACGTGCAGGAAGTCCAGCTTCTAATTCGGACTGAGACTGGACTTGGATTGGGGTTGGGAAGGCCATGATCCTGTGTGAGCTCGGAAGAGAGGAGAGGTGAGAGGTGAAGTTACGATCGAGTAATGATCGAGTAATAGCCGAGTTCCTGACTCCCCCCTAGCACCCCTACCAACCCAAGCTCAAAGTCATGCTACCCTGCCCCGGGGTACTCTACCTAAGCTTCATTCAGTCAAAGCCCCCTTCTGTTTTGAGGTTGTGATCGAGTAATTATCGAGTAAGAGTAACCGAATGAAGGGCCGTGAGTAGGTAAAGTAAAGTATGGTTTGGATTGGAATGTCTGGATCTAGTTAGTGGCTGGCTGGCTGGTGGTGTTTAAAGTTAAAAGATGGATTTTGGATCCATTATTGGAAAGTTAGGAAGGAGTTCGAGAGGCGAATGTTGTGTAAGAAGCTGGGGTGGGTTTATCCAATGTGATGGGTATCTTGATTGGTATTTACTCGAATTAAGATAGCTGGCTACGAGTATTTGGGAAGATTGATATTGATAGTGATATCGATCATGACCTCGCTGGTTCGTCAACCTCTGCTCTGTCGCCAGCCCGCCCACCATAAGCTCCTCCATCTAGGATGATTTCCTCGTTGTCTTCTAATGAGTCTTGTACTCTTCGCCAAGTCTGCTTCTTCGTGATTTCTACCTTTCCAGTCTCACTTTCTTTCCCCTTCCCTTTCCCATTGTCGTAAACAGGTTTGATAAGTCCTTTCAGCAAAGGATTCCTACTAAACGCTCCCGTCCTCCCTCCATTCCCATTCCCACTAACCTCCGCCAGAGGATACTCATCTTCAACATCCTCATCCTCATCCTCACTAGGAACATGATCATAAACAGGCTTCTCCACCGCCGCCATCTTCTTCACCACCTTCCCCTTCACCAAATCAATACTAACCACCTGCCTCCTCTTCTCATACTCGGGCCTGGCATTCCACTCCTGCTCCGCCAGCACCTTCTGCTGCCTCTTCAGCGTGCGCGCCCTCTCCGCCGGACTCGCCCAGATATTAACCCCGGCCGTAACCGGCGTCTCGAAATCAGCCGCCTCGTCCCTCACAGTCGTTCTTTTCGCATTCTGCGCCTGGAATCCCAGCAGCCGATCACGATGTTCCTTGGCCGCTGCTTCAGCGGGACTCATCCCCACAGTATCTCTGGGCGCAGAAAATGGTAAGGGTGCCTTGGAGACTTCAGCTCGGCGATGGGTGGAGTTGTCGAGAAGCATCTTCTCTCTTCCGCGCTCCTCGCGGAGCTCGCGGATCATGCCTTGGACTTCGAGGGCGGAGAGGAGGGGTGAGGAGCAGAATGTGCAGGGGCCGAGGCCTTCTTTGACGCAGATTACTTTCCCGCAGTTGAGGCAGTTGGGCGCGGCTGTTAGGAGGGGGTGCCGCGAGCCGATGCAGTTGCAGGCGCGTTTGGAGGCGGGGAGGAGGAGGGTGGTGTTGGTGCTTATTTCGAGGGTGCGGATCGCGGCGTCGAGGGAGGTGAGGGTTGTGGAGGCGCCGTGCATGGGGGTCCCGCCGGTGATGGCGATTTTGGTGGGTTTGGAGGAGGAGGAGGACGAGGAGGGAGGTGCTGGGGAGGATGTTCGTGTTGTGGGGGTGCTTTTGGATTTGAAGTCTGATATTAGGGTGCCTGATGCGGAGGGGGGAGCTTTGTGAGGGGTTTGGGTGGCGGATGGTTTGGGGTCGAGGGAGAAGGCATTGTTTGGTGTTGAGGTGCCGGAATTTGTAGGTGTTGGTCTTTTTGGTATGTAATCATCTTCGTTCTTCTTGGTATATGCTGTGCCTGAAGCAGCATATGTGTTTTCGATTTTGCGAGCGGGGAGGGCATGGAGGGGCGCTTTCTTCTTGGGTGGTTTGCGGGTGCTTCTTGGTACGCCGGAGGAATCTGAGGATTGGGATGATGATGCTGGTTGTGATTTTGCAATGGGATTTTGCCGCCGTGAGTTGAAGGAGGAGATGAACTCGATTGATTGTGGTGATTCCCCTAGGAGGTTGTTGAAGTGATCTGCGGCTTCTTGCTTCGAGAGTGTGGCTGCATAGTCTAGGACTTGCTGCAGATCAGGTTCTGGTAAAGGAAGGAGTCGTGATAGTTGTGATAGAGACATGGTGATCTGTGATATTTATCCAGGTCTCCGTCAGAGTCTATCGTGTTGAAGCTGTTTGTTTATTTTACAAAGTCGAGACGAGCTCTACAAATAAAGTTGCAAGATGCGTCATCCGGACATATTTTACCCGGAGTTAGCCCCTGTGATCCCATCCCCTGTACCGTACCTCGCCTAACTACACTCACCCCCAAGTTCCCAACTCCAAGCCCCCCAAGACTTCAGCCCCCCACCTACCCAGTCCGCGGAACTCGCCTGTAGAGAACGACAACCATCTTCCTTTCTCATCCAGTTTTCCACCCACCCGAGTCACCCACTCTGCAGGGCGTGCAGGGCTTATATCAGCCTAGATCAGGGTCGTCCAGCATGTGAGAATGAATATTGATTTGTCTTTCTATTACGTCTCGTTGAGGCCGATGTTGCCTTGTACCTGACAGACCTGTTCCTGATGAAACCAGTAACTTAGTACCTGAAGCCGAACCTCTCCGACGGTACAGCCGGCATGAAGATGGCCTCAACATCGCCTAGTGCGCCCCTCTCTAGCCGCAAGACTAGATTTGCGGTTTACTCGATAGAAACTCGTTGTTACTCGACCAAAACTGGCGATAGGCCCATTCCCAGCATTGACAGGCTCTAGCCATGGTACCGTTATCGCCCGAACCGGCAAGGTGAGAGCTGCTGAGATACGAGATAAGCAACCCGAATCTTGCTGGGCTGTCTGTCGATGAGCAGGTGGATACAGTGCTGCACCCCACAAAACCCTGGAACTAGATGGCTTGCTCTATTTCATGGATAGAGATTTAGCTTGACCGTCTTTTCATTCTTCTTTTGTTCTTTTCAGTCTTCCTACAGATCTTCAAGTGAAAGAGCACAGTTTATACTACCTTTCATCCCTTCGCTAGCCTCGTCTCAAGGCTATTTTCTTATCTCAACCACCCTCAACAGTCCGATAAGCACAATTTACTTTCAAAACTGTCTATTTTTACCTGGGAATAGTCTTAACCGGTTTATAATTCATTCCATCACTTTTTTGTTTCGAAATCGGACCCCAGTTGCCCACCATGTCAAGTCCTAGGAATACCTTCTACCCAACACCCGCATATACACCACCTCACCACTCCAATATCCCACTTACGGTATTGGTTTCTTCCAGGGCTGTCATTTTCGACCAGGAAAACAATCTGGTAGTTTCGCCAGCAACTATCACCATCTCACCTCAAACCGGGACCATCATATCCATTCTTCCAACCGTACTTCCAGCCTCGAGTTTCCCAGCTGACACGGCCTATATCGACCATACACCTCATTTACTCCTACCAGGACTGGTCGATGCTCATGTTCATTTGAATGAGCCCGGACGAACAGAATGGGAGGGATTCAATACTGGAACGAGAGCTGCTGCATCTGGTGGTGTGACTACTGTCATTGATATGCCACTGAATGCAATTCCTCCAACTACTACTGTCGATGGCTTAAAGGAGAAAATCAAAGCAGCTCAAGGAAAGTGCTGGGTTGATGTTGGTTTCTATGGTGGAATTATCCCCGGAAACTCTGAAGAGCTTCTTCCACTAGTCGAGGCTGGTGTCAGGGGTTTCAAGGGATTCTTGATTGAAAGCGGAGTAAGTCTTCAGGTACATAAGACTGAAGCATAGCTAACAATACAGGTCGACGAATTTCCCGCGGTCTCCTCATCAGATGTTGCCCTTGCAATGAAAACTCTCGCCAACTCGGCAACAACTCTCATGTTCCACGCTGAAATGATCCCACCCATCACTGACTCCGTAGGCGACGATGTCCAAACTTCCCTCCCTCCATTACAACCTTCAGGACCCCTCACATCCTACAACACATTCCTCTACTCTAGGCCCCCCGCATTCGAAACCTACGCTATCGAAGAGATCCTCTCCCTCGCTCACCTCGCTCCCAATCTCCCACTTCACATAGTCCACCTCTCCGCTCTAGAAGGCGTCCCTATCCTCCGCGCAGCACGAGACCGCGGTATCAAAATCACAGCCGAGACATGCTTCCACTACCTCGCTCTCGCATCAGAAGACGTCCAGGACGGCGACACCCGCCATAAATGCTGTCCACCCATCCGCAACGCCGTCAACCGCGACGGTCTCTGGGACGAACTCTCCCAACCAGACTCAGTCCTCCAAACCATCGTCAGCGACCACAGCCCCTGCACGCCAGAACTCAAACTCCTGCCAGAGCATCTCGGTCACGGGTGTGGTTCCGGCGCCGGGCAGGGCCACAAAGGCGTGAATGGTGAGATGCTGACAGCGGAGGAAGCAGAGGAGAAGGAACGCGGCGATTTCTTCGCGTCCTGGGGAGGAATTTCATCCGTTGGTCTTGGCCTCCCAATTCTCTGGACGGAAGCCACAGCGCGGGCACCGACTTCCAAATCCCCCATCACGATCCTCGACGTCGTGAGATTGTGCTCGCTTAATACCGCCAAGCAGGTTGGGTTGAGCCATAAGAAGGGGGCGCTGAGGCCGGGCATGGATGCGGATATTTGTGTTTTTGATGATGAGGGGACGTTTGTGGTGGGTAGGGAGCAGATGTTGTTTAGGAATAAGGTCAGTCCGTATCAGGGGAGGAGGATGAAGGGCGTGGTGAAGCAGACTTGGGTTAGAGGGAGTTTGGTGTTTGAGAGGGGGGCGGAGAATGATGGGTTTGTAGGAAAGGGGGGTGTGCCTGTTGGGGAGCTGTTGTTGGAGAAGAGGACGGTGTAGAGGGTGCTTTGCTTGCTGGGCAGATATTTTGGTTGTATTCCCGAGGGGTTGGGTAGGCGTGGCGAACTTCGCTTGTCGTTATTGACAATCGGGAAGTGTGAGAGTGAGGCAACATGGAGGGGAGCATTAGCATTAGAGGAGTATTTCACGGGCACTTTGCGCAAGGGGTTATTAACAGCCAAACACAGATATTTTAACGAAGTTATGTATTGATGCAGCAAAACAAAAATTTAAACAGCAGTATGCGATTCTCATTCCCTCCTGTCTTTCCTGCTCCGTGTCTCCCCTTCTATCACAGCTGAATAATACTAAATAGCATTCATACCAAACCCCAGCTCCTTAACATCATAATGCGCTACCCTAGCAAGACACTCCACCTCCTACGTATGAATCTGCAAACTTATAGCTGCTTATTATCGTCTGTACGAGTTGAGTTCTCTTTGAAGTTTGTAAGCTCCAGTAAAAAGGAGAAAAGAAGAAAGGTAACAGACTAGTCCAAGTACTCTCAGGGAGGTTTAAATATCCAGTCATCTTTCAAAATGTGAAATCTGGGAGGACTCGTTGAGCTTTCCTGACCATTCGATCATACAATTTGATGTCAACGGAGCTCAGAATGCCAAACGCAGACCATTTGCATGATACAGAAATTCTCTATATACGAAAACAACAAAATCAACATATTAACACTACAGTTCAGCATGTCTTCGAAACCTCATCCTCCTTCATCCATACCTCAGCCTCGTCAGCCTTGCATGATGACCCACCACAGCCTCGCGACGCGATCGATCGCGTCTCACATCCTCAGGGCAAACCTCAATCCTCACCTCCCAATGATCATCATCACTCAAAACGCCATAAAATGAAATGCCATTCTCCCTCCCGCACACGCTCAAGGGCGCACAATTAAAGCAAATAGCATTCAAATGCGGCATCTCGACATCAGGCACGAAATCTGTGCTTATTCAGCGTCTGCAGGATGAAATCAACCAGAGCGCGAGAGAGAGCGAGTGCAAGAGCAAGAGCAAGAGCAAGCCGCTTAGGATCTTGAGCATTGATATGGGGATTAGGAATCTGGCGTATTGTATACTTGATGTACCGGCTCGTCGGGGTCTGCTGCCACGAGTGGAGACTGGAGCTGGAGTTGGATTGCAGAGGAAGAGAGCATTGCCGTCTATCCATACGTGGCATCGACTCGCTGTATCTAGTCCTCCTCCTCCTCCGACTGCAGCTCTTCCAACTGATGGTGAGGAGTCGACTGAGAAGATTCCGGTAATTAAAGAAGCGTTCGATCCTTCGACCCTGTCACAGGCTGCGTACACTCTCCTACGCACGCAGATCCTCCCTGCGAATCCGACACATGTTCTGATTGAGCGCCAGCGCTTCAGGAGTATGGGCTCGAAACATATATTGGAGTGGACGGTTAGGGTTAATATGTTTGAGAGTATGGTTTATGCGGTGCTTTGTACGTTGAAGGGGGAGGGGTTGTGGGATGGGTGTGTGAGGAGTGTGTTGCCGGGGAAGGTTGGGCCGTTTTGGGTTGGGGAGGAGGGTGATGGTGAGGAGGGTGAGGGTGAGGGTGATGGTGCGGAGGTGGAGGTAGAAGTGGAGGAGAAGGGGAATGGGAAGGGCAAGGGGAGGAAGAAAGTCAGGAGGAGTAAGAGTGCGAAGATTCGGAATAAAGGCGCGAAGATTGATCTTGTGAGGAGCTGGCTTGAGAGTGGAGATGTGGTTCAGCTTGGGAATGAAGAGGTCAAGGAGATGGCGAGAAGGTATGTGGAGAAATGGGATAGGGTGCCTGGGGGGAGGAAGGGGGTTGCAAAGGTCGAGGGGGAGGAGAAGATGGGGAAGTTGGATGATCTGGCGGATTGTTTGTTGCAGGGTATGGCGTGGGTTGAGTGGGAGGAGAATAAGAGGATTGTCATGAAGCATGGAGTAGAAGCTCTTTTGGATCCTTGACCTGGCCAATCTCTCTCAACTCTACTGTCAAACTTTCTTAGTAGAGCTGTGATGAGCGGAATGTTAACAGCGCGCACGAGATGGGGACATCGAACAAGCGAATGGGTTGCCATTGTTTTCTGCTCGATGGGTTTGAGCTTAGGTACCCGAGACATTTTTTATCAGTGGCAGTGGAAGGCAGCAGAAGCAATTCTTATCCGGGCATCGTTTCCGATCGGTCAGCCTGTGCTCTATTCAGCGCCCTCCCTCCAGGCCTCCTTCTCTCGCTTCCCTCGCCTTGGCTCCAAACCCCAGCTGATGTAAAGCCAACTCACGTCCAGAACAGCATTTGGGAGACATTTTTTGGGAGACATTTCCAAGTCACTCTCGCTTAAGAAAAGGAGTTACCAAACATCACGTGGAGTCCTTTGAAGAGTCGATCTTCCTTTTCATTTCTGGATTCAGGGAAATAAGTAAGCTCAGAAGTAATGTCTTTATTGACGCAAGTCTCTACATCTTGCCATCATCGTTGGACTTTGCGAATATTTGCTTTGGTCCTTCCTTTGCAGTTGAACATGGTTGGTTGGACCTGCCTTCACTACAAACGGCAATCAACTCGTCACCGCTATTTCAACCCTTCAACTCTTCAATTCATTACAAACCTTCACACATCGTCTAGGAAGGACATCATACGACTTTCAATCTGCTTTGTTACTGGCAATTGCATGTTCAGGATCCTTGCAATTGCAGCAGCCTCTCAGCATTCCTCTTTCGAGCGGAGCAACCTCCGGATTCCGCGCACCCAACGGATCTTAATTTGAAGGAAAAAAAGCAATTGGATCTCCGAAACACCTCGACAACTGCCTGGGGGCAGGTCTTTCAAAATCCGCTAAAGAAAGATGGCTTCGCCTAGCCCATGCTGTACAACCAGCACCATAGATCCTGGCCTCCTCGTTTCTCTCGTACGGTTACACTGTAGCCCATGGTATGGATTCTCCGGTTACACAACAACTTCGGCCGCTTCTGTGACCATCGTCTGATCCGCGCAACAGCACCGTCAATCTACAGCCAACGAACATACCGTAGCAAGGTCCAAAATCTCCTCCTAATCGCGGGTGCTGCCGCAAGCCTTTCGACTTTCCCACTACCAATGCTGCTTCATTACTTCTGAGCTCTGGTGACGGTACCAGGATGAGGCGAAAGAGGTCTCGCACGAGGTTGGCACTAGTGAGTCGATGCCCTGACATTCAATTTGTGAACAGCATGTCCAAGCATCTATCAGAACGTTACTTCGGCCAACTCCGCCTCAATGATCCAAAGATATCACATCCAGTACGCCTTCAATGTGATAAGTTCCGGCATGGGAGGCACGGGCCGTAACAGGGCTCAAGGTTAGTCTTCGGCCGCTGAAGATTCTTCAAGACGTCTGTCAACCGCCTCTCTCATGCAATATCATCCCAAAATGGTTAGCATGGAGCCATGGTCTCATCGTAGAGTCCACCTACCCGGTTGATGAACCCTTGACGTCGTCCTGCCAGATCCAGTCTTGTACTCCATTTCACGCCACGCAGAAGCTAGCATAAAGACGGTCACATATCACAACATGGCAGTGGCTGGTGTTACTGCCTCTAGCTTGACAAGGCCGAAGTTTCTATATTTCACATCTGCAGCCCGCTCAACACGATCCAAAATTTCTTTGTGGCAACAAAGGATCCTGGCTCGAAAGATGTTGTACTCCCAACGGGCTTTTTTTGTCGGATTTGCGCGAACGTGATCGGTGTTGTTGGATGTCCTATACCATCTCGACCATCACCCACTCGGTCAACATGTTTTCAAACTTGCCAAGAGATATTCGTTTGTCTATGTGTATTAGCTGCCGGAGTTGCAGCACACAAAGAGTAGCAGTAGCCTTCTGAAGGGCACGTCTTGCATTGCCGAGAGTAAGTAGACGTGGATTCCGAGTATTTACAGACTCAAAGGCATCTCCCAGAAGTACATGGGTCCACTCCAAATGGATGATCATATCCACAGCGATGCAGATAACGACGTCAATCCAACAGGGAAGTCTTCCGTAGCAGATCCTCAAATAACCTGCTGCTTAAGCATAGATACATGCTATATCCCGGTCCATTGTTTGTTCTTTGACAGGTCTCTGACTCTCAGTTACAGTCGATTTGCTATTTCCTTCTTGTAACTTATCATTCAAGCTTTCCGATTATCCGCGGTGCCGATTTACTATTATTAAAGTGCACCCCTTTGTAAGTCAGGTTACACCACCCACTTCAGGCCGAACAAAGAATATTGTAGAAGTCACAAAGTCTTCGTTTCGTTTGCCACGGTATTTCAGTCCAATCTTTCGCCTTGTCCCTTATTCATACAACATATATCCCCTCAGCAGCACACCAAAACGCCCATTTGGGCCAAAACAATCGTTTACATTCGTCACGACACGATATCTCTATTGACATCCCGCGTCATACTTCGAGTATAAGCTCCTATTCGGTTTCAAGGCAACATCACTAATTTCTTGATCTGAAAAATCGTAGGTACTGGCCGAGCCGCGACAAATGCTATGCTAACTATCCGTTCGAGAACCCTGAATCCTCTCGAAATCATGTGCGAGCAGATAGAGAATCTATTCATCCACTGCTCGCACAGTGTTTTCGACCTGGTGTCGTGGTGCCATTTCGCTAGGGTGGATGAACTTCACCAGTGTTTCGGCGTCAAAGTCATTTTAGGCACATTTCCTAAGGATTCTTTGTGCCCGAAATGCGTGAAAGAGAAAGAAGCATACGATGCTTGGGTAGCTGCTCACGCAGCTCATGAGGCGGCTATGGCTAGTCAACAACAACAAGAACAGCAACAGCAGCAACAACAACAGTAAAATCTCCATTCTATGGCGTGGTTGAACTGGTTCGATGCTATCTTGGTCAGCAGAGCGAGACTTATTCTGTGTTGCGCTTCTTTGTGGTTGTTGAGCTGTATGGTTGCATGCGAGGAGTCGGGCGAGTCGAGTCAGTCTGCATCGATTTGGTTTTCGTGCTGTGCTTTTGTGAGTTCTCTGGTGTCCTGGTCTCTGCTGTGCTTAGGTATTAATGAGAAAGCGCAGGGGGGGCCTGTTGTTTTCTTTCTGAGCAATCTCGGCTCGGCAAAGTGGGTATCGGCGGTGTTAGGGAGGTATCTGTCTGCGTTACTCGGTGGGAGGAGATCTGCTATCTGGTGGGGTGGGAATTTTGTCTATTTGTTGATGCGACGGGCCGGCTCGTTTCTCATTCTATCGCGGCTGCTTGGTGAGTGGATGACTGAATTCTTTGGACGAAGCTGGTCTATGATATATGTGTCTGCGTCTAATTGTCGTCTGTGACAGCTCGTGGAGGAGTTGTTGATCAAGCTCTGCTCCAAATTCTGCATCTGCTTTGTGTTGACATACATGATATCATATCTCTCTGTTACCAGCACAATATACGTGAAACCAAGCAAGATGCAGACCTCCCCTTTTCAAACAAGCGATACCTTGAGGTCATACACACAAATCTTTATAAGAAATACTTTCTCAATGTCACTCCGTATTACGCACACCGGTAGCACAACACATATCATGCAAATATGGATTGCATAATTCATGATATATAATTGAGATACCAGACGAGGCAACTAGATCAGATCTCGTTTGTTACTGCCCCAGAAAAAGATGTTGGGGGTACAGTGCACCATTGCTCTGCAGACTAGATAGACAGATAGATAGATAGACAGATTGGTGAGACGACAGGACGCGATCGGTATGGGTGTGTTGCAGTTGAGCCATGTGGTTTTGGGTTGTGCGAGTGGAGGTGGGGGTGGTTGGCTTGGTAGTACGTCAGCGGTGATGGGTATGTGGTGTATTTTAGTAAGATGTGAGTGGTTTGGTGGTACGGTTTGGTGAGTTTTTGTGTGGTTGAGATGGGTGGGAGGGGAGGGGGGGTTGTGGGGAAAGAAAGGAGGGGGATGACAAGGAATGAGAGGGGGAAGGGGAGGGATGAGTGGGGGAAGGGGAAGGGATGAAAGGGTTTGGACTGGACTGGAGGATAATGATGGGTTGGTTTTGATATGGGATTGAGGTGAGATGGGCTGGGGAGGAGATGGGGTGAGGTCGGGGATGAGGTGAAAAGGTGGTCTTGAGGGGGATATTTGGAGAGGGGAGATGGAGATGTTGATGTCGATGTCGATGTTGGAATTGTGTAGCTTAGCATGACAATGAGAATCGAATGGAGAGAAATATCTCTTCGAGGAAAGAAGAGGACTCTCTCTCGTGGGCGACTGGCTACTGATCTTTGAACTTTGCATTTGGTTGAAAAGTGGTTCGAGCCAAGTGGTGCTTGGTGCTGTGTTTTTGACTGGAAATAAACATACGTGCGCCATACGTCTCAGTCCTGGACATAGTGAGGGTATCTTTTCTGCGCACCCCGCAGGCTCCATTCATTCAACCTTCCTCGTTTCCACCAGTCGATACCACTTCCTCCTTCCTTGCCTCTAGATCTTAATTCCATATTCACATTCATTGATTCGTAGCCCCCTCCACAACTCCAACGACATTGTACCGCTTGGAGAAGAAGGTTAACCAGTCTTCGAGAGTGCCCTTCTCTTTGTCGGAGAGTGTTGACCAGTCTGGGTTGACGTCTTCGGCTTTTGTGGAGGTCATTCCTAGGGCGCGGGAGGCGTCGTGGCCGGCGAAGACTGGGGAAAGGAATTGTTAGTTTCATGACATTTCAAGGGAGATTGGATGAAGAAGAGGTTGAGAGAACGAGTCAGATGGGAAAGGTAGAGGTTGAGGAGGACGAGGAGGGAGAGAGGAGGGAAGTGTACCGTGGTATGATCCGCCTGGCAGATAGCTCTTGTTGCCTGTTACATCAAAGACTTTGCCCTGTTGTGAAATGTGTCAATGACTGCTCGTCTGCCATGTTGTCCTCTGGAGTATCTGTTCAAGGAACAGTGAAAAGGTTGTGTACCTTGATTGCAACGTAGCATTTTCCATCTGGTCCTGGGAATCGTCAGTCTTTGGCAGGGTAAATTCAAAGGGCAATTAGGCAAAAATGAGAGCATAGAGTTGAATAAGGAAGAGAGCTATCATACCGGTACCGTCACACTTTGCTAGCGTTTCTGTGGAAATAGGATCGGATTTTGGAGGGGCAAGAGTGACTGGTGTCTTGGGCTCGAATTTGCCTGACATTGTGAAAGAAGCTGTTGATAGAAAGGAGCTCAAATTGTTTGCTTTGATTTTGAAGGTAGTCTGTCGAAGTGCGAACGAGGACTGTAGACGCTGGTTGTTCTAGTGTGAGGTTAAAGTGATTGTTGACTTTGAGATGTCCTCGGATGTGGGGTAGATTCCACCATCATCGATGGCAGGGGTGTCATTGTCGCCTCAGGCAAAAGGCGGGTTTTGAAGGATGACATGACGGAACCCCGCCGCGTTGCGGAACGTCAAGAATACGCCCTTCAAAGTATTCCGGATTACATCTACATCTGGTTCACGGTGGTGCAGACAGATTTGTATTTGCATTGAGGATTGCTTAGAGTACTTATATAGAGGCAGATTTCTTCGGTCTTTTCTTTTTGTCTTCACCTTCGTTCTCTTCATCTTTAGAGGCCTTGGATCCCGCTGTTTTCTTGCAACTACCCCGCTATTGACAGAGATCAAAATGGACTCAAAGCAGTTCAAAGAAGCTGCAGCGTCAGCAATTGACGAGAGTTTGTGCCTCCAGGGCGGTCTATTCATAATGGAAGCTGACCCAAAATAGTCGTTAACTATTACGATACAATTGAGGACAGAAGGGTGGTGTCGAATGTCGAACCTGGGTACCTGAAGAAACTCCTCCCAGATGGACCACCACAAGATGGAGAGTCCTGGGCAGATATTCAGAAGGATATTGAGACCAAGATAATGCCGGGACTTACGCATTGGTATATTTGTCCTTAATCTTTGTCAACTTGAGCTAATTGTGCAGGCAATCCCCCAATTTCATGGCCTTCTTTCCAGCTTCCTCTTCCTTCCCTGGTATTCTCGGCGAGCTCTACTCAGCAGCATTCACCGCCCCAGCATTCAACTGGATCTGCTCTCCGGCAGTTACAGAGCTCGAAACCGTCACCCTCGACTGGCTCGCCAAACTCTTCAATCTCCCGGACTGCTACTTGTCTACGAGTGAGGGCGGAGGAGTGATACAAGGCTCGGCATCCGAGGCGATTGTCACTGTCATGGTGGCGGCAAGAGACAAATACTTGCGCGAGACGACAGCTCATCTCGCTGGTCTCGAGCTTGAAGATGCGATTGCATATAAAAGAGGCAGGATTATCGCGCTTGGAAGCGAAGCAGCGCACAGCGCTACCCAAAAAGCTGCTCAGATCGCAGGTGTCAGATATCGTTCTGTTCCAGTATTCAAGGATAATGGATTCGCTATGACGGGCTCAGCGTTGGAAGATATATTGAAAGAGTGCCAGGAACAGAAACTTGAACCCTTCTTCCTGACGGCGACGCTTGGAACGACGGCGACTTGTGCCGTCGACGATTTCGACGGTATCGCTGCGACGATCGCCAAGTACGCGCCTCCGAATGCTCCCGGCGAGATCTGGGTTCATATCGATGCAGCGTATGCTGGAGCAGCTCTTGTCTGTCCCGAGTATCAACATCACACAGCGCAGTTCAAGCATTTCCACTCCTTCGATACGAACATGCATAAGTGGCTGCTTACTAACTTCGACGCGTCGTGCTTGTACGTCAAGAAGCGCAAGGATCTGATCGATGCGCTGTCTATCATGCCTAGTTTCCTCCGCAACGAGTTCTCGGAAAGCGGGCTTGTGACGGATTACAGAGATTGGCAGATCCCTCTTGGCAGACGATTCAGGAGTCTGAAGATCTGGTTCGTGTTGAGGACTTATGGCGTTAATGGTCTGCAAGCGCATATTCGGAAACATGTCAAGCTGGGCGAGGTATTTGCTGGGTTGTTAGAAACGAGGAAAGATCTCTTTGAGATTGTGACGGGTCCGAACTTTGCGCTGACGGTGTTTGCGATTACGCCGAAGGGGGAGGGGAAGAGCCAGGAGGAAAAGAATGCGGTTACGAGGGAGGTATATGAGTTGATCAATAGTCGGGGCGAGATTTTTATCACGAGTAGTGTTGTTGGTGGCGAGTATGTGATTCGGGTTGTGAGTGCGAATCCATTGGCGGAGGAGAAGTTCCTGCGGAGGGCGTTTAAGATTTTGGTGGATACTGCGGAGGAGGTCAGAGATGGGAAGGGAGGTTTGAAAGAGAATGGTGTGGGTAAAGTGGTGGACGTGAATGTGAATGGGATTGGGGAGGTGGTTGAGTTGCATGAAAATGGGGTGGCGAAGTAAAGAGAGATATTGACGTTGTTTTGCAGAGGCTAAATTTAAGCCGGGTTGGTTATTAGAAGCTAGATAGAACTCCAGAATCTTGTTTATTTCTTCTCCGACTTGCCTGGTACACCTTGAAAATCAAGTAATGTCGAATCTACTTGACTGTCCTGAAAAACAGAACAAGCCTTTTTAAGCTGATTAAACGTCAAACCAGTTCGGCTCGTTGGTTGGTGCAGAACATGCAAAGAAGCTTCCAACAGACGCGCGAAGTTCGGCAAAGCTCGCTTGATTGTTTATGCGTAAATAAATCATTCAATTGGTAACAAAATCATGAGGGCATAAGCTAATTTTCTGGTTCATCTAGTATGGGAACCCTTCAACTTGATAAGTATTCATCTCGTGAAAGAGCACGATTTGAGTGTATGCAATTACCCGAATCCGGTTGGCTAATAACTCTATCATCAATACGAGCGTTGCGTCGCTCAGTTGCGACAATAAATTATTTAATGATGTTCCATCATACTCGTGTTACCTGGTTGGTGCTTGCCAACAAAGTTTCTCTGCCAGTATGGATTCCTGGCTAACGATTGTCCCTGGGAGCACGGCTCGTCTTGCTTTGGCAGATAGGTACAAGTGGAGACAGAATAGCAGCCCTATCTGCTTATGCTTGTGTCTACTCCGCAGGTTGTGGGGAGCCAAGGCCGTCATGGGGTCCACTTCGTTGACGCTTGAGCCAAGTCGCCTCGGGTGCGCCCGCGCCTAGTCCTCGAAATTGTGGGCTGGTGCCTGGACAGGCTAGGCGGGCATTTCCTGCTTCAAGAGCTAGCGCGCAATGTTATTGTCTGAACAATCTGAGGTACTTCTTGGTCCCCTCGCCGCATGCATAGTCTTATCACTTCTGTACCACCATCCCAGGTGGTAAACTGATTACCATGTCTCCTAGACAGCCAAATGACCAAAACGGCCGCGCAACCAACAAATGCGCGAACGTCAATGTTCTATCTCAGCGCTTCTCCGATATCCCGTCAACACTGGATATCGCGGTCCACCTCGAGCAAAAAGTTGAAGTCGAAGATGATGCTCATGCCGTCGAAATCTACTTCGAAGACCTCTCTGATCCGAACGAGCTCTGTTCTCAGCTAGAGATAGAGCATGCTGCCCCAAGGTACTGGATGACGATTGCTCTTGCATATGCGAAGCAAGGCACGATGGAAGATGCAATTAAAACTCTTGTCCGCGCTGGAAATTTATTACAAGAAAAGGAGTCCAGGAGAAACTGAGCATGCTGAGTTGTTTATGCTGTATGTATCTGCGGGAAAGTCGAAAGGCACCCCGCCTTGCGCCTGAAGGTGTACCAATATCGGAGGCGAAGACCAAGGAGTACTATCTACAACTGGCCGTCTCGGCTCTCAAAGATGCTTCACGAATCAATCCTTCTTTTCCGCCCTTGTTTCTTGCACGCGGCGCTCTATACTTATTGAGAGCATCCCTGCAGTCATCTTCGAAAGCGACAGCAGCTACCGGGTCATCCGTAGAAGGATCCATCGACTCAGAGAAAGCCGACCTTCTGTAGAAGGCACTCAAGTCATTCGGAGATGCTACTCGGGCTTCTGGAGGAAAGAATGTGTTGGCTGTGATGGGAAAAGCAAGAGTGCTTTTCTCACTGGAAAAATATCCCGAGGCTTTGGCAGGATACCAAGAAGTTCTTGCAAAGATGCCTGATTTCGTTGACCCAGATCCCAGAATTGGCATTGGCTATTGTCTCTGGGAATTAGGATTTAAAGAAGACGCCAGAGTAGCTTGGGAGAGAAGTCTTGAAATTAATCTCAATTCCACATTTGCAACTACTTTAATCGGCCTCTATTACATCGACGCGAGTAGCAGGTTTCCTGTACAAAGTCCCGAGTTCATCTCTCTCTACAAGAAAGCCATAACGGAGTACATACAGGAATCCTTCAAGCTGGATTCAAACCTGCCCCTTACTTGCGCAACATTCGCCGACTACTTTCTATTGAGGAAATCTTTCTCTAAAGTTGATTCCTTAGCTCATAAGGCAATTCAATATACAGATCTCAATACCATTGCAAGCGATGGCTGGTATCTACTTGGGCGGAAAGAGCATTACGCAGGCAGCCTCGACCGAGCAAGCGATTGCTACCGTCGCGCAGATGATGCTCGGGGAGGGGCTAACAGTGGCTATCTCGCTGCGAAGTTTGGCGCAGCCCAATTATTTGTCCTTCAGTATGATGTTGGAGAAGCCAAACTACGCTTGGAGAAGATGGTTCACCATCCTCGAAACTATGCAGCCAAAATCCTGCTGGGTACACTATTTGCCGAGGAAGCTTTCGAAACTCAGTACACTCGTGGAGAAGATAAGAGTGCACAGAGAGCGATTCAACTTCTGGAAAGCGTCCGAGCTTCATGGAAAGGCCCTAAGAGCACCCACATGCCCGATGCCACGGTGTTGTTGACTCTAGCCCGACTTTATGAGACAGAATATCCAGACAAAGCTCTCCGGTGTCTTCTAGAGGTGGAAGAACTGGAAATCGATCGAATTGCGGAATCAGACGGTCACATCGACGTGGAGAGTTCAGCAACCCAAGCCTCCCTTCAGAATGCTCTTCGTCATTTCATCCCACCACAGCTGACAAACAATATTGGATGCTTTCACTTCCATGCCAAGAATTACGAACTTGCTGGCGAAATGTTCGAGGCAGCACTGCGAGCTTGCACGAGACTGGGAGAGCAGGATGATGATGCCGGCACCGACATAGATGCTCTCGTTACAACAATCGGCTTTAACCTGGGCCGAAGTTACGAGGCAAGAGACCTTAAAGACCGAGCTGTTGGTGTTTACGAGCAGCTGTTGAATCAACACGACAACTACACCGATGCCCTGACTCGACTTTCACACATCAAAATGTGCCAATCTCCACAAGACAAAGGACCGCAGTCCGTTGCAAAGCTGTACGAAGGTAACTCGACAGATCCCGAAGTACGTGCTTTATACGGCTGGTACCTGGGCAAAGTGTACTCGAGGCGGAGACCAAGAAATATGGCCGAAGATCCCGAGCTGCGCCATTACAAGCACACCTTACAAAATCACGACAAGCACGATCGGTATGCTCTAGTCGGCATGGGTTCCCTTTACTTGCAGTCTGCTCGAGAAATGCGACGTGGGACAGATCAGGAGAAACAAAAGCGGAGTGCTATGTATATCAAGTCTGTTGAGTTCTTTGAAAAAGTACTGCAGTTGGATCCCCACAACGCCTATGCTGCACAAGGCATTGCTATTGCGCTGATTGAAGATAAGAAAGATCTTCGGAATGCGTTACTCATTCTCCAGAAGGTCCGAGATACTATCGAGGATGCCTATGTTTATGTTAATCTTGGCCACTTATATTGTGAGATGAAGCAGTATTCTAAGGCTATTGAGAGCTATGGGATCGCATTATCGAAAGGAAACAAGAATGATCCCGATATACTGGCCTGTCTCGGTCGAGCATGGCTGAACAAGGGAAAGGCTGATCGCAACTTAAATGCTTATCAGATGGCACTTGAATGTTCACAGCAGGTGTGTTTGCGTCTTTTTTTCCCTTGGGAACCAACAGGCTAATACTTTTGAACAGGCTTTAAATGCTTCTCCAGAAGAAGTCCACCTTAAGTTCAATGTTGCGTTCGTCCAGATTCAGCTCGCAACTGTGATGTACTCTCTGAATGAGACGCAGCGGTCGTTGCAGCAAGTTCAAAGTGTCGCCAAAGGTCTCGAGTTGGCAATTGCGGCATTAGACGAAGTCGTTGCCCATCCACAATGTCCATATCCCAAGGATGATGTCAATCAGCGTGCCAATATGGCTCGCAACACGCTTCGAAAGCAACTTGAGAGAGCTGTTGCTAGCCAGCAGGAATACGAAGAAAAGAATAACGAGCAGCTTCGAGTCGCCATGGAGAGACGTCAAGCTGATTTGAGGCGCCGAGAAGAAGAGCGACTGGAAGCGCTGGAGAAAGAGCATGAGAGGCTTGCGAGGATCAGAAAAGAGAGAGAGGAGGCCGCGATTCGTGACAGGATGCTTGCTGAGGAGCGAGCTGCAGTTGACATCACAGCGGATGGCGAGACTGACATACACGTCGAAAGGAAGCGCAAAGCACCCAAGACGAAAGGTGAAAATAAGAAGCTAAGAAATAGACCTGGGAAGAAGAAGGGAAATGCAGACAGCGAAGATGCGGAAGATGATGAGCCAATGCCGAAGAAGAAGAAGCGACGGCTTGCGGGAAGAGAATCAACCAAATACAAATCAGCTGAGTTCGTGGCTGACAGCGATGATGACGATACCGTTCTGCAACAACAGAACGAAATGGAATTGGAGAACCAGGACAGTCTCTCTGAGGATGGGAATATTGTTGGTGAGCTTGACTCGCACTTTGAAGATCTGAGCGCCAAGACAATTGAGGATGGAGAGCCGAGAAGTAGAGATTGAGCGCAGAAGCAGTCGAGGCGTATAATCGATGAGAGCGATGAAGAATAAATAGACGAGTAATGAGAAGTAAATGAACGAGCAATATGAGAGAGAGAGAGAGAGAGAGAGAGAGAGAGAGAGAGAGAGAGAGAGAGAGAGAGAGAGAGAGAGAGAGAGAGACAGAGAGAGAGAGAGAGGATGACGATCTTGACGGGTTTGTTTTAGCGGATAAGTTATTATTTTGGAAGGAATAAACTCTGGAGACCTCACCTGCAGGTCTATATATATTAATTAGTCTCTGATTTTTATTGGGCAGGGCTAATGAAGCTCGTCCTCGCAGTAGGCTTCTGTGCGATATTCGTGAGGTGAGGGGAATGTGTAGATTGGATAACGGATAACGGATACAGGAGGAAGGTGGAGAAACTCGATGGATTTGGATATGATATAGGATGATAGAATAGAAGACTGCACTTTGAAACCTTGCCTTTTTTTTTTCTCTTAGTATCTACTTCATTCTTTGTGCTTTTTTCTCCCGGGGAGTCTCCACCATGAGGTTTTACTAAGTCTGACTACAGCCTAGAGCTCCGTCTCTCTTGTAAATTACAGGATCTCCTCAGGAACTTGTCCTGTCTCTGTGTTTGGGGTTGGCGTGACATGGGATGTTGATGGTGTTGTGACACAGTTGGCAGGTAGGTACATAAGGTAAGTAGGTAGGTAGGTACTGTTTTGCTCGGCTGTTCTCGCTAATAAAGGGGGAGCAAGGGGAGCTGCGAGCTGTGGCTCCTTGATCATGCTGGGTCTGACTGACCTTCTTCACTGTGAGCACCGCACCCCGCTCTTTTACCGGGGCTTTGATATACTTTATTGGTATTGGTTTATGAGAGAGGTGAGTCGGTAATAACTAACTGCCACAGGTGTATATTACATTGCATATAGGTATACTCTGTCTTGTATTTGTCTCTAATAACTATCCGGTCTTGCCTTGGAGGTTCAAGCGTCTTAGTTGGGTACAGCAACTGGTCCTGCGATCAGCTAACAACAATCGATCTGCCGAGAATGTCAAACCACCCCAGACCAGTGAGGTTATAAACTTTGATCCTCCGACTTCAAGTCCGCGGTGACTCCTCACGATCTTGCAGTATGGGTAAGGTAAATAAATCTAAATAAAACTTAGTCGGAATATCAGTAGAGTACCACGCGACAATAATTCGGGAGAGGGGCAGGCGAAAGTCGGACGTTCGGTGAATGTCTGGGATGTGGCTTGATTCGAGCTTGGATGACTGACTGACTGACTGACACAGCATGCGTTCAACCGAGGCATTTCCCTCCAACTGAGGTGCGCACGCATCCGGCTGTGGGACACGGACCCTTGTATGGGGGATCTGGAGAAATATGGGGACTCGTTCTTCACATGCTTCTGAAACCAGAATAATACAGTACTGTACTTTTGAATGGCATGAATCTTCAGCTTTCACATGTTTAATTATTTTACTTTGTTTGGACACGTGAGTGTTAAGTTTTAAAGGGCAGATGATCGATGGTTAGAGGGATGCATGTGCTGGACAGTACGATACTAGGTATAATTTCAATGCAAGCCAATAATACAATCCTTTCTCCTGGGCTTCCCAAGCTATGGAGGGGCAGGCACTCCACGCAAATCCCAGAGATCCTCATACTGGTAGGTAGTACAGTAGTGGCCATGACGAAGTCCAAGGCGCATCTGGAGTTTGTGGGGAAAGTGGATGTGAATTGTCCACTGAGCCAATCACGGCATTGCGTTCACATCCCTGCCTCCCTTTTACCGCTGAACCGAGAGGGCCCCATTCCCGACTCCGACTCCGACTGTCCCTCCTGTGTCCCTCCTGTCCTCCTTCCTCTCATTGTTCTCTGGCACGCTAGGCCAGCATCAGCTCTGGGCTGGAACCGGAACGAGAACGCTGATTCAAGCGAAAAGTCTGTGGCCGAGGATGAAGAGGAAGGGATGAGCTGGATGGAGCCAGTAAGGTTGCAAGGTGGAGGGGGGAGGTTACCGCTAGCCCGAGAGGATGGGAAAGAGGTTTTTGGCTTATGACTGTGCTGCTTCCTCTCTTTTTTCTCTTCCTTCCCTCTTACATCTTACTCATTTGCAGACTTGAGGACTTTGTATGTTTCCAGCTTGCTGTTTCTCTGTACATTGATTGACATTGGCACTCACTCCATCCCTTGATTCGAAGAGACAGAAGAAAGAAAGACTTACTCGGATTGTACTTTCTGACGTCTGCCGAGGCATAAATACATATCTACCCGAATTTCTGTACACTATCTAACTCCCGACTGACTTACCACTCCACTCTACCGGCATCATGTCAGGCAAGATGAACCTCCCAGCGGTGGATGTGAATACCGAGGAGAAGCAGTTCCTCGACGAGGTTGCGGCTGTCAAGCAATGGTGGACAGACTCCAGGTGGAGATACACCAAGAGACCGTTCACGGCTGAGCAAATTGTTGCGAAGAGGGGGAATTTGAAGATTGAGTATCCGAGTAATACTCAGTCGAAGAAACTGTGGAAGATTTTGGAGGGGAGATTCAAGGTATGCTTACTATTATGCAACTTTCGGTGTTGGAGCTTGAGAAACTAATTTATTGATTTTTAGACCCAAGATGCAAGCTACACTTATGGCTGTCTCGAACCTACCATGTTGACCCAGATGGCGAAATACTTGGATACTGTTTATGTTTCTGGCTGGCAATCATCGTCTACTGCTTCTGCATCTGATGAACCTGGTCCAGATTTGGCGGATTACCCATATGTGAGTCCTTATCTAATCCCCTCCACCGCCCATATACTAATCTTCTAGACCACCGTCCCAAACAAAGTCGGCCATCTCTTCATGGCCCAGCTCTTCCACGACCGCAAGCAAAGAGAGGAACGTGTAACAACCAAATCGAAAGCTGACCGTTCCAAGCTCGCCAACATCGACTATCTCCGCCCAATTATCGCAGATGCTGATACCGGACATGGAGGGTTGACTGCCGTCATGAAGTTGACGAAGTTGTTCATTGAGAAGGGAGCTGCTGGTATTCATATTGAGGATCAAGCACCTGGAACGAAGAAGTGTGGACATATGGCTGGAAAAGTGCTTGTACCTATAAGCGAGCACATCAACCGTCTTGTTGCCATTCGGGCACAAGCTGATATCATGGGTATGTCTTCCTAATATTAGTGAAGAAGATGTAAAAGCTAACAATCCCAGGCTCCGACCTCCTCGCGATTGCACGAACTGACGCCGAAGCCGCAACCCTCATCACCACCACCATCGACCCCCGCGACCACGCCTACATCCTCGGATCCACCAACCCCGCCCTTCAACCTCTCAACGACCTCATGATCGCCGCCGAACGAGCCGGCAAGAACGGCGCCGAACTCCAAGCCATCGAAGACGCCTGGACCGCGCAAGCAGGCCTCAAGCTGTTCAACGACGCCGTCATCGACACCATCAACTCGGGCGTGCACGTCAACAAGAAGGAGCTCGCCGCCAAGTTCCTCAAGGACGTCAAGGGCAAGAGCAACACCGAAGCCCGCGCCATCGCAAAGGGCATCACCGGCGTCGACATCCCCTGGGACTGGGACTCCCCGCGCACCAGAGAGGGCTACTACAGATTACAGGGCGGCTGCGAGTGTGCCATCAACCGCGCGATTGCGTACGGCCCGTACGCGGACGCGATCTGGATGGAGAGTAAACTCCCTGATTACGCGCAGGCGGAGCAGTTCGCTAAGGGGGTGCACGCTGTCTACCCGGATCAGAAGCTCGCGTATAACCTGTCGCCGTCGTTTAATTGGAAGACGGCCATGCCGCGCGCGGAGCAGGAGACGTATATCAAGAGGCTGAGTAAGTTGGGGTATTGCTGGCAGTTTATCACGTTGGCGGGATTGCATACTACGGCTTTGATAAGCGATCAGTTTGCCAAGGCGTATAGTCTGCAGGGGATGAGGGCGTATGGGGAGTTGGTGCAGGAGCCGGAGATGGATGGCGGGGTGGATGTCGTGAAGCATCAGAAGTGGAGTGGGGCGAATTATGTGGATGAGTTGTTGAAGATGGTGCAGGGGGGTGTGAGTAGTACTAGTGCGATGGGGAAGGGGGTTACGGAGGATCAGTTTCATTGAGTTGAGTGATGGGGGAAGGGGGGGGGGGGATAGGAGTGGGTTGGGAAGGAAAAGGAGAAGGGGAAGTGAGGGAAGGGGGCGTATCATATGATGTAGATGTTTTTCAAGGTTTCAGAATGCATATTTTGTTTGAACAGCGTCTATGAGTCGGACAAGACTTCGAAGTACTCATGTGAAGAAAGGAGTCGACCAGTGAGAAAGAAGATACACCATCCCGCAGCAAAGTATCAAATCCAAATAGAAAGAAGTCATGGCATGCTCACCGACAAGCAATCAATGATGATCTATCAAATTTCCTCTCTCAGATCATGCTCAAGAAATACATTGGTGATCTATCGTCTGTCCACACCACGTCCGTCTCCTCAACTCGATATGTTGTTGTTTTGCCTCGCTTAGCCCCCATATTTCCAAACACCTCCCAACTGTGACCCGAGAACACGATAGGAAACCTCCTGCTCTCGAAGCAAAACCCACTGTTTATCCCTTTGGTGACTTATAAGCTTGCACGTCTCTGCTGTGATAAGATATTTGATGGCGTTCTTTTGATTCTCTACCTACCTTATGCTTCCGTCTGGAAGTGTGTCAATGGCTCTGGTCAGTCTGGATATGAAGATCCTCCTCTTGAACGTTCCAAGGGGAGCGGGGAAGTACTCTATGTCTACTGTAGATTCTACAAGCAGGAGGTCAGGATGCTGGCGAGATATGGAGTATGAGTATGCACATACGGGTAGATTCTTGATAGTGTTGGATATTTTGGATCGGAATATTTTGTATTTCTTGACTGTAAAAATCGTCTTTGGGATTTGTGAAAGAGGGGAGTTTGAAAGACAGGAGGGAAAGATAGAGATATGGAGCAGAGCAGGACAGGACAGAACAGGAGCGGTTAGTTTATGTAGAGGGTAAGACCGATTTGTACATGCTATTTCAGGTAGTGTTGCGATTTGCGAGGATGTACCTATGGCTGGGATGAGACTTTGGGTGTTTGTGCAGGCAGGTCGATTGACTGTTCTAATCGTTTGATGTGGTGTTATTTAAAAGAAGTGCATGAATGCGAAGAGGAAAGGGGAAGGCGAGAGTGGGGGTTGAGGAGAGGAAAGTGGCGGTTCATCTGCCAGATATTAGGTGGTTTGGTGGTGTTGGAGAGGAGTATCTGGAGGCAAACCATGATAGTTGCTGCTTTTCAGAGGCGAACTTTTTTGGAAGGATCCAATCACTTGATACCTTAAACTTGCAAAGCACCTGTATAGCTTCATTGGTAAGTGCTAGTAATCTGAATCTTATTTAAATTGAAGAGTTCCATAAAAACTATGTCATTGCTCTTTACGTGCTCCTGGGTTGTCGTAAACTTCCATAGCTGGGGCTCATAATCGTAGACCTTAATATTGAGGCATTTGAAGACGGATTTCTGGTGGAAATATGAGTTTTGTGATATATCTTTCGTGTGAGACGTTTCCAGATCGTATCGTCTGTAGTCAACAGGATTTGTGTTTCCTCGTGATTGATGTTGGTGAGTGGCGATTCTGGCGAGGCGAGGTGAAGACAGATGGCCAAGGCTGCACATCAACTTGGAAGCTCCGGCAGCCTTGCTGATTGCCTTCCCCCACATCTCTTCACTCCACAACTACATCACTCCACACATCAATCTCGCCCACTATTGAGCCATCGTATTATGCTACGATGAAGCTTTCGCCGGTCGCTGCACCGTCACGATGCCAACACAGCAGCCTCCGCCACAGGAGTACGCTCGAGTAGTGTTAATACTCATCCTGCTGTTCTTCCTCTACACATCTCCCGACCAAGGCGCGCCTGCAGGCTTCCAATCTCCCCACGATTATGCTGCCGAACGAATCGATCGATTTCGACATGCCCTTGATGTTCTAAACCGTACAAAATGGCAGGACTTCTCGCCGAAGACTGCAGACAAATCGCGATTCGAGGCGGCGAGATACTTGAATCTGACTGGGTTTCGAGAGGAAGATGATTATGCTTGGGAGAGAGTAGATGCGTTTAAGAAGAGGAGTCAGGAGTTCACTGAAGAGGCAACACGAAATAATGGAGCCGTCAATGATGTGTACCAGAACGTGACGGGAATTGTTCAAGGCAAATGGGTTAGAAATACGGCTGATCTCAATGGGGATCCAAGACCAAGAACCTTGAATCTGACGGAAACATCACCGGTTATTGATTGGGCCTTCCGGGATGTAGAATATTGGACCAGGAATATAACAGGTAAAGGAGGGAAAATGATGCTCCGACTTGAGGAAAGCGATACTGGAGGGGTAGATGTGTATCCGGACATTTCCCAAGATTCGAAAATGCCTATCGATCCTGGAAGCATTGCAAGAGAGATAGCGGCCACTCTGACAATCCAGGATGAGAGCAGTACTGGTGATGGATGGGATATGAGAATGCATGGAGTCCATTGGCCGAAGCAAGGAGTAATGCTCCTAACAACCACGAGTGAGAAGTTCTCCGGCATCTTTGGTCTACCTCACCTCACCTTGAACCCGGAACAGTTCAAGTCCAGCCAAAGGCTTCTGAATAAGACCTTGGAGAGAGAGGTTGAGGGTCTGGAGAAATCCATCTGGCTCGACCTAAGCAATCCATGGTCATCCAGCCCGGATAGCCCAGGTGATGCAACGATGCCCGTTCCACACTGTGAATATGTGGTTTACGTGCAAGTCTACCCAATGGATTTATCCTCGATGAGTCTCAAGGCTCAAGTCGATCCAGCCAGCATCATCAACACCATTGAGCAAGAACTTCGATTTCCAAACGGCGCCCCTGTCCCCGTGTTTCCTAGTCTGAAGATGGCAACTGTGATATTTTCTCCTGACTGTGGCTTCATGCTCGAGTCTGTTGGCCCTCCGAGCTTTGCACCGGCAGATGGAACCCACCTCAATGGCAAGAAACACGAAATGTTTTTGCATGATATCCAGAAATGGCTACATGCTTTTGCGCTTGTTGTGCTTGGACAGATATTACTCTTGAAAGTGCAGTCGAAAGAGGCATCCACTCCGTCGACTGTTGGAAGGGTCAGTCTCTATACGATTGCCATGATGCTTATGGCGGATGCTTTATTATTCTCCAGCTTATCGTTGCTGAGCGCAACTGCCCCGAATCTCTTCCCCTCAGCGCTATTGACATCGTTCAGTGCATTGATGTCTGTTGCCCTGGGTGTGAGATTTATCTCGGCAGTTTACAGCGTCCAGGAGCCTGAAAGAAGGGAAGCATCACGAGCACAACTGGCAGCGGAAGCTGCTTCACGACCAGCGCCCAGACCTGCTCCAACACCTGGGACCGTTCCAGCTGTAACACCAATAATTACGGCTGCTGGCGCTGACGTTACTCCGCAGCCTGCAGCTGCTCCGGCTCCCCCAGCTGAAGAACCTATCATCATTCCATCGGATCAAGATCTTGATGCTGAGATCGCTGAGAGGATGAACGCAGCTGCTGCAGTACCTCTTCTTCCAACAACAAACAGGCCGGCAACAACACAACCTCCACGAAATACTTCCAGCTTCGGCGCTGCATATATCAAATTCGTTCTCACGCTCACTTTCCTCCTCTTCCTCTCACTATCAGCCATCTCTTGGTCTGTACCTTTCCGTACAGGCTACATCCATATTCTATCCTTCACCTACTTCTCCTTCTGGCTCCCTCAAATCAGACGAAACGTGATTCGGAACTGCCGCAAAGGACTCTTGTGGAAGTTTATCATCGGCCAATCAGTCTTGCGCCTTCTCCCATTCGCATATTTCTATCTGAAAGAAGATAACATTCTGTTCGTAGAAACGGACTGGAAGGCTTTCTGTTTGTTGGCAGGATGGGTTTGGATGCAGATATTGGTTCTGGTGGGCCAGGAAATTCTTGGTCCTAGATGGGCCCTACCAAAGAGCTGGTACGAGGAGGGTTGGGACTACCACCCTATATTGAGCGAGGACAACGTGGAATCTGGTGGCCTGCCAATAGGTCTTGTGAAGACTCCAGGATCACCAACCCTGGAAAGAGTTCGTACAAGCGAGGATATGGGAAGCAGAAGCAAGAAGGAGGGTAACACGAGAAGTGTTGACTGTGCCATCTGCATGCAACTACTCGAAGTACCGGTTGTACCTGCTGGAGTATCTACATCTGGCGCAGCTGGGAGTGTGGTCGAGATGCTAGCCCGAAGACTGTATATGGTCACGCCATGCAAGCACATATTCCATAGCGCATGTTTAGAAGGATGGATGAGGTTTCGGTTGCAGTGCCCGATTTGTAGAGAGGCACTGCCACCACTGTAAGATACATAATTGCATTGGGAGCGTTAGGCGTTTGGGCATGTCAATGGAAAGATATTTTCTCGAAGACCATTTATTTGCTTTTGCTTTTTGTTGAAAGATTGACTAGCATTCTTACATCCTGGTGCACCTAATAGTGTACAACCGCTAAATCCCATTCCCAAACTCCAACCATGCAAAATTATTCAATCTTCCTTCTCCTATTTCTTCCCCCAGACCAAAGTAGACACCGACTCCAATATACTCGTCTTCTTCTCCCCTTCCTCAACCACAGAACTAGCACCCTTCCCGTCCTCCATAACCTTCTCCAAAACACCCTTCTTCTCCCCCGCCTCCGCAAGAGCCTTGTCCTTTCCATCCCCGAGCCCAGCCTGCCTCTTCTCCATACGCTCCCTCCTCCTCTGCCTCTCAGCCCTCAACTCCTTCTCCTCCTCATCTCTCGCCTCCAACTCCCTGATCCACGCCTCATTCTTCTCCTTAGCTTTCTTCTCCGCGATCACAACGTCGTACTCCTTGCGCTTCTGCCGGTCCGTTTGCCAGTACATGCTTCCGCCTATCATGGCGAGGAGCGTGAAGCCTTGTGCGTAGATACGCGCGCGGAACATGCGGTTTGTGCGGTTGGAGTCGCCGGCGCGGATGGAGCGTGAGGCGTTGTAGAGGGCCCAGCAGGTGAGGGCGCATCCTATGACGGTTGGTCAGATACCTTGGGAGAGAGGGTTTTCGGGCTGGACATACCCAGTGGGATTAAGGGCTCTTCTTTCAATCTCCTCGAGAATTTCTGCCATCGATTCTCCTCATAGAAGTCCCTGTGAGCTGGTTAGCCTCTCTATTATTCTGGCAATTCGGGAGCCCGGGCGAACGTACGAATTGCCATCGAAAGATGACGGGAGCGGTGTGCTCGACATGTTGGGGTACGTATATCTGGTTGGAATCTTCTCTCTTCGAGCTTCAACAGCTTCAGAAATCGTTCGAGGGGAAATGGTGAGGTAATCGGACCCCGGAATAATATCCCTGTCGAATGTTGATCCGGCAAGACCCACTTCTGTACATCCCCTGCAAGTGTTTTCCCCCTCGACATTCTAAATCGACAACCACGCGCCATCATGCCTATTTCGGGCTGTCCATTTCGAACCGATTAGTTTGGAAACAGATCTTTCGACTGGAATCGCGAACATGGCTGAAGATGAAGATACTCCTATGCAGGATACCCCGGCGCGAACGGAGGATGAATCCGAATCTGGGAGTGGAAGCGGAAGTGAGAGTGAGGATGAGGGCCAGCAGGAGGTGGAATGGTTAGCTACGACTCGTGAGAAGAGATCCACGGCTGGAAACCGGATGCACAACCTGTTACAACAAGAGGAAGAAGATGATGACTTGGAGTTACTTTTCGCAGAAGCCGACGACGATGTGGGCTTTTCAGATGCAGAGGCAGACTCGGATGTGCAGATGGATTCCTCAGATGACGATGAGGACCAAGGGCCCGCTGCTGGCGAAGATGATCTGGAGGGTGAGAAGGAGCTGCAGAAGCAGGCGAGGGCAGAGAAAGCGAAGAAGCGGAAATTGGATAGAGGGATGCCCAAGGGCTTCAAGAAGAGGGTCAAGATAGATCCCACGGTCATCCAAGCTCCTCCTCCACCACGACCCAAGAAGAAATCAGAACGCGCTTCATGGCTACCGACTGCGGATGAAGCACCTACAAGAGCTTCGGCGAGAGGGACTACGAAGGAGAGCAAGCAGCAACTACATGCGCAGATGGTTGATCGCGAGATCAAGAGGCTGAATCAGTTGAGGCAGATGGAGAAGGCAGCTAAAGCGAAGGAAGCTGCTAAGAAACCTGTCATGACACAAGAGGATCGGTTGAAGGAGGCTGCTAGGGTGGAGAGGAGCAATGCAAAGAGTTTGTCTAGATGGGAGGAGGCTGAGCAGCAGAGAGAGGAAGAGCAGTTGGCGAAATTGGCTGCGCTGAAGAATAGGGTTCTGGAGGGACCAGTCATTACATGGTGGAGTGGTGTGGGAGAATGGGTTGGAGGGAAGCTGAAGCAAGTTGGGAAGAACTTGATTATTGAGGAGAAAGAGAAGCCTACTAAGAAGCGCAAGGCTGCTGAGTTGGAAGAGTCCGAGACTGGATCTGTTGTTGCTGGACCTACGAAGGCTGCTGACAAGCAAGAGAATGCAACATCGACAGAAGAACCAGCAAAGCCATCTCCAGCTCCCGTTTCCAAATCTGACGAGGATGAAAAACCGAACTCGAACGAGGCTGTCAACAAAGAGCCTAGTCCGACGATACCAAAGGAAGTCACTCCACTGGCTGCTCCTACACATACGCCGACGCCCGAGATGCGGTTCCCACCAGCCGTTCCATCTCCCAGATATATTCCATCACCAGGTCCACCAAACTCGTCAGTCCTAGCTCCTCCGCCAGGCTTTCCAATGAGCGGCCCACCGTACTCCTCTGTCCTTGCCCCTCCCGCAGGACTACCCCTCAGTGCTCCACCACTTCCTCCAAATGCACTTCACCGCCCATATGTCATATCGTCGCCGGCATTTGATGGATCTACGCCCTTACCTGGATTTGGAACATATCCTCCACCTCCGCCATTCTCAGTCCCAACACCTCCTCCTCCTCCTCCTGTCATCGAGCAGCCTCCCGCGGAAGACCTACCTCCAAAAGTCGAACACGCTGCTTGTAACTACTTCATTCTCGAGAACTTCGACGAGACTGCCATCAAAGACAAGAATGTACAGACCCAAATTATTTTTGGTAGAAAGTTCGTCAAGGCTCCAAGTAAGTTCATCCTCCCTCGCTTAGCCTGCAGCCCTAACATTTGTAGGATCCAAACATTCACATGAGGTTTGTGTAATCACTGGCCACCCTGCTCGGTACCGAGATCCAAACACGGGTCTTCCATACTATAACTCGTATGCCTATAAAGAAATCCAAAAGCTAAAAAAGAGTGAGTACAAGTGGAGTCGATTGGTGGGAGCATATGTCGGCACGGCCACATACTCAGCGAGGGGTGTTCCGGAGCGCTTCCGGAACCCTAATGCACCACGACCAGACGCAGTAGTTGCAAATCCTGATCCAAGCACAAGCACAAGCACGGGCGGAAGCACTGCAGCCTAATGAGGCTGAGGAGGAAAAATATGACTGTATGATTTGAATGACCTTGTAGGAATATGTACAATACCAGACAGACGAGCAGAGAAAGGACGAAGCGAGCGAACCGTGGCGCTGTGCTGTAGGGCTCACAACAAAAATTTATTCTGGTGTGAAGTATGCATAAATAGAAAGATGGGAAATGTACGATTTACGTCACAGAGCATGTTCTGGGTCCAGAAGGGTCCTGATATGATGTGACACGTGTGTTGCGAGGTACACCGCTTGGTGGTGAAGGTGAAGGATTGAGAAAAAAAAATGCCAAATGCCATCCATCGCACTCGTAACGCATTTGATACTCTTATCTGGCTGCATGGCGCATTGCGATCCAGCCAATACTCACACGGCAAGCAGTAGCGCCCGAGAGACACAGCAGCGTGCAGCGGAAGCGGGAGCTCTGCTTGGGTGCAACGACCAGGATGACCCTTTGCATTGGGCTTGAACGGTCCGCCTGATTGCAGCTTGCAGCCCAGCGTAGGATGGGATCTGGTGGATTCCCTCCCAATCATGAGGTTTGGCACTGAGGCGCTGCATCTGGGCTGGCCAGTTGGCGATGGAGCATGGCCTTTTGGGAGACCAGTCCCAGTCCTAGACAAGCTGGATCAGGAGGCACGATTGTTGTTGTTTTTGTTTGGATGGATGGGTGGATGGGCCTTGCGCAGCTGAAGGAGTCGGTGTATGATTGTGAGTCAACCTTTCGCCATCCAGGTTTCTGGGTTTTGATGCCCTACCCTGCCCTAGTCAAGCCCGCCCTTAACAGGCTATTCGCGAGCATGGCATGGCAGAATGCGTCTGAGGCGGATGGGGCATTGGAGAGAAGGTGAAATCTCTGCAAAATTGCATGTTATTTCCACGGGACCAGGGACGTGGCTTGAAGCCCTGAAGCCTGGAAAGAATCAGGGTGTGTGCTGCGAAACGATACGAGAGGAGGCACTGACCAGCAAGGAGACAGTGAGGCAGAAAGAAAAAACAAATGCTGGGACAAGCCTGGGAAGGAAATCCCGTGTTTCCACGGCCCGGCATGGATGTGAGATCTGATCCATGGCCTTTGTTTTGCCAGCTCCTGAAAATCCGAGTCGAGTGAACTTCGGCCTGAGGAGGGAACTTTATAAGGAGACTTTCTTATTGTTCTCTCGCGTAAAAACCGTTGGAAGAAGTGATTAGATAAGCTTGTGACTTTTTGGGATTTAGAGGCGGGATCCCTGACGCAATATTCCGTTGTGGTTCAAGCTAGACTTTTTCTCTACTCTAGGGAAGGCTAAGATTTAGGAGAGTAGTAAATAACATTTCCTTACTCTACTCTCCAGAATGCTCTCGAGCCGCGTCAGAAATACCATTTTCGGCCAGGAATTTCCCTTAAGACGGGTTTGATATTGCGATGAGGCTGTGTTCGCCAAATGGCATCCAACTCCCTGGAGTGGAGACCTTCCCTATTAGCGCGATAATCTCCTAATCAGCGCCCTCACGCCAAGACTCGACCCCTATCGCGGAGCCTAGATCCTACTTCGCTCCCAAATTTTTAACTTCTCAACATCCCTCACTCCCTTCTCCTAGGCCCTACCTCCACAACATACTCAATGGCATGTCTTCTTTACTGAATACTACCTTCTCGCCTAGCAATATGTTACCACGAACTCCGCTGCATCGGTGGCTGGCAGTCGCCTTCTTCCTCCTCATCGCTGCCTGGTTCCATCCCACATTTAGCGGCGGATTCGTTGAATCAGGAGTCCCGTACTCCAGCAATGGCATCGATGATCTCTCCTACGTCAAGAAGTTGCTGAAGGACAACAAGGTCGGCCCGCAGATCGAGTATGCCGCGCGAACCATTCGATACGTCCCAGACGCGCGGGAGCGCAAATCGATTACGGAGGTTGACCAGGAGCTGTTCCCAACATCGTTTAAGAATATCACCATCAGCAGAGAGTCTGTTCTGCCAGCTGGCAAGATTGTAGATCTTCACATCAAGCAATCGCCGCGACCAGATCAGGTTGATGTATCTGATATGCTGTTCGCCGCATCCACGACCTACGGCCGCTTCACAGACCCGAAAACCTCCCCGATTGAGGAGTGGAAACGTTGGTTGACAGATGGAAATGGACAGTCCAATGGCGCGGGACTTATTCTGGCCCTCTTCGACACCACAGATGACAACATTGCAAAGGCGGCGAAGACCTTGGAGAATATCGGAATCAATGCCACGGTCGTCCCCTCGAATAAGGAGCTGGACATGGCAGGCAGATATGTGGACCTGGTCCAGATGATGTATAACCACCCAACGCGCCCAAATCGCAATTACTTTGTCCTCATCGACGATGACACTTTCTTCCCCGTCATTTCCAACTTCCGGAAGACGCTCGATCGCTACAACCCAGCCAAGCCATTCTATATCGGTACCTTCACCGAGCGCGCAGACTGGCTGATCAGGAACCGGGTACCGTTTGCTTATGGTGGAGGAGGAATCGTCTTGACTGCTCCATCTGCAAAGCAGATTGTTGAGGCGCCGTGCTTGGAAAAGAACAAAGAAACGGGGAAATACGTGCTTGATTCGGACCAGGGCGACAGACTTCTTTATAACTGCCTGACAACCCACTCGAGCCTCACACTCACCTACCTGCCTTCTCTCCACCAGCATGATCAATTCGGTGACCCAGCTGGAATCTACGAATCAGGAAATCTATTCCATTCACTGCATCATTTCAAGTCATGGCACCAAGCCAACCCGGCCATGACACATGTTGTGGCTGATGCCTGTGGAGAGGAGTGTGTATTCCAACGCTTCCAATTCAAAGACAATTTCATCATCTCCAATGGCTTCTCCGTAGCCCACTACCCACAAGGAATCGACTTCGATCCGCTACAGATGGAAGAGACATTCAATTGGGGCCAACACGACGCAGGGGAACCTGGTGCCGAGGTCGTCTTCAGCTACTACTTTGGCTCGCTACGGAAATCCCTACTCAAGACTGGGAGAAAGCAGAGTTGGGAGATCCTCGGAGCAAAGAAAGAGGGTGACGGCAGAGTCAAGCAGGTGTACCTGAAGAGATGGAGCGACGATAGGTGGTTCGCCGAGGGGAAAACACCAAGTATTCATGACGACCCGAGAGACAGCGTTGTGGTCTTGACTTGGATACCATGACAGTGACTGTCTCTGATTGGGTGGACCACTGCTCGAACAACCTGACATAGACCTGCATTTGGAATACACGGGACCTCGGGCATCCGGACTGAAGATTCTGTAGCATGATAGCGTTTTTTGCATAGTACGCTTGTGTATAACGATTTGGGATTGGCGTTTTTCTGGATTCTGTTGAATTAGGAGTGTGGTACAGAAGTACAATTCAGTACAGTCCTGATCTGTACGAATACCTGATAGGATAGGAGCAGAAGGCTTCCCCTTTGTGCTTCTCGTTCCTCTGTGTTTTTTTTCTTTTTTCTTCAATGGGACAAGTTGGGTGTTACTGCATGATCGAGATCCGACACTATATAAAAGTTTGGATCGATCGATCGAAACCCTATCTATATAATCTAATGCAATGCAATGCCACACACATACTACTACTATCTTTCTTGTCTGCTCTGTACCAGTTCTTCAAGGTACTGGACTTCATCAGTTCCGTAATTGTAGTTTCACTTTTTTCAACTATGCAAGTTTTGAATGTGCTTCAGTTGTCTGCACCCTCCAGGGGTTTTCAAAATCACGAAACTTCTTTACTTTACTTCACGTTGGCCTCGTACCATGGTACGGTACTTTGGTACTTGTGATACTCTGGCAGCCTGGTACGTACCTTGGTACCTTGGTACCTTGGCCCTAAAACAATTGGTACGCCTCCAAATCTGCATTTCTGCCGGCAGGCATGAGAAGAAGCACGCTCCCGGAAGAGAAACTAAGGTAAACTGCAGCCAGACATTCGAAGTTCGAGTTTCGGCGTTTTGCAGCCCTTTCCTTTCCTTGACTTCCATTACTGTACTTTTTTGCTTTCAATAATGATCTTAAAAGTCTCGATCGATTCTACTGAAATCTCATCTTTTACAGTACCACCCCGTATTATTCCATCTTGCATAAAAACCACCAGATATATATCACCCAGTAGTCCGAGGACCAACCGAGTCAAAGTCAGAGCCAAAGCCAAAGCCAGAAAACAAAAAAAAAAAAACACAAAGTTCACCGGCGTCCATACAGTAATCCCGCCTAACCGGCAAACCCCCCGGACTTGTAAATTTAACTTACCGTACCGTACCGTACTCGTAAAAATGATGTTGGCAACTTGGCATGACCTAGCCGAAGCCTCCGTCCGGCCTTCATACAGTACAGTATGTACGGAGTATGTCAAGGAGGTTGGGTTGGAAAGGCAGGGAGGAATAATCTACGGCTAAGACCAAGACACCACTCCATAATTTACCTTACTCGCCGTGGAGTGCAGAAGGTATGGCAAAAGGTATGGCAAAGAAAGGTGTGGTTGTTCTGTATTCTGATTTGTGGATGGGGGATGGGGATAGGGATGGGGATGGGTGCCGGCTACCACGCTAGGCTTGGGAGGAGGAGGTCCTTCGCGCTTCCATGCATGTTCCTTCCCTTCCCTTTCCCCTCGCGAGCGGGCGGGCGGGCAAGCCAGGTCCCGTGGTGTGTCGTTCTGGTGTTCTGGTGCTCGTTCTGGTGTGGTGGTCTCGGTGGTGTCCAGAGTAAGTGGTGGTAGTGTCGCTCGTGCGTGCGCGTGCGTGCAGGGTTAGTCCCGTACCAGCCATACGCAGCCCCTGTCCATCGGTGATTCTTGACCAGGTGTGTTCCTTGCTTACCTTTCCTTTCTCTGTGTGGACGGAGGATCCCGTTGGTTGGTTGGTTTGGTTTGGTTTGGTTTGGTGTGGATGGATGTGCTGGGAAGACAAACGGTTGGTTGGTGGATTATTGGGGTTGGAGGGAGGTGTGGATGAGTTCGCAGCTTGCAGGACAAGCTTGGAGATTTAGTGGAGCGAGAGAGCGATAGGAGTGGATTCCAGTGGATTCCAGTGGAGAGAGAAGACGACGACGAGGATGAACGAACTGTGATCATCCCATCATGGGGGAAGCTTGCACTTGCACTTGCAGTTGCAGGGCTTGGGTGCAGCGGCAGCGCCTGCGCTGCACCACGGGCTCTAACGAACGAACGCTGATCTTAGGGCTTGCAGGCTCTGCAGCAGATTCTGTTTAGTGGTGTTGGCCCCTGAATTGTGCAGCTGCGTTGAGAAGGTACAGCGTTCGTTCGCTCAGGGTACCTAGGTAAGGTACCTACACATTCAGGAGGACAATAATGTCGTGCCCTCGTCTCGCGTGAATGCTGTGACTTGGGGAACGAGTCAGTTGTAATTCTTGGTTGGCGATTGGGAATGCGAGATGATATAAGATGAGATGAGATAAGTGAAAATTTTCTTCATTTGTTTGTGCGACGAGGTAACCCAGTCAGTGGTACGAATGTAGGGTGCGGTGTGTTTTGGGGCATTGAAGTTAGCGATTGATTCCACCTGATGCCCTGTGTTGGTGTGCTCCCTGCGGCTCGTTTGGCGATGGGATGCCCTGACGGGCTGGAAACCATGGTAGAGGCTTCTTCGGCAAGACATTTTTACTTTGTCAGTTCCAACTTCGGTACACGAAAAAGGATATATCTGGATTTCAAAAATAGGCAGGTAAGGATTCATCCTGTCAACGGCTAATAATGGACGCTGTAAGGGTGAGGGAAAAGAGTGCTGGGGACGGGTCCAGGTCGGTTAGCGACTTGGTCGATGCTGTGGTGTTTCTTTTCAGCCCCCAATGTTATTGGTGAGGTTCGTGATATCAATTGTTTGGCAAAAACGATATGGATAAGGATGCGATTGTATTGGTCGATATGTGGATCATGATATCCTATCGTCACTTATTTTGTTTTCTCAGCCGCGGTTTTGATCGAGTTGATCGGCGGCAAAGATGGCGCTCGTGCTTGTGACTCGACTTGACTGCGACGGCTTGCAAAGAAAGGAGGGTGTGATCGCTGCCTGGCTTGAGACTCATATTCGACTGAGTTCTGAGGATAGGACGTAAGAGTCGGCGCAATTGTCCATGTAGACCGGTGCAAGCGAGTGAGAATTCGTGAATGGGTGTGCGAAGCCATGTAAATGGTCGGTCGGTGACATTTCTGCATCGAGTAAGAGACGAGGCCTCGCGAAGGTGGGAGACGAAGACAAGGACTTGGGATCTTGGTGGCTGTCTTCGGATGATATCGAGATAGGTTGTTTTTTTGAGTAAGAGCAGGGAAAGGAGCAGGGGAGTGATAAGTAGAAGGGAAAGGCTTCAGAAGCGCCGCTGCAAGCGCTCTCGATCAAGATATCACAGTCACACTCACACTATATCTCGCTTCATTGTCGTCATGAGGTCAAGATGTGTGCGGGAAACGTGGGTTGCTCCGAATATGCCTTCTAGATCTTGATCTTGATCTGGGTATGAGCATGGCTGACGTAGGTATGGCCATGGCTTGATTACGGCCCTTCCTCCGAACTTGGTGTTACATACATACGGCATACGGAGGGTAATTACTGTAGACAGTAGTAGCCATGTCATCAAGGAAGCGAAGCACTTTGGTAAATGCATCACATCAGCCACCCCTCACGCGCTTTCACATATCCTCACTATCCGACGCTCACACCTTTTACCCCTCCATCAGCCCCCTCCCACGTCCATTCTTTCCCCTCCCCCTCCCCCTCCCCCTCCACCAGCATCCCACCTTCTGCAGGTATGCTGACTCTCATGAATTCGTTCCAAATATAAGTCCAGCTACTGCTGCACTACCTTCCACGGCCCCCTCTGATTCCCCTCCCCTCCCCTCCTCTGCTGTGTTCTATCTTCAAACTCGACTCAATATCTGCACGCGGTACTCGTGTAAGTAAGTACCTTGCCTCGCTGAGTACTTCTACACAACTCCCGACCTTATCCCTGGCTGGCCAAAGTTACTCCTCACTGCCTCGTTGGAAATACTTCCATGCATGAATGATGCATATCGCACCTCCGCATCTGCATCTGTATCTTACCTAAGAACGCTCATCAGTACATACCCGTTCGTTCTCCATCCGCCTGCAAGCTTTACCCGGGACAAACCATAGAGCGGACGAGAAGAGTTGAAGTGGAGAGAAGGAGGCAAAGCAGCGTATCTGCCGGCCTTTCGGCGCTGTCTCTTCTCCAGCTGGTTGGCGCAACACATTACGAAGCCCGTATATTCGTTCGTCTGGCTCAATCAGCATCCAACAAATACATCAATCAATTGACATCCGCTCTTGACCGGATCCAGTACTACGCTGCGCAGGAAGATAGTCAAACTTCAGCTGCTTCGTCAATCCTCATGCGACTGACTAGACTGGTTTGACTGTTCTCGCGTCAAATAGCAAACCCAACCCAACGACAACATATCAGCTCAATTGATTGTGGAGTTCGCTGTGGAATCAATCAATCAATCTATCCAATCCTTTTGGCCTCTATTCCAACACCAATCCTCATCCTCATCCTCATCCTCGCGGCCACTCCGCGACCAGAATATCACGTTCGCAAATCAATTCGCCGGTGTTCCACGGCCACCAGATTCGCCACGCTGAACGTAACGCCTTCATCGCCTATCGAATACCACCACTGACTCTTACTGACTGTACTCGTCCTACTTGAGTGGTCGCATCCCCAGAATCCGCATCGAATTAAATCTTTATACTTTGCACAACGTCTCTCGTCGTCTCAACCTTTTTTACGTCGATCGCTCAATCCTGCGCATCCAATCCAACTCAGCTAGTCCCTGAAGCACTGCGCAAATCGCTGGCTGCCGTGCAACACCTTATTTTTTTCAGCATCGGAGGTTCTAGTTCAAGTTTTGAATCTGGTTCACGACATTGGACCAAAAGGAAAGAAAGAAGGCAACGTCTCCGGCCAGTCACTTTCGTATCAACGTCAACCTGAACCCGGGAGTCACATTTCCAGGGAGTCATCGTCCCCATATACTCGTCACAATTACAGCTCAGAATAGCGTCAAGCGCAGCTCCACCCAATCTCCCAATAATCTCCATCCCCCGTCTCCGGGAGCATTATTCCAGCCTCCCGAATCCGACATTTCGGGCGCCTTCATCAGACCCATCCTGCTTGCGGCTCGCGGCCCCTACGCCTCCTTCCCCGTGCACCGTTGGATACGACGTCGCTGGTGAAAAAGGAAGGGGAAAAGAACGCTTCCTGTCTCTGGTTCATTTCGCTTGTTGAGATCATGGCTTTGGCCCAGGTCTGAAGCCAGGGGTTTCCCTCATCTGCGCATCTCGTAAGTGTGTTCTGATTGCCCCTTGTCAATCTATCCTGCCCCAGCCGTGTCTGTTTGGTTGGTTTTCACTGCCCCCTTCACTGCCACAATATCACCTTTCTGTGCCGCGGCTTCGTCCACCGCTTTGGTGTTCTCCGCAAATCACAGCACATTGGCACATTCCAGAAGCCCCTGGCTCCAGCCCCCGTCGGCGTTTTCTCTGATTATTCATTTCTGTACCCCTGTGGCTGACTCTTACTGACCCATCGTGATCCTGATCGCAGACTCACAGGATCTCGTCCCTCTTGTTCCGTCCCAAGCCCCAGCCCAAGTCTATTTCTTAGCACCGGGCCCCCTGTTCAGCCAACGCACAAGCGCATCCACTACCCACTCCCTACCCGAAGTAAATTTCCCACACAACGCACTACGCTGCTGCACCACCGTACCGACCGCACGCACGCACGCACCACCAACCCAGTCCCGGCCACAGTCTTAAATACTTGTTGCCATCCTCCCAGCCACGCCTTTCTGTTTTTTGTCTCGAGTCTCTCGACATCATCAGCGATCCAAACCATTCGACCCCAAAGCTTCGTCACCAACGCTTACAAATCAACTCTTGAGCCGGTTTCCTCCAGCTCATTCTCGAAACGACCGAAGGCGAATATATTCGACTTCGACTTCACCACGAATCCTCGTAGTAGGATTCACGCAGCCAGTTCAGGACATGTACGGTTCAACGACAACGGTTCCCCTTCCCTCTCGTACCGACTACATACCACGGTGACGGGCTCGTCACAACTCCTCGGCGCCTCGATTCCGGCGTGCTTCGAACCAACCTTTTTCTTTTTTCGTTTTTAGAAGGGTGTCTTGAAGAAGACATCGCAAGAGCAGGAAATCTATCATGAACAGTTACTCTTACAACACGCCTCCCGGCCATCCGGGAGCATACTACCAAACTTTCAGCGCGACGCCGTCGCCTGCTGGATCCCCCGCTGGAGGAACCCATGGATACTACGCGCGCCCTGGTCCCTCGCCCCGACAGCATTCTCGACACACTTCTTCCGGAGATGCATATGGATACTCGTCTCCCCGTGGAACGACGTTTTCTCCAAGATATAACTCCAGCGGATACTACGCGACTGCTGCCAATGTGAGTCGAAACAAAAGTTCGTATACGGCTCCGCGCCATGAGAGGCGAAGTTCATACTCCTATCATCGAGCCTCTCATGGGGATTCCGACGAGGACGAATTTGAATATGTAGACTTTGTTGTGGATGGCGTGGTCTACCGCCAGTACAGTCGGCGGCCGAACAAGTCAACTTTTAACTATCGTGGGCGAGGCACTGATAAGTACTATTCTCAGACTCAAGGACACGCCTATGACAGAGATGACTTTGAGGGTTCACCGGTGTATGAACAACCACAGCCCAGCAGTCGGAGACGACGACAATCTTCCTCAACGCCACAACGACCTTCAGCGCGTCCGACTTCCTCAACACCAAAGAAGCCTCCTCCTGTAGCAAAGGCTACCGAAGCCGACGCGCGCAAGCATCGCATTCCTCCCGGATACTCACTCAAGAACTGGGACCCTTCAGAAGAGCCCATCATGCTCCTGGGAAGTGTTTTCGATGCTAACAGTCTCGGAAAGTGGATTTACGACTGGACAGTCTACCACCATGGGCCCGCGACACCCATCGCCGACATGGCTGGTGAGCTCTGGCTCCTACTGATTCAGCTCGCCGGCAAGGTCAAGCGCGCAGAAGAATGCATGGGGCGCATCCGCACGAAGGAGAACAAGGAGATGGTCGACGACTTCATCGAGTCTGGGGAGCGTCTTACCGACAAACTAAAGAAGCTTCTCAAGTCCTGCGAGACTCCCATGCTGAAGGCGGGGAAGAAGCATGGCAAGGATTCAGCTCAGCTTGGCAAGAATGCTGGAACCGAGTTCGTTGATTCCATCTTCGGACGCGACCGTCAGCTCGAGTCGACCGAGAAGTTCATGTCTTCCATCCGTCTGTGGAATCTCCGCTTCGACGCCAACTGCGAGGATATTCTTCGCCGACCAGGACAATAGGTCCATTATTGGAGGAAACAACACCTACATACCAACTACAAAAAACAACACCACACAACATATACAAGGGGGAAGAGAGAAAGACACAGAACGAAAGCAGGGAAGGAAGAGGAGAAGAGTGGCCAACAATTTCGTTCCGTCAAATATCGCATTTCCTACGGACAGACGACGATACCCACTTCTGCGTTTCCTATTTGGCTTTTTCTTCCTGCCCGGCGAACACAACACGATTCCGTTCGCTACTTTTTGGAGCATGTACGAGTAATACCTAGACATTTTTCTACGGAATGGCATGATGATGCGAAGGGAATGAGAAGGAGGAATGGATGGAAATGGACATTAAATCGAGCAGGTTCACACCTAATACTGGCGGGCAGGCAGGGGCGGCAATCTTCAACAACAAGATTCAAATCACGCGTGCATTGTTGCATTTTGGTGGGGAAAAGTTCTACTTCATGAGGATGTCATTTTTGGAATTTTGATTTTGCGGCTTGCTTTGCTTTGCTTTGATTTTCAGCAGTTTGCGAAATATGGAATGGAATGGATGGAATTTGGAACTTGGCTTGGGTTTGAACTCCGCGTCGCTGTTGCTTGCTGTTTGGTTGCCTGTACCGCACCATCTCATACAACACAGCACAGCACAAGATTGTAATAGTAGTGTCTTTCTGATTTTTGATTGAATCTTGCACAGCATGCTGGCAGGCATATGGGGGGCTGGGAATTTTGGCGGCGCCATAAACGTACCGTACCGTACCGTTTTACTGTTGATTTGGGAATATTGGAATGTGTTCCCTCAGATAGATACCCCCTTTCATTATTATTTTTTAACCTTAACAAACTTACATTCGATTCTAAAGCCAATAAAATATTCATAAAACATTGGAAAAATAAACATTGCTGGTCCTTCTCTCTCTAACTTTTGTCTCCGCTCTGATATCGGTGACTCTGATGGAATATGCGTCTCGGGCATTTGACTTGATTTGACTTGACTTGAATTGATATTGAGTTGATCTCCGTCATGTCTGGACGTGATGACTCGACTCGACTCGAGGCGCATGTGATCAATGACTCTTGATATCATCGATACTATTGCTTACCGTTTTGCAAATCACACCAGGTAGGCTGTGCCTGTCCCGTGTTTGTAGTTTGAAGGTATCGCCATCGCCATCGCCATCGCGTGCGTTATCATCGCCGCCTGTGAGCCTACTGTAGAGTGGCGATACCTACAAGCGAGCCGAACCTAACGTTTCGGATTTAAGCTAGCAGCATCCATAACTCTCCTCTGATACTTACTACCTGGGAAAGTCATAACGAGTGAGTAAACGAATGAGGGAGGATTTGCCACTTTTGTGTGACTCAACTTAACTTGATAACCCATCCAGTGGGTAGGTGGGTATGTTGATTTTGATTTTGAAGTGATCTTAAATGCCCCCCTTCCGTTATTAAGGGAGGGAAAGGGTGAAGTGAAGTGAAGTGAAGTGAAGTGGAGCGGACGTAGGTACGTATCCCTTGGAACGAAAGTTTACCTACATTCCTCACTTCTGGTCAGCAGAAGCGGCGGCGCTTCAACTTGTGTCTTGTACGACGACTCATGGGTTAAATAACGACCAACAGGATGGGTAATGGTTAATTATAGAAATGGGTGGAAGATGGTAGTACAGCACAGCACAGCACAAGCACAGCCATATCCTCACTCTAGGTACAGCATGTAGCAAGTCCAACAACGCACCAGTCAGCCAGCACTCCTCGCTTGTCTACTGTACCTATCTATCAAGATACAACGCACATCAACGTCTCCCACCTACCCTTTCTACCTCTACTTGCAAACCAAACGAACGGACAAATAATCGATCGACAAACGACAAATGGCGAATGACAAACGAACGAACATGAGGGGTACTTACTTACCTTACCTACCTTGCCATACGTATCTCTACCCCTCTATCCTCTCACATACCTATGACATGGCAGAAAATGACATGACATGGGCACCCAAACCAGCAAAGCCAACGCAGCCCCTCCCGTTTCTCCCGTCCATCACATTAAGTTATTCTCCGCCACTCACTCACTCACTCATTTAGACTGTAGACCCACAATCTGTCTGCATTCTGCAAACGCATGGTAAGGCAAACGCATGGTAATGCAAAACGCACGCAGAATAAACGAGCGAATACAAACGCACCAGTGGTATCGTAGTGGTCTACAATCGGTCGGGTCGGTCCCCTACGGCACGTACCTACTAGCGTCGGGTTGGGCTGGCATACCTTACATATGCATACATACATACCTACATACATACAGTACAAGCCTACATGCACCCGTATATATACGCCGCATATGCATGTATGCATACGTTATTTAGGTTTGTATGTATGCATGCAGGAAGGGTGCGTGCCGGCTCGGAAGCCGAAGCGAATGGTGGATAAGTAGGTAGTAGGTATGGAGATGAATTGTTCGGCGAGTTTGAGAGAAAGTATTGAGAATGAGAATGAGAATGAGGATGAGAATGAGTCGTAGGTATGCATATAAATGAATTGTTCGGCTGGTGGATACTGGGTAGGGTGTGAGTGAGGTTGTGAGATCCACTCGGCTTCGGGTTGTTTCTTTGGGTAGAGAAATGGATGGGATAGGTGGGGTGGGGATGGTAAGCGAGAGGTGTCTGGATTTGGATTTGGATTTGCATGTGCATGTGCATGTTAAGAGGTAAGAATGTGTGAGGCTGCTGAGAACCCAATTGTTATGTAGGCAAGTAGGTATACATATATGTAGGTCTCTTGATCACTGATGCGAAAATTCTGTACTGTAGTGAGGACGGATTCCTGGGATTTGAAAGACGATTTTTTTTGCCAAACCAATCTTCAGCATAAAGATGGCGGAGAGACATGTTGTTACTTGGAAGATATGTTCTTGGGTTGATACCTTAAGTCCCAGCTTTAGTCTTACCTCTCCCATTCGAGGAGTAGAGCTGGACTGAGAAGTTTTGGAAGCCTTTCATACTGCCACCTGTGTTTACCTCGACCCGAGTTCCCCTCTCCCTTCTTTCGAGGAGCAATCCCAAGAACTTTACATCTGCTACCTAGTCCTTGTCCTTCTACGATGTTAATACGGACATTTTCTACACGTGTTTTTAGTCCAATGCCCGTTTGCTCTTCATATTTACCACAATTTATTATCATTTCTTGGGTGGAATTCGTTGTTGTCTGGGAACAATGTATCATACCGTACGACTGAAATCGCCTCAGCTGTTTAGGCGAGGAAGGAGGAAGCAATACAAGAGTAGAAAAAAGAATAGACATCGGTATTTCCTCCTCACATCTAGAACCTAATAGAGAGGGTTTTCCTTGGTCTTGTAGAGACTCGAGATGTCTTAATCAAGACCCAGTTCTACTACAACCCTGACATTCCTCTTACTTTTCACTCATCCAAGATCCAACACTCTACCAGTTCTTGTAGCGTACTGTGATAACCGTATCAAATAGCTCTGTACAATTCTCATACTTCCCAATAGAAACTGACTCAGGTTGCGAATCTGAACTTGTATGATATCCCATTCTCTGACTAGCAGCCGGAGGGAGGTATCTCATCCATTCTCCTAGAACAATGATACTACCTTCTCCAAGCAGAGCCCCTAAGCGATCAACCACCAACTACCGCCTGTGACCTGTCCAACATAAACACAGCGAGCGGAGCATTCTACAGCAGCAATGAAGACAAGAACCGGAGATTCGCTGCCCAAAAACCAAGTCGTCCAGGTTTCCATCATATCTAGTGAACGCTCTGCAAGTCGAACGTGCTTGGACTTGCTTTCTCCCTGCCATGGGTCTCAGTGACTTGACTGGTCTTGGCCCATGCTCTCAGACGTTCATGTGCTTTGTCTCTTGCGGTGCGTCCGGAATAGAAGTCCCAGATCGAATGTGCAGCTGCGCTAATAACGAGCGAAACTAGCAAAGCAGCTGGAAGGATGAATGTCGCACGTTTCAATAGGCCATCTTGTTTGTGTAGCCAGATTCGGATCGCAGTACCGATGAAAAGGCCACATCCTATGACATGATCTTGAAAGCGATGGCGTTGATGCCGATTGTAGTAGAGCATGCTGAGCATCGCACATGCCATCGAAGCACAGACAAAAAGAGATGGAGTAGGGTCGAGGAACACATCTTTCAACATAGTACAGTCCGAAGTGTTGTTCTGGGATGTGTTAGCTTTGCTTGACCCTTGGGGAAGTTGGGGATTCTACCTGGTGAGAGAGCGGACACAGTTGATATCGAACGAATGGCCAGAGCGCGGAAGGTGTTCCCAATTGGTCCCGTGGTGGGCTCGCTTCTCGATTCCATGACCACTTGTAGCTGCCCATAATGGCTATCAAAGGCACTTGAGCCAATGGTAGCAAGCATTCATACAAGATCTGTTGTGTCCAGTTTTGAGAGCTCTTTGGAAACTGATCGGGATCTGGACAACGAAGAAATGTCAGATCATCGTTAAGTGATCCATCCATGATTGGATCCGATGTTTTGCGCCGCAGATCTGTAGCTTTGCCAGATGGGAGATAGAAGAGTATGGCGTTAGTCGAGTCATAGATTGAGGGGGGATCCAAGTATATATGTCGTTCGTCCTTTGAAAGTTTGAGGACTTGCTGCACTATGAGGCCACCGAAGCTGTGTGCGATGAATACGATTGGTCTCCGTCTGGTTTCCTCCGAATTTCTCTCCCTGGAAATGTGTCGCAGCAGCACCTGCGCATGCTCGTGGATCATGTCTGAGGCTATCGCTTGCCTCCTCTCCTTTCTCAGACCCCTTTCGTTGTACTTGTACGAGTATATCCTGGCTTCTAGAGAGCCCAAGGCTTGCTCTATATTCAGCAGGTCGCTCCGTATTCTGGAATCTTTGTTTTGTAGTGGGTATTCTACACTCCACGTTGATGACGAGCCCTCTGCTTGGCCATGAACCAGAACGATATCACAGACTCTCCTCGCAAGATCGCAGAGCTGAATTGCGTGTGCTGCGACGCCTAAAATTGACAGAGGTTCCATCGCGGTATACGTGATTCGATAGTTAAGGGCGGTGGCCGAAGGAAGCTATCGTTTGATCAGGAAAAGGTTCGACTCAAGGAGTAGTTCTCGTTGGCTTTCTTGAGGACCTAGATAAGTATATTCAGCATGGAAAGCGCTCGTGACAGCTCGATGCTTACTTACATGTGTGTGATATTGGCACCCTCTTTGACCTTCTTTGATGTTGATTTATCGTAGGAAAAACGCAGCTTGCGCCTGGGAACAGTGGTGAGGCTGAAGATACGTGGCACAGGATTCGTCGAACATTGTCAGCTCATTCAACTTCTGTTCAACACCTTACCTCGACCGCACTCCAACTCGCCCAACCCCAGCTCCACTAACAGTACTCTCGCCATCATCTCTGACCCCTACGACATCCCGACACATGATTCAAAGCAGATAATCACGAATGATCGTGTGAATACCCAAGTATCGCCCTGCCGATCCCTAGTTGTTCGACCAGCCCCAGATAACCCATTCTCCTACGATTCTTGTCCATTCGAGGACTCCGAATAGCACCTGTATACTCGACACATTGTTTGGCAATCAAAACTACCTCCCTTGGAGGAAGTTCTAGGCACAGACACCGCTCGGTATGTAGCCCGATACATATCTGCCATGCCATAAACGGCCTCTGACGTTGTTACAGCTGGCATGCAGCATGCAGTAGTTTTGCGAGCATTGTTACTTTCACAAGTCAAAATCAAGACATCCTTGAAAAAGATCATCGATATTTCCCCACAGTCCCCAGACGGGAACCAAGCGGGCACCATGGGTAGCGTTGATCCACCCACTTTGCCAGGCTCTAGGCGAAGCAGGGCTCCAACAATTACCATTGATACCACTGCCTCCGAGCAGACAGTCATTGAAAACCACGTCGAAACTCGGGAGACGCTCTCCGAACTGTCGTCTTTCGAAAGTCGACCAACATCACCTCACAATGTATCCTGCCCGGGTGTGTGTGGAAATTCTGGAGGATTCCTCGCCGTGCCAGGTGCTAGAACTAGAGCCAGACAGAATTCCATTGAGAATGAAGATACCTACAAGCATGAATCTTGTTACACTGTCACCGAGACGGCATTGGATGAAGATGCTCAAAGTCCAGATCCTGGCTCCGAGAAGGACTTCCAGGTCAACGACAACGCGTTTGCATTCAGCCCAGGACAGCTCAACAAGCTGTTCAACCCAAAGTCTCTTTCTGCTTTCTATGCATTGAGAGGACTGTCGGGACTTGAAAAGGGGTTGAGAACCGATCGGTGCGCTGGACTTGACATCCACAGTAGCCAATCAATTTATCAGACAGAACCCGGAGGTAGAGATGCAATGCATGCAGCTTCCTCTTCTCCCTCGCCTCTCAATGGTCTTACACGTTCCACGGCTCCATCCTCTCGTTACGCGACCCAGAGCATAGAGAAATTCAACGAGGCAGATACTGCCCACCTCGTTCCATACACAGGATCTGGAAGAGTAACGCCAGGCACTGGTAACGGAAACGGTGACTTCTTCTGCCCTATGGGTATCACTGGTACCAAAGTCACCAAAGACGCCGCCTCTGACATTCTCAAGGATGACAGCCTTGGTTCTATTGTCAAAGATTGGATATGGGGAATAGCAGCGCACAATGCTGTAAAAGAAATCCTTTCCTTCATCTATGCAGAGTATCTAATCCCCGTCGTGGACTGGAGATTGACCTTCTTGAACCTAGTGCTACTGTCTTGCAATTGCGAGAGCAAGTTTGCTTTAGTTATACTTGTGCTCGCGAAGAAGCTCCTGGCGGTGACTGACAGCGAGATCGAGTCCAAGTCCTACCAACTTAGATTTGCAAAGCGGAGCTGCACTCCACCGTCCGCTCGTCACAAAGCACTACAACTACAACAGACACCAAATTTGTCTCAAAGACTGTTCGTGGCATTTGGTGGATTGGCGCTATCCTTGCCTGTGGTTGCTGCCACCTCTGATGAGTGGCCCTCAAGCAATTGGATGAAACCCACGTTATCATCCACCGCTGCCATTACCACTAGCAAGGCAGTAGCTACCACACAGCCAAGTATTGGGAGAGAAAGCCCCTTGAGAGAGGATTGGGTTAGATCACTAGCTCCATTGTATGACATTCTATGGACCATAGCGATCACAGTAGTCGCCTTCGCGATCTTTCGGTGGTTCTGCGGCTCACGTAGTCGAAGAATCGACAAAGCGAGGAAGTACTGCTTCTTCTGGATGGTGGTGTTTCAGGCCCTCTTCTTCCTCATAAGAGATGATCCTGATTCACCACCAGGATTTCTCTTCGGGTAAATACACAGAAACCACCTGTTGTGCTTGTGCGGCTCCAGCTAACCGAGCAACAGACTATTCATCGGGTCAGGTCTGTTTACGTATAAATCAGCCGCTCGAGGTGCTGCACGATTCGGATTTGGTCTCTTCTATGCCCTTGCGGGGATCGTGATGGGTGTCATTATATCGATCATTACGCTACCATTTATCAGGACCAAGTCCGGGAATCCAAGTTGGGAGACAATCCTCTTCCCATCTATTTCCGTGGCATTTGCAGCATTGGAGATCGGATCCCAATGCTTCCTAGCAAATATGAATTATCGCGATGAAGACGAGATCAACGACGAGGCTGGTAGTGGAAAAGGACTGCCGATGTACCGGTACCCACATTCCAGGAGTACACCAAGTCCACAGAGCACTTGGCTCGAGAGAACTCACCAGTGGCAAGAGAGCCAGATCAGTAGGGCTTGCAGTATTCGTCTGGGCCGTGAACCCAATGGACTAGAGTACCACGGGACTTATCCTCAAGTCCAAGGCATCTCACATTCGGTGGACTTGCCGCATCCGGAATCCTTTGTCTCCGCTGACGACGACTACCGGCCTGCAGGCAGTTAGATGTAGATTTTTTGTCTCGCTCTAGTATCAGTGGGCAAACCATGACGAAGGTTCTGTTCTGACATTAGCGATTTCCCGAACATACTATGCATGTCAGCATTAACAATATGTTCTCTTTGGGATAGACAAATATTTAGAAAGGAATGAATACAAAATCCATGACTAAACTTTCAAAATGGTATCACACTTCGCACCATCCACCATCCTATCTTCACTAGCCAGTGGTGAACGACAGACACAAACACAAACATACTAACTGATATTCCTTCCCACAGCGTAGATTACTTAACCTATCGAGTCGTGTCGAGTCAAACACGTCTAGCCCGTACTGACTGACTGACTTCCCAATTCTTTCCTAGCTTATTTGATATATATCACTAACTTTACCCAGTCGAAGCAACAGTAAGGTATACTTTTTACAGCTCAAGCTCACCTTCAATCGTTCCTAATCGTTCCTGCTAATGAAATAGGGTTCTGTAGACTCAACATTCAGATCTACTAATCATGACAGACCATGAAGTGGATGGAGGCAAGGAAATATCGCAACGTATCACAAGCATCACAAAGCATCATACACAACAAGACCAGATTTATTATATTTTTCAATGCTTCATTCACTTCTGTTTCGATAATATCTACCATTCCCTATCTACACATACAACAACCAACCAAAACAAAAAGGAAAGGGAAAGGGGAAAGCGAGCAGAGAAGGAAAAAGTCACACTCGACCGACATATCTACCAACCCTTCAGCTCTCCTCCTCAAAGCCGGCTAATCAACCGTCTCCTCACCCGAGGGAGGGAAGGCGGGATCCATCGACCAAGAAGTAGATCGTCAGGTGATTGATATGGATGAGGTGACTGACTCCCTTGCCCATGTGATTGAGAGCTACTCGCCCATTCCTTCCAGCACCGTCATCATTATGCAACTCCATATCCATCCATCCTTTCATCCAACCCGCCTAAAACAATTTGATTTCGCTTGCTTGCTTGATTTCCAATCCAATCCATCCAGGTGTTTTATGTATGTAAGTGATATCTCATCTCATCTCATCTCTCCAATTCAGATCTCCGCTTGTGACTTGTGTAGGTGTATGTATGACAGAAGAAGGAGAAGGAGAAAGATGTTAAACCTTCAACGCTATGTAAGGACAATTGAGAAGGGAGAGAGCATGATTACAGACGAGAGCCGTGGATGGTCTTCATGTCGACGGCGAGCTCGCGGCCGTGGTCGCTGATGACGAGGACGCGGACGCTGCCACGGCCGGTCTCGAAGGCGTCGGAGAGACGGGACCAGAGGTTGGATTGGTCGATGACGGGGAGGGATTGCTTGACGTCGCCGGTCTCGGTCATGGCGACGACTGTAAAAGGGTAGGTTAGCAGATGCTAAGATAATTAGAGTGATAGGGGGAGAGTGAGGAACTTACCGGATCCGTCTTGGAGGTCAAGAACTCGGTATTGCTTGAAAACAGGGCCGAGCATGGTCTGGACGACAACGCTTGGGCTTGGGTTGGAGATGAACGAGGACTCCTCGTGCAATTGCTTGGTGAAGAGGTCGACGCCCAAGTATCTATGCTGGCCGGTAGCAGAGGAGGTGGTGATGCGGATGACCTGGCAAGGACGGCCTTGGAGGATCAGGAGATCGCCGAGGCGGATGTGGTGGCATGGGATGGTGACGGTGTTGGGGGTGTATGCTGGCTCTGGGATGGAAGCTGGCAAAGGAGCAGCGCTGGAGCGACTTCCTCCTATGGTAATGTCAATCTCTTCCCGATCAACGTGGTTGTGATGATGGTGGTGGTGGTGACGTCCCAGGACACGGTCAGCAGCCTTGTGGAGGCCGTGTCTGATGGAGTGGTAGTGGCCTGTCACGGACGTTTAGGTTAAGGATGGTGGTGACAGAGAGAGATTGACTTACCATCTTCGTCGTAGTAACCCATCTTGTCTGATTTACGGGTGAACCGGGGAGGGTCTACGGTCTCTTCGGTAACGTGAACGTGGGAGCGTTGAGCTTGGAAGCGAGGCGGGTCGACGGTCTCTTCGGTGAAGCGAACCTGTTCTCTTTGTGTTGCTTGGAAACGTGGAGGATCAACAGTGGTACCGCTGACACGAACTTCCTCTCGGTATTGTTGTGGTTGGAAGCTAGGAGGGTCTACAGTAGACTCGTAGCGGGTCTCTTCACGGTAGCTAGGTTGGAAGCGGGAACGATATTCACGCTCGGCGACGTCGATCTGGGTACCTTCGTATCGGCGGCGTTGAGGACCTTCGATGTGGACAGTGGTATCGTGGTGGTGATGATGTCTGCGGTGTGGAAGCTCGACGTCGATATGGGTAGTGGAGTGCTTGGATGGTCTGAAGAGAGAAGATGTTAGGAAGGATGATCGAAGAAGATGTCGGTGAAGGGTTACTGTGTCAACAAACAAGAGATAAAAAGAGGCGCTGAAGAATAAATAAAGTCAAATGAAATGGCTAGGGTCAATGTAGATCCGGGCGCTTGGACTACTAATTTGACCAATTCTAAGAGAGAAACATAGTTTCGGGACACGAGTACAGTGGAGCCATTTCGTTGCAGAGCTGGAGTGGCTGCTGCACAGGAAAGAGATCCGCTGCCCACATGCATGAACAACAAACAGCGAGACAACAACATGAACACAACACAGCTAAAAGCAAATAAAATGAAGCAGAAGCTGCCCTGACTGACCTTCTTTCCTCGCGGATGTAGATATCTTCCCTGCGGCTCGGACGGTGGTGATGTTCCTCTTCACGAGTGATATGGACCTCTTCCTGGAACTGCTCGTTGCGGGGAGGGAGATTGGCGGAGAAAGAGGATTGACCTTCCCGTCCGACGCGCTGCTCTTGTGCTAGGTGGAATTCACCCTCGACGTGAGTCTGGGTGGTTGTTGCTACGTCGTCGCTCCGGTACGACGATGGGAAGATGCTGAAGGGGATCGGGACGCGGGCGTCAAAGTCCAGGTTGACGACCTATGAGGCGAGAACTCTTCTCGAATGCCTTTCGACGTGCGCGAAAGGAAGACAAGAAGGGGTCTCTTGCTTCTTGGGGAAAGAAGGGGGGAAGAAAGCGTAGGGACGCTTTCTTGACTCTGTTCTTTCGATGGGAGGGAGGGATGGGAGTAGGATGAAGGTGAGGGTGTAGATGTGAGGTTGATTTTGGGGGATGGAAATGTGGGAAGAAGAAGATGGTTTTCGGATGTGGAGGAATGGAAGGTCTCTCTCCTTTTGAGCGCAAGGGTGTGTGGTGAAATAAGCGGGTGGGTTGTTGACTTCGTTGTTTACGCGCTAATAAGTGGAGCTAGTCAGGGGTCTTTGCCGGGATGTGAGTCTCAAAGAGGCCAAAACGAAAGTGAAGAGGCTGGTCCAAGCTCAAGCTCGAATTTGATGGAGAAACATTGAAAGTGAAGATGATTGGATAAATAGAGGACGGAGGACTTTTAGATACAATTGGAAGACCTGATTGGATGTATCTTTGAAGATAAGAGGAGCTGTCTGATCTGTTCCTTTGCATTTGGCGGAGTCTGGTGCATGTTGAACGACGGCAGAGCTTCTACAGGGGTGGTTGGCCAGCCATGACCGATGCACCATCACGAAGCTTCAAAACAATAATTGGACAACCTTAAAGTCTTTTTGATTGGATATTCGTGTCAGAACACATGTTGAACACTTCATGAAGGGATACGACGTCTTGTTTGCAGCATACAGCTCCAATTAAACCACTCATACTTTACTGGTGTGGGGATTCAGGTTTGACCTTCAGAGCCTCGTCAAGTTCTGGATGCTCTGAGCGACGTTTCACAGCATATATCTTTTGCAGATTCCTTTTTCTGCCTACTTGATTAAAGCCTAACGGCGGGGAAAGGCTTTGATTACCTACAGTAGTAAAAACTAGATATGTGTCTTTCGCAGTTGGTGGGGAGATTTAGATCTGGGTTCTGTTACTTTGCCCTTTTCCTCTAACTCGGCAACTCAAATCTCTCCGAGGGAGCTTCATGAACACAACAGCTGGACAACCAGCTCGAAACATATCATGGTGTGCAGGTCGAAGAAACCTCTCAATATATTTCCCGCATCTCTACACCCTCAATCCAGGCAGGAACCTTTCCTACTGGCCGCCTCACTACCAGCCTCTCTCTCCTCTTCCACACACAAGGCAAATCACCATGCACCTCTACACCTCTGCATCATCAATTCTGCAGGCAAACAGCCTCACCTAGTCGATCTCGAGCCTTCTCACCTCTCGTATGAGGAAGCAGGAGATTTTCCATTGGAACCATTCAGCTCTCCTCGAGGCTGATAACTGTCCGATGATAGGATATCCCCCGTCGGAGCTGCATACCATCGCTCGTGGACCATAATTATTGGATGTTGACATTAGGTTATGCACGTTGCGTTTGTGCTGCGTTTGTGCTGCCCTGTCCAGTCCAGCCCGTTACTTTTCCCTCTCCTTTTTTCTTTTTCTTCACATGTCACCCAACCTCTTTTTTCACCACCAGTGTATTCCCCCTCCCTCCCTCCCTCTCTCTCCATCACATCCTCATTTTCTCAAACAATGTAAAAATCTCAATTTCATTATCACAACGAGAACAATCATCCGCATCACAAGCAGACCTCGGTCCCATCTCCATTCTGCAACCCGACACCTAGACAAGCCCCACAGGACCGGCCAGCGACCGTATCCATAGCAACGACTTGCCATCGGTGCCCCGGCTGCGCTGCGGAAGCCAATCCAAGCTGGGAATAGGGGGGGGGGGAGGGGGGGTACGGCTAAGGCTAGCGCGCGGCCCACGTTCAGGGTTTCTTCAGCTGGCGTGGCCTGGCTTCGCGCCATCACGGGGCAGATAAAAGTGACCGACAACGGTAGGGAGGTAAATGTAGTAGGTAGGCGAGACTTTCCGAGATCTCCGGGAATAGAGAGGAGTGTTGTTTTTGTTTGTTTGGATGGATAGATAGAGATGTTGTGATCGTGATGATGGGGATGTTCGAGTGAACGAACAAAAGAGTTCCTGATTGATTGATTGATTGATTGATTGATTGATTGATTGATTGATTGATTGATTGATTGATTGATTGATTGATTGATTGATTGATTGATTGATTGATTGATTGATTGATTGATGATTTTGTGGATTGGGGTTTTCGATGAAGAGTTCGCAATTCTCTTTCTTTCGTTTTCTTTGAAGCGCTGTACCCAGCAGACCTTTCAGTGAAGCTCTGCTGTTTCTGCTTTCTCGCTTTTCTGTTTGTTTATTTCACACCTTTTTTTTCTGGTTCACCGTCACATCTTTTTTCGTTAGGAACTCATCAAGTATTCAAATCTTGATTTACATTATCAATTTTTGCTAGCCATGCAAAATCGCAACCTGCTCAAGTATAATGCGGCAATTGTTTCCCATCCATCTCCCCATTTGCTCCTTTCCCTCTAACACTATTCCCAATATCAAGCCCCTCCAGATTCCCATCCGCTCTATTACTCACCCTCTTCACCCCCTCCGGCACCTTAAAATGCGACTTCAACGGCGTCCAACTCTCCTCATTATAATCCCCCTGAACCTTCCTACACGTCTTCAATCCCCACTCCGTCACCCCCACCATAAAGCAACTCTCAAACATAAACGCCATACTCCCCTCCCCAACCTTCACAGGCTTCAGATCCGCACCCGAAGCCTTCTCGTGCGTCCCCGCATCAGGCCCATGCGCACTCATGACATTATGCAGACTCGCGCCCGCAGGCTGGAAGCCGCCTCCCGTCTTAGCATCGTACTCGCCGCCGATGAGGCCCATGAACTCGGACATGGTGTTGCGATGGTACCAGGGCGGGCGGAAGGTGTCTTCGCCGACGAGCCAGCGTGGAGGGAAGATCACGAAGTCGGCGACGGCGGTGCCGATGTGGTCTGAAGGGGCGGAGAGGACGGTGAAGATGCTGGGGTCGGGGTGGTCGAAGGAGATGCTGCCGATGGTGTTGAAGCGGCCGAGGTCGTACTTGTATGGGTAGTATAGACCGTGCCAGGCTACGACGTTGTAGGGAGTGTGGTTTTGCTTTGCGGCGAAGAGGTGTCCGTTGAATTTGGAGAGAACGGTGTATGTTTCTGTGGTACCTTCTTCGTAGGCTGCGACTGGGGCTTGGAAATCTCGAGCATTGGCTAGACAGTTCGATCCAATAGGTCCAAGTTCTGGGAGTTGGAAATGCCCTTGATACAACTCCAAGATGTATCCTCGTACTGGTCCTTCGGGTAGCTCAACTCGATATCTGATTCCTCTTGGGATGACACAGATCTCATTAGGACGAACGAGGATCCTGCCCAGTTCGGTCTGAATATCCAAAACTCCATGCTGAAGCACAATCAAGAAATCTCCATCCGCAGAGTAGAACGCGGAAGTCTTATCCATGCTCTTCCCAGCCGCGAATATGAATATTCCCAATCCAGTCTTCATTGTAGGATCTCCCGCTCCAGCAACCAACTTCAAGCTATGTACCCAATCCACGGTCTCATCTAGGTCGAATGGATCCCACCGCAGCTGGTTTGGGATCTGATGTAGCTTGTCTCCCTCAGGATTCGTATTGTATGTCGATGCTTCGCGGGCATTGAAAGGAGAGTGCGCGGCTGAGGGGAGGATTCGGTACAGCCATGTTTGCTGGTTCTCGTGGCGGGGTGCTGTGAATGCTGTTCCGGAAAGCTTCTCGGCGTAGAGACCGTAGGGAGGTTTTTGGGGAGAGTTTGTTCCTATGGGGAGGGCACCGACGATGGCTTCTGACCTGTATTTATTAGAATAATTATCTCCAGATTTTCATTGAAATCATCTTACTCATGGTAAGAGCCAAAGCCGTTCTGGTATTTGTATTTCTCTGGGGTGCTGAACTTCGTGACGGGCATGATTGCGGTTGTGTAGAAGTCAGGGATGTGGTTCAGTTCTTCTGACCAAAACTAGAGATGAATAACAAAGTATATAAATGTCCTCAAAAAGCGCGAGAACTTTCAATTAATTCCTTTCATTGCTAAGCTGATGATGCTCTTACGGAGGAGTTCGCGGAAGCTACCCCACATTCAACTCGGTTTAAGGAATTATGGGGTGCGGAATGGGCGGGCTGAATTCCGTGGGGTGTGGATGCATGAAAGCCGTGAAGCAACGGCGCGGGAAACTGGGTTGGAGCCGGATGTTTAATAGAGACACCCTTGTTACCACCTCCTGATATTTCCGCTGTTCTTTAAAGTACGAATTCATCAACGAGAATATTGGAATACTTGGATATTATGGTAATAATTATTCGATAGTTCAAATCAGAGCTCAATATGCGAGCACAGTTCTCAGGCTTCCAGACATGCCGTATGTCCTTTCAAGCGCTTCATGAAATCATCAAACGTTCTATTTCTAGAATATCTTCCTCATCTACCCAAGCTCCCAATCATTTCACTCCTCTGCATGGTGCTTGATCGTACTCCTCCCGTTCTTCGTCACATGCCAAGCTCCTTTCAAAAACTCCTGATCAAGCAAATGCCCTTCCTCCCCAATCTCCAACACACCCACCTGCTCACCCTCAGAATCCACAATCAACGTCTTCGCACCAGGAGTCGTATGATACAAACAGACCTCTACGCCTTGCGAGTAATCATACACCGTCCTCGTCTCATGCCACTTCCCCAGCACCAAAATAGTATTCTCACGAACATACAAGGGTAATGTATCGAACTTATGGTGCTCTTTAAACCAACCCGGCCCCTCCTTTGTCTTGTTGGTGAAGAAATTCGTCCATTTCCCTTTCGGTAGGTAGAACTCCACATCGCCCGACTCCTCGAAGATAGGAGCCACGAGCAGACTATCGCCAAACATGAACTGGCGATCGAGATACCAGGACGTAGGATCATCTGGGAACTCAAGACACATTGCTCGGAGGGAGAGCGGGATGCCGAGCTCGACTGCTTTCTGTGCTTGTGAGAAGATATATGACATCAGACGAGCCTTCAGCGCCGTCCATTTTGACAGCGTCTTTGAGCACCCCTGTTCGCTGGAATCGTCGTCGTCGACTGTCCACGGTACACGGAAAGAGTTACTGCCGTGCAGACGACTGTGCGAGCAGAGAAGGCCAAAGGCTACCCAACGTTTGTAAATCCATGGTGGAGGCGACCCCTCGAAACCACCGATGTCGACGGACCAGAATGAAAAGCCACAGAGACCGAGGGACAGACCTCCACGAACAGATTCAGCCATGGCTTCGGCTGTGGATTCACAGTCACCACCCCATTGGAGTGGGAAGCGCTGCGTACCTGCTGTGGCGGTACGGGCGAATAGGACAGCTTCATTCTCACCGAAACGGTCTTGGATGGCTTCATAGACGACCTTGTTATACAAGAATGCGTAATAGTTGTGCATTTTCCTTGGGTCGAGGGACGAGTCAAACCATTCGACATCTATGGTAGGAATACGTTCTCCGAAATCGGTTTTGATGGCGTCCACTCCCTTGTCGAAAAGTCCCTCGAGACAGCTGACGTACCAGGCGCAAGCTTCGGGGTTTGTGAAATCGACGATGCCCATGCCGGTTTGCCAGAGATCCCACTGGAAGATATCGCCGTTTTTGCGGCGGAGAAGGTACCCTTTGCTGGCTGCGTGTTTGAAAACTGGTGAGGCTTGGCCGAGGTAAGGATTTACCCATACACAGACTTTCTTGACGAGACCTGTCATGAGTTAGTAGAGCATTCGTCCCACTGAACGCTGAGATTATCTTACCAGACGCCTTCAGACGGGCAATTTGGGCTTTCGGATCTGGGAACATCTCTGAATCAAAGACGAAATCGCACCAGTGAAATGCCCTCAGCCAGAAGCAATCAAAATGAAAGACTTCGACTGGGATATCTCTTGCTTTCATTCCTTCGAGGAACGAATTAACGGTCTTCTCGTCATAATTAGTGGTAAAGCTGGTACTTAGCCAGAGTCCATAACTCCAGCTTGGGACCTTTCCAGGCCTGCCAGTAAGAATTGAGTACTTAGTCAATACCTCTTTAGGCGTTGGACCGTAGATTATGTACCTGTTCTCTTAGCCCAGATTAAGCCCAAAATCAAACTATGAACTCACCACTTCAGTCTCTGTCCCTCCACACTAGTCTGCACACGACAACACCTCTCACTCCCAACTTCAAGTTCCACTTTATCAGGCGTATCAATGAATATCCCATATCCCCTCGAACTCATCCAAAAAGGCACATTCTTATACGCCTGATCACTGCTCGTCCCACCATCCGCATTCCAAAGCGTAATAGCCTGACCTACCTTATTGAAAGCACCAAACCTCTCTCCAAGACCATGCACAGACTCGCCTACCGAAAGTGTACTCTGCGTGAAGATATAATGTTGGAGCTTCGACATGTCACCCGTCTGCATCTGGTTGCCAGGTCCGGGACTGTATGCGAAACCTACACTGCGGTTGAGCAGCGAGGTGAGTTCTTTCGAGCCATCGGTGGCATGGAAGCGGATATCGAAGTCGTGATTTCCGGTCTTGATTGTGGCTGAGATGGAGCCTGATTTGAGTGTTGTGGAAGTCGAGGTTTTCGTGATTGCTGGGTCGCATTTCTCGGGTTTGCCTGCTGGGTAGAGGTCGAAATGAGGACCTGGGTTGAGAGCGCCGAGCCAATGTGTGGTTTCGACAGAGATGACGCCGTCGAAAGGAGCTCGGATATCCTTTTTGGATTAACTTGAGAATGTTAGGACAACATATGTATTTCTTACAATTGTGAGGGTTGGAAGGTTCAGCGAGTCTGGTCGCTGGAGAATCCTCTTTGTCGGGCAGAGCAGACTCAGAGCATTTCCTGAGGGATGCTCTTGAATCGAGTAGACTTCCTCTGCGTATTCAGGGCGTTTGTCTTCTGCCACCATCCACATACCATCGCGGAACTTCATGGTTGCGGTTGTTTTGGGTAAGAACTACCTACCAGAGCTTCAATTTTAAAAGCAACGGAGAAACAGGAGAAGTAATAGCACTGACACTTCAAGGAAGCACAAACAGCAATTTCAAGACGTAAACAGAGAGAAGGAGAAAAACACTAGAATAATCACGATAGCAGGAACGTGTTTCTAGCTATCGGGTGATATTTTTCCGTATCGCTGGAGCTATCGTCCACAAAAATATGCAATGACGATGAATCAGGGTGCAGGGCGTTGTATTCTGCCTGAATGCAAATGAGGGGTCGTGATAGGTACGTACGTGCCTGGCCATCCGCACGTATCACGACCCCAGAAAAGGGGCCAAAGGTGGGAATACCCTCGTATGACCATGGACGTGGGAAGTGGCATGATGCGGGGTGTTTCCCTCGCCGAGAGCCGAATTGAAGATGATTTGGTTGATCTGATTTCTTCGACTTATTTTAAGCTTTGAGTAGTTTGTCCATGTTGTGGAAAAGCGGGCAGAAGAGCCGGTTTAGCTCGCCCAGACAAAGTCGACTGGTTTTCAGTACAGAGAGTGTTAGGATCGGTATCGCGGATTCTTTTCGTAGACTACCAAGCATAGCCAATGTGCTCTCAGGATGCATTGAACAGAAGAAATCGAAGCTGTTGTGCAAGAAGAGAGAGTCACTGAAATTTTAGTGATTATGCCCCCAGCCCTCGGGTGACTTTTCTGGCAGTGGCATCACGCTACTGTGAAATTAGCGAAGTCCTGCCGAGCACTTCAGTGAAGGAAGAAAGAAAGCATTGTCGTGCCATCAACAACAATATCAAAACATAAGTGTTCCAATACAATTAGATCTATTACAATCGCTGCTCTGGCCTCTGCTTCTGCGCCATATTGATCCACTCATAATCATCCTTCAAGAACTGCTGAGCTCTTACATCTCCAGACCGAGCATGTCCTTCAAAGTTCTCTACTCTCGCAGCACGTCCACACAGTCTTCCGAGCTCACCACTCGCCTCCTCAGATCTCACTTCTTGGTATGTGCAGGTTTTCAAGTACTTGCCAACCCAAAGACCGCCGGTGTATCTAGCAGCTCCGCGAGTTGGAAGAACGTGGTTGGTGCCAATGACCTTAGCCTTGTTAGTAATTGTCGCGAGACTGGGAATTTGAAACGTACCTTATCACCATAACTCACACAAGTCTTCTCTCCCAAGAATAGAGCTCCATAATTCGTCATCTTGACGAGTGCCTCTCGTGGATTCTGCGTCAGGATCTGGACGTGCTCACTAGCATATATATCTGCCCATTTATACGCCTCATCCAAATCATCCACGACCCATACCTCACCATAATCTCTCCAACTCGTACCGGCTAACTTTCCAGTCGACATGTTGGGCAAAATCACATCCACTAACCTCATAGTCTCCCGTGCCAGCTCCTCTGATGTGGTGATGAGTACAGCTGGCGTATCGGGGCCATGTTCAGCTTGACTCAACAGATCGGTGGCCACGGTGAAGGGATCCGCGAACTCGTCGGCCACGATCAAAACCTCTGTTGGTCCAGCGAAGAGATCGATTCCTACAGCGCCGAAGAATTGTCGTTTTGCTTCTGCGACGAATGCGTTTCCTGGCCCGGCGATGAAGTCTACCTTAGGGATAGTTTCTGTTCCCAGCGCCATTGCCGCGACTGCTTGGACGCCCCCGAGAATATAAATGGAATCTGCGCCTGCGAAGAACATAGCTGCGACTGTTGCTGCGGGTATAGATCCATTGATTGGGGGTGTGAAGCCCATTACGTGTGGAACGCCAGCGACTTTTGCGGTTAGGATAGTCATATGTGCAGATGCTAGGAGAGGATATCGACCACCCGGAATATAACTGCAGATTGTCAGTAAATGCAGAATGTAGATTAACGAAGGTACGTACCATCCAACAGAATTAATCGGAATATTTTTCTGCCCCAAAAACACTCCAGGCTGAATCTCCAGCTCAAACTCCTTCAGGCTATCCTTCTGCGCCTGGGCAAATGTCCGCACGTTATGCTGCACTTGCTTGATATCCTTGATGACTTGTTCAGGTAGCGTAGCGATGATCTTCTCGATCTCGTCTTTTGAGAGTTTGAATGATACTGGTGACCATTTGTCGAATTTCTCGGAAAAGGAACGAACTGCTGAGTCCCCGTCTTTTCGTATCGAGTCGATGACGCCGGCCACGATGGATGGGACATTGGAGGGTGCGTTACTAGTGGAAGATGCTGTGCTTGAAGCACCGGCTTTGAGATGGCGTGCCATATTTGTTTATTGTGTGTTAAGTTCCTGGAATTTCTTAAATTTGAGAAATGCCGATTGTGCTATTTCGCAGATTGCTTGCAACAGCTTTGATAATAAATATTTTAAGCTTCCATCTGAACAGCTCTAGGACTTGTGTTCGATCTTATATTGGTCTATGCCTCTTTGGATCATACTTACGGACTTTTCCGCATGTCCCAGCCAAGATGATGGACTTCCTCTCGGAACAGGCACTGTTGACTCTTCGGCTCGGTAAAGTGGGTCCAACATCCCCAAGCGAACCGAAGAATTACACCCAAGTATTCCTTAATGTGAAGGTCGAATACAATCAAGCTAGCATTGGAAACAATACTGAATGGCCGCGTACACGTTCTCTAGGACCGGCGAGGCAGAAATCACAAACGCAGGTCAACAACCTTGCAACTTACAAGCGATTCTGCCCCTCCCCCGCAATCCCGAGTTCGGGACCACATGAATCAGTATTCACCTCACCACAGCTACAGATCCGCAGGTAACCTTTTATACGTCCAAGCAAGGTGGGCAAAACCGTTGCCTATATTGAACTCCGCAATTTCTATTCCCGTCTGCGTTCCTCGGAAAGTGTTGGCTGCCTCTTGTTCCTGGATCCATGGTAGCTTCGAACCAGCATCCGAACCTGAAGCGAGATATTTCCCTTGGGAACTCGTTTTGTTTACATTACCGAGATCTGAAGAAGATGTGACATTTGAAAACTGGAAAGATAATGTAAGTTCCCCCTATCATTGATTCTTTTAGAAATGAAAACTGAGTATGATACTTGAGCTATTACAAAGACTCTCCAAGGAACAGCATAGATACAACAGCCACTTCAATTGGCGAGTCCGAAACTACTACCGAGCTCTGAAGATTTGCCCAAGCAAGAAACTACACCATGACACAAGACATGGCATCAAGCGCCACAGCAACTTCAAACCTCACTCCCGCGCAAACTCTCTACGGCAAAACCGCCATCATCAGCGGCTCCTCCTCAGGAATCGGCCTCGCAATCGCGCACGAGCTCGCCTCCCGCGGCAGCAACATCGTCCTCAATTACCCATTCCCCAGCCTCTCCTCTGCCGCCCAATCTCTTATCTCCTCCTTCCCTACCCGCACAATCGCCGTCTGCGCCGACATATCCACCACCGACGGTCCCCAAACACTGATCGATGCAGCAGTCAAAGAATTCGGCAAGATCGATATCCTAGTCAACAATGCCGCACTGGCTGTGAACTTGCCATTCGAAGAACAGACTTTAGAGCACTGGGACTCACTGGTGAACTTAAACGCGCGAGGGACGTTCCTGTTGACACAAGCTGTACTTCCGCATTTAGTCGAGCAAGGCGGCCGAATAGTAAATATCGACAGTATATCCTCACGTGCCGCACCGCCACTACAAACCATCTACGCCGGTACGAAAGGCATGGTAGATTCATTTACGCGATGCTGGGCGAAGGAGTTGCCGCCCAAGTATGGATGTACGGTGAATGCAGTTAGTCCTGGGCCGACGATGACGGAGGGGTTTGCGGCTGCGGGGGAGCAGTTCATGAGAGAGATGAGGCCGGTTATGGAGCAGACGCCGGTGGGGAAGAGGATGGCGAGGGTGGAGGAGATTGCGTTTGCGGTGGGGTTTTTGTGTGAGCCGAGGGCGAGCTGGATAAATGGGTTGAATTTGACGGCTAGTGGGGGGTTGTTTATTGATTGAGATGGTGGCTGTGTTTATGAGTGAATGATGAATTTATGAGAAGTGCCTTGGACTGATGCTTGAAAAATCCTGGATTGGAGCAAGTCGTGACAGAAATGTATAGCGTTCTTTGTGTAATAAGAGCCATTTGGATTTCAGTGGATTCTAGCGAGCAAGAAAATACGACCGTCGAGTAGAAACAATCATTTTGCAGCAGATCTGCATTGTGTCAATGAATCATTTCCTCACACGTCTGTTATCTTTCCATCCAGAGAATCATACTTAACTATTTAACTCTGGGGAAATCTTTGTACTCGAAATTGATTTTACATTCTATTTTGATTGTTCGCCATAAATAAGTATCCCCGCCAGCAATTTCTAGAAGTTAGTTGACAGCGACGAGGAGAGTATTTTGCCGACAACAAACTATGGCGAAGGAACGGATCTAAGTTTGCTCTACTTGGGAGGAATAACAGGTAACGTAACATAATTCTCCCTCTCTCCTCCAAAATGCAGCACATTCGACCCCTTGAACCTACTAGCCGGTCTATCCACGTCACTCGCATGCTGGAAAATCCCACAACCCTGCGTATCTCCACTCGCAACCTCCAGCACAATCTTCCCTCCCTTCTCAACCACCACATTCGTAGGCCAGATCTCCACATCAACTCCATAGACCTCGTTTGCTTGTACAGGTTGAACCTCGGTTGAGAGGTACTCTCTGTGTGGCATGTATTCCCGATGTCTAGGATTCTCGTCGTGAATCTTGCGATTGGAACAGCGAAGCCAGCCTTTGGTGAGTGGTACGCCGTCTCCGGCTGTGCCTGTGTAGAGGACTTCTTTGCCACTGGGATCGATGTATCGCAGGGTGAGGAATAGATCAATGTCTTTGTCACCAGTCTCCTTCTCGCTTGAGTCGGGAGCCATGGAAACATTGAGGTGTGCAAGAGCATGACCGGTGATTTCAGTCTCTTGCTCAAATGGTGCTGTCTCGAATCTCGCGAAATGATCTTCTCGATCGATAGAGCCGAGTGCAGAGTAGGAGATTTGGGACTTCTCGTTGGACTTGGCTTGCTTCGGGGAGAGGCTCTTGTCTGATCCCAGGTAATACTTGGTGTACAGGGTTGAAGGAAGGGGCCAAGCGGATTCCTCTCTCTTCGTGTATGCCGATTCTGCCACAACGTCGTTGAAGCCAACGTTACCTTTTCGGATTGTCAAAGTAACAGGTGCAACTTTTCCAGGTGTGGTCCATCCATATGAATCCTCTCCTTTCAGGAAAGCGTCGAGGAAAGATTTTTGTATCTCGACCTCTTTCTGGTAGCTGTGTCAATGTTAGCCTCAAGACTATAGATATTTGTAAAAAGGAGCGAGATCTTACTAGAATGGGAGATCGTGACGACCAGTGATAAATCTCAGGTACTTGAACTTCGATCCAGCCCACCTATACCCTTCCACATTCCCTCTCAGATGCAAATTGATACCACCCCAATTTGCTACCGAAAGCAGCGGCACTTCAATATCCTCAAGACGGAACTCTTTCGAAGCGTAGTAATCATCGTCTCGATATCTATTTAATTCATTGTCTTCCGTCTGATCCTTTCGGTTCTTCTTGAGTGCCTCTTCTGACAAATCTCCTTCGATTGTGTCTTCCTGACCTCGTGCCCCAGGTCCATCAGGCGGGAATGTCAATTTTGATCGTCCTGGCTTTCCATATTGGTTGACCAAGACTTGACGATTCCACCAAAATGAGATGAACTTGTTCGAAAGGATTCCTCCATGCCTGCACCGGTCTCGGTAGTAATCAGCCATCCCTTCCCATGGTATGATCGCAGCCAAGCCCTTTGGTCTTCTAGCTGCAACTCGCCATTGACTACCTAATTTTATGTTAATACCAGTTTCTTGGGTCATGTGGTGTTGAAATTACCTGCAAAGTAGCTGATCCCCAAAAGTCCAACTTTGCCAGTACTCCAAGATTGCTCAGCAGCCCATTCCACAACATCAAAAAAGCATTCACTTGTCCCCCGACTCATAGTATCCAGCAATCCTGGACTCTGACCCAGACCTCGCTCATCTACCCGAACTACAATATAACCCCTCGAGGTCCAGAAGACTGGATCTGGAGTCTCCCAAGCGCTGTACTTGCTTCTATGCTCGGGATTGACCTCGTCGAAAGATCCCTTGTAGAAAGTGGCATAGGCAATATCTTTGCCATATGGACCGTATGTTATCAAAACAGGGAGTTTCTCTCCGTTTTCTGTGCTGATTGGTCTGTACACGTTTGCTCGCACGGGTAAATCAGAAGCTTTGAGAGGAATCGAAACATTCTTCTCGAAGATGAGGCCATTTTCCTCGTCTCGGTGAACGGTTCGAATGTCTCTGATTTGGTTTGACGTCGCCATGGTGTTGTATGACCAATTCAGTTGTGAAAATTACAGCTCCCAAACAAAGTACGAGCTCTACAATGAAAATACGACTTAATCAGATATCGATAAGATACATCATGACATGCCGAGCTCCGGAAACCCTAAGTCCGCTCAGGGACCAGCTGTCCGGAAGGAAGTGGAGGTGGGGGCAGCTGAGGGGCCGAAGGGATCCCGCCTTTTTGTCTTCAGATTGCCCCTCCAAAGCGCGTCACCAGCACTCTAACAACGATCCCGAGTGCGGGGGACCGACCTGCGATGGATTCGGCATTCCGTTGAGTCCGAAATAATTGCTAGAGAACTCATATCTTATGATCTCAGTTCACTTGATCAATCAATCTGTGATTAGCACACAAACTTTTGCACTAAATTTAAAAATGTCTCCAAAACAATACCCAGCTTACACGACCGAAGTACCACCAGCTTCAACGCGTGGGCTCTCCCACCCAAAACGCTTCATAACTACACACGATGAATCCGGCAAAGCAGTTTTCAGCTCTGAGTTGCCAGAGGAGATTCCCTTTCAGCAAATTCCCAAGGATGCCATTTTCTCGCTCTGCTATGCTACGAACCAGACACCAGTGGAGCTGAGCAATAACACTGATGTGAATATTTACTCAAGTAAGTCATTTCTCTGAAACAAGGACTTGTATTCTTACATATGCTTCAGATTATCTCGAAAACTTGCCCGGGGTCATGATACCCGGAGGAACTGTGCTCCGTCTTGTGGATATGCCACCAGGAGCCACATCTCCTATGCATAGAACTGTTTCTTTAGACTATGGTGTTGTGTTGGAAGGATCTGTAGAGCTCATCCTGGATGATGGAGAGTCTAGAGTGATGGAGAGAGGGGACATTAGTGTTCAGCGAGGTACTATTCATGCGTGGAAGAATATGAGTAAGACTAGCTGGGCACGTATGTTGTATATTTTGCAGGAGAGTAAGCCGATTCAGGTTGAGGGGAAGAAGTTGGGGGAAGATTATGGTGGCTTGGAAGTTCCAAAGTCAGGGAATTAAGTTCAATCTCGGTGGTCGAGTTGAAGAAACCAATGAAATTAAAGTCTAGAAAACTTATTCGCGTCTTCTGCTGGGAACCTTACAGTAGTATCACTGCTTGGCTCTGAGATGGTGAATATTTAGAAATTTCAGAGTAGATGGAGATTTCACTAGGACTGGAAAAGAAGCCGTCTCGCTTAAATGTTTTCAGTCCTGCACACAGCAGACTCAAAGATTCCCAGGAATAGGGCATGCTCATTCGCAGCACTTCAAATAGAACAGAAAGGTCAATTATGAATGCGATTTAAAGCGATCCCTGAAACTCCTACAGAAAGATCACCAATACAAATCACAACTACTCAATCCTCCTCGCACTACTAACATCCGGCACCCCCGTCCCCTCCACAATCTTCGATCCAACAACCTCATAAATCGGAATATCCGCCAACACCGAAACAATATGATGCAGCGTCGGCAACGCATCCACATCCAGCGCATCAAACTTAACGCTCGCCCTCGTCGGCTTCTCAACCTTCTTCACCGTACTCGGCACAACCTTCGCCTCCTCCTCATGCGGCACCACCACAGAGTACTCCGCATCAGCTTTCCCCTTCATGTCACGGCCGACCGCGGGGATATATCTGTGCGCCAAGATTCCGTAGTCGGCTTCCCCTCCGATGGTGCCCTTTTCGGTCGCGGGGTCGACAGTCTCGAGACCCTCGAGCGTGAAGTCGCAGAATTTGGCACCTTGCCATGAGGCTGCCATGCGGTAGCTGGATGCTCGGCGGTGGATGTCTATCGCGCAGTACACTTTCGGCATACCGAGCTCGTCTCTTCCGCTCACGATAGGGTCAGTGAGCGATTCGAAGAGGAGAGGCAGGTAAGTCCCATCGATGGTCGAGCCGTCCTTCTTCGTGTACTGCACACCGTGAATGTACAGCCCGAAATGATTGTAGCCGCCGCCTCCAAGCCAGGTCATGTTTCCCAGTGTGGTGGTAGAGAAGCTTGCGTATGCAACTGAGCCGGGAGATTTGAATTTGAAAGATTCATTTGGGAAGAGGTTTTGGAGGAACGTTCGAGAAGTCTTGAATTTGATGGAGGCTGTAAGGAAGGTCTGGGCGAGTGACGGTCGAGGATTGCCCCAGATGTCTTGTCGTGGTCCAGGTGCTGGGCCGAACGCAACTGGCATACGCCAGTAGACGTTTGGGTTTTTGTTTCGATGCCATTTGGTGAAGATGTTGGTTGAATTGTCGTATTCGTCGAAACCGAAGTTGTATGTTGTGTATTTCATCACTTGGAAAGTCAGTGTGGTTCTTGTAGTTGAGAAGTAGCCACTCACTGTCAATTGTGGGCTTGCTATCAACACAATCCTTTCCAGCTTGGCGAGAGTAGTCTTGGATGTTGTTGGCTCGTTCGTAACGAATTTTCTCGTATAATTGCAATCGCTCGGGAATCTCTTCTGGCGTGGTACCTAGAGGGAGAACAACTGAAATGGTTGTAGCGTCTTCCATAGCAACTCCACCACCTTGCCCTTGATCTAGTCTTGTAAGAATTTGCCCAACATATTGATGGAAAGAACTGACGTGGAAGGAATGGATGCGCTGCATCGCCCAAAATTGCCAATTTGCCCTTCACCCACGTGGGCAGAACCTCCATGTCGAGTAGCTTCCACACCTTCAAGCTCTCTGGATCGGCTTTCTTGAACAACGCAAGAAGCTTTGGATCGAAATCTTGATAGACTTTGAGAAGTTGATCTAGCGATCCTTGCTTATTCCATTCTGTAACTGATTAGCATATCAAATCTCTCAATAGGATGGAAACATACCCGTAGAACCACCGTGCGACTCTTCTTCTGGGTGAATACAGATGAAGTTCAGTAACTCATTGTTGTCGCATGGATACACAACAACTCTTCTATCAGTGCCATACCAGATGACCAACTCATTCTCATTCTCCAAAAGCTTTGCAATCTGTGGGTCTTCGCAGGCTGCTTTCCGGTCAATCAAGAATCTGAAAGCTGCTTTGCCTGAGCCGAAGAGCTTGCTTGGTTTTCCAGATACATATTGTCTCGTTTTTGACTAGGGCACGGGTCAGATAAAGTAAGTCCAAGATCCGAAGTTCACTCACATATATCCCATCAGCACCCAAAACCAAATCCGCCTGCACCTTCTCCCCACTCTCCAAGACAAACGATGCATTCTCCGGATCAACTTCGATAACTTTACTTGACAGATGAAGTTCAGCAGGTTTGCCCTTGCCCTCCTTTCCAGTTGCCACTAGCTTCAATCTGTCGTGTAGCCTGACGCGATGTACCAACATCCACGGATGCTGCCACAACTTATTCTGCTCCTGGAGTTCCACCTTCCGAGTCTCAACGCCTTTTAAACCGTATTCTGCTAATCTGCACATCTCGACTGCGCCGAAGTCTTCTGCCATGATTCCATGCCGTCTGAGGAGTCCGTTGGCATTAGGGGCGAGGTGGATGGCTGCGCCTGTTTCGCTGGTGGATTGGGATTGTTCGTAGAGCTGGTGGTACGTTAGAATACAAGTATCAGTTTGATAAAGTAATAACTCACAGAAACATTGTGTCCATTTTTTCTCAGGCCGATGGCAGCAGACAAACCACCAATACCAGCACCTATGATCGCAATATTTAGTGGTCTCGGTCCACTTGTACCATTGGTATAACCATTGGTATGACTATTGACATGGCCATTACTGTAGCCGTTCGCCATGGTGTTGTTCTCCGGATTGTAGAGTTTGGTAGCCATTTTTCTATTGTGTAATGAAGACGAAAGAAAGTAAACAACGAAGCTTTGAAAATTCTTCGAACGAGAGAACGTGAAAGGCAGTCTTTGATTTAACGAAATAAATTAGATCAAGCTTCGATATTTCCACTACCACTAACAAGCTCACTCCACATTTTGAACCAGAACTTCGGTCCCGAGCCGTTTAAAGTTTCTGGAGCTGTTCGAAACGTGGGGTGCAGCTCTCGCGACAGCATGCTTCGCTTCGGGATGTGGTCAACCGAACCCCTATTTTCTAGGTTCAGTCCCAATTCCTCCACTTGATGCCGAACCCCGCAAATTTTCCACTGCTTACGAGGCCAGGCAGGATTGGGGATATTTTGCTTGAACGGTCAACTGATCAGAGATTGCACTAACAAGCCGATTAGATACGCTAATTGCATAACACGTACATACACTCAAGCATCCATCTCATTTTAACTCCGACAGCCCTTCACAATGTCTGCTGCCCCTGTCGTTCTTGTGACCGCCGGCTCAGCCGGAGTGGGAGCAGCTACAGCGAAGGTATTCGCAACGGCAGGATACAGAGTCGTGATCAACTACTCCAGCAATGAAAAGCGAGCTTTGGATTTGTTGGTCGAGCTCGAGAAGCTCTCGCCAATTGGACCATCACAAGATGGAAAGCAGAATTTCCTTAGTATCAAAGCCGATTTGACGCGAAAGTCAGATATTGCACGATTGGTTGATGAAGTCATAAATGGAATGGGAAGAATTGATGTGGTGTTTTCTAATGGCGGTTGGACTGAGGTCACAGAATTCACAGATCTGGATGACAATCTCGATGAGGATGTTTGGGATCGCTGCTGGAATATGAATGTTAAGTCGCATTTGTGGTTGTTCCACGCTGCGAAGAAACACTTGGAAGCATCTGAAGGATGTTTCATTACAACGGCTAGTTTGGCTGGTGTCAAGCCTAGCGGTAGTTCTATTGTGAGTTGCTTTCATCGTAAAGCGTTCTACGGACAGGTCAATACGCGAAGGATGACCAGCCCTCTCCATCTTCGTCTTCACAGTAAGCTCGCTAATCAATGGCTAGGCATACTCCGTAACCAAAGCCGCACAGCTTCACCTAGTCAAGACCCTCGCCACCATCTCCGGCCCAAACATCAGAGTGAACTCTGTGTCTCCAGGTCTATTGCTCACAGTATGTCGACTGAATACCCTTATGACGGAGACTAACACACACAGGAATGGGGGTTGAAGTTTTCCCCAGAGAGGCTGGAGGCTTCCAAAGCTAAGACCAAGTTGAATCGTTTCGCTACGGTCGAAGACGTTGCAGAGCAAGTATTGTGTTTTGCCAAGAGCAAGACTGTGACTGGCTCGAATGCTATCATTGATGCTGGGTGGTCGTTGTAGATTGTAGAATTTAGGGACCTGCATTTGCAATGGCATCAATATCGGCCCGCCGCAAATGATGCACAAAATGACGCTATCAATTGCTCATGACAGCCCTAGCTGCGCTTCCTAGCTCCGTGATTAACTGGCTGAGATTCTCCACCAAGGGAGGCACTGCTGTCTGTTCGTTTCTAGCAGACTCTTGGTCATCTATGCCTTTCAGCACGTTGATGATAGCGCTCATCACTTTCTCTGGTTCCGAGAGTCTAGCGACTTTCCCAGCAGCCGAGAAACATGGCATCCCGCTTCCTAATGCCACGAATCTCTTCACATCTTCCACTTCGTCGCCGTCCAGCCAGACCAGCAAGTTTTCATCGCTAGAAGAATGGCCAACAGTGTGAATTCTCTCGCCCCCTAGTCTCAGTACTCCGTAAGCCCAGAATGTCAGACTTGCGTGATACACAGCGACGGCAAGAAATTCCCTTGCTCCCCCGAGCATTTTTGCGTAGCGCACGACTTGCCCAGCATGCCATAGCGCAGTTCGAGCTTCCCGACTTTCTACCCAGGTTTGGAGGCCAGGATACACTCTTCTAGCCTCTTCATCTCCTTCCCTACCAGCAAACAATTGGATATCATTGAAAGATACATGCAAATGAGTAAGGAGGAGAGATGCTAGAATTTGAGATTCGAGGGTACTAGTAGGAAAAGCTTTTGCTTGGCGACTGGAAACCTGCACATTGGTGCTAGGAAGTGAGACTGTGAAGTGTTGCAACAATTGGCAGAGCTCTTGGTGTCTGTGCCCGATGACCAAAGCATTAGAGCCGTAAGATTGGTTAGGAGATGGATGTGCCTTGAGCACCGAGTTCAGGGTACGAAACTCGAGGATCAAGCCCCACATCCCATATGCAACCAGTGATAGACAAAGTGGTATGTCGAGCTGGTGATGTGCCCCGGGCGCGTTTAGAGGAGAGAGGTCGTAAAGACATTGAGGAAGTGATGGAATACGATCGGTCAGGCTTTCCGATGGGTATAATGCTTTCCAGGCTGTGGCGGTCGGAGCCAGAAAGAGGGCGTTCGGAAGAGGCAGAGGTAGGGTGAGTTCCGCATATGAAATGATAGTTGGGACTACAAGGCACATGCTTGTCTGGGCATCACGGATGAAGAGATGGAAGATGAGCCTGAAGAAGTATCAGCTCGGCTTATTAAGAAAGGCACTTGCAAGGGACGTACCGCTTCAACGATTCTTGTTCAGCCCAAGCTCGCCACTTCTGCTCAAGAACTCTTCCGGTATCCGATTCCAAAGGACGGATGGTTTGGTAACTTGAGCGTAGCATACGACTGGCTCGTCGGCACATCTGGAGATCTTAGCTATGTCATGCACTGTACAAAATTGACGACATACCGTTACGACAACTAAGGCTTGACTTTCTGCCAACTCTGTCTTTCTCTTGTTGCCACTCCAAAGACCAACATCGAGGCTCAGGAGAAATCCTTGCAGTAAGGTTAGATCTCGTGTCACGGAGTTGTTTTCTTCGCACTTTTGCACAGATATGCCAGTTAGTCTCCATTATTTTCAAGTCGATACAACAGAAATACTGACCACTTTTGGCACAGAGAATCGAACAGCCTCCTGAATTGCAAAGCCCAATTTTCTGATCGTAAGCGAGGAGCTAAACATGGCACCAGCAGCCAGAAAGCTCGCCAGCAACTCTGGTCTGAGCTTGTTTATCTTCAGCGTCGGCAGATGTATCCAGGTATCATTCTGCGCAATATGAGAAGCCAAAAAGCACTGCATCAAGCTGTTCAAAAGCTCAGCTGAGGGGAACGATGACATAACCTTCGGGAAGTTGCCTCGTTCACAGGTACTGAGAATCATAGCAACGATCTTGTCTCGTGCTTCGGGCCCAAAAACTTTAGCAGCCACTTGCTCGCTAACGACAAATTGTGTTCCTAGATTGGGAGCATCTTCCGGTTGGAGATTGAAATTTGATTGCTCTTGATGTCCAGCATCTTGCCGCACCGGAGTCCAGCACCAAAGTGATCGCTTGAAAGCCTCCGTTCCCAGGGCTAGGCTCTCAGTTGATGGTTGATTCGTAGCCTCTGACTGGGGTGTCTCGGCTTGAAATGAGATTGATGCACGATTTGGTGGTCTTGGTACGGATGGTTCTCCTATGCTCTTTCCTTGATAGAAGTCCATAAGGTTGTAGTCTTGATTGTTGAGTTCGAGATTCGAATCCTGGCCAAAGGAAAAGAGATCACGAAATGCTGCGGACGGAGTTTCAGCTCCGTCTACGTGCATCTGACCATCGTAAGGTCCGGCTTGGTGTGGCATCATGATTTCTCTTAGGAAATCGGCGAAAAGATTGTCATTGACTTCCATTATCGCAGCTGTGTTAGGATCTGGAGGTAGCATTCCGGGCATCTCTGGAAGAGGATTAGAGCCTGGCTAATAGAGTTAAGGACGGGAGCATACGATCCATGCCAATCGAACCATTCTGCCCAGTGCCATTATGAGCATTGCCCAGCATCCAGTCCTCGAGCCCTGCACCGTTTCCCGCATCAAAAGTCATATCGCTTGTCCTTCCAGCGTCTGTCATTGCACTATTATTTCCTGGAATAATATTTTCATCGATGCTTCCGCCTCGCCAAGACTCCACATTTCTGTGTTCTTGTTCGTTATAGTCACATCTGATTCCTTTGGACACACATCTTTGACAAGGTTTCTCTTCCTTGCATTTCAGCTTTGCTCCTGCGCATGCTTTACAAGCTTGCGAGACCCGGCCAGCACGTGGCTGATTGCTTTTGCGGCGTCGACTATTGTCTGTATGAGCTGAAGCATGCCTTTTCAATAGATCCCTGTCTGAATTAGTTGAACAGTCTCTTTGGTGCACGAATGAAGATGCAACTAAATCCAGATCTGACAAGTGGAGACTCACGCTCTAGTGAACGACTTCGAACAAACGTCACAACGGTATGACCTTTCAGCTGTATCTATTCGTCACAAGCCACAGAATCAGTATCCGATCTGCCCTAAAGACAACAGGGGAAGCGAATCCAGAACTTACGTGAACGAAAATGCCGAGCTAAGTGATCGACTCGGGAGTAGCTCCTCTGACAGACATTACACTTGAAGGGGCTTGGAGCCGCATTTGGAACAGGAGTCGGGCTTTTGCGGTCGGCTCCGGGATTCTGGTGTTCCATCTGCTGCTCCATGTCTGTACTCCACAGCACTCTCCCGGCGGAGGAAATTGATGGTGGAGGAGGATGGGTAAATGCAACGAAGGTTGTAAATATAAGGGATGTGGAGGAGACGTTGACTCCGACCCGAAACGCGGGGTGCAGGCGATTTTAAAGGAAACCGGGGGCGGGAGTTAAAACTGACTCGTCCGGGGAAGCTGCGGGAAAAGGACGCGTGTCAGCGAATCACTAAATTAGAGGCTCTCGGTTATCTGGGTCGCTAAACGGGGCTCGAACAGGGGAGTTTAGCGAGGAGGCGCTCTATCCCGCGTAAATAAAAGTGGTCGATTCAGGCAAAGTGTTGAACTGCGATTAGCTGTGGATTTGTTAAAGTACTACTTCGTATAAAACTTCTTAATGTTGCACGAATACTTAAAGAGTATTTTAAAAGATAGTCTGAAAGTCTTAATTACTTTTTCTCATTGATTATTAAGAAATAAACTGTTAAACAACTAGTTGTAGTGTTCTTCACGTGCCTTAATCGGCCACTGTTATTTATGTGGGATAGGCACTGTAGCTTGATCATGTCCATGCCTGTAATGAATGACACTTCGCTGAATTACTGTTGGCAGACTGGTGATATTGGACCATGTTCTCATTAATACTCTTGAAGTACATGTCCGTATCCAATCATACTTGAAGTATCTCCCCAAAGTCAAGTAACTAAAGCACATCTCTTGGCAATCTCTCAACATGACAACTCGAACCTAGTCCTAAAAGACAATCTATTCACCAACCTCCCGATCATCATCCCAATGAACATACTTGACTACCGACCAGTGCCAAGTGGCATGTCGAATGCGTTTGCCAAAGATGTAGATCGGGATAGCAAACAAAAGAATGGCCGCTGCAATGCCAGCCATCGTACCATACGCATTGAGATATCCGACCTTTTCAATCCAAGGGTTGGTATAGAATGACAGGAGGAATCCGAAACATGACTTCAGCGCCATGGAAGTGACAGTGACTTCGCCGGCAATAGGTCGGTAGCAGTCGATGGTATAGACAAGAGAAACGTTGGTGGCCTGGACAATTGAGAAGTTCACTATAGATCTGTTAGCTCGGAACAGCATGAAATGGCGAATATACTTACAGAGACCAAGACCAATTGTGGGACAAATCCAATGAAGCTTGTTCTGGATCCCGACTCCAAACAATATGAGTCCCAACGGCGTTGTGATTAAACTGATAGCGATGGCTGGAAGTCTCATTTCTGGCTCTCTCAGACCTCCATTCCGCTTGGTAAAGTAGTCCGTCACTTTATCACTCAAATGACCTCCAGCGAAAATTCCGATAAGAGATCCGATGATGGCCGAGATGAAGCAAAGCCCTGTCTGCCAGGCCACAAACCCATATGCTGTGTCGAACGCAGGAGCGACGTTCGAAGACACAGCGACTAGAAAGCCGATTGTGACGGACATTACAAGGGAACCCCAGAGAACAGGAGGAAGTACGACAAGTGCAATGGGTCTGAGGAAAAGGTCGAGTAGAGACTCATTGGTGTATATACCGCTGAAGAGCTTGAGATTTTGCAGATAGGTCTTGCATTTTGGGATGGTTCGGGATCCATTCTCTGCGAGTTCGATTGATGTAGTTCCCAGCTTTTCATCAGAGACACCTGTTTCTGAGCTGCTAGTGGTTGGTGTGATATCTCTAATGTAGCTTGTCTCTGGAAAGGTGAAAATGACGAGAATGAGAAGCGTGCCGATCAGAGCTGCGCCGACGTAATAGATGGTTCTCCAGGTGTTGTGGATGGTGATGAGTCTGCTCTAGTCAGAACAGATGCTCATGCGGAATGTAGGGAGGAAGATGCTTACCCAGCGATAATCATACCACCCGCTACACCACAGGATAATGCAGATGTGTACATACTAAAGGTCATTAGTTACATTCAGTACATGTGAGACGATAGTACTTACGCCATCACCGCACCACGCTCGTGCAAGAAGAATACTGCAAGTCATGTCAGCGTACGTTTCTATTCTAATCCAAGACATTGACCTACCATCAGCAATGGAGAGAGGCGCCATGGTCTCAGCAGCTCCCGATGCGAGCCCCATCAAGATACGAGCAGCCAAAAAGCTTCCATATACCTTGGTAAAGGACAACCACAGGGCAACAGCGAAGTATAAGGTGTAGGAGGCAATATAAATAGGGCGACGACCATATTTGTTCACCAGTGGCATCCAGACCAAGTTACCCGTTCCTTGGAGAAGGGAAGTAGTGGTGAAGAAGTATGCTGTTTTGGCGATGGCAGCAGAGATTCCATCTGGGCCTGCAATGGGAGGGAAGAATTCGAGAGCTGTTTCAAGGATGGCTACCGATGGTCCAGCGGCAAGAAAGTTGCACATGAACATGGCCAGGCAGATGAGAATTGCCATGTAGTACTTGCGTGGTTTACTCCTGTGATATAGTCAGCTTCTGTAGAAGTTGTGTAATGCCTGGAGATGGCGAACCAATTCAGAGGATCATTGGGATCTTGAGATGGCGTTGGGATCAATATGATTTCGTTCGTGTGCTCATCTCTTTGGCGAACGCTTCCTAGTGTTTGGATCTTCTTGATGGGTTCTTTGGTACCATGGTTGGTGTTGATTGGCTCAATCATTGTTGACATTGTTGCTGCAGAGTGATTCGGAATCAAGTTTTGATATTGGGATATAAAATTGAAGAACTGAAAACGGGCTTGAACTTGCGACTTGTCAAGTTGAAAATCGTCAGATGAATAGGCTGATCTTCATTCGATGTCAAGAGGGCAGCTTGTCTACATGATGTAGATATACAACACCAAGCCAAGATGCCATCAATTCGAAGTCGTGAGATTGTTGACGCCTCCCCCGCAGACCCGCAAATCAGAAGTCGAAGGCCAGGCGAGTCTGTGCATACGACTTGGAGATCTTGGAGATGCTCCTCACGAGTCGTACCTCTGTAGGCGTCAAGAACTTGGCTGACTTAACCCTGTATGGCCAAGACCCTTTTGGTGTCTGGGCAAGAACTCCAAGCTTGCAACGCGTGTTGTTGAATGCGGCATGTGGAGATAGCACAAGCCGATGTGGAGAGGAACGCGGCTCGATCGAGTCATTTTGTGTCCACAACCCGAAATACCTGATGAGAGTAAATCAGCTAGACGAGTGTGGGGTAATTAGTTCAATCGCGGGTATCATAATATTTTCATATACCAGGGTCCGAAAATCGCTAGATAAAGTTGTTTACTTTGAATTTTTCTAGATCTGACATTGTATCCTGTTGACTGTTATTTTATTTTACCAAAGACGGAACTTAACTTCACTATGGCAATTCCTCCACTCCCAATCGTCTGGCATAAAGATGCCCCAAAAGACACCTACGAAAAAGCACGGGTCGGGCGAGTATTCAATGCAAGAAGACCAAATCGCTATCCCAGAGCAGTGGTTGAAGCAACACATCCAGCACATGTCCATGAAGCTGTCCAGCTCGCCAATAAACTCGGATGCAGGGTCTCGGTTAGATCTGGTGGGCACAGCTGGGCCGCATGGAGTGTTAGAGATGATGCTATTTTGATTGACTTGGGGAATATGAAGTATCTAGAAGTGAATAAAGAAAAAATGATTGTTGCTGCATCGCCGAGTACCACGGGGATGATGCTAAACGATAAGTTGGTACCAGAAGGTTTGTTGTTTTGTGGTGGACATTGTCCCGATGTCGGAATTGGTGGGTTTCTGCTTCAAGGTGGAATGGGTTGGAATTGCAAGGTATATGTTAAGATCATTGATGAGTTTTGCTTTTGCTGACAGTACTAGAATTGGGGATGGGCTTGTGAGCAGATCGCGGGTATTGATGTGGTGACTGCCGCCGGGGAGAGCTTACACTGTAACGAGACAGAAAACAGTGACCTGTTCTGGTGCGCACGAGGGGCAGGACCAGGTAAGAAACGTAATTTTGTAGCTGGAGATGCAAAGCGCTCACGCTTGTCAGGTTTTCCTGCCATTGTGACCAGGTTTTACCTCAAGGTTCGCTCCAGGCCAGAGGTCATGCTAAAATCGATTTTCATCTATCCAATATCACAGTACAAAGTCGTCATGGACTGGATCACAGAGGCAAGTCTCTCGGTACTGGGTTGCATACTTCCAGTTTAATAGAAACAGATATCTCCCACATCAGACGATGGCAACGAAATCGTAGCTGTTGGACTTACGCCTCCGGGGCTCGACCAACCATGCATCATGGCCAACACCGTAACCTTTCAGTCAACACACGAAGCTGCCCTTGTAGCTCTCGAACCTATAAACAGTACTCGACCCCCGGGAGCTCTTGTCGAAATAATTAGCGAGCCAACAAGCATTAAAGAACAATACGCCGACCAAGCTGCTGCCAATCCTTCGAACCATCGTTATTGCGCTGAAAATGCATATTTGGCAAATAACTCAAATGCGACGGCTGTTTTAGAAAAAGCTTTCACGACATTACCGCACAAGAAGAGCTTCGCATTATGGTTCAGCATGGCTCCTGGTAGCCGAAGAGTTTTGCCAGACATGGCACTGAGTATGCAATCGGATCATTACTTTGCCTTGTACACTATCTGGGAGAAACCTGAAGACGATGTGAGATGTAGAAATTGGGTTCATGATATTATGAAGGACGTTGCTCTGTCAAGTGTTGGGGCGTACCTGGGCGACAGTGATTTTCAGCAGCGGAAAACGAAGTTTTGGAAAGATGAGAATGCGGAGAAGCTGATGAAGTTGAGGAAGAAGTGGGATCCTAAAGGGGTTGTCAGTGGATATCTGGATGCTGGGGATGTCAGCGGTGTGAATGGTTTAGACAACCAGGAGTGGGTGGCCAACTCATTGTCATAAATAGAACGGCGAATTACTTCAATACTATACTTTTTCCCGATCAGTACTACCTTGCGTAATTGCTAGAGTGTTCAAGTATTTCTTACTAAGTTATCATATTCTTAAACATCATATAGCTGCAAGTTTAAAGCAATAGGCGAATAAGCGCAGTCTTTACAAAATCGGCTTTGAATTTTCTACAGAGAAATATAGACAAGTCAACTATACCCGATAATTGGGAAGTTCACGTTGTTTCACGGGGAGGAAACGGCGTTGGAAGGATTCGAATTGGCATTGTCGATTTCCTAAGTAACTAGCTCAGACCCCTCATGTCCTAGATCCTCCTTAGTACATTCATCGTGCCAGTTCCTCCATGTACCGAGTCCACAATGCACAAAAACATTTTGGTCAGGAACAAGCCCGATTTCCACCCAGATTTATGTAGCCTCCTTCCTTTATCCGCAATAACACCTGTTGTCAAAGCAGTCATAATTCTTGCCCTGAGCCGAACACTGTTCAAAGTATCAACGAAGCCCAGAGGTCCCAATAAGTCAGCCGGCTTATAAGCTAGCTAATCAGCTAGCTTAAACTTATAAGTCAGTTAGCTAGTGTTTTTTTCTAAGCTAATTAGTAGCTTATAAGCTAGAGGTACTTCTATTAGTGATTTTAGAGTTATTTTAGTAGGGGTTTTAGTGTTTTTTTAATACTTAACTTAGCGATATTCAAGGTCCCGGAGCGAGAAAACTACCTCTAATAGGCTAAAATTAGGCGGTAAAGAGCGGTAGGATAATAATAATCTGTATTATAAATATTAAACTCTTATAATATCTCTTTAATTCTATTAAAATCAGCCTTAATACTATATCTTAACGAACCTCACCTATCGTAGTTAATGATACTACCTCTTAAGGCTCTATGATATTATCTGTACTCTCTGAAGCTAGTATTTTTAGCTATATAATAAGTAATTCCTATATAATATCTTCTCTTATACTAGAGCCTCTTAAAATACTCCGTGATACCTATTAATAACCTGCGGCGATATATAACAAGTTCTATAACTCTTTTTAACTTTAACGCCTTAATCTGCTATCTGATTACTCTTCTTACGTCTATAGTTAGCTTTTATATAATAATCGAGAGGTTAATATAAGGAAATTACCTTATAGGAAGAGCTTAAGTCCTATAATAAAGAAACTAAAGTGTTCCTAGGTCTAGGAGCTTAGATATAATCTTATTAATCTTATAGATATTAAAAAGCTTTAATTTTAGGCCTATAAACGCTATAAGTAAGATTATAAAGAGGCTATCTATACTAATAATATTAGGTTATTATAACTAGCGGTTTTCTTAATATAAAGAATATATCTTTAATAGTAATAGCCTTAAGAACACAGAGAAACACCTATTATAGATATACTACCTAAACACTAGAGGAGATATATAGCGAATAGAAGCTTTAGCTTAACTTATATAACCCTTAAGCTATATAGACAGTAATCCTTACTTATAAATCCTATTCCGATAGAAGGAGTTTAAGAACACGTTTCTTAAATAAGTTATCCTAAATAATATAAAAGTATAGAAAGCTACGTTAAAAAACTTTAAAGGGATATTCCGGATTATAAACTAAGACGTTCTTAATATATTACTAGCTTTAAGCTTAACTATAGCCTCTTAGATTAATTAAATATTTAAGTATTTTAAATTATAGCTAATTATAAAGGTTTAGAACGCTTAATCGAGAGTATATATAACGTTTAATAGATAAGGTTTAAAAAGAGAGAAGATTAGTCTTATTACTATAGTCCTCTACTATCGTGTACTATAAGAAGGAGCTTTATATAGTATAAAAGTCTTAATTTATTAAAGTATTCTAGAGCTCCCTTATAAGAGGAAGCTTTAGGAGTTCTAGTTATATAAGTAGCCTCTAGTTAGCTGGAGCGCCTTAGAGAGTGCCTTAAATGCGTTAAGTGTATAATATACCCTCTTACTTAGCTTTATAATAGTAAGTAAAGCGATATAAATAGTATAGATAATACTACCTGAACTATAATAAGAGTTGATACTAACTAATAGCGTTAGGTCTTAAGCGCCTAATAGCTCTAAATATATAAACTAAGTAAGTCCCTTTAAATACTCTTTCTTTAAATAATAACTTCGATATAATATTAGTAAATATAGCTAAAAGCTCTCACGCTACCTACGCCTCATGTGCCTCTAACCTTGCTACTACTTACGTAGTGAAGAAAAAGACTATAAGTTATTAATTTAAAGATTCTAATATAGTTAGTGTTATAAGGAATTGTTAGAACTACGCTAATACTTATAAAATAAGCCTATAGCTACTATAGCTCCCTTACTACTACTACTCTACTACTACTATTATTATTACTACTATTAACACTAGTACTAACTCCTACCTACTGCCCTACTATAACAGGGGCTATCTGTATTATGCCTTATAGCTACTATATTCGTAGTAGTTTACGAGGTATACTAGGCGACCTTTATTATAATAAAGTGATACCTTCGCGCTGTTTTTATTATTATAAAAATAATAAATCAAGTTATATTACTACTCTCGCTTACGCTGCTGAACTCTTTGCTAGCTACTTAGTAGCTCGGGCTTTCCTAGAGGGTATACGTGTAAGTATTTTCTTATATTATAGTATTAAAATAATAAAGTATTAATGTATTAATATTAAAGTGTTAAGTAAAGCTGACTCTGTAATATATATAAGCTCTTATAGTCCGCTAGGCTACTATTCGAAAGGCCTTAAAGGCTAAGGAGAATAAGGATAAGAATAAGGATAAGATTTATACTATTATCTGTAAGTTATAATAGTAATCTTATAGATTTCAGATATTATCTAACTATTAATATCAGCTGCTACCTCTACTCTTACCTTTACTCTCTATAGAGAGACTACTATTCTCTTCTCTTGCTCTGTTTTTAGTACTATAAGAATAAGCTCCGGCTTTACAGGAGCTACTATTATCGCCCTTATAGCGTATTTAGCCTTATATGCTTCTACCTTAGCGGAGGTTAATATTATAACTAGCGCTACTTAGTAGTTAAATTAATCTTCTCCTCCCTTCTTAGTAAGCGGTATAAGCTTTATAACTTTTAAGTAGTAGCTTAGGAATATTACCTCTTTATTATTATAGTTCAAGCTAGCGTGTTAGTACGGCTTTATAACCCTGAAGTAGTAGCTTAGGATCAGGTCTTATAATTCTACCTCTTCTCTCCTCTCTAATAGCGTTTAAGAACTGTAAATAGAAGGTGAAGAAACATGATAAAAGAAAGTATCTATATAGATTATATAGCTTAAGCGAGCTTCTTAATATCAGCTTAAGAGTCTTAAAGGTTTAAAAGAGTAATAAATACTTTAAACTTCTGCTTTAGTAGGTTTTTAGTTAAGCTATTAGCTAGTATATTATTTATTAAGAGATATGTTATCTAAAAACTCCCCTTTTTATACTCTTATTATAGCTATATATTCTATATATCAACGTGCTGAAGCTTTATTAAGATTCGCTAGTTCTCTTTAACTATCAGCTAAATCGTTTATTTATTATCGTATTATATTCCACGGAGCTCCTATATTAAGCTTTAGCTTTTTAAAGAACTTTTAAAGCGCTATTACCTCTTTAGTAGTCCGTTTTATACTAAGAAGCTCTGCCTCGGTTATTAAAGTAGTAATAGTATCTTATTAGGAGGCTTTCTAAATAATAGCTCCTCTAAATAGTATAATTAGGAATCCTTAGGAGAAACGACACGATTTAGTATTATTTATAAAGAACACGTCTAAGGTAATAAGAAGATATATCTCTTTATCCTTCTAACTATAGATAATAGCTAGGAATCTTAAGCTGAATAGATATTATATAGTCTAATTAACTACCTCTAAATATAGCGCGCTTAGGTTAGTAAGGAAGTATAATAGTTAAGAGGCTATAAAAGCGATATTTAGCTAGAGTATAATAGTTATATATAGTACTAACTTAACCTTCTTTTAATACTTCTTAATTTACTTAAAAGTTGCTATACTAAGGTTCTTAACTAGCTTATAGTACAGGAGAGGCGTGCTAGAGTACTTCCCGTTTACTATATTAAACTTCTAAGCTATTTTCTTAATATAAATATTATATAAGAGAGATATTATCTTCTTTTCCTTATTCTATACTACTTACACTTTTAAGAATTATTCTATATCTCTTAGGACTATTAGCTTATACGCCTTGTATAGTCTGTTTATAATTATTTAGCTCTTTTCGGCGTATCTGATATAATATAAGACCTGAATATCATTAATATAGAACGTTATAAAGATAGTCCTATATTAGTTTATAAAGATATATAACTTCTCTACAAGTAGAGATAAGTCTAGCTTACTAAGTATCTTTATAAAGTCGCTATACTAGAGTATAAGTAAGTCTCTTAAGTTATAAAGCGCTTAGTTAATTTCTACTATTATTCCTAGTTTTTTCTAGTTTTCTAAAGGGAAATATAAGACTAAGGCGCTTTTCTTATCTCTCTTTACGTTAATAAAGGTGTTAATTATATTAAACTACTTTACTTCTAAGTCGAATTAAGCTGCTAGTGTTATTATAACTTAAAATAACCTTACTACGAGTGTAGCTACGTAAGTTAAGAATATTATAGAGTTATCTTATATATTACCTTATATTATAATCTGAGACTTGTAACACTTAAGCTATCTTATAGAATCTACTTTATAAGTAAATACTTACTTTAAGGGAATTAGTAAAGTAGCTACGTTTTCCCTAGGAATTAGTCTCTAATAGTCTCGAGCTTCTAAGTTTAATATCTTCTTTTCTGTATTAGCTTTAAACTACTTGCTATATAAGTAACTCTTTAGCTCCCTCTAGTTTTTAAGTAGCTTTAGGAGCTTCTTTTAATATTAGTTTTATAAGTTAGAGGCTCCTGCCTTTACTCAGATATCTAATATAGCGCTTAAAACTACTACATGAAGTATAATAGTGTTATAGCTATTAGCTTATATCAGAGTCTTACTATAGAAAGTTATAGTAAACTCTTAAAAGCGCGAGTAGCTATCTTATCTTAAAGCTACTACTATAAAGTAATAGCCGCGTGTAATAAGCTTTTCACGTTCTCTCTAAGCTTCTTAAGTTACTTGAATTTAATTACGCTCTATTACTCGCTATTATTAGCAGCTATTTCTAATTACTTATAGAAACTTAGTCCCTATCGCTTTAAGAGGAGCTTCTAGAAGCTTAGTGACTTATTACTTAAGGTCTTATAGCTATTAGCTAGGTAATACGACTTAAGGGTATATTTATTAGCGCGCCTCCTTAATACTTAGACCGGTATTATTACTACTTATAATATCCCTCTAGTATTAAGATAAGAGATAATTAGTCTCCGTAGCTTTAGTATCTCTTAGGGCGCCTTAACTTAACCTTTTATAAAGAGTTAAATCTCTATTACTATTAGTGAAGTTATTATTATAAAGGACTATATTATTACTCTCTACCCTTAAGGTCTAACTTTTATAAGGAGCTAATTCAGAGGTCTAAGAGAGCTTTAGTAAGTCGACCTCTATCAGCTCTTATACCTTTAGTACTACCCCCGAGCTTTATAAAAGCTCTGCTAGAGTAATATCTATTAGTTCTAGTACCTCCTTAGTAACTAGTATAGTAGTCTTAATACTAACGTCAGCCTTAACTATAGCTTTATTTAGTTCGGCTATATATTCTATTATAACTATATTAGTAATATTACTAATACTATACTTTATATCTAAAGTAATAATATTCTCTTCTAAGTCCTTAATAAGCTCCCTTAAAGTAGAGGTAAGTTAGCTAACCTTCCTCTTTTTTTTAGGGGAATAGAACGTTATCTTATTAAACCGGACGTTACGCGTGATTATTATATAGTATAACTAGGGTACTTAGATCTTATATAAGTTAGAAGTAATATAACTAACTAAGTATCTAACGTACGCTTTAGAGCTGACTTTAAAGCTTTTATAATTCCTTCTAGCCTCTCTATCAGTTATAACTAGATATATATACGCTTTATACGCGTATACTCCACTTTAGTTAAGTCTTAAGTTAGTTAAGAGCTTCTTTACTATTAGTAGATCGTACTACTAAAAGTAGTTCTGAAACTATTCTTAGAGTACTTAATTTAGACTTCTTATTCTTTAGTATATAAGAGAACTTATATTATAAAAGTAGATTATTATATAATATACCTCTAGGTAAAGCTTCTCTGGCAGGTTCGCCTAAATATATATCTTAATAGATTTAATAATAATCTCCTATCCTATGCGCTTCGCGCTACTTATAGGTTCTTTAGTATATAGCAAGGGATTCTCTACTTTTATCTCTTCTCTTATAGTCTATTCCTTATACCTTAATATACCTTGAATAGCTATAACTAAGGTATTATTATTATACTAAATAATATAGACTAATAGTCTATATTAATACTTAGTCTAACGCTTGAAGTTCTCTAAGACTAGTATAATATAGCTAGCTAACTTACTTAGTAATATATAGCTAAAGAGCTTCCTATTATACTTATCTTTAATAATAAGTAGCTAGTAAGTGCTATTATAATTTACGTTAAAGTCGAATAAGTCTTAGAGGATTTAGTAAAATAGCCTAGCTACTTTATTCTCTAACTCTTATCTTAATATAATATTTCTAGCGTATATAATAGTATAGTCTTTACACTAGATTCTTAATACTCTATTAAATTATACGCCTCTCCCTGCTTTAAGTAACACTTATAAAGTATTCTCTTCTAAATAGCCGGTACATAGGTACTATAGTTACGGAGTTACGGAATATTCCTTAAGTAGTTAACTTAATAATTAGAAACCTTACTTATTTAAGCTATGACTTAGAGTCAGGTATATTATAATAGGCGTACGTATTAAGGTCACTAGGTTATAAGAGTAATAAGAGTATCTAAAAAGCTTATATTTAAAGAAAGTTAAGTTAAACTTTCGAATTAGCTATCTAATAACTACACTTATCTAAACTTCCTTATACTATAAAGTAGTATCTTTCCCTAAGTACTATAGCCCGGTGTCTTTTAGTAACGCCTTTAAGATAATATTAATATAGATATCACGGACTATAGCGATATTATTAAGTAATAAGTCTTAAGTATTCGGACTATTCAGCTTAGCTAGTAAGTTCTTAAATACTCGCTTTTCCTTACTAATAACTAGAATTCATTACGTACTAGCTTCTACGTAATTATTATTAGTAGATCGCTTAAAGGAGCTTAAAACTAGCTTACTCTTATAGTTTACTAGGTGCTTAGTGCTATAGTTATCTACTAAGGTATTCTCTAATAGTATATAAGAAATATTAATAAAGTCCGCGGTATAGATTCCGAGTATCTCTTTAAGGTCTAAGAGCTTTGAATTAATAGTAGTTATATTAATATTTCCGGGGTACTTCTTTTTAATATACTAAGATAACGAGTCTTAGTCTTTACTAGACTTCTTTCTAGTAATCTATATAACCGGGATAGTAGCCTAACTTTCCTTTAAGATCTCTTAGTATAGTTCTATATACTTAAGCGTTTAAGCCGCCTTATAAATCCTCTTAATTTACTTATTATTTAGACGGAATCTTATATTATTAGCTTAAAAGCTATTATAAGTGAAACGGAGCTTCTAGTACTTAATCAGAGGGTACTAGTATCTGATTCCGTAAAAGTAATTAGTCTTCCTATCTCCTTAATTTAAATAGAAGTAATTCTAAGAGCTTCCGGAATAGTCTTACGAGCTTTCTAAATCAGAACAACTACTTAGTATTAGCGTGGTATAGAAATTATTAGCTTCCTTACCTTTGTTTTAGTAGTACTCCTCTATATTCACTATAAACACTAGATCGTACTCCTTTAGTATTATATTATACTAATATCCTAGAGTGTTATCTCTTATAATATCAGCGAGTGCTTAAGTAGCTTAAGTCTTTAACTAAACTAATACTACGTTTAGGAAAGCTTATATATTATATATTTTTTATATATCAGGAATATTATATATTCTTGTAAGACGGAAGTTCTTTTACTATAGCTTATACTACGTATAAAGTTTAATTCGCGACTTCTTATCTTAATATATTAGCAGGCTAAGTGTGTTAGTGTAGTCCGAAATAATAGAGGTTAGTATTACTGCGTCTGAAGGTACTATATTACGCTTAATAGACTTAACTAGCGCTTATAGTCTTGCGGCGCTCTTAGTAGTATTATTATTAATTACATTAGTTAGAATAGACTAGCTAATAGTACTATTTACTTAGTTAAAGAGGTTCTGAATACGGTTATTAAGCGCTGTTTATTTAGCTAGCTTATTCGAGTACTCTCTTATTTAAGCTTTCTAGAGTACCTTAATATCTTTAAACTTAGCTTTTAAGGGCTTACTTATAGATACTAGTAGTTCTATTATACTCTCTCTTTCCTTAGTAGTAGTAGTATTCTATTTCGCTAGTAAATCTAGGTCGACTTATATTAATAACACTATTTACTTACTAAGGTAACTATTTATCTCCTCTTATATAAAATCGTTAATACTTAAGAGATTCAGTTATTACTTAATAATATTTCTAATATTATTAGTATTAAAGTTAATAAATCTTTAGATTCCTTTAAGTTTAGTATAGTACTAGAAGGTTATTTACTATTAAAGCTACTACTTTCTTTAATCAAGAGTATTACTCTTATATTTAATTAACTTATCTTAAAAGTACGTTAATATATTAGAGAGGCTTTTTATAGAACTAATAGTATCGAGAGTATTTCGGGAAGTTCAGGGAGGTATTTAAAAGAGTTCTTTAAGTAGCGGTATAAGTATCTCTTAATACTACTTATAACTTTACTTATACTATGTAGTATACTCGTATAGTAGCTTAAATAAGCGAATATAGCTCTTAACTATTATATACTATAGGAAGGAGCTTTATATAGTATAAAAGTCTTGATTTATTAAAGTATTCTAGAGCTTATAACGGTCCGGTATTTACTCGCTATAAATACAGAAGGCTGCAGTTGATCTCTGATGATCGAGAGGTAAGTATATCACGTAGACGGAAGATAGTTACTAAGTATTAGAATACTATTTAAAGTTAAGCACGAAGCTCTTATCTAATAGTAGACGTACTAGTCTTATATAGAACCTTCGTTCGCCTTAGATCCCTTAGGATACTAGATCCTTAGATCCTTAGATCTATTTTCTTATAAAGGGATCCAGGGATCTAGGGATCTATTATATAACCTATTATCTACCGTGATCTAGGTAACTATTACTACTAAAGCGTGAATATATAATAGTACTACTCGCTGTCCTATATTATTCCCTAGCTAGTACTACCCTATTAATAGTACTGCTCCCTTATTAGTACTAATGCCCCTATAGTACTACTGATAGTTTTATTATTATATAGGTGCTAACTGAACTATAGCGCTAAGGGGTCTATAACACTATCCCCCTCTTAGCTTAGTGTGGTCCCTACGCTTAAGTATAACCTTAAGAAACGTTAATAGTTACTAATAACTATCTTCCTTATCTATTATATCTAGTATTATAAAGAAATCGAGTGTCGCTTAGATAAAGAAAAAACAGAGTATCTAGCTCGCGCTCTATATTAAGCGTGCTACGTAACTCGTAAAGCCTTATTCCTTCTACTATAGCTTTTCCTATACTTACTTCTTAGATTTATCTATTTTAAAACGATACTCTAAGTGTATTCGCTTAAAGCGTTACGATTATAATACCTTAGGGTATATTAAGAGGTTCACTCCTAAACGACTTATATATCAGTTTAAGATAGGAAAAACTATAACCCTTACTTATCCTCTAACGCCTCCCCCTAAGCTTATTAAGGATAATCCTACTTCTTAGTTCCCTGCTTTCGAACCTAACGCTTACCTAGCGTCCTTCTTCGAGGGCCCGGTTCTTAGCCTTAGGTCCCCTTCTTTCTAAGTAAACCTAGATTTCTTTAATAGAATTCCCGTAGAAGCTCAGGGTAATAGAGGTTAGATTTAGGTTCCTAAGTGTTTTCTAATTATAGGTACCTTTTCTATTTAATTAAATATTTTAGTTTACTATAGAAATACTAATAATTAAGAATAGCCTTTACTTCGTATTCAGTGTTCAGATTAATCGGTTGTATTTCGGTAATAGGAGCGGGCGGTGCTCTTAGCGGTACTAGTTCGAGGAGAGATATATAGAATACTGGGTAGATATTTATTATTTTTAGTAGAGCTAGTTAATAATTAACTAGTCCCTTAACTTTAGTAATCCTGAATAGTCCTAGCTTTTTATAATCTAATTTGTAACTTAGTCGTTTAGTTGTGATATTCTTTCTAAGTAAGTAGACTTTATCTCTCTCCTTAAGTGTTAGTCCTATACTACGCTTTCTATTATAATAGATCGCAGATCTCTACGCGATAAAGAGAATATCAGCTGATAATTCTTTATAGAGCTATTTAAGCTTACCTGCTTATAGTATAGCTTCTTGCGTAGTACCCTGACCGGCTATTAGTAGGTTATATACTATAGGATTATACCTATAATTCGCGTAGAACGGCGATACTCTAATAATCTCTTAATCCGCGCTATTATATATAAACTAGGTAAGTAGGAGTAGTTATATCTAGTTGTTCTGCTTATAGTTTATATAATACTAAAGATAAGTCTCTATTATCTAGTTAATTTATTTTGTCTGTGTATTAGTCTAAGGATAGAATATAGTTAATATTTTCTGCTTTATTCTTAAGAGTATAATAAGAGTTTTCTAGAACTTTAAGGTAAAGAGCTTATCTTTATCTGAGATAATCTTATCTAGTATTCCGTAGCTTATGAAAATTGTTCTAAGGAATACTTACGCTATTATAGGCGCGTCCTATGTTCTAAGTACTAGTATTATATACGCGTACTTTATGAACCTATCTATTATTACACAGATCGAGTTATATACGATTCCTATAACTAGGTTTTTCAAGGGTAGTAACTTAACTACGAAATCTAAAGCGATTAATTTCTATAGGCGAGGTAGTATTATTAGTAACTTTATGAGCCTATACAGAGTATAATATGATGCCTTGTTCCGGATATATATATCGTATAATACTACTATATCTTTAACTACCTTCCTTATTCCTGGGAAGTAGTATTCCTTAGATAGCCTAGATAGTGTCTTAGCTACCCCCTAGTATCTATAAGCGAGTAGCCTATACTAGTGTGTGATGAATTTAATCCTATCCCTAGTAGGTATATAGATTTATCCTTAGTATAAGAGCGTGCTATCTGTAGTAAAGGAGAATCCTTCGCTTAGCTGCTTCTTCTGTTCAGCTATAACCGGGTCGTTAGTATAGCCCTTCTAGATTTTCTTAGTAACCTAGCCTGTTAAGGCTAGCTGTCGGTAATTAACTATTAGTGAATCGCTATCTTTCCGTAGTACAGTATGGGATTCGTGAGTTTTATTTACGAGATATTCCGGTTTCCTACTCAGGGCGTCGGCCCTAGCGTTTTCCGTTCCCTTAATATAAGAAATTCGAAGTTTTATAGTAGAGAGTATTTTATACTATTAAACCTAGCGTCGGTTTAATTCTTTAGTAGTTGTAAAGTAAATAAGATTCTTATAGTCTGTTAGGATCTGTACTTCATAGGCGGCGCCCTTAAGGTAGACCTTCTACTTGTGTATAATTGCTAGTAACTCTTTGTTATATATATTATAGTTAAGTTCTGCTAGTGATAGTTTCTACGAATAGTAAGCGACTAGTTACTATCTTCCGTCCTCGCCCGGCTAGCTGAGCACAGCTCTAATAGCGTAGTCCGAAGAATCTGTCTTTATATGTATTTCTTTATTAGGGGTGAAGGAAGTGAGCACTAGTTCCGCGATAAAAGCTGCTTTAAGTGCCTTAAACGCTTTTTATATGTTATTAGACTAGTGGAATTCCTTGTCTTTATAGGTTAACTCTATGAGTAGCCTGGCGATTTTCAAGTAGTCTTTAATAAATCGCCTGTAGAAGTTAGTAAACCTAAGGAATAATTATACTTCCTTGATATTTATAGGCCCTATCTACTTAATAATTACTTTAATCTTTTTAAGATCTATAGCTAATCTTACAGTAGTAACTATATAGCTTAGGAAGATAACCTTATTTACATGGAAGTTACACTTCTCTAGTTTAAGTAATAGGTAAGTGTCCTCTAGCCTCTAGAGAATAGCTATGATATCCTTCATATATTGCTCCTCTGATTTAGAGTAGACTAGTATATTATCTAAATAGTATATATATATTACATCTAAGTAAGGCTGTAAAATATTGTTAATTAGACGCTGAAATATAGCTAGTGTATTAGTCAAGCTGAAGGGTATAACTATATACTTATAGTAACTAAAACAAGTGTGAAATACTATCTTTTCTTCTTCTCTCTTAGCTATCTTAATAAGGTTATACGCTCCTTGTAAGTTAAGCTAAGTGAAAATCTTAGCTCTAACAAGTCTATCCTGTAGCTCCTTGGCTAATAGTAGTGTATAATGATCTTTCTTTATAACGTTGTTTAATCAATAGTAGTTGATATATATTTGTTATCTACTGTTTTTCTTTTCTATGAATAAGATATTACTTCCCTACAGAGATTTAGACTCTTAGATAAATCCCTTCGCTAGGTTTTCATTAATATATTACTTAATCGTTATTAAGTCTATTACTAAATATTCCCTAAGTAGTTAGAATATTAGTTTAGTACCTAGTTTTAACTCGATCCGATAATCGTAGTCCTAGTGTTTTAATAAGGCCTTAATACCTTGTTCCTCCTTGAATAGTGCTATAAACTTCTTATATACTAATAGTATATCCTTTATTAGTGGACCCTTGTCTTAGTATCTGAGCTCTTCCTTAGAGGTAGTGCTAACCTCTCGAATACTTACTGCTTCTATTCCCGGTAGATAATAATAATCTTAGTAATAACTAAACTTAAGTTTTCTTATCTACTAATTAATAACAGGATTATACTTTTCTATTTATAGTAACCCTAGGATAATATTATACTTTCTAATCCTAATAACGTTAAATTAGATTATTTCAGAGTGTCCGGCGATACTTATATAGACTAGAGCAGTTTAAACCTCGATTAGTCTATCGGAGGCGACCTTATTATCCGCTAGTACTAGGTAGTATCCCTTATCTTTTACTTCGGTTAATAGGTAGTGCTTAAGTATAATAGTAGGAGATATAAAGTTCCCTTGTGCTCTAGAGTCTACTATTACCTAAAGCTTAACTCTCTTGATTTTAACCTCTAATATAAGATATTTATCTCTAATAGCGGTAAGTTACCGTATATAGAAATATTCCTAATATACGCTATAGTCGAGGACACTTTCCTATACTTTTCGATTACTATAGCTTAGGCTAACCTTATATACGAGCCCTATTCCGAGTTTAGTATATGTTACTAGGTTATATATCTTGTAATAGTACTAGCTATTATTATTAATATAGACCTATATCCTATTATATCGGTTCTTAGCTATGATTTCCTATTCCTCGCTTACCTCTAGTGGCGCGCTAGTATTAAGAATAACGGTATTCTGGAGTAGTAAGTGCTATATAAAGGTCGTCGGTCTTTCCCAGCTGCCGGCTATTCTCTATCTAATACGCTTATAGTCCCGGTAGACTACTTTATACTTTACCCCTTACAGTAGACCCCTTAAGCTAATAAGGCCTGGTTCTTAATAAGTAACCCCGGTAGCTATATTAGTCTAGTAGCGAGTATTATAGCTAACCTAATATAGGCTCTCTTTTCTTTAGGTAACTTCCTAAGTTTTACCTACTCTTAGTCCTAAGAGTTCAGATTAAGGTAGCCCTGGTTCTAGAGTCTACTCAGGTTCCTAGGCCTCCTCCTTACTATCACTTAGTATTAGCTCTATATTATTATCTAGCCTAGAGCTATTATTATCTTGATATATATAGTCCTCAGGGGGCGTGCTAATAACGGTTTACTCGAGCTGATCCACGACGCTCACGGAATCTCGCTTACTATTATTAGAATCACCTAACTAAGTGTAGATATAATTCTCCTTAAGCTTATCTATAGTTATATATTAATACGTTATAGCGAGTTATCGTATTAGTTTATTATAAGAGCCACGTCTTATTACGTTAGTATATTTCTTATTTATTCACGACTTCTTTTATTAATAAGAGCTAGCTATATAACTAGGAAGGCTATACTTGAAGTATAGCTTCTTCTCTTATTACTTACTTATAACTTTCTTAGATAGCCCGCTGCTACGTAGCTTTCCTTAATAACTTAGCTTCCGGAACGTCGTATTAAGTTCTATTTCCTAAGAGTAGAATAGTTTCTTATTATTACTTCCTCTTCTTTAGTATATATATGTTCCGGAGCAGTATTAGCCTTTCTTCTTAAGTGCTCTCTTATAGTTTTAGTTGTTAATCTTAATAGCTATTTCGATAAGTTCTTATAAGTTAGTAAGCGTGTCTGATCTTGCTATCTTATCTTTCACTCTATCTTTTAACCTTTTATAATACTATACCCGAAGGGTGTTATTATTCTAGCTAGTCTAATTCATGAATTACTAGAAGGCGGTAGTATATATAGTTACTAACTCGACTTACTTTAAGTTCTAGATATTCCGTTTAGTAGTATAGTTCTAATTGATATCACTAAAGACACGGTTAATTTTATACTTGAAACCTTTAAAGGTTATAAAGATCTTCTAGGATTCCTTAGTTATTACTATAGAGACTCTCTTATCCTTAGTCCGGTTCTAAATATAATCCGAGAGGAAAGTCTTAATCTAGTTAAAAGTAGATCCCCGGAGGAAGGACGAAGCCTAAAGGACTTTATTAGTCTCTGTAGTGAACTAGTAACTATTGAAGCTCGTATAAAGCTTAACTTATATAAGGTATACTCTGAGCTTAGATCGGTCTCTATAGTAGAGATCCGGGGCAGCGATCTTAAGTATATTCTTTAAGTTAAAGACCTTAGCAGGAGCTAAGTAGTCGTTTAATAATCCTTTAATAGAGGATATATTATTTTCGTGAGTTAGTACTTCTAACGAGAAGGTACTTAAAGTGTAATAGTCCGGTATTTACTTGCTATAAATATAGAAAGCTGTAGTTAATCTCTAATAATCGAGAGGTAGGTATATTATATAGACAGAAGATAGTTACTAAGTATTAGAATACTATTTGAAGTTAAGCACGAAGCTCTTATTTAATAGCAGATATACTAATCTTATATAGAACCTTCGTTTACCTTAGATCCCTTAGGATACTAGATCCTTAGATCCTTAGATCTATTTTCCTATAAGGGGATCTAGGGATCTAGGGATCTATCACGTGACCTATCGTCTACCGTGATCTAAGTAATTATTACTACTAAAGCGTAAGTATATAGCAGTACTACTCGCTGTCCTATATTATTCCCTAGCTAGTACTACCCTATCGATAGTACCGCTCCCTTATTAGTACTAATACCCCTATAGTACTACTGATAGTTTTATTATTATATAGGTGCTAACTGAACCGTAGCGCTAAGGGGTCTGTAACAGAGCTCCCTTATAAGAGGAAGCTCTAGGAGTTCTAATTATATAAGCAGCCTCTGGTTAGCTGGAGCGCCTTAGGGAGTGCCTGAGGTGCGTCAGGTGCACGATATCTACTTTATTAATAGTAAAGGTAATCTTATAACGTATCTCGCTAGCCTCCTAGAGCTCCTTAGCTATAAGAAAACAGGTGTAGGTATATTCTATTAATATCCCGCGTATTTATCCTGACTTTTAATAGAATAATATTCTGTAATTCTTCCTCTCTTTTATTAATTCGGGATTACTACGTAGAATATCAGCTAGTTCGTTCTTAATAACGTAACGAATAATAATATAATACTTATTAAACTCTTTAAATATTATAAATTCGACCTTAAATAGAAGAGATTATACTACGTTAGCTATATACTAAACTTAATCGCGGAGGAGTATTTATTTAGATAAGATACTACTAGTTTTAAAAGAGAATATTAAGCTATAGGCGCGCTAGCTTATTAATAGCTATAGAGATAATAGGGAGAGCTTAGGAAGCTCTATAACTTAGTAGCGCATATTATAGCCTCTAGTAAGAGATCTGATCTCTTTATTAAACTATAAAAGGAATAGAATAATAAAGTAGCTCTTAGTCGAAGTTTAAAGCTTATATTAGATAGTAGAATACACTAGAACGCTTTATACACTATAATAACTCAAGCACTCCTTCTTCGCGAACCTCTCGATTAATATACTTATAAATTACAAGTTTCTAAAGATACTAAAGACCTAAAGGTTTATAACAAAGACTACTTATTAGATAATAAATAGATAACTCTAGAGATAATCTCTAAGTAATTAGAACCTCTCTTTCGTATTATAAAAGCGCTAGAGAGTAATATAAAACTGAATAAAAGTATAAGGAAGCTATTATATAAAGCGCTTTAGGAGGTTCTACTAGCTTTTAAAGGTCTCTTATCTTCCTTTAAAGCTCTCTAATATTAAGCAGCGAATAGAGAGTTTAATAACTGAATTTAATAGTTAATTACCTTAGCCTAGAATAAAGCGAAGGAATACTATATTAAAATAGATATCTCTATTACATAATAAGCTTCTTTAGTTCTTCACTCTCGATAGAAGTAGAAATACTTTAAAGATAAATAGACTAGCGCTAAGAGGTCTTATATAATAAATAGTAAGAGAGCGTTAAAGGCTCTATAAGAGAGAGATTATAAGTCAGAACCTTCACTTCGTTAAGAATCTCGCTCTCTAGAGCTTAAAAGTAATACGTAAGTTAATTACCTTAAATAACTACTTAATAACCTTACGCTAATTATAGTAACGAATACTCTAGTTCAACCTTTAGCACGAAGAGATTAACTCGCTCTTTACCTTAAGGAGCCTTATAAGAATACTCCTTCTTTATAATATTAGAGATCGAAGTAAGCTTAGTAGCTATAGTTAGCTTTAATAGCGCTTAATTTCTTATCTGTTCTTATTATAAGTTCTAAGTGCAAGTATATATTCTCTTCCTATGTAAAATAAACTACTTCAGAGACCTCTAATCTCTCTAGAGAGATACTATAGTATAAGGAGTGTTTAAAGAATTAAGAGTATAGAGGGGCGATTAATATATTATCTTATAATAATATAATTTAGCTCAGAATATAATTTTTTACAGCTTTAGTTTTAACCCCTATAGCTTATTAGTAGCTTATAAGTTCATTAGTTAAGTTAGTTAGCTCCTAATTTATATATAAGTTAATTAGTTAAGAGATTAGCTCAGCTAATAACTAACTGATTAGCTTATTAGGACCTCTGACGAAGCCCTCCACTTAATTTTAGTCCTTGGGGAAACTCTTACTTGGGTAATGCAGTCGTTGATTTTGGCAGTACTGCAAGGTGTCTGGGGGACGGGCTCGGGGAGGGCGATAGCTGATGCCAGAGAGGCAGCAGCTGCGAGGATAGTCAAGATAGAGAAGTGCATTTTGAAAGATTTTGATTGTATTGGAAGCTTGATGGACAAGTTTGTATGGGAGTGAATTTGAAAACGGAGAGGAGCTGATGCAGAAGGGAATTGAGTCGTGATTATCGGCCTTCATATATTTTTTCCAAGTTAGTAGCTACTGGGCGGCCTTGAACAATTCCTTGAACAAGTTTTCGCGCTTCGGAGTTGATGTTTCCCGACTTGAAGTCAAATATATTTGCCAAGCGAGATTCTTGGAGATATACTTTTACCTGGTACGTGTCCCTTTGTTCCTTCACATTCCGTATATCATGCACTCCTGAATGGAATACTCAATTCGAGATGCAATTCTTCTTGTTATCCATTCTTTGTATCAGATGAATAAGCCATAGAGGGGGACTTGGAGATTGACGAGACGGCGGCGTGTATCGACTCTACTATTGTCAAAACATCCATGACCTGAACACACCTCGCTCAATCTGTTGCAAGACTTGTCTCGACATTCTATGACGTAACTGGAACACCGAGATGCTGTATTATAATAAGTATCTGTTCTTTCAAGCCATAGAGCTCATTGGTGCAAGATATAAGAATTAAGAACTTCCCAAGAGCACCAGGGAAATTATCGTCAAAGTATCATCATTGAACGAAAAAGAGAGGTGGAAATCTGTTCTTGAATTCTCCGCACCTTGATGAGCAGCCATTGTCTCTGATGCAAAGATCGACGCATTAGCAGTAACAGCATCATCTTTAAGCATGAAGGCTAAATAGTTCTACGAACTTCTTCACAAAGTTGTGAAATTATGGACCTCCCAAGTTATGAAGCCAGCCTCGTCGGGCTCACTACAGTAATATCAGTAACTAGTATTATAGTAATATCAGTAACTAGTATTAATCGGCATTTTAAGCGAGCCTTACGAAAAGTCGCGTCGGATTTTCCCCTGCTATCTCCTATATTCACGCCTCTCTATACTATACCTCTAAAACACTTTTAGAATTAATAGTAAATAGCTTAAATTAAAGGTTAATAATTGCGCTTTTTAATATATATTTTTTTAAGTTATTATAATACTTACTTATTTAAATATTAACGTCGTAGTGTGTATTAAAGATACTTTTTACGAACTAGGAGTTATCTTTAATAAGGAATACTTATAATCTATTACTAAGATATATAATATAATAAAATAAATAGTTTACCTCTATAAAGCTAAAGTAAATACTAGCCTACTAGTTCTACTAAGATCTAGTAGTCCTATTAAGATTTTATTAAAGGAAATAAAGTAATCTATAAAGTTATTATTAGATAAGATACTATAGTTATATTAGAATAAGATTATAGAGTTTCTATAAGACGTATATAACGTTATAGTCTCTTAACTAATAGTCTATAATATACTACGCTAAATTAGGCTTACATAGAAGAAATTAAAAGTTATAGCAGCTTAATAGAATAAGGAATTATATATAAAATAAGTATATTAACTCTAGGGGTTTATAGTAAACTAAATCGTCTATATAAATAAATTTAGTAATAATAATAGAACTAAAGATTAATATCATAGCTAATCTAACTCTAGAGCTTGAGTAGTAGTTTATAAGTAATTACAGAATAAAGAGCGAGTCTTTGTTCTACTAGTATATATAGTTAATAGATATATTACTCTCTCTATATTTATAAGTACTTATAATAGCGATATATTTAAAGATTTCCTTATAGATAATATTTTACCTTTTTATAACACTTTCCTAGCTCTGCGAAGTATTATAATACTTAATAATATATTAATCTATTATTTTAATATTAACTGAATTTAAGTATAGTTTAATAGATATAAAGTATTACTACGATTTCTCCCTTTATATTCCCCTGATTTTAACTTAATTAAAAAGAGTTTTAGTAACCTAAAGGCTTATATTTATTATTATTATTACTATAAGGAAAAGTATAAATATACCTTATACTAAGATTTCTTAGAATAAGTATATATTAAGTATAAAATAAGACTAGAAGCTACCTAGTAAGTAAGAGGTTATTTTAGGAATATAAGAATTAAAGGAGTATAAGATAATTACACTTAATTTTATATAATATTCGCTTCTAGCTACTATAGATAATTAAGATTATAATATTACTTAAACGTATAGATATATAAAGATTATAGTTATATAACTTTTAGTATATAAAAATATTAAATTCTTAAGTAATTACTAATATATAATATAACTAACTTTATAAAATAAATAGATACTATTAAAAAAAGTACTTCTTAAGCTTATCTTATATAGAAATACTTAGTAGTTATTAAAAAAATTAGTATCTTATTCCTTATTTAACTTACTTATTTACTAATATATATTACTATTATTTCTAATATTTCTGAAGTTTAGTAACTTTCTAGTAGCTTTAGCTTTCTCTTATACCTTTAGCTTCTTCTTATATTTAAGCTTAAACTTAAAGACTTACTTAGAAATAAAATCTATTATACTAGCTTTAATACTACTTAATATAATTAATTCTTTATTATAAAGTTAATTAATAGAAAGAATATTAGTATCTTTAAACTTTTTAAAAGTAGTTTAAATTAATAGCTAATAAGTAGAGAAAGCCTTACTTTTAATAAAGTAATCTTTAAAAGCTATTATTTTATTTTCCTCTCTTAAGCTTAGTTAAAGTAGTAAAGATAAGAAAACTATATTTCAGATATTACTAGAACTTTACTTTTATAAGGAAAGTATTACTAATTAAAAAGAGAAAGAGGTACTTATAATATAGATAGCTCTACTAGAGCTATATTACTAGTATCCTTAAAGAGCCTAGGGATATATAGGTACTAGTAGGAGCTATAGAGCTAGTATTACTATAGGTATATTAATAATTAAGTATATAAAACTACTACTACTTATATCTGATTTTAATATAATTTCCTTCTTCTTTTAATTAGACTTATAACCTTTAGATAATTTGAAATTTATTATATATTTACTATTCTAGTATTTTATAATCTACGCTAGTAAAGGAGTATTTATATCTACCCTAGGGATTTATAAGGTAATTACATATACTTATTCGTCCTATTTAGTGATTAAGATTATATAATATATACCTCTACTCTTAAGTATATAATAATAGCTTCTTTTATTATTATAGTATAATTTAAAGTAGTAGTTTATATAGAAAATCGATTTATAAGTTAAAGTATATAAAGAGGCCTTAGCTTTAGCTTAATACTTTACCTTAAGTAGTTTACTAGTAATTATATTTAGAAGCTCTTCTACTTCTAGAGAAGCTTTAGATTAGAAATTATTATTATTCCTTAAAGAAGTATTACTTAAAAGCTCTAGTAATAGTATATAATAAAAATTAACTACATAAGCTTTACTTTTAACTTATCCCTTAGCTTTTTATAAGACTAGCTTAAGAGTCTTCTCTTAATTAAAGATTTACTATAGAGCTTTAATTAAAATAGTAAATACTTATTTAACTCTTTAGTAGTTAAATAAACATAAGAATATGTAAAGGTAGTAGTAACCACTTCTTTACTATACCCGATTAGGAAGAGTCTAGAGCTCGGCAAAGCTCGGTAAGACTCGGTAGAGCTCGGTTAACTCTGAAGGGGTTTACCGACAGTTACCCACTTAGTTATACGCAAAGGGAAATAGCTCTACGCTACTATAGGAGTTTACGTCAAGTTTTACGTCAAGTGTAATTAGGCCTAATCGGGAATAGCCCGGGGAATTTGTCTATATAGGCTCGAGCGCCCTCTACGGAATCGAGGGCTCCTCAGCTTGATATTCGCGCTAATAGAGAGGTTATCACCTGATCCGTGGTTATTTCGCTCACGTGCTAGCTAACGCTAAACCGTGCTATTACAGAATACTCGAAATTTATATAGATTATTCTTATCTATTAACTTAATATATATTCTACTCTTCTTTAAATCTCTATTTATTATAACTTATAACTAAGCTTTAAGTTTATTTACGCTTTATAACCTCTTAGTATTTTCTTAAGGCTTTATTATTTTCTTATAGACCTTAAGTTATATAGTAGTAAGAGTCTACTTATCTTAAGAGTTAATATTATTATAAAGAGGTATTAAAAGCTTATTTTATCTATCTAGCTCTAGAGTTATAATCTATATAACTATTAATTAGTTTCTAAAGTTAATAGAAGAGTTAAATAGCTTCTTTTAGCTTAATAAGAGAAAGCTTAATATCTTAATAGTATATTCTTTATTTTTACTTTTAAATAGAGAGATTAAAAGAGACTCTAATTTATTTTCTAGTTTAGTAAATAAATTATTATCTTATTTTAAGTTTTTAGTATTTTCTATTATATCTTTTAATTACTTTTTAGTAATAATATTAGCTCTAGGATACTTTCTAGAAATTAATTTATAAGAAATTAGTAATTAAGAAGAAAAGCATACCTTTAAAGAGTTACTATTAGATTTATATACCCGCTTTAATTATATACTTATATCTAGTAGTAAACCTTATAAACACTTAGAGCTATAACCTTAAGGTATATTAACTTTAATATTCCGAAAGTTTCAAGTATTTTAGACGTATTATTATTAAGTAATTAAAGGTAGTTCTAATATAGGGGGGCTAGAATAAGGGGTTAGATACAACTTTTAGTGAGGCTCGCTTAATATACGGATTAATACTAGTTACTGATATTACTATAGCGCAAGGCTTTGCCGAAGAAAAAAAGTTCAAGTTCAAGGTTCAAGACAGGAGAGCTCTCACATCAACCACCAAAACCAAACCAAACCAAACCATCAAAACAACATCCCTACCACAATCCTCTCCCCAATCCCACCAATACAATCCCAATCCCAATCCCCTCTTTCCCATCATGCTCTCCCTCAGATCCCTCGCCCGCGCGGCCCCAAGAACAGTCTCCAGATTAAGCACATCCGCCGCAATCCGGCAACAAGCAGTAGCAGGAGCAAGCCGACCCTCAACACTCCTCCAAGCCGCATGGAAGCCATCGCGATGCAGCACAGCTCTATTCTCCAGCTCGGCCGCGAGGAGGGCCACCTCCGGGGAGACTGATGTCGAGTTGGCCGCTAAGCTGGACTCCGAGATCCAGATGGAGAACGAGATGAAGGAGGAGGGCGGCATCCCTACCAGCGTGAAGGATTACCTTGAGAACGGACCCTTTGAGATCATCGACACGCCGGGTCAAGAGGAGGTTGTGCTTACGAGACAATTCGGTGACGAGAAGTATGCAGATCTTTCATCTTCTCTAAGGGTTAAAATTTCAATTGGCTAATGAACAATAAAAAAAATTCAGGATCCGCGTCACATTCTCTATCGCAGACCTCAACGCCATGGACCCCGAGGCAGACTACCAAGACCCAGCCATGAGCGACGAAGCCGATGAGGGCAGCAAGTCCGCCGAGGAGCAAGGCGAGGAGTCCGCAGAAGGCGAGGAAGAGCAAGACCAGTCGTTCCCCGCCCGGCTGAACATCGTCGTCGAGAAGGCCAGCAAGGGCGCTCTGGCCGTCGAGGCCGTCGTGCAGGATGGCATGGTTGTCATCGAAAATGTATACTACTACACCGACGCGGCACACGCACACGCCAAATCCGCCGAGAAGGTCCACGAGAGACAGGATCTGTATGTTGGTCCGCCGTTCGGAAACCTCGATGAGGATCTGCAGGTTTTGTTGGAGAGGTATCTGGATGAGCGGGGGGTGAACACCGCGTTGGCGATCTTTGTGCCGGATTACATTGATATGAAGGAGCAGAAGGAGTATGTCCGGTGGTTGGAGAACGTCAAGGGTTTTGTTGAGGCTTAGAGTGAGTGTTTTGGGATTTTGGCTGAGCAAACTTTACTTACTGTACGAGCGGAGGAATGTTTTTTCTCTTCGATTTGTTGTCTGAACACACACCCCATTTCCACTCTGAATGCCGGCTGAACCGCTGGAGGTTTCTTCTGTATACTATGTATGGGTCTAGGCAGGTGTTATACCACGGCATTCGATGCTAAGTACTTCGTAATGACTAAAGATACTTGTACTATACCAAACTTCGTTTATTGCAGTTGTGTGAACGTGTGCACGCTTACTCTATTGTCATCAAAGTGAAGGGAATGCTTCTTTTCATTGCTGGATTGGTGACAAAACCCTATATATGAATCAGATTTACCTGTCGAGCTTCAGCAGCAACTCATCGGATATCAAGCGAAATTGGGCCTCGGATTTTGTGATCTGACCAGCTCAAAGATTCCACGTCCTGGAACAAGAATCAGTGACTTTCTTTCATTACTGCAGACCATGAAGACCAAAGTATCCATGAATATTTACAAAGCAGACCAATGACCCTATCCCTAACTCCAACGCCTAGCATTCTAAAGATGGCTCGTGACAACTTGAAAACAACATCATTACCTCCCATTTCACCCGCTCACCCTTTTATCCCTGATTTCTTAAGCTATCTTACTTGTCTCTAAGCAGGACTTCCACTTCCACTCTTCTTCTTCTCCTCCATCCCAAACTCCGTCTCAAGGATATTGCTCAAATCCAATCCTTTTACAAAGAGACAGATTGGCAACCCAATAACCGCAAAAGCGATACTAGCATACCAAACAACCTTCAGCGCATCAACATAGATACCAACCACAATCGGCCTAACATTGGCTCCAAGACTGGCAATGAAGACAGCTGTGGCACGCTCATATGCTCTGCCATTGACGAGCTGAGCGGCGATAGCCGGGGCATTGGCGAGACGTTCCTTGACCAGATGATTGACACGGTCATTGAAGATCGCGGAAGGGATGGCGATGCCCCAGATCGAGCCGAAGGAGCGCATGAATGTCCAAGTGGCAGTTGCAGTTGCGACTTCGCTTGGTGGGAGGGATGCGAGGAGAGGGGGAATCATGGAGTTGTAGACCATACCGTTGCCGAGTCCAAAGAGTACTTGAAATCCTACCCATGCGGCGATGGAGGAGTCTTCGTCGAGTAGAGCGAAGAGACCGCAGCCGAGTGACATTAGTACGAAGCCTAGGTAGTGGAATATCCTGTATTTGCCAGTAATCGTAATGATTACACCTGAGATGGCGGCAGCTGGAGCGATGGTCGTGGCAGTTGGGAAGAGCTCGACACCTGCTCTAGAGGGTGAGGCACCCTTAACAGCCTGGAAGTATACTGGTAGGAAATAAGTGACGTATAGGAGAAGAATGCCGTGAACAAATGCCATGATGTAGATGGAGACCGAGGTGCGATTGGAGAAGAGTTGAGGTGGCATAGTGGGCTCATCGACGTAGCCAGAGATCTGGATCAGAGCAAAGGCCGCGATTCCAAGGAAACCAATGATCATGGGGACGAGAATGTGCCATGACTTCCAGGAGAATTTGGTGCCTCCCCAAGCGAGTGCGAGAAGGATTGCCGTGACAGCACCGATGAGCACGAAGTTACCTAGCCAGTCAACACGCTTCGTTCGGTCCCAGATTGTTCCGACGCGACGATACTTCAAGTTAAGGAACGGAACAATGAAGCAAAGTGCCAGTCCAGAGATGGGCAAGTTGATGTAGAAGATCCATCGCCATGTTACGTGTTGAGTAAAGATACCACCAAGGACAGCTTCATGTTGTTAGCAAGTTAAGTACGAGAGGGCTAGGAGCACTTACGTCCTATGATGGTTCCAATAGCATACGTCCCAGCGAGAAGACCTGTGTATTGACCTCTTTCTCGAAGAGGAAGCAGATCACAAATAATGATCTCTCCCAAAGTAATGATACCACCACCGCCAACACCCTGGATAGTTCTCGCGGCAATGATCATGCCAATATTCGTTGCACCACCAGCCAGACCAGAGCCAAGCATAAACAACAGCACGGAAGCGATAGTCAACGATCTCCGTCCGAAGATATTGGCAGCTTGACCGAAAAGAGGCTGGACGGCAGTAGAGGCCAGAACATATGCGTTTGCGACCCAGACAAAGAGTTCGTCAGCATTGAGGTCCTGGGCGATGGTTGGGAGGGCGGTTGAAACGATGGAGAGATCGATGGCGACCAGGAGAGTCGTGACGCAGACGGAGACGAAAATCATCCAGAATCGCCAGTCTTTCTTTCCTCCTTCTTCAGCTGGCTCTCCAGAGACCACGGGAGGGTTACCCGCATCGCGAGACGATAGGGACGTAGCATCGTTCGTGAAGAGAGGTTTGGGGAGCGGGGAGTGGTGCAAGGTACAGCAGCACGTCTTTGAGGATGCCAGCGAAGCTACATTCTCTCTACTCTGCGTCTGGCTGTTCTTCCTAGCATCGGGAGAATAATGAAGGGAGCAGCAGAACTCTGCTGCGCCGTCGTGGCTCGAGCCGTGATGGCTTGACATAATGGACAGCGAGGGTTTGGCAGGATCAGGAAGGAATGAAGCCAACGATCATGAAAAGTTGTGCAGGGTAGAGGACTTCGCACCGAGCACGAAGAGAGAGATGTGAGGATGTGGGAGGAAATAGAACTCGAAAGGAAAAACTGGCCGACGCCTAACCTATATACTGAAATCCCTTTCGGTGGGTTTTGAGGAACTGAGTACAAAGAAGGAAAGAGCGTGTCTCAGCTATTCGGTGGGTATTATTGGCCGCCCACGGCAAACATGCATCGTGGAAAATGGTGGAAGTTTGCATTGCTCCGTAGAGCATGTAAGGGCTGTTTCCAAATACATTACGTCCGTACAGAGCCAAGAGGCTGAGGATGCTGGATGTTAGTTGCGCCGGCGGTGTTGTACGAAAGTCAGCGGCAGGTCACGACATACGCTAGTTTTCGTCCGAAACCTGACAGCTGGAATGTTTGTACCACCGGATGGTTTCGGTGGCTTCTACGGTTATTGTAAAGGCTGACAGCAAGGCGCTGAGATGGATGAATGAGGATAAAGGAGGGAGGTATCATCGTGGTCGGAGTTCAACGATTCAGTCGCCTGCATCGATTCGAGATTCGCTTGGATGCAGTCATCCTGGCATGCTGAGTAGTCTGAGTTTTACGCAGTACTGTAAGATATATTACTTATCATCTCTACGATGCTCCAATGTCTCTTCATGGGTGCTGGACTTGTTTTTTTTTTGGCCGCTGCATGAATATGGCCACAGCAGCTAAATCCTAACTTTTAAATCCTTGTGTATCTCATCAATGCTCTCTCATGTCAACAATCTAATTCCTAGCACAGAGATGGCTCTTGAGATGGCTCCTCGAGTCGTCGAGCCTTCGAGCCTATGCTTTCCTTTCTATTCTACCCCAAACCGATCCAAGAGACATCCTGCACTGCTACCCAAAGCTCCAGTAGCTTTTGAATTCGCTTGAGAAATAAGTCTCAAATGAGATTTTGCTCAAAAGAGGTATCGTCAAATTCTATACTAATGTCCATACAACTCAATATCTACAAAAACTCCGAAAACTCCACAGATCTAGTATCCTGTATCCATCCGGGACTCCAGGCTACCATGGACTCAATTATATTCAGCATATTGACAAAACAAACGATACCTCTATTCTGGAGGAGGCGGTAGTGGATCATTCACAATCTGATCTACACTGCACTATTTGGTTGTCAGCTTTCGTCCGATACTCCGCAACAATATAAGTTTTGACTTACCAACTTATATTCAGGACACCATTCGTCCAAACTAGCCATCTGATCATCTACCCATCTATGTACCTGATGTATACCTAATGGATGCGGATAATCAATTGTTTCAACACTGAATGTTCTCGCGACCTCCATCGTCGGCAGGTTGATTGCACCCTTGTCTTTAGGCTTAATACCTTCATTGGCTTCCTCAGCCTGTAACTCCGTCATCCTACATAAATTAGCATGGTCTCCCAGTCCCTTGCGCTTCGAAAAAAAAAAAATCCTGCCACAACTCACCTATTAAAGTACCACATATCTTCAAACCAATCCCCCTCCTTCTGCGTCGTTTCCCAATCATAATCCTCCAGCACCCTCAATACCGTACTCCTCTTCCTCAAACTCAACCCACCATTATACGGCGTCCCCCCTTCCTTCGCAATCGGCGCCCCCACCATATCGTACTCGAAGAAATCATCCACGCTCCTCGCCGCATTCGCGCAAAGCATACTATCGCTCTGGAAAATCAACACATACTCCACCGGATCCAGATCCTCCCAAAACCACGTATCAGTCATGAATTTATTCAGCGAGTCGGAATTCGTGAAGAGGACCGTCTGAGGGAGCAGGCGCACTTGGATCGTGCCGGTCTTGATGTATCGCGCAAGCGCGGCAGATGTCGCAAACATGCCGACTGATTCCGGGGACGTGTATATGAGGATTGGCCATGAGGGGCCGAGGACGCTGCTGAAGTGGAGGATGAGAGGTATGAGGTTGGTGCGGAATCGGGTCTCGACTATTACGGCTGCTTTAGTAGAGACATTGCCGTTGAAGGTAGGTTCTGGCAGACTCGAAGTCGCTGGCGCAGGGCGCGATTTCCAGTCTGTTCCTTTTGTAGGCGATTTTGCTTCTTTCTCTGTATCTTCTGTGGCTGGAATTATAGGTCGGTGGCTCTGGTAGACGCTGATGATCGTGTGTTGAGGAAAAGCCAGTTTTACTATCCAGATAACGACGAGGAGAAGGAAGGCTCCTAGTATGATATTTCGAGATCGCCGCCGCCGTTCCTCCAGCGATGTGAGTTGTGCCATGCTGTCTTGCGGCTGATTCGCCCCAGAAATGTGATGATCCAGAAATGTTCAGCTCAGCATCTAGCTGGTCATGTCCAGGTGGACCCTCCAATTTGATATTCGCAGAAGTCACCCAATATTGTGTATGCGTATTGTGTATGTGATATTGTCCAATTGCGATTGTCTTCGTCTATCCTGAGATATGTTGTGAAGGAGGAAACGGCCGTAAAGGTTAATGGTCGTCGAAAAGGGGATCGATATCAGGATCAACCTAGAGATAATTCTAGACTGACGCACGGGTGGGGATCTGGTGGATCCACCAATCCCTCTGCTTCGGCACTAGACTGCAGCCTCAGTGAGACCCTTACCTTTCCTACATGGGATCTCCCATCAAAGTCTCCTTCTCACAAGCATCCTCTCAAATTAATAATGGGAAATAACCCAGATCTCAAAATATCCGTTCGGAAATTCCGGGCGATCGTACCTGTTTCGTTTTGTCGGACAGCAGGCCTGCGCCAGAAAGCTGGGATGCTCGGAACTTTGACTTTTTCATGAGTTCCACCGCATGGGGTGTTAGTGGAGAAAGGTTTCAGCTGGGCTCGAGGGGAAGCGATAAGCCTTTCAGGGTTGTGCAGGACACTGCAGCCTTTCGGGCGAGCTTTGATTGGTCTCGCTTGTGTCTGGTGGAAGCGAAGGGGATTAAGAGCTTCAAGAATAGCAAGAAAGAGTGGGAACTTTGGTTGTTCGAGAAGTAGGAGCGCTTCAACAAAGTACGGTAAATAACTAATGTAATTTAAGGACAATAGCCTTTCCTGCAACAGAAATCCAGGTGATAAGTGGTGAGTTTCCTTACAGGGTATTGTAGATAAATTTCCAAAGGCTCGCTATATTACCAAGCAAACTGTGAGGAGAAGAGATAGCAAGATGAAGTTCATCTGAAAATTTCTCTCTGGTTCGTTATCTTTGGAGATTTTTGGGATAGTTTCGGGTACCACAGGTGCTATGGATCTAAGTTTGGGTTAGGTTCTGTTACCAAAATAGCTATCTTTTGGGTGGTGTGGTGATAGCACATACTAGGGACCCAACAATTCATCAAGGTTCTAACAGTTATGATAATACCGGTGGAGAATGCCGTCCAACTGCTGTAAACTCTTGAGAAAAGAAATAGATGCCACTCTTCATTTTCGTTGGGCACCCATAGACCCTGTATCATCCAACCTTGCTAACAATATTCCCAAACCGAGTTACTTTATCCGAGAAATTTGGCTGTCCCGACGAGCCAACAGCCTCCTTGGTCATTCTCATTTGGAAGAAACGTTGTAGGCTGAAATCGACAGAGGCAGCTGTTGTTTTGCTGGGTTTTTGTATTAGGAGCCGTAAAATCAAAATTTTACAAACAAATGTCTGTCGTGAATCTATGTGACGTTCTTGGTGTTGTGTCGTGTCGGGTGGGAATCAAGGACGATATAAAGGGAGCGGACGCAGACGTGGACGTGCTATTTCAGGCCTTATAAGATTGTGAGAACTCAAACTTGCTAGCGGATGTCGAGACTAGGAATATACAAGTGATGACTCTCCTAGGTAAGTAAAGTAGAGGGTAAGGTATGTAGGTACAGATTTGTCATCTTCTACCAAGTTGGGAAGATCAAAGAACAACGGATACGCATCCCAAATCCCATATTCTATCGCCTATGCATGTAAGGGGAAGCACGGGGGGGGGGGATGGGGAGGAAATATTAAGGAAACTACCGTCCAAGTCAAGCAGGTCCCTAGCTCCCCAAGCATAGGCTTCTTCTGCGTGTCTGCCGATCATCAGTTTACACGATGAACTCCTAAATGCCGGACGAGTACCCAACTACCAGTGTGCGAACTTGTTCTGTTTTTGCGGTTAGTCATGTAAGAGTGATTGATGATCAGGTCGATTTCGTCTTGTAAAGTTAGCATTTGTTGGGTCGATTATTGAGTAAGTGAGATCAATAGCATGTATGTTTCCAGAATGGTTTCCCGAGCTTGCCGATTGCGAAGGAGCCACCAGAGCAGGAACCACGCGGTTTGCCCTAGACAGAGTGACAAGTAGTCCTCGCTTTCATTAGGGTGTTTCGTATCTTGGATCCTTTTACTACAATTTAGAGTTCAAAAATCGTACTACAAGTACTCAGGCATCGATAATAGAATATTTTGACAGAAGGGTAGGCGACTTTAATGGTCGGTGCCCAAGCTGCCCCACTTCGAACTATGCCTCATCGCGCTGTTTGTGCTGGTGGTGATATTTACCGCTGATTGAATTTGATTCTGCCAGCCTAGTTGACTACTGAATTACAAAATCTGCCGTGCAGATGTCGAGAGAGTTACTCCATATGACGATAGAAGAGCAATGTGCTTGTTATCCGTGCCTACTTAGGTAGATGTGTACACTTAAGCGAGTTGAAAAGGAGGCCCTCGCTTACCTCGTGGGTGTAAACAACAGCCCCACCGAGGTCATCAAATAGGCCGGGAAGGCATTGGGAATGACTCGTGAGATACTGCTCAATGACGTTGTTTCTTACGTGGTCCATGTACGGGTAAAAAGTGCTGAATCGATGCAAGAACGTACAGGAGCTACAGGAGCTAGGCCCCCACTCTAGTATCGCAAGCAGGTTCAGTGACTCAATCAGAGGCCTTAGATATTTTTATTGCAACGATCGCATGGTAAAAAATGACAAGGCTTTCTAGTCTCGTCGTTGAGACCAAAATCCTGGTTCATTTGTGTCTATCTGATCGCGACATGAGCTCATAGTTACCATGAAGGATCCGGCGGACACGAAAATCTAAATTCCAAAGCTGTCGGAGGTGCAGTGCGCCGACAAGTCGTCAGACTTGGAAGGGGAAGCTAACACACCGCTGTGTAAGCTGAAGACAGACTTTCTGAACCTATGTTGATATAATAATATCCCGTTGTCCGAACCATGCACGATTGTCAACATCAAGAGTTACAGTGTTCTCAGTTGGGTGAGCCTTGCGAACGAAGAACATATTCTGAAGGCGATGGGAAATTGCCACTTGAGTAGCTTGGTGTAGGTTTATTGACAGAAGGTGAGTTTCTCCATTGGCTCTCCGTTTTAAGTTTAAGTTTGGGTGAAATTCGGGATTGAATCCCGGTTGAAATAAACTTCGAGATGTCGGGCTTGCCGATTTGGACCCATCAGGAAGTTAAACTTCAAAACCCTGACGGTAAGCCTTGGCCATCTGTGGGCTCGAGTCACGCATTGCGCAACACTCCAATGAATACACAACACTCCGGTGAAGATTTGTACCGAAAGTTCGCAGACATGTGGACAATAGTGATAAACGAATCAAGTGCAAGTGATACGCCAAATACGAGTGATTGGAGCACATTTCCCACCCGAAGGTATGGGTCTGACCGTGAGACATCTGCACCCAGATCATTGCCCTGAGCCTTACCTGCAGCACCTGCAGCACCGGCACAACCCCCACTTTGGGGCCGACTCCCCAGTATCCAGGGCCTGGGCTCGCTGGGGTCAGGGGACACAAGCCCAAAATCCAGCGCTTATCATGGCCCCAGCAGGCTTTAGTGACACACGATTGTACGACATAGAGACCAAAATTTGAACGACGACGGACGACACACAAAACAAATAACACAATCAACAACGCCCCCCGCCTCTTTTGTTTGCATTGAATATATCATATGTTTGCGAGACATCAGGATTTCAGCACTCTTATCGACTTGAAGCAGCTTTGCTCCAAGATCTAGAGCCGCCTATGAAGACCCAAGGGACATAGATTTCCCGATTAGGCCTCTTCCGAGCGGTTGAGGAGTCGATCATCCGTTGCAATATTGCTTCTCGCTGCTGCAGGCTGCATACAAAAGCCGCTACTATTGCAGAAGCAGCTAAGGAACATGGCTGACGCTCGATACGATCATGATGGAGGTGGCAAGCGCTCTTCCACGTTCCCTGCAGCAAGTGCACTCTTCTCACTGGCCGACGGCCGAGACAAGAACGTGGTCTTGATGTTCTTTATTTCCTTCTGCGTTGCGAATTGCTTCTTTCAGGCCCTTCGATGCCTTCGACTCATGTTCTTGTGATAGATCGCTGGGTCATAATTCCACGTGGTGCTCAACCCGCCCTTGACCTGCGTCAAGCCATCTGTTTTCTGTTAGGTTCGTGCCTCACCGCGCCTCCCGGGCCGAAACCTTCTTATAGAGAGTTCAATACTTCGACCAATAGCCCGCGCTCGTCGTCTATCTTCTATTATTCTGTACCCGCGGTATTAGTATGATGGAGTTGTCTTTCCGCTTGCGAATCCTTACAAATCCCAGCCCACGGCCCACTGCGTCTCGTTCCCCGCCCCCCTTATTCTACTTTTTGACTTCCCGCCCCCTCATCGTTCACGATGTTTGCTCCGTTGGTAATCCTGCCCACCTAAGTCGGGGGAACGCACGACTGCATCGACTCTTGCCTAGAAGCAGGGAAGATGATCGTGACCGGACTCCATATCTGCAGCATTGTCCGCATAGGGGGTGTGCCCGATTGCAGGGCCTGACAGTCGATCCCAATCCTCGCCCGAAGGCGCTCCCAAGTGGCGAAATGCAGTCATTCTGAGAACTGACGCTCTTTTGATATATCAGAGAAAGGGAACATGCTCCGCCAGGCTTCAACTTTTTCCTCACGCCCGGCGAGAGACAGGGCAGGCCATCTCACCGCTGAGCAAAGTCACCCTTGTGGTCCCATCGGCTTACGACTTAACCTGTTCTGTACGAATCACATCCCCTTTTGAACCTCCCTGCTTGTGGTTTCCACCTCTCGGATTAGAACCGGTCTTCCGCGCAAGCCTTCGAGGCTGAAACTCTCGGACGACTACCGGCGGGGAAGTACAGAGTCGCACCGGCGCATACAAGATATATCAGAGGTAACACGAGCATGAGGCTGCGTGCTTCGAAGCAGATTGTTATCAAAAAATCGCCATTTCGAATAATTCTTTCTTGCCCTCACACTATATATAGGATTGTTGGTATTCTATTGGTCTGCCACGTGTCGGCCCCAATATTACTCGGAGAATAACCATCTTACTTCACGCAGGAGAGGCGTTTCGGTCAGCCAGATTAACGCCTTTGTTCCAACATTTTTGGGTCTCAGTCTTATCGTGTGCTGTATTGCTTTAACGGATGTTCCCCCGCGTTTGCTGACTTGCTTATTTTTCCTCGCTGGGGTTAAGATGCCACAAAGGAGTAGACATCCTCTGACCTTTGAACAATTGACTTTTTGAAACACAAGTAAGTTGAACTCGATGGCCAAGATGCAGTCTCCAATTCTTAACCCCGCGCGCCATCACCATGCGGCTTCGCAAACTGCACGGCGGCCTGTTGTGCGACTTCGTGGACAATCCTATATCTCTGGCTCGAATTCGAACTCAAATCAGTCCTCGCCGTCACCGATCTCACCGAAGATGGACTGCAATGGGGAGCCAGAAAGCAGCATAGGTCAGACGACGAGTCCAGAGTTAAGCAAAATCATGAGGAACAGCTTATATCTGACTTTCAACGCTCCACGAGTGGACGATTATGTACGTTTGGCCCTTGTACCCCCATAATTACATCATGAACCTTATTTGGATGCGACCCTACAACACCCCTCACTCATCTGATCTTGACTAACAACCCTCTAGCATCGTGGAATCTTCCTCACCTATCCACCAGCAGTAGCAGACGCCTCCCAGAAGTATTCTGGAACTCTATTTCACGCCTCATATGCACCTCCATTCGAATCTCCCAATGATCCGCCAAGCTGGTTCTTGGAAGAAAAGCCTTCGAGCGACGTATCCACTGCGACAACTCTTGTTCTGCTCTTCAGAATCGGCACACTGGATCCCAACTCTGAACTCGGGTCGACGGAGGAGCAATGTAGCCAGATACGTGCTGTCCTTGACAACGTACCACTCGGTCGGCAGAATCGCGAGGCACGACTCGGCCCTCTAGCCGAAGGACGAGGAAATCCCGTACTCGCTGGTTATGACTGTATAATATGGGCTATAGACGCAATGGACGCACTCGCAAGGGCCAAGATCATCTCTATGGACAAGCTTGACTGCACAGACGGTGGTAAGCACCGAATTTCCTACTCCCCAGAACTTTCCAGAAAACACTCAGTCTGCCCAAAGGATTCCGGACTCGTTCCTCATTTGGCCAGCTGCATGAGCCGGGGCGGCTCTCCGCCTACCCATTCCTCCCTTTCTTTTGTCGATTACCCGAGCGTTGTTCGCTGCTCAGTACATGCAGTCAGGTTCCAAAGAAGGCATTTGTTCCAGAATCCAATGCTAACTCGGCTCTCTAGCTCAAGTCATGGCCAAAGCCCGTGTTCTCGCCGGCCCGGCTGACGCCAGGTCTATGGTCGGTGTAGATTTCGGTGGCTTGAAAGTCGTCAACTAGCCGGAAAAAAAATGTCTCTCATGTATTTTGCTTTTGCGAGCCATTGGTCGACGCTGATTCTGCAGCAATCGTTCGATTTTGGACCAGCTGATCAACGGTTTCTATCATATGCGCGCCCTCGATGCTTGCTTTTTCCTCGACATGTCTCTCACATTTTTCAAGATTTGTTGGCATATTTGCGCCGGGGCTAGCTGAGACTGGCGGGTTGCTGTCAGTCGGGGGTTCATGCTTTTTCTGCTATTTGCTGGCGTTGTTCCCTGCAGCATTCAGGTCACTTGCATGGTGTGGTTGTTTTAGCAGTCTGTTGAGGAGTTTGAGATCACTTACTCGCGCGAGATTCTGTATCACCACTGGCATATCATTATCATTTACTTGCTTTTTTTGTTTTGTTTCATTGGCTGGAAGTTTAGCGAATGAGCGATTTGGCGAGCACGATACATTTGGGTATAGATTGGGACTTGCTAGGAACCGAAAGTGCAAAATAGCGTGCAAAAGAGTCCACGGTGAAAGGCCGTAGGCGTGGAGTTTTGATGGGAAATACACGGACAGGGAAAATGGGAATGTGACTAGTATCTATATCTGCGGGAGTTATTCTGGCGCGCATTGGATCGGGACATAAAGTATTTATATTTATATTCAGGTGACAATTGAAAACTTGCACTAATCTTGTGTGTTCATTTTGAAATCCCCACCGAAGCAAGTAGCTTGAACTCAACGTTTGTTCCGATCTCGTCTGCGAGTGTCACAGTCACATCTCTGTAAGTCGACGGTCAATGATCATCACCTGCGGTACATGTTCTGTTTTGAGACCAACTTCATGTGAGCCTCTGATCCAGCCTTCGCAAGACAAATTTGGATCACGACCTGCATAGTAGTAATGCGTCATCATTTGAAAGCAAACGAGTAGCCAATACCAATCTTTCAAGAAATGGCCCCAACAGCCACATATGTATCAGTATCGTACGATGATATACCAACTTTCCAGAAGTATGGTAACAGGCTTGGAGAAAGGAAAAACACCAACCCGGTCCTTCCAACTGCATCTATCACTTCCGCCCACCAACCTGCATACCAACATATTTAGCCCCTATAGGACAGTGGGGGTCGTTGGACAGCCCACCAGTTCATCCGTCCGACTAGGTTCGAAGCTCCAGATGTTGGTCCTGCCGAGCCTGCTTCGTTGTTTCTCTTGATGCGCGACCAATGGTGGGGGTTTGACAAGTCATGCCTCCTCCAAGCACTATTTATCCGGTAAGCGAGAACTTTGCGGTTAGCCTGCAGGCCTGATAGGGGTTGCTCGTGGCATTTTGCGGGGGAGAGCCACAGGCTCCACAACTTTCATATCAGCCTGAATGCGTCCCGCTCACCTGCAGCTACCGATGTAGGAGCTCATCATTTCGTACACTTTGTAATTCTCTGCTCACAAAGTTTCTTTTTCATTTATAGTTTTCTTGATACGAGGTTGACTTTCTCCTCATCCAGTCATCAATTAGCAGCTAAATTGTTGAAGGAGTTGAGCTGGGTACCCTAGACAAACTAAATCAATTTTCACAATGTCAAACGGATTCTTAAAAGTGGAAGGTGAGAAAGTTGTAGATGGCAAGGGAAACACCGTGATTCTTCGAGGTGCCGGTCTGGGAGGATGGATGAACATGGAGAACTTCATGTATGACTCTCACCTCACACATTTTCCACCCATTTTAACATCTCATCAGCACGGGCTACCCTGGCCATGAATTTCAGCACCGAGCAGCTATGCTCAAGGTCCTCGGAAAGGAGAAGCAGGAATACTTTTTCGACAAGTTCCTAGAATATTTCTTCCAAGATGCAGATGCAGAGTTCTTCGCTAGCTTGGGTCTGAACTGTATTCGCCTACCCTTCAACTACAAGCATTTCGAGGATGACATGGACCCACGAGTATTGAAGCAATCCGGATTCAAGCACTTGGATCGAGTTATAGACTTGGTACGTGGTCACACAATTTTTAATTGGATTTTGTGAATTGACGACTTCAGTGCGCCAAACACAAAATCTACACAATTCTCGACATGCACACCACACCAGGTGGTCAAAATCCAGACTGGCACTCTGACAGCGGTAGCTCCTACGCCGCATTCTGGGATTACAAAGACCACCAAGACCGTACAGTCTGGCTGTGGGAACAGATCGCAACACACTACAAAGATAACACTTGGGTAGCAGGCTACAACCCACTAAACGAGCCCTGCGATCCCGAACACTGGCGCTTACCAGCTTTCTACGACCGCCTCGAGTCAGCTCTCCGCAAGATAGATCCCAACCACATCCTCTGGCTAGATGGCAACACTTTCGCCATGGAATGGAAGCATTTCGACCATGTGCTTCCGAATAGCGTGTATGCTCTGCACGATTACAGTCTGATGGGTTTCCCTACTGGTGACAGGTTCAAAGGCAGCGGGGACCAGCTCGCGAAGATCGAGCAGCAATTCTTGCGGAAATGCTCGTTCATGCAAGAGCGTAAAGTACCTGCCTGGAACGGCGAATTCGGACCTGTCTATTCCGATCCAAGGATGGACTCTGACGCTGAAGATATCAACCAGGAGAGGTACAATTTACTCGGTGCTCAACTGGCCGTGTATGACAAGTACCAGATCCCGTGGAGTATCTGGCTGTATAAAGACATCGGCGTTCAAGGAATGATGTACACGGATCCCGACGGACTATGGAACAAGACAATCCAGCCTTTCCTGGAGAAAAAGCGCGCCTTGCAACTCGATGCTTGGGGAAAATATCCCAGCAAGCAAGTTGCGGATGTGATTGAGCCCCTGGCGAAATGGATGGACAGTGTTGCTCCTGAGGCGACAAAGACGTATCCTACGTCTTGGCAGACGCAAAGACATGTGGTGAGGAATACGGTTGAGACGTTCCTGGCACAATCGTTTGCGATAGAGTTTGCGAATCTGTTTAAGGATTTTACGTTGGAGCAGTTAGATGAGGCGGCAAAGAGCTTTAGCTTTGAGAGGTGTAAGCAGAGGGGTGGGTTGAATAAGATTATGAGTGATCATGCGGAGATTCATAAGAAGAATGCTGCGGCTTGAGGTGGTTGGAGTTTGGAGGCTGTAACGAAAGAACTAGGGTTCAAGAATGAATATTCATCTCTCGTTGCATTTCGACACGTTAGTATCCTAAGTCTCGAAAGTAATGTGAGTTTTGAACATCGTCCCCCGGTTCGGTTAGGTTTTAGCGAATCAACATAAATATGAAGACCAACGTTGTCCTTGTATTTTCTCAGAGAGATTGAATTAGAAGATCGTGAGAGTGTTTCTTTTAGACATATAGTAATATCAATCTAGTCTGATGTACGCCCTTGACTGGCGTACATCTTTCTCTACCCTTCCCCTGCACCACATCGAAGGCAGGCCAGCGGAGGGTCTGCATGTCCGTCCTTACTACGATCCTCCACTTGAAGCAGGGGTAGACATACATCAAATCTATGCGGACATTATTAAACTCTTGCTCCAGTGATAGAGTGGAGATGGTGCGAAAATGATGATTGTCATTCAAGTGTTGACGGACGGAAGATGAGGTGGATGGACCGTCATTATCGAGATGTTACACAGAGACGATGAAAACTCTAAGAGATAAAAGATATGATGCATTTACTCTGAAAATCGAGTATAATCACAGTAGAAGGAACTACTGTCATCATTCTCGCTTGAATACTTTTCGAATACCTTCGGAAGTAAACACAATTATCCGTCATATTAGTATTTCTATCGTTAACATCAATAGCATGTCTCGATTCAGCGCAAATTGCAATCATGCCTTAGATTCTAGCGTGCCTGAGACATAGGAGCTGTTGTTGTTTATATGAACTCGCTGAAGCCGACGATATTGTAGGCGGCTCAACGCGCACAGGTACGCTTGAGTTATCTTTCAAAACACAAAAAAAAACACATCACTTGTTTTGCTCTTCACTTGTTTTTCTCTACAAAGGGTGTTACGCAGTACATATAGAACCTCTCTTTTTCAAAATAAAACCTTACTCTCCAACGCCCACCAAAATAGATCCACAGCAAAACCCTCCAGCAAATTCCAGATCCATGTGCTAAAACGCAAGAATTAACATTAAATCAACGCCGAAATCAGAATATGACCAGAAGATTCAGCGCCAGTATATCAAATGATACCAACGGACAGGAAAATGCAGAAAGCTTACGTCTCCTCAGCCCATACGCTCTCATCTCCCGGCTCGCCTCCGTAATACACGAATTTGTCTTTCTTGCAATCCTGCACGACTTTCGTTTTCTCCACAAGAACAACTCGGATATCGCCCGCGCAGCTATCAGTTCTACCACTTCTTCGACTCGCATTGTTGAGATACTGCTCCAGAGAAGCGCAAAAAGCCATCTTGGTCTCGGATGGCACGTCAGTATCTTCGATCTCCAATTCCAGAGTGCGGAGCGAGCTAAGTTCTTGCAAGCCGTGAGATACCCATTCGCAATCCGTATTAAGGATCGAGATTTTGCCCTCGGGTTGCCCAGAAGATTCGCTCGTGAGAGTACCAGCCACTCCAGCATCGACAAACAGCCCTCCCTTAATCGTCAACTTCAAATTCCGAACTCCACCCCAAAGTCCGCATAACTCTCTCCACTCGCCCACACCTCTCTCTTGCTTCCCACTCAAACCTGTGCCTTTCACATCCCCATCCCCACTACCCGTCCCAGTCACACCAGGAGAACGTCTCTCCATCCCGCCAACCCAGAGATCCTTCCCTAGGACCTCTACAGCTACATTCCGGATCGACTCTCTCTGCCATGCGGGTAAATTGCTAGAGAATTGCCGCGCGGCGTAGATGCCGCTCCAGAACCAGTTGATGAAGGAGAAAGTGTTGCGGTGCCAGGGGAGGTGGGACGTCTCGGCGAAGATCTGCTTGTTGCTTGCGAGTAAGGCTGTAGGGATTCGGCCTTGGATTCGAGGTGTTGGGTATGGCGAGGAGGCGAGGAGGGTGGAAGTGTAGGAGTTTTTGGGTTGAGATGAGGTGGGAGGTTCTGAGGTGGTGGTTGGGTTGGAGAGGGAGCTGGAATGGGTGATTAAGGAGCGAGTGATGAGTTCTTTGGGAGTGGAGGAGCTGTCGTTGGAGCGAATCATGGTGGTGTGGAATTCAGCAGTGTTGAGACCTGAGAAGTCTGGTTGAGGGGTGAGAGGTGCTAAATGAGCGTGGTGGATTGGGTGTGAGAGGAGAACGTAATGGTAGATGTGAAGACGAATTTCTAGTGGGATGTCGAGGAGATTTGGACCGTTGCTCCTACGTTCTTTGGACTGCTTATGGGAGGATTGTGAAGAGCCCATGCTGTCGCTTGGGACAGTTGATACTACTAAGGGAGAAACTGTCGTGGGTTGCGGCCTTAATTCAGTCCTTTTTGACGCGACATCAAAATCAGAGCTGTAATATCTCCCGGAGACAAGAAACCCAAGCTCGTTCCTGGCCTCCATGATGGCGATTGACAAGTATATACAAGTGAAGTGTGGTTCGATGAGGCAAGGAGTAATAATCAGCTCGTAAGCACTATGCAGTAATACTGACTGCTGACAATGTACAGTTTTGCAGAGAAGAAATCACAAGAATAAAGAAAGCAAAAGCAAACACCGAAAATTGAGGGGAATAGCTGAATGATATTAGGTACCTCCTCACGAGAAGCGAGCGTATCGAGCCGTCCGCATAGGGCACCACATCCAAGCCAGTAGCATCCACTTCTCACCTCAGCTCTGCGCCAACTCATTTGGGGCTTGCGCACCTGCTGACTGGCCACCTTCCCGAGCACCCAACGACCAGAAAGGTCCGAAGCCACAGCTTTTAAGGTTGGCAGCCACAGCATTTGATTGATTCCAGCAACCACATGTTCCAGGAAGAGGTTCGGCGAATAGATTCTGGAATCGAGGTGGCGTCCTAAGTTGAAAGTCTGAGTTTCTGGAGACCTTGTTGACTCCACCCGCCGCCAACAAAGGCTATGCCATATTGCTGGCGATGTTCGTCTGACATAATACTGTAGTCCATATCGCCTTATATGGAATATACCAAGGCAGTGCACAGCGAAGGTGTCCAGGGTGGGTAAACATGTCGCTATGCCAAGTCTGTCATATTATCGCCCCTTGGACGACGCATATTCACCGACGAGGACCAACTTGGTCCACTGATACGCCCGTGGTAGCAAACCTCAGGATATCCTCAATATTTCTCATCTTGGCATTAGGGTCAACCTTCTTGACCTCACTAAGGCCAAACTCCACTTCGCCGACACTCGACCGTCGGACAGACGTGACTGCAACGCCGACATCCTCCATCTCCTCATCATCATCATCATCCTCCTCCTCCTCATCGTCCTCCTCATCAGGCTCGTCCTCCTCTGGAAATTCCCTACGTAGTCCCGTGTTGACGTTCTCCCTTCCTAGCTTGCGCTCCTCCAGCGTGTAATTGCCCTGATCCTTCTTGATGTACCTGATGATCCGGGGACCAATCCAAGCTCTAACCCACTCTAGAAGTTCGGTTTCGTCTTTCTCGTTTGTTTTCGTTTCTGCGACACTGGCTTGTGTTGCGCGTGCTTCGTCTACCCAGGTCTCTACTCCTGGCTCGAGTTTCTTGCGGAGGAGCTCTGTAAGGATGCCTTCTTGCGTACGGCCTGGGTAATTTGTGGATGGGTAGACGACGGTTTTGTTTAGCAGCTCGGCATTTTTGGACATGAGAGATGTGAGGGTCTCGATGTTGCTTGCTAGGATTGAGGCCGAGGTTTGAAGGGAGTTCCTATGGGAGGGGATTAGCTAGCAATTCGTAGAACACATGTTGTTCCTGAACCGCAGTGAAGCTAGAAATCCTGGCGATATCTCCAATATAATGCGATGTTTCTACTTACCATGGTGGAAGAGGATTGCTGCGCATCACATCGCTCTTCAATGATGCGATATTGTTCGTCAATTGGAAGATCCTCTGTCGCAAATTCTCCAATACCTTGACATCTTCTTGATTGAGAAAAGCTGGAGCCATGATTACTCGTACTTTGGAAACGAAACTGTGTTCGAAATCGAAGACGCAGAAGGAAGGAGCAGAAGTGGTGCGTGGATTGGGAATGAATATCGAGGTGTTGGTGAATTGATTGCTAGCGTTCAGCCTTGCTGCAAGGCAACGTCCCGCGTCATAGAAATTCCACCTCAAGCTTCATCAGTACTTTGCAAGCTCGACAACAACCCGTTTTGCACCATGGTAAGATTGTTCTAGTATTTTTCTATCCTCAATATTCATAACTAATTGACGCTATGTAGCCACCAAAACGCCGCGCTGCAGAGCCGGCCGAGGCATCGACAACTCCTCAGCGACCCTCGAAACTCGCAAAGGAGCACAACATCACAGCAGCAGAGGAGTCAGAAATTAAGGATGCTTTCTTGATATTCCAGCAGACAAGAAAAGGCGAGAAGGAGAAAGTCATCCCAATCCAAGATGTGCGGAGAGCTATGAAGTATGTTTTACCACACCCCTCTACCCCGCCAGATTCACCGATCACTTCTACAGATCATACAAAGGCAAAATGTTGAACTGACATTAACACTCTCTGTACCAGAGCCCTCGGCATCCCCCCCACCACCAAAGAAAACGAAGAATTCACCAGAATCCTCGACCCCGACGACGACGGCTACGCCCTCTACAGTTCCTTCGTGGCAATCTGCGCCCTGAAATTCCACAGCCGGTCCCGCACGTCCGATTCGCATAACAAGGAGGTCGACGAGGCGTTTGCGATGTTTGGTGTTAAGGGGGATGGTAAGATTACGTTGTCGACGCTGAGGAAGGTGGCGAGTATGCTGAAGGAGGAGGTGGACGATGAGTTGTTGAGGAGGATGATTCTGGAGGCGAATGGGGGCGCGGGGGTTGCGCAGGGGGTGGATAGGGATGAGTTTGAGGGGATTATGAGGAGGGCGGGGGTGTGGAGGTGAATGAGGGGGGATTGGAGAGGGAATTTGTTTTGAGAGGAGGGACTGAAATGGGATGGAGTATGGGACAGCTATGGAATCTAGGAGTTTGGCGTTTTGGGGCGGGGATGATCTGGCCAATTGAGATAAGGGCTGGTATGATAATGGCCATGCAAAAGGCAGCAATGGAGCGGAATAGTTGTAGCTGTCCGAGGATTTGATAGTATCAGTCTCCGAGTTTGTTTACTTGGCAGACTTACACTCGCCTGGCTTTCTCTATCTATCCAAACGGGAATGTGGTTTAGGGAATAAGAAGGAAAGGAATAGAGAGTATACAATACTTGCTTAACCAGGTGGGATGAGTTACTGTCTCCTCGAACGTTGTGTAATGGTGCTACTGTGCATTTGAGCAATGTTCAATGACAGACGTCGTGTAATTCCACTCTCCGTCCAAAATTTATTCCATGGTATCTCAAGATAGTAATGAACAAAGAGGACGTGGTCTAAAAAGCAGCAAAACAGACGATGGAGATATTCTAAGCGATCTAATCTATCTCCCAAATCTCATCTGAGCATTAGCAAAATTATACAACGCCCTCAAAAACACCTGATACCCAACCCCCTGGTTATCCTGCACATGAAGGATCTCCGTGAGACGTATCTGCCAGGGTGGGTAACCTGACAGCTCTACCGTAGGTCCGAAAAGAACCAATAGCTCTGGCTCACCCATCACACTTTCCGATAGCTCGGCGTCGACTAGTTCTATGCTGATGTCGTTCGGTGAGAGCTTGGAATGCTGTGACATCTCTGCTAGGGTCTTGGTGAGATCAACGAGGGAGTCTCGTCCGTCTTCGGCTGAAAGGAGGAGCACGGAGAGGGTTTGAACGGGCGATCGGGGAGATTCGCTGGTTGGGGTGCTGGAGGCTGATTCCATGGATGGTATGTGAGGTGCGCGTAATGATAGAGCTGGTTGTTGAGGTCCGAAATACGAAGATAGTTTTCTGGAGATTGTTCGATGAGTCGCTGGGACATAACCCTTGAGGATACCTGCGATATGTTAATTCCATTTCAACGGTTCAAGGGTAGTAAAATGTACCAGTCTTCTCATATATTGAAAGCATGGGTATGCCCACACAAGCACACCAAGCTGAAATCTCCGCAACCTCATCCACAAGAGCTTCTAGCCCAGCACCACCTCTTCCCCCATCTTCCAGCTTCAATATCACACTCAAGTGCTTCGGTAACCTGCTCAATCCCTTGACATCCTTCTGGATAAGCTCTGGTGTCCGGTGGTGATAATACAGAATCGCCAGTATTCTGTCCTTGACGGAATGATACGCCTGCCGTAACCGTATATAAACAGAGAAAATGGTGTGCACTATTGCGTAAAGAAGGGCATGTAGTTGGGTGCGTAGGAATTTGCGGACGCCGAGTCTGGAATGGGTTTTGGGGCTGTCGATGCGAATTGTTGGGATGCCGGTATTGCCATCACGTCTCGTGGGAGACCTTGATGGCGGCGAGGGGAGGTATGGCTAGATACGGTGTTAGCAATTGAAAGCTTCGGGGCATTGGGCAATTTGCCTTTATGAGCCTCTCCCGCTCTTCCTTTGTCAGTAGGTTATGGTTGAGCTTTGCATCTTTCCTATAGATCTGGGTTTCTCGTGTTGCGCGAGGCATGGTTTTGTTTTTGCTTGCCAGAAGGGAATTCTCGTACGAAAAGAAAGAAATGGAAAGAAAAAAGAGGTTCAAGAAAGTTGGCGGAGCGCGCCAGGTGGTGAGGTGTTGAAATGTTCAACCACAGGCTTGGAACTTGCGCTGAAGCCTGGATTTCTGGTCAAGGCTGTAAGTCACTGGGCGATGTGGCTGGGGAGGCAAGGCCACGCCTGGTCGTCGTGTTGGCGGGCGAAGTTGCCGAGAGCTACAAGGGATTTTCCAGGGGTCAGGTCCCTAATTCGTGTAGGACAACAGTTCATGGTCACACAAAATGAGAAGCAAATCATAAGGACATTTGGGTTATCGTTATCTTGTGTGCAGAATGACTTTCAAATATTTTGAATTAAACTTCTTCTTCCATTTTAACCATGTACTCAGGGCGCAGGAGTCACAGCCCTACAGGTGATGTGCCCGTAGCGGGCCCCAGAAATTATAAAGTTTGGCGCCAAGCGGGCTTCGTCATAGTGCCGCTGGTGCCGTGAGCACAGTCAATCTCTTGACAAGAAGGATTGTCACGCGCAAAGTTCAGGATGTTTCGCTGTCCTGCGTTGCTGACCCAAGCAGCGAAGTCAATTTTACGAAACTATACATCTGGAGGGATTTAATATCGGAAAGACATACACTCTGTTGACTGTCACCGCGCGAATCCGAGCCTGCCGGTGAACAGAAAATCTTGTCTTTTTCGAGGATACCTGCGAAACAACGCTCGAATACCGTCCAATAATGGCTCCAGCACTCCCTATGTCCGAGACAGCAACGACGACCACGACGAAGAGAACACGGTCGAGACGGCCGCTGTTTATTCTTGTTGTACTGATAGGAATTTTCTCTTGGCTATCCTTGACTTTCTTCTATCGCCGTACGGAATTCATGGAGGCGAAAGCAAAAGAAGAGGCAGCAGAGCCACCTGAGGTGACGCCAGTCGTGGCAGAGCAATATGGTCTTGGCCAGCATCCAGCCCTATCAGACATGATCCAACTCATGGATCTACCTGCGACATACCTCCCCGAGACAGGCAAACACCGGCATTCCGGGCGCTTGATAATCGTTGGCGATGTGCATGGGATGAAGAAGGAGTTGCAGGCTTTGCTGGACAAGGTCAAGTTTAATAAGAAGCATGATCATTTGATCTTGGCAGGGGATATGATTTCGAAGGGGCCGGACTCTCCTGGCGTGGTGGACCTGGCGATGGAGATGGGTGCGACGGGTATTCGAGGGAACCATGAGGACAGGATTATACTTGCTGATGCTGATATGAAGGCTAAGCATATGGATACCGGATCACCAGGGCCTAGTGAGGATAAGGACAAGAAGAAGGATTCGCTCGAGGAGGAGAGCTTTAGCCATGGGGACTACAAGGATCGGGCACTGGTCAAGGCGTTGGGACACAAGCGGATCAAGTGGCTTAAAGAATGCCCTGTCATACTGAGAGTAGGCAAGCTGGGGTCGATGGGTGAGGTTGTCGTGGTTCATGCTGGCCTGGCACCTGGAGTCAAACTGGAGAAGCAAGATCCAGTCCTGGTTATGAACATGCGGACCATCGGGAAGCACGGCGTGCCAAGTGATGGGAGAGATGGGACGAAATGGAGAAAGGTGAGCTTGTCATGCTCTCAAGTATATTTGCTGTTGCTGATGGCGTATAGGTCTGGAATAAGTTTCAAAAGAAACTCCCAAAGCACGAACGTACAACCGTCATCTATGGACACGATTCTAAGCAGGGTCTTCAAGTAGAGAAGTACAGCATAGGAGTCGATACCGGATGTCACAACGGTGGAAAACTTACCGCCGTGGTCATCGAAGGAGGGCCATCAGATCACACCCATAAGATTGTACATGTGAAGTGTAAAGCGGCATGAGTCCATCGTTCATCCAGCGCTGCTTATTTGATTTTCTGTTGTTGTATGTTAAAGGATACCATTCTGTACAGGTTAGAAGGCGTTTTCTTTCTTTTTGACCATGTCAACGCAGAGTTGAGCATTGGTAGATTGTAATTGCATCTGCATTGGGAAGAGGATATTTGGGAACCACGAATTGGTCATAGAGACCGTCGATATTGCATTCCATTCGGGCTACATACTTTGTAATGAAAAGGACATTCAAAATTGGGATAAGATAACGCCGACATATGCAACTCATAACACCATATTTCCCATTCAAATGCATTGCACACATAAGCAACATATAGATGTCATCTCATCCTCATTCAAATGATGACTCCTTCTTTATGTCTCCTGAATAAGCTTTGTTCGGGGTATCATGCTTTCGGAGCGTGGATAGCAGGGATGGGACCAGTTGACTCAGGGGCAGGAGCCTTGAAACCGGCGTGATCCGAGTGCTTTTTGTAGAAATAGTTATCTGGCTTTGGCTTCAGCTCAGCGGGGAGTTCTTCGAGGACAGTGGCGAGAATGGCGTCGATGGACTTTTGGTTGGTGCCGGCGCGGTGCCAGATTGATATCAGATGGGAGTTGAAGCGGACGGAGAGACCAACACCGGCGAGTTGGTCGCCTGGATTTGTTAGAAAATCATTCTTCTGATAGCATGCCATATCCGTTCTCGTTTCCTCTTGTATTTTGTAGAAGATGAGGGGAGTAACTCACCAGTATCAAGACAGCTCTGCAACTTCTCCCCAATAGCCATAAGCTGGACTCTTGTCCAGAAATCCGGCCCATTTGCCTTGGGCACCCTGAACGTCCAGCTGCCACCATCTATGTTCCTCCTATCTTCCCAGACGGGCTGGAAGCCTTGCTTGAACAGGTAGATGGACTCGCGCATCTTGATCTGGTCCACGGGCGTATTATTGTTGTAGCGCCAGAAATCCTGGACAGACTCGATCTGGGAGCCGAGCTGCTCGAGAGTTGCCGTGTAGGTTCCATCTGCAGATTTTGGCTGTTCTTTCTGTTGTCTGTGATTTAAAGTGCGAGAGTCAGCCCAATTCTATCTGTGAGTGGGAGACATGTGTCGTTTGATATTCAAACTTTCTTGGATGTTTGGGAGTCGACTCGTTTGTGCTGAGCTTACCTGTCAAAGTACACGTTCCAGTAATGCTGTGTTGGCAACGGCCTCATGGCCTTCAACATATTCTTCTTCGCATCATCGCGCTGCTCAGCTGGAGAGCCAGTATCAGTTGGCCCTGAAGAGGCTGGGAGGCCTCTGGTGAGGAGGGATGGTCTCATCGCCATTTTGTTGGAGGTGATTGTTCAGCCTGATTGATAGCCTCGTGGTGGGGGAACGTCAACGAGCGGAAATGATAACTTGGGAGTTATCAAGGACGGGGCGGGAAGAGATATCCCGAGGAGGTTGAGTGAGGAGGAAGAGACGGAGAAGGAATGATCTGGATGTACGCAACAAAGAAAGAATAAAGATGGGTGGACGAGACAAACCCATGCGAGTCGGCGCACTGCTCTTGAGGTACCTTTGATGCAGTGGACCGCTGATGAAACATCGCCAAAGCAGTGTGGGCCCAGCTTCACGTGAGGTGACAGTTCAGCCGCATTGACTTGATCGATGGTTGCTCTCGTATACGAACTTAAGAATAGTCAAGAATTGGAGCGAAAGTACGGAGGGTAGGTTATATTTCTGGCTTCTTCGAGCTGTATTAGGTTCTTTGTTGACTTGCTGGGAATCTCGAGAGAAAGAGAGGAGAGACAAATGACTTGGAATGGAGCTTCACTTGCACCCTGCCCGCTGCTGCGACGCGGGGAAGCGGGACGGTCTATTACTATCTTTAGTCTTCAGTTTGAGCATTGTAAACTTGAGTTATTCAAGACTTCCTGCTCGTTGATATAATCAAAGTAATCTTTATAAGTTTGCTCTTAGAAATGACATTCCTTTATTGACATTGATAATAAAATATCTAAGAAAGGCTCGGTTAGCTGCATAACTCGTGCACAACTATCTTGGTTTCACAAGCATGCACAATTCCTAGCTGACCTCACACTACACGCCAACGTCCAAGACATAACAACGTACCTTCAACGTTCCACAACACCTGCTTCAAATATACCTGCGTTGCACAGAAATGTGACTGCTCTCCCATACCCGCTTTCAATACTTCGAGATGGCTTCCGCCGGCATCAGGCAATGTGTTCGCGATGTTACGCTTTATCTGGTTTATCTAATCTTCATATCCACTCTGGGACCCCTCCAATTTGGATACCACTTGGTAACTACTTCTCCTTCCCAAAGCATTCTATGCGCGTATTCCTGACACAAACAGTCTGAACTCAACGCCCCTCAAGATGTCATTACATGTAAGAAGACATCCGTCGCGGACCACGTTGGTTCTCAACCCGACTCCAAGCTTCCCCAATGCATACCTATGAACGAAGCCGAATTCGCAGCCCTGTCCTCGATGTTCGTTCTAGGCGGATTCATTGGCGCTATAACTTCTGGTCCGATAGCTGGGAGTTATGGTAGGCTGCTAGCTATGAGGCTTACAAGTGTATTCTTCGTGCTGGGTTCTGGTCTTACCACACTAGCCAGTACTGTACCTATCATGTCTATTGGACGATTCGTGGCTGGTATTGGTGCAGGAGCTTCAACAGTTATTGTGCCCATCTATATATCTGAGGTTGCGCCGCCGAAGGAGAGGGGCTTGTTTGGATCTATGACGCAAGTTACGATCAATATCGGTATTCTGATTACGCAGATTTTGGGATACTATTTCAGTAAGGGTTCATTGTGGAGAGTTATACTGGCCGTTGGCGGAGCAATTGGGTTAGTTCAAGGACTTGGATTGTGTTTCGTTCCAGAAAGTCCAGCGTGGTTGGCAGCACATAAAAATCCTCAGCAAGCTGTTCGGATTCTACAACGTATCCGTGGCCATGGATCGTCTATTGCGGAAGAAATTGAGGATTGGGATGTTGACAAGAACGTGGAAGAGGAAGAGCGCTTACTAGTGGATCCTGAGTCTCGAGAGAGACGTCCATCCACAATCAGCAAGGCATCCTCGAGATCAGCAGCACATATTGGGTTCTTCCAGGTCGCGCGAGACCCGTTCTACAGACCTGCAATCATCGCCGTCATTGGCATCATGTGTGCTCAGCAACTTTGCGGAATCAACAGCATCATGATGTACTCCGTATCTCTCCTCCATGGCGTTTTACCAATCACATCCTCGCTTCTCACCATCATAATCTCTGTGGTCAACCTCTGCACCACTATAACGTGTGCACCCCTAGCGGACAAAATAGGCCGCAAGACTTGCCTGCTGGTTTCCATCTCAGGAATGGGCACTATGTCGCTATGTTTGGCCCTCTCTCTTCGCTGGGAACTCAAGCTCTTCTCTGCGATTTCCGTGCTCCTTTTCGTAGCTTTCTTCGCTGCTGGTCTTGGCCCAGTACCTTTCATGATGGCCAGCGAACTAGTCGGGACTGAAGCCGTTGGAGCCACACAGAGCTGGGCACTAGGAGCTAACTATGTGGCCACGTTCCTCGTGGCGCAGTTCTTCCCTATCTTGAACACATTTTTGAATGAAAGGCTTGGTGGGAAGGGTTGGGCTTACTTTGTGTTCGCTGGATTTGCGGCTGTGTGTTTTGTGTTTGTTAGTTGGAAGGTTCCGGAAACCAAAGGGAAGAAGGATCCGGATGAGGTTTGGGGAAGGGTTAGAAGAGTTGATTGATGGATGAATGATCATGGGACTAGGGATGGAGTTTATGGATGTCTGGGCATCAGGGAATTGGTGTTGTAAGTCTCTACATATGGGACGATCGAACTTGTCGTCGTTCTGTTGTTTAGGTCCATTTCAAGTGCTATGGTACAGCTGAGAATCTATACAGTCTTCTGCCAGAACTTTGCCGAGCTTTGACGTTGCCAATCTTTGACGAGTCAGTCGGCCGAGTATGCAAGTAATGACTACGATCGAGTTGTTGCTCAGGCGTCGTTATTCACATCATTATGTTGACTCTCCTTACTCAACGAGACTGTGAATGATATGACTTCATAAGAATTATTCGAGAAGACAAGAACACCCCGGAAACTGATTAGTGATTTAGTTCGTGACTCGCCATTTTTCCTACATTTATTTCATTACCCTGAAGCCTTCAAACATGTTCGCAACTTCGAAAGTCCCCCTTTCTCGACCCGCGACTTCTAAACAGTTATCAGAACAAAATCTATTGCACTGAAATACCATGGCACCAGGTGAGAGCTCCCGCAGCTCAAGCTCCAAGTTCAAAAAGCCATCAAAGCACGCCTCCGATGATGAAGAAGACCACCCATCACACCACAGAAGAAGCAGAGAAGAAGCAGCAGCCACTCAGGTCCACACTCCAAGGGCGCTGAGAAAGCACCCAAGACCTCTCTCTTCAAGAGCATGTTCACTCGCGACCACTCGGAAGCCAAATCAGTCTTGCCTAGTGAGATGTTCAGAGATGAGAGCAAGAAGTCTAGCTCGAGTTACAAGTCCTCGACGCCCAAAACAGAGATAGTTCGGAAGGTCGTTGAAGAAGAGACTTATACGGATGAACCCGACTTCAGCAAGTTTGTGAGCACGTACAGCGAGCCTGTGAAGGAGAAGAAAATCGAGAAGAAGCCTGCTGAGAAGAAGAAAGAGGAAAAGAAGAAGGAGAGCACAAGGAAGGAGAACCCCAAGAAAGAGAGCAAGAAGCCAAAATCGCCCGTTGTTGAGAGTGGAAGATATGTTAGCAGGCCGATCTCAAGCGCCTTTGCTGCGAAGACTGCTTTCAAGAGCACATACGATATCAGCATGGCCGAAAAGCAAACCAAAATCGCTCAGTTGAAGGGCAAAGAGCTTGTCGAGCAGGAGAAGTGGGCTCAAGAGAAACTCAAAGCCCACGCGGGTACCTGTCCCATGGGATTCAACTGGGCTCGGTTCAAGCAAAATGCCATGCCTGGACAAATAGAACTGGAAGGTTACCGATGTTTAGGAGGATCCCACATTGTTACTCACGAACTGCTAGCCAAAGGAACGGGCGATATCTATATGACCACGGAACAGTATAGTAACCACCTCTTACAGATAAGATATCAACAGATTCCTGTAAATGCCCCGTTCTTTGGCGGACAACGCTGGCATGGTCCAGTTCCCTCCTCGGATATGGCGAAGGTGATTGCCGATTATGAGAGCAAATTGCAAGCGCTTGCGCTACAGCTTGTACTGGCGGTTCATGGTCCTTTCGTAGACCCTGCTTTGATACCGCAATTACAGAAGCAGGTGGTGGACGAAAGGAAGCAAAAATTCAAAGAGAGAGATGACCTTGCTGAGCAGTTCATCAAGCGACCAGGTTCGAGAGGTGGTCCATGGTGGGAGGATTGTTCTTGAGTTGAGGATGTGCCAGCGTGTATTGTACAAATAACAATAGCAGCCTCACCGAATAAATTAGCCTTGAAGTAAAAGAACATGATATTTGAATGTACTGAAGAACGATTCTTGAAAACAAGCAGCTTCATGATTGATGCCCCGAAGGAATAATTGTTGTTAGGCTTACAAACGCGACACATTGTTAGTAAATGACTTGGCACCTTCTGCATTCAGAGGAAGGTTACAGGCTTTCGATTCTTGACCCGATGAGTTGCAGGTTTCTTTTATTACCTTATGGGAGCTTGCGGGTTTCGTAACATGTCGCTTAATTTCACCATGATACTGAACCGCCAAGTTCTCGTAAGGTAAGGTAGTATCACAGCTTAGCACCTTCTGCATTAAGAAGGGGGCTACGGGTTTTCGATTCTTTACTCGACGAGCTACAGGTTTCTTTCATTAATAACAAACCTTGGCACTTTCTATCATTCGTTGCCAAATCCATGAGGCACACCCACGGAAGGGTCGATTTTGTTACGAAGGGTTTAGACATGATGCAGTCGTACTGTCATGGTCTGATTCCAACAATTGGCTCGGGATTGGTAAGAATCACTGGAAAATCAGTAGTTTATGGGGCCACTATGCGCCACAGTCATCCCTAATGATCGTATAATGTTACCTTAATAAGAAGAGAGATCCACCTGGCCATCACCCCACCCCATCTCACCCTTCACATTAAACCATTTTAGCTGTCCTTCTGTTCTTCTCTAAAAACATCATCTGGCGTCGCCACCCAGAGCCAAAGGTTACGAACGGTATCAGCTACTATATCGATGGCGAATGGTTCAGAAACCTCATATTCAAGTCCGGCTGTCTCTGATACCAAGCAACATGAGCCGTCACCTAGAATCTCAGCTCGACAAAGCTGGTCAGCTCGAGATTGTGAGCTTCACATGATTGTTCCCCACTCCACTTGTTGAGTAACCTCTCAGATATTACCACTTTGTCCAATGTCATCACAACCGTGATTCTGTTGTCAATATGCCTCGCCTCAACGTCCTTAACAAGGTTATGTATGTGAATTCCATACTACCATCTTCCACTGTCCTTGCAACGTTTGCTAAATCGGTAAATAGACGTTGTGTTTGCTGCATCCACACTGACCTTTGTCGTTCACGGTGGGATTCAGTTGCTCTCGGATCCGCTAAACGGAGTGTCGTTTGCTCTATGTTTTCTTGGAGGGGTTTCGGCATTTACTTGTTCGTTGGCCATTTCGTTCTATAAAGAAAGTCTAGGGACCTAGTAGATGATAGTATTTTGAAGATCGCCAAGTTCCTTCCGTACTTTCGCAGCCCGCTTTCTAAGGAAGGCGCCGTTTTTGAAGGGGTATTCTTCAATTTCCAGACTGCAGAACGAGTCCGCTCATGATTTCATGTTTAGCTTAGAAACACCAACAGAGCTCTAGCTTACAGTCTGATCCATATCAATGCAGGTACCATGCATATTAATCCTTGTCTTCGAACTGCTCGAGTGTGTATCAATAACGGAGTACATCATTGTTCCCTTGGCTTTTGATCGTTAGACCAAGTAGAGCAGATTTCGAATTGTCTCCCGCGAAGGTAACATGACGACCTTTTCCTTGTAAACAGGTGATCCATGTTGTTGTCTGACTCCCACATGCTGGACCACTACTTCTCGTTCCCGCCTTCGTGCAGCATATCTCTTAGAACCTTTCGCCAGGGGTCAATTGAGACGATTTTGTATGTGTGCCTACGGCTCGAGTGAAAGGCCAAATATTTTGCCACACGCTGATATGATCTATAGTGGTGACACTGTCTGCCGTTTAAATATTAGGTCTATTAACAACTGTGGATCATCGATTTGTAGAAGAGCAATGTACCCTTATTGCAAAGTGAGGTCTTTAACTCGACCCTAAGATCAGAAGCGACACTTTAACCTCAAACATCGGTTTAAGTGGAGCTGGTAAAGCAGATCGCCAAGGGCAGCTAGCTACCTTAAGAAGGGCAATGCACTACAGGTTCCCCCAAAGATACTAAGGGTCTCTTTTGTCTTCCCCCGATTCAGTGGTCTTGCGTCTCTTCATGATACCGCTGTTCGAATGTTTCGAGCCTTGCTGCTCAAATATCATGCGTCCAGTTTTAAAAATGACGAGTCAAAAACGGGCGTGGCAGTGGGCTCGGGTGTTGATGTTGTTGACGTTGATGCTCAGGAACAGGACACAGGACACACGAAAGGCAAGGCAAGGCAAGGCAGCTCTCAACGGAAGTCCAGGGCACCCTGCTCGTGCCTGCCACGCTAATTTCAACCCCACTTGTACCTGGCGGCCCGAACCCGCCTGCCGCAGCACTAGTGACTTCGCGCCTTATCCGCGTCCCGCGAATCTTCTTCGAAGCAAACACAACCCAGTCCCCTCACAAGCACAACCACTATTTGGATCTCTCCCTTCTTTTGCGCGCGCTTTGTTTTCTGTCTTGCGATCACTTTTCGTTGGTAAGTATCACCCAATGGCTCTGTCTTCTGTCCCAATTGTCAAGCTGATTATTCCCTTAGCGTACCACAGCATACCGCAGCCTCGTCTGCTAAACTCGTTGCGTCTCCCTTTCCCTCACCGAGCTCATTCCGATAATCTAAACATCTCCATCGATTCAAGTCACCGAAGCAATAAACATTTGAAATTCTGTGCTTGTGCGAATACCTCGAGGCTGATGGACGACAAGAGGCGCATTGTCAGCCTTACGGACTCTCACGCTCGATAAAGCTTGAGGCATACCCCTCTCCGGCCGTCTACGGTATTCCATCGACATCTCATGATCTTGAAATCAACCCAATCAACCTTTCAAGCTACATCCATATTGCGTAAAACGACTTTTTGACATTTGTGCCCTGGATAAGAGATAAGAGAGTAATGCCACCAAATGCACCTGAACCTCCAGGGACCCCTACTCGAAAGGCCACTGTAGATCACGAACGCAACAATGTATTCGCTACTCGCATCAGCTTTCTGTGCAGTAATTGGGACCTGGGGCTTGATATCAACAAACGAACCACGGATGCTGATGGAGAAAGCACGCTGGACTGCAAGTGTGTGAGCATGCTCAGATTCTGCCAATATAAAGACCTCCTCGAAGCGGTTTTGAATGAATTCGAGTCTAAGGCTAGGATCCTTTATAACGGCTGGGTCAACAAGCCTAAAGCCGAGAGAGGGACTATCCCTGCCGTGACGCGTCGACAGAAGAGGCCCGTGAATGATAGGGAAAGAAATGTTCTTTTACAATGCTTGTACAATATCTCCAGGGAACACAATGCAAGCTGGCATAAAAATCATGGCCGCACACCTGAGTCTATTCTACGCAGAATCCGGGAAGCAGAGGGAAAATTCGATGCAGATCCTGTTCCGGCCCCGAGCCTCCTCAATCCGACTCCAAGAAGAGTCAGCAGCGAGAAGCGTGCTAGGGAGGAGTCATTTCCTGATATATCTATCACAAAAAAGAGTAAGGTTGCGGATTCGGAACCACTACAACGAAATTCAAGTGATATGGCACCACCACGCGGCCGGCCACTAAGACAGGAGCCGAAACCACCTTTCGAGACAAATACTTCCACGAGAAAAGCAAACCCGAGCTTTGCGCGAAGCGTTAACACTAGTTTTACTGAATCTGAAGTATCGGCTGTATTCACGCAAAGTGGCAACAGTTCTTGGGCAGCTACTCAAGAAACCGTACCGGATGAGCTGCCTGTTATGAAAGACGCATTCACTACCTTACAGGATGAAAATTACATCAGCTCAAACTATGAGTCGAGCAGCTTTGAAGCTCGAGTCGGAGATATCCCGGAAGATGAGCTTATTGAAATGGTTGACGTCGCCAGAGCTGCTAGTCCTGTAGAAGAGGAACTGTCTCAAGATCTTTTAGGCTTCGGCATTAGCAAGGAACCAATTATCGAAGAGACTGTCGGCGAAACACAATTTCGGGAACGGAACATTCCCTGAAATACCCCGATGCTTGATGTTTGCACGCCAATGTGTTATCTATGAGATCATGAGGGTCTTTCTCCACGTCGAGGTGTCATTATCTGAGTTTAACGCCCCTGTTACATCAAGCCTTGAAGATTACGACACCCTTTGGCGTTTTCTGAGAAGCCTGCCATGTTTGAGAGATTGTGTGTTTCCAGAAAGATCGAGCAAAGAAGCATGGGCCGCTTGCATCTCCGGGTCGTACGATAAAGGATACCTTGCTGTGGTGTTTGGTGGGTCACTGAAATTTAGGTCTGACGATGACGATACGTTCTTCAAGTTCAAGCTGGAGCCACTCAAGGTCGACTTCTCCCACCGGCTTGGTCGTCGTTTTGGCCATGATCGATTCTTTGAAGTTCTCATGCCACAACTTTCGGGCCGTCACATACCCCCTTCTTTGGAGGCGCTGGGTCACCGTGGGCCAATGATCATCACCAATTGGCTCGTGGATTCTACACATCCCTTGATAGGATGGCTGTGGAAGCCTTTTATGGTAAAGGACAAAGAGAGGAGAAAGAAGAAGCAGATGATTGTCATGAAAGACGTTGAAGCTGTTGATAGTTCATTCCGCATATTCTTTTTCGCAGTTGATGGTCCTAAATTTGTGAAAAAGGATCGTCTTATCACTAATCCAGATCCCAAGATTGGCCACCCGAAGATGTCCATACCGGTGTTGCTAGATTGTGTGCGGCCCATCAACAAGGAAAACGAAACCCAGCCATTCTTGAAAATTTTCAATCGAACGACCCTGGGTATGTGGTGTGGCAGATTTTAAACAGGACTAACGCTAACTGTGTTGACAGCCTTGTCTCGCAATTCGGCGACTATTGTGCTTCAGCCAGAGCAAATTAGGATCATGCCAAAAAATATTATCTATGGAGATGACCCAAATAATGTGATGAATGATGGCTGTGGCCGGATGTCCACTGCTCTAGCTACGAGAATCAAAGAACACCTCGGGTTGTCCTCTACTCCAACCGCATTTCAAGGTAGAATTGGAGAAGCCAAAGGATTGTGGGTTGTCGATCGCCATGACAAGGGAGGAGATATTTGGATAGAGACATATCCATCTCAGCGAAAATGGGTCAGAGGGGAAAAACGTGGTGGTAACGATAAGGAGTGGGAGGCCCCAAGTCACCGTACCTTCGAAGTACTCAAGTTTTCTGGGCCGCTGAAATCTGCCGATCTCAATCTACAATTTCTTCCTCTGCTAATGGACCGCGCAAACAATCCAAAGCTCATGAAAAAAGCCATTTCTGATATCTTGGAAGAAGGATTGGCTTTGAAAGTGCAGGAAATCCAAGAGGCCATGGATGACCCTCAGTCCTTCCGAAAGTGGGTCAGAGACAGAAATCCGAATCTAAAAGAGCATTTAAGAGGGAGCATTGCTTACAAGGCCGGCTTACCAGTTGTTCGCGAGGAGCGTCTGAACGTTTTCCTGGATGCTGGGTTCGATCCCAGAAGGATTATGTTCATGAAAGAAATGGCGAAGGATGCATTCAAGAGCAGAACAGACGAGCTCAAGGAAAGATTGAACATCACAGTCGGACGATCTACGTATGCGTACTTGGTTCCTGATTTCTGGGGAGTTCTTGAAGAAGGTGAGGTATACATTGATTTCTCCTCATTCATCGACAACGTCTCCGGGTGTTCTGGCACCACGCTCGATGGGGACGAGATTCTTGTAGCTCGATCGCCAGCTCATTTTGTGAGCGATATTCAGAAGGTCAAAGCTGTCATAAAGCAAGAGCTAGTTGGCCTGAAGGATGTCATAGTATTCTCTACGAAAGGAAAGCCTTCATTGGCCGACAAGCTATCCGGAGGAGACTTCGATGGGGACATCGCTTGGGTTTGTTGGGAGCCGACTATCGTCAATGATTTTACATCAGCAGAGGTGCCGGAAGCTTACAACCTGGTCAAAGAGGGCCTGATTCGACAGGATAAGACGACATACAAGGAATTGGTCGGTAATACCGAGAGCACTGAGGATGGAGTGTCATTGTTCTTGAAAAAGAGCTTTGATTTCAACATGCGGCAGAATCTGCTTGGAATCTGCACATCCTTCAAGGAGAGTGTGTGCTACACTGAGAAAACAGTGGACTCTGAGGCATCTCGGTATCTCAGCCAGCTTCTCAGTAATCTGGTTGATCAGGCAAAACAGGGATACGAATTCGATGAAGATGCTTGGACCTACTTCAAAGATGCAAAAGTAAGGGATGCAAGAGGCAAGAAGATAAAACCTCGCAAGCCACGCTACAAAACCGAGGACCCTGTTGCAAATGCGGATCACATCATTGACCACCTGAAATATGTTGCGGAAAAGACCATTGACAAAGCGCTCGAAGGCTTCCATCAGACCTTCCCAGATCCTCCATACTGGGATGGTGAATTGGCAACGTACTTCTACAAATTCGCCGACCTCGCGACGCGAGATCCTGTATGGGAAAAGCTACTGGGAGATCTGAAAGCAGACATCGATGTTCTAAAGAAAATATGGACCAAGAAGTTCCAGCGTGGTCATAGCAGCAAGCGTAACCCAAACAGTAAAGACGGCGATGAGGCCATAGAGGACTTTACGGAATTCTGTGGCGATTTGTACGAGCGCTTCCATGAGATCCAACCTCACGAGGAAACAGTTGCGTCGCAGGCCTTGACTATCACGCCAGGAACGAACTCTGAGCTATCAGGTTGGGAACTCTTGAAGGCATCAACTGCTGTAGCGGCATTTGCGAATTACAGTCGTCCACGGAACCCCCTACGGCTGTACGTAAGCAGCTTCGTTTGGTGGATGGGCGGCAAGCAGCTCTGCCATTTGAAGGCAATGTGCAATACCGATCCTCCATATGCGGTTGTACCGTCGATTTATACCGTTCTGAAGCCGGACTCCACCATTATCAGACGGTTGAGGAGTGATGGCCAGGCTGCGAATATGGAGGATTCGGCTAGCATTGCGAATGAAGCTGATTTGGACGCCGTGGACGACGAGTGAGGCGAAAGACTAATCGAGTCATCTATTATTGTCATGTGGCTGTGTTGTCTACTACACGCAGCTGCGAATGACTTGATCATGCAGAGAGCGTGACCAGTACACTTTCTTTCTTAGTGTATCTCTTGGCGTTTGCGATTGATGGGTTGGTAATGGATACCTTGGAATGGGCACTTACAGAGAATTGGATTGGATATCCTTTCGCTGTGCTGGGATGGATGTGTTGGGATATTTGGCTGGGAGGGCGTTTTAATGGATAATGCGCTACTGTGAAGTAGGCAGCAGATGCTGGGATTCCTTTTATGATATGGTGATATCAGTGGACAGGACGTGTATGATGGATGTATTCCTTATTTTCTTCATTTCTCACGGCAAAGACCAGTAAGCGAGCGCGAGAGCGAGAGAGAGTTGTAGACAGCTTTATACCAATTTCATCTTCTTGTCTTTCTGCAGACGATCGACTCTATCATCCCCATCATCCTCCTTTCCCATCTTAGCACGTCAAGCGAGCTTTCTCAGATTCCCACAAACAAAGCTTCAATTACCAAGGTGGATTCAAACCATCATACTTATTCGGCCCCTCGACATCCTCCCACCCCCCTACCTTGATATTCAAGAACTGTCCGCTGTTCTCCTTGGTAGCTGAGAAGATCCTCTCCAGTGCGGCTTTGGCGCCGATTTCAACTGTGAGGTCTGTTCTGTCGCCGTCGCCGAGCTAGGTTTTAAGCCACTGGTTGGGTTTGATCAGTATTTTTATTCGCTTGTATTCCTTGTATGACGTCCAGGGAATGGGAGGGAGGACTGGGAAGTTGGAGTTTGAGGGGTGGGGAGGGAAATATATGAGGGGAGTGAAGGGAAGGAAACGGTTTTGGGGAGTGGGAAGTGAGAAGTTAGAAAGGAAGGGGAGGAACATACACCCGGACTAAGCGCCACGATCGTGAATCCCTTCTCCGCGTGATCGTTTGCGTACTGGACAGTCAACATATTCAGAGCGGCTGTGGTGATCTTATACGCGGGTGATGGTGCCCATGTGTATTGTGATGCTAGACCGAAGGATCCGAGGGTTGTGGACCTGTGTGTTGGTGGTTAGCTGGTTGGAAATTGGTAGTTTTGGAGGTGTGATTTGGAAAGGAGGGAGAGAGTGGGATGAACTGGAATGGAGGAAATGGAGAAAATGGAGGAAATGGAGGAAAAGGAGGGAATGGAGGGAATGGAGGGAATGGAGGGAATGGAGGAAATGGAGGAAATGGAGGAAATGGAGGAAATGGAGGAAATGGAGGAAATGGGAGTGTAGGCGGGACTTACATATTTACAATTTTCTTCTCAGTTCCTTTCTCCAGCAGAGGGAGGGAATTCCTGGTCGTCAAATGCGCACTCAGGACATTGGTTGTGAAGTGTTCGGAGAGGTCATCCCTTCATTGTCGTCACGTTAATATGATCCAATATCTTATTTCAACCACAACCACACACCAAACCCAAACTCATCCCAAAACCCTTCCCCCAAACAAAAAAACAAACAAATAAACAAACAAAGAAACTCACATCTCCCCAACCCCCCAACAGTAAACCCGCAACCCCCACATTATTAATCAAAACATCCAACCCCTTTCCCCCCTTCCCCTTCCCTCTCTCCCCTCCATTCCCTCCCTCTCCCCCAAATACTCCTTCCCTCTGCACCAAAAACCTCTCCACCAAAAACCTCTCCACCACCCCAACAGCCCTCCTCACACTCGCCTCATCCGTAACCTCAGCTTCAACAAGCACAACTCTTCTATTTGAATTTTCAATCAAGGAGGTTGAAGTTGGAGAGGTCTTCGGAGCGAGTGTGAAGATCGTGGAGATTTGTGATGGGGGCAGGCTAGGGAGGAGAGGAGGTGTGTTGCGAGGGAGAGGCCGAGGCCGCCCGCGGGAGGTGCCTGCCGGGTAGGAGGTAGGTTGATATTCTTTTGGAGAAGGGGGGGAAAGGGGGGGGGGGGGGGGGGGGGGGATGAGATGGTTGTGAGTGGTTGGTGGTGGACTGGCTGTGGGATGTGGTTGTGGTTGTGGTTTTTGATTTTGGTTGTGGGTTTGGAGGAGGAGTGTTGATCGAGAAACAAAACAATGATTAATCGACTACGTGCTTGTCAGTGAGGACCATTCCACCCTATATATATACACACATAACTGCATCCCCACGACACCTACCTACCTACCTACCTACCTAGTACCTACCTACCCCACCTTAAGCTCACTCCCCAATTAACCTATACTCGTAGCACCTTCCTTCCACCCCACCCACCAAATCTCTCAAACCAGACTAAACTAAACCAGACTAAACCAGACCAAACCAGACCAAATCCAAGCCCACCCCCTCACCCACCTCCTCAAATAAACAAACAAACAGCTTGCTTGCTTGCCTAACAATCAAACTCAATATTCACTCACTCGCTCACTTTACTTACTTACTTTACTCAAGCAAGCCGCAATATCCACCCTACGTATTAAATTCTACCGGTGCGGCGATATATGTACACACAGATTGTTGTATTTGTGCTGTTGTATGTTTGTGTGTCTGTGGATGGATAAAAAAAAATATATTCACGGACATTTCCACCTAAACGCCGAAAATATCATGATCTCATCACATTTGCATGCGTACCTATGTAAATCGATGGTGCACAAAAGACGATTCTTTGCGTGTATGAGCAAGGACATTCTTTGTTATACATGTCGTGTGGGCGGGATTGTGATCTGTTTTTTTTTTACATATTTGTTTGAATGAAATGAAGACGGTGAGAGTGAGAGATTGTTGTTCTTTTTCTCAGAGTTACAGTAGCGTTAAGCGAGAAAATGGTAAATTCATCTCAAGGTAAAAACAACATGTGAGGAAATGATCAAAGCCGGACCAAAGCTTCAGCTGCCCACGCCAGTTGGTGACTGATTTTCGCTTGGCGTGTACCGAGTCGTTTCGTTATAGTTAGGGGATTGGAGTTAGAACGGGTTCTCGGACCGCTCGCTTTGTTGAAGAGACTGAGTTGCAGTGCTTTGTGGCACTCTACACGTATCTGCACATATTTTTTTTTTTGATGGAGTAATCGTGGTAGCCAATAGCTCATATGCACGATAACATCTATTAAGTCGTAAGTGTCAGAGGCTTCCGCATATCACACTCTCAATCACACCAGGCACCCAAAAGCCAAAGAGCCGGAGAGCCGCGTTGAAACAATCCAATTTCCTATCTATCTATACCTCTCATACCCAATCTCCTCTCTAATCCTCCTCTCCACCCCCTCCACCACATCCCCCCCATACACCTCCTCAGGCCTCCTCCCCCCCCAAACAACCTCCCTCTCATGCACGGCCGCCTCCTCCTTCGTCAAACACACCAGATCCCTCGCCCTCACCAAACTACTCTTCTGCCCTTCCACCCCCAAATCCACAATCCTCCCCTCCGGTTTCCGCCATCTGACAAGTAAAAGACGGGTTGATACGCCACTGATAGCGCTCTTGCCTTTATACACTTCTTCAACGATGTATCCCACATCCGCAGCCGTGAGGCCGAGTTTGAGACCCCTGGCGTCCTCACCGGGGATGGTTGCCCGAACGAGTTTCTCCTCGGAGCCCTGGAGAGCGGCGAGGATGCCATCGTACATTTTCTCTCGTCCCTTAGCGGGGATATATTCGCTAGGATAGCCCGTGACGTTCAAGATGACATGGTTAGCGACAGCGTAGCCGAAGACGGCTGGCATCGTACCCAGCACGGGTAGGATCCTGACGCGGAAATCGGGGAGGACGCCGAGATCGCCGACGGAGCCTTTGAGGTATTCTTCTTCTGGGAGAGGGAGCAGTTGCGCTTTTCCGGGCCCGGGTTTCTCGGTGGAGTACACGACTGGGATACCGGATGCTACGCCTACAGCGCGGAGACGTCGGCGTGTTGAGCGGGAAAGAGGATCTTCGGTACTAGCTGAGATATCGCCGATGAAGATCCGGGTTGGGTCGGATTTACAGCCTGCTCCCATGGACGAGATGACCTTGAGGTCATTCTTATAGCAGTACTCCAACAGCGCGACCTTGCTATCGATATTATCAATCGCGTCAACGACATAATCCGGTTTCCTGCCGTCCCAGTCCCCAAGTAATCTCTCCGCAGCATTCGGACTGAACAGTTCATTGCAGAGATCGAAATGTACCCATGGAGTGATCTGCTGTAATCGTTTCTTGAGACAGGAGACTTTTGGAGTCCCTACGTCTGCGAGGGTAGCTACTGCGTGGCGGTTTAGGGAGGAGAGAGTCACTTGGTCGAAGTCGATTAGGCGGATTCGAGATACGCCTGAGCGGGCGAGTGCTGCTGTGCAGTGTGATCCTACGCCTCCGCACCCGACGACGATTATGAATGCTGATCGGAGTTTGGCTAGACCTTCGTCTTTGAGGAAGACGCGATTCCGGGCGAGTTGTTCAAGGATGAGCTCTGTTGGAGTTAGATATGTATGTGGATGAAGTAGGCGGACAAACCATCATCATAGTCTCCTCTCTGTGCTCTTTCCGCAAACTCTAAACTCCTCTCGTCCTCTTTACTCAGGCCAGCTCTTGGTGGCGCAGCCCCAAAATCTGTAAGCTTCACTTTGACCATCAGCTTTATTCTCATCAGATATCAAAACTGCAACCAATCCATTCCATTCCAGCTCACTCAAACCTCCACCTCCACCTCCACCAGTCCCCTCTCCCCCCAGCAAGCAAGCAATTCCACCCTCCCAAAATGAAAATCATAATCAACCAAACCAACGCAAACGCACCTTATCAGCCTCATGCCCCCCACTCCCCACCTCCGGAATCGAGCTCTTCAAATCCTCCACCCTCTCCCGCCTCCGCACATGCTGATACCCGAAGATTGCGCCGGCGACAACGGCGCCCGATACCAGGGCCGTGGCGGCGAATTGCGCTTGTGAGGAGGACGTGGTGCGGGACAGAAAGGAAGACATGCTTTCTTTGGTGGGGGGGTTGTTTTTTCCTTTGGTTTCTGGATCTACTAGGTCTGTTGGCTTTGCGGCGAATGGTTCGTTTTGGATTCTTTGGGGAGTGGTGCGTGGTGGTGATGGTGATGGTGAGTAGTGAGGTGTTTGGGCGGCGGCGCGTGGGTAGGTGGTGGTGGTGGTGGGAGGTTGTCTCTCTCGTTGTGTGTCTCGAAATGATTCGTAGTCTCGTTCACGATGTGGATATTGGTATTGACTATGATTCCGACTCTGATACTGTACTTGACCTTGCCCCCGATCCTGAACCCTATTCCTCAATGGATACTCGTCGTACTCCTCCTCGTCCGAATCCAATGGGTATTGCCCGTACTGATTATCCTCGTATTTGTGGTTTGATTGCCTAGATGAAGATGAAGAGGCAGGCTGGTCATAGCGCCAGTCCATGGTGAGCTGCGCTCATGGCTTGGAGGATTGTCATGTTCTGTTCGTTCGTTGTTGTTTGCCTGTTGATCTCGGGAATTTTTTCGATGATGATGCATGCATGGCGAGCTGGACTGGACTGGGCTCGGGTCGGGTCGGGAAATCTTCGGATCATTAGGGGAGAGGAGTGTGCAGCACGTCAAAGTCCAGGAGAATAATGCTTTATTTTCATGAAACTTAACAAGTCAAATCATGTATTAGGTCCTAGAATCGTATTCTAGAACAGCATTTTCAGTTTCTCATCCTTTATCAGATACCGAGTATTTCAAACATGCAAGCATATATATTCTCTCAATCGACTAACTGATTCACTCACTACTATCTACCTCTGGACATCGGCATCATCCTCACCATCCTCGCCAAATCCTCCATACTTAGAAAGATCTCCTCCTTCCGAACATGTGTCTGTCTCCCACCTTGTCAACCCTTCTCAAAAGTCCAGTGTTCTATCACCCAAAACCTAAACAAATCCCAATCCTAAATCTGCCGAAGAAGAACGACGTGATCCAGTCCCGTAATCGATCTACCTGTACCCCAAGTCCATGCCCATACTCCAGTCAAATCCAATCCAGTCCAATTCCCATTCCAAAGCAAACCAAAGCAAAGCAAAGCAAACCAAACCAAACCAAACCAAACCAAACCAAACCAAACCAAACCAAACCAAACCAAACCAAACCAAACCACACCAAACCAAAGAGCACCAAAAAAGCACATGAAATCAGATCCAGAGACTCGCCGCTGAAGGTAAGCGAAGCCGGCCAAGCTCTGGGACAAAAACAATGCGAAAGCCATCCAAAAACAAACCAGCGCGAAGAGGGCATAAGAAATCCAGACCGAAAAACCACAGCCAAAAAAGAAATATCCTTAGATGCCATCACCTCACATAATCTGGCATCCATTACTCCTCGCCCTCCTCCTTCGTCCAATCCCTCCCATCCCAGCACCACCCTCCTCCTCATCCGCATGCATCATCTGCGCCTCTCTCGCTCTCCTCCTCCTCCTCCTGGCTCCAGTACCCGCCACACCAGCCTCCTCATTAGCCATCATCCACTCCGTCCATTTTCTGACCAGACGTCCAGCAGCGGGCAAATCACCTCTCATGATCCGCTTCTGATGCTCGTCAACAGTCATCTGCCAGCCGTAGAAACATTTCATGCCGATGATCTCGGTGGGGTAGGTAGCACCCTGGTCACTACCGTTTGGCTTTCTGACTTCGGAGTTGCGTGAGAGGACTTCCCGGATGCCGGTCCAGGTTACGTTGGAGCAGTCAAAGACGATCATTTGGAGGGAGATACGGGGACGGGCACGAGTAGAAGTAGTGCGTGCTGAGCGAGCGCGAACCATAGAAGCGGCTTCGACAAGGACGAGGTCGCTGATCTTGGTGTTGTCCATGTCGATGCTGCGGAGGCTGGTGCAGGCTCGGATTACGGGAAGCATACCCGCATCGCCCAGGTTTTCGCAGTAGCTGATCGAGAGGTGTTCGAGATTGGGTGCGCAAGGTGCTTTAGCGAGAGTCTCGGAGAGGAGGTTATTGGTGAGTTCGGAAAGTTCCTCGAGATCGAGATGGGTAAGTCTCGGGGTTGTAGCAAGGACAGGCTCAAGTGCGGCATCAGTAAATGCTGGGCATCCGTTGAGTTGAAGTCCTTCGAGATCAGGCACCAAATGAGCGAGCATTTTCACACCCGCACTTGTCAGACGGCCGCAGCGGCTGAGATCCAGGTGTCGAAGTTTGCGCGGAGGTACCTCCGCGATACCCGTGAGGATATCGACATCCGGAGATTTACCTGTGAGCATAATTCGGAAAGCCTCATCATTGAGTTCGTGACAACCATTCAAGACCAATCTCTCAAGGTTGTTCGTTTCAAAGAGACTCTGAGCAAGGTCGGTATTCCAAAATCCCCTGACTTCTCCAGCTCGTAGATCTTTCAACTTCGGACATCCAAGAATAACACTCTGGATACCTCGAGCATCCATACGAGTACACCAAGACACGTTGAACATCTCCAACATTGGGCAGGACTGGCCAATAATCTTGCAAGTGCCATTGGTGACGGCGTTCAGTCCAGTGAGATTTAAATGAGCTAATCTGTCATTCGTCTTGAGAAGATTATGCAGGGTAGGCCTCTGGAAGTTCTTGCATCCCTCGAAAGTAGCATTTATGAGGTTTCGGCAAGCCTTTACAACCACCTCTGCTCGTTTGTAATGCTCAACCTGAATACAGCCGCGTAAATTAAGATCCTTGATGAAAGGTCCTGCAGAAACAATGATCTTCGCCAGAGACTCGGCTGGGATTTCTGTATAGAACTCTGAAGCGTCGAAACAAGTCCAAAGTTGCCCATCGAAGCAGAGCTTGTGAAATGCCTGGCTGATAGCTGAGGCTCGAACCAGTTCCTTTGGTGTCAAAAATGCGAGAATCGATAGCTTGACCTCGTGTGGCATTTCTCCCCAAAAGTCGAAATTTGCTCTTCGCACTCGCTTTGATGCAGCAACTGGCAAAGAGAAATAATCCTCATATATCTCAGGAATCGTGGATTGGGTATTTCCTCGAGAACGAGGGAGAAGTGGTAGAGCACTCGTAGGCGTTGCAGTACCAGGTGTCAAATTACCCTGCTCGATCCTCCTGATAGGCAGTAAATTTTCTTCAAAGGAAGGGCCGTCGAATCCAGGAGTATTGGGTACGGATGTCGGGGCGGTCGAGAATCCCGCCGCAGATGATTGAGACATGTAAGAACCGTCGTTGTTTCTTGGAGAGCTTCCATTTGCCAAACTGACACACGACAATGTCGTTCTTCCGCCATATGGATTGCTCGTCGCTCTTCTGCGACCTAATTGTGCCAGGGAAGGCGAGGAAGATATTCGTTGCAAGCCATTCAAGAGTTTGGCTCTTCCCTTGGGTTTTGGCCGTTCGATCGCAATGGTTTCGACATGTTCGACTGTGATGTCTGGGGATGTTCTAGTTTCGAGAATCATGTCTGGGAAGGGGCTCGACATGATTGCGACGGAGGTTTTCGTGTGCGAAGAATGTGGGAATGTTTTCTGTTGTCCCAGAGGATGTCTGGCTTATGCGGGGTTCTCCCTGCCCACTGGCCTCCCTCTTCCCCGGAGAGCGAGCGGTTCGCTGAGTTTGTTTGCCCGATTCAGGTAGGGATGTGCAGTCGACTGGTAACGAAGAGATACTGGAATAAGATTTTTCTGGGGGATAGAAGGTCGGAGGGGGGATGTTCGAAAAGGTTAGGAGTGAGGACCTTGTGGAAAGTGCGGTGATGAGTGTCGGTCGGTTGAGCGATTTTAGAGGGGACGGAGATGTCTAAGAGGACGACGTGATGAGTGCTGTTGAACGCTGACAAGTCAACGGTTGCACAGAGCAAGATTGTACGAGTCGTGAAGCAAGATGGCGGGGTCGCGACTTCATAAGAAGAGGAAGAAGATGATGAGGGAAGAATGGGTTCTCACAATGATTCTGGGGTGTTGATCCAATGTCTTGAGTCGTGAGGGCTGGGCTGTTGATAGAGGGGCAGAGGAGCCAATTATGGGGGCTTATCGGCGCCGTCTCTAATCGTTATCGTGAAATGAGGGTCAGGTTCAGGGTCCTTGTCTGTCACGCCTTATCATCACCAGACCACCTTTAGATAAAGAAGCAGAAGAGTGAGTGAAACAAGCACAGTGTGATGCAGGATCGTGGTGAGTATTGGACGTCAAGTGGGAGAGAGTTCAGATGGAGGGGAGATAGAGGTAGAGGTAGAGGTAGAGGTAGAAGTAGAAGTAGAGGCCAGGAATAAAAATAAAAAGGAAGATAGTCCGTCCGGGGAGGGAAGGTGCGGTTCGTTGCGGTGCGCTGCGCTGCGCTGCAGTCTTTTCGTCCCGTCTCGTCCAGTCCGTCCAGAAGTCCTGTCTCCCTTCCTCACTCGTGCTCGTCTCTCACTTTGGCTGCTCTGGCAACTCCGGCTGCTTCTTGGGCTGCACTTAGCGACACTTCATTGGATTATCCAGCTCGGATGGGGATTAGCCAATGCACTCATCTATTCTATCTACTACCTACAAGTACAAAAGTAACTGTCCACATTTTCCTGGAGAAACAGAAACACCGCAACCGCAACCGTAAAGCAAACGGGACATGCAGGGCAGAATACACCCACATGCTGCCATGTAGCTACAGAGTATAAGTACTAGCCCGACAAGCCAAGGCGCAACCTATCGACTGTCTGTGGGACAAGCCGCTCGAATGCGGATTCCGGGGTATATCTATTGGTGGAATAGCGACACAGCCTCCAGCTAACGAAGTAAAGTGGCCCTTCAGACCCCGATTTCTGGAAAGGCTAATAGTCTGGACCAGAGTTGATTGACTTTGGTTCTGATGAGGGAATACTTTGTATGTATGATGTATACAAGTTTACTTACTCTTGATCGTTGCTGTTGGATTTGAACTTGCCTCATGAGGAGAGGAAAATTGTACTCACTTCAACTTACGGACACTCAATCCAACATGCCGCGGGGTGTCCGTGTGGGGTCCGTCGTCCTTTCAAGTCTTCAAGTAAGGTATGCAAAGTACAGTACAATACTTGGCACCTCTGCTCACCCGTCGGCTCCCCGTCCTCGCTGAACCACTCGCTGCTCTCCTCCGCATCCCAACCCCATCCATCCAAGGGTCCAAAAAAGCAGCGCAGCCTCTGCTCTCTTCTCACTCTCAGGCTAGACCAGGTCTCCCGGCTAATCTCCCCGCCCTTTCCCTCGGGTCCAAAAACAAAAGCCTCAAAACTTCAAAAGCAACACCACACCACCCAGAGCGCTTCATCCAGCCAGCGAGCGCCAACAGAATAGAAGCACCTCGTCTCTCATCTGCTCCTTACCATAGCCGACGGACATCAGAACCGTCGCGTGGCTGGGCCGATGCCCTCACCCTCGCCGTCGGGTCGGTTAATAGTATGAGCGAATCCAAAGGATTGGACTGCACTGGACTGCACTCTACTACTGTACACGATACGTTGTTGGTTTACTTGAGAACTCCTGGTCTGGAAGGACTGGATGAGAATGAATGGGGAAGGACTGAGGTGGGTAAAAGCAGCAACGACGAAACCGGCGCTACGTCGGTCTCGAGTCGAGATGCAGCCTACAGCGTTCGAGAAGGGTGGTGGAAGACCGCTAGTGGCGGGTGAGATAAGGTAAGCTCGGCTCGGTAAGGTTGCAAGGGAGGTCTATCCGACCACACAGCTGTTGGCCCTGACATTCATTGACTGGAGTAGGTAATTGGTCCGTTTCTTCTACCCTGGTGGGAGACGACGGTGAGCCAGAAATACTTTGAGGTAAGGAGAATATTTTGGTGATATGTAGAAATAAATTTATGAGTGCAGGTTGCGTTCTTGGCTTTCAGGATGCCACGTGAATGAGGAAACCGTTCAGCGACGTAGGCGAGGTAGGTATATATCCTCGGCACCCATCCATCCATCCATACCTCACCTAGCTGGACGGGACATGACATGACCAGGAATATGCATGTGACATGAGTACATTTCGAAAGTCGAGAAAACAAAAAGAGTCGTCACAAGTCTACGTTTGAGAGTACCTACCTACTGTTTGTGTGTATATATATAACTTCCTTTCTTTCAACTCTCAAGTAGCATTTTGTTAGTGGCGTTCTCTAGCAGCGGGGCATGGACTCTAGCGAGGATTCAAAGGGTCTGGATGTTTGCGGGCACCCGTTGTTGACATCGCTTATGAAATGTAAACGTTTCTAGCTTTCTTCTTTCGGGTCCTGTTGATTGACAGTTTCGCGAGTGTTATCGGTGGTACTTTGTAGCAAGATGATGAATATCACTGTTCGTTGCGACGTTGGAGCTAAAGCGGCTGTTGGTCCATCACCGGACCTTGTTTGCACAGCATTATCAAATCCCGAGCTTACTGGTATGATGATGTGGCGGGCCACGACCCGAATACCCACACAACAAGAGTGGTAGCACCTCAAAGTACAAGGAGTACTTTGATACAAGGAAGCGAATTGAGCAAATCTCAAGATATCATGTATCTGAAGTACGGGATTTGTCAAATAAGAGGTGCAGAAGAGAATAGATTAGATAGAATCTCTCTAAAGGGCGTAATTATTGTAATAATCTTAGGTGGTGTTGTTGATGATATGTTGCTTATAGGAAGCTGCTCAACGATATCTGTTTGATTTGCCCCTGTCCGTGCTTCAAAGTTTCTTAGGCTGAAGTGCTTTATAGTTTTTGACGGAGGATGAAGAAGGTTCGTGGAAAAAGCACGCATATCGTCGTGCTTAATGAGAGGAATTCACCTACGACTTCAGACCCATGATGGAGGACCACAATCAGACGTAAAAGTCTAAAAGAACTGACGGGGACAACCAGCCGTGGTTAGAAAGTTTTCATCTCTCAAAGCTTCTCAGAGACTAAGTAGCCTTCTGTAAGAAACATGGAAGTGTAGCTTTGGCGCTGGAGTTGCAGGCCACCGGAGCCTAATGATGTGGTGGTGAAGGCCTGAATTTACAAGGTTTGCAATGCCTCAACTTTCGTTAACCGAGAACCCCTGACAAATGTTCTGAATCCCCTTGTCTTCTTCACTTGCCTACAGGATAGCAGAAGCGGCGGGATCTGAGACACCAGAACCCAATTGACCTTCTTGGACTTATGGTTCTGGGGTATGTAGTGGCGTGATTTTTCTCGTCTCGAAGAATCAAGTATTTTAAAGACCACAAGACCACGGCTATGAAGGAAGATTGGCGGGGGAGTGATAGTACTATTGTACGGTAATATTTGGAATATTCTGTAGTACGGGGCTAGGCCTAAATGGTAGGTAAGCAAACGAGGTGTTAAATATATATTTATAAAGGGTCGCGAAGCCTAGATATCCTTACTTCTCGAGCCACATTACCCCTCCTTCTACCCCGCGATCTATCCCTTAACTGCCAGAAACACATTTTTACAGGGCACAGTGCTAAAGCGAGGCGCTAAGATTCTGCTAATAGCCTGTACTACAGGGCCAGTGCACTGACTCTCCGTCCTGTAAAACAATATGTTCTGAATGGCCTTAGGAGGATATTCTATACGGGCCGTGATAATTATCAATTCGAATTCTATACTAAGACGGGTAGTATTTTAGAATCGATGTTATTACCGACCTGTAACTTCAAATCGATATTGTTACTACCAATGTGGGGCGTATCAAAATACGGGAGATCCTATTAGGAACACGGCTGGGCTGAATTCCTACCATCCTTCCACTCGATCTCTCACCCACTGAATCCAAGCTTCTCTTAGATCCAATTCCCCAAAATGGCATCCCTTCAAGCACAGTTGCACAATACCACCCTACCCTACCTCCATTTGATGGACGTCCTAAAACACCTACCTCGCACTGGGTGGTTGCGGACGATTGAGCATCCCGAAAGTGTCGCGTCCCACATGTATCGGATGGCGCTCATTGCTATGACCGCACCAGTATATCCCACAGTTACCCGCTCTTCTTCCATCGAGCCAACTCCTGCCGAAGAAAGGATTAGACAGAGACAAGTGCATAAAGCTCGCCATCACTCACGACATGGGAGAAGCCCTTGCAGGCGACCTCACCCCGCATGATGGTGTTTCCAAAGGTGCGCCCTTCTTGGTCTCGATCACGCCCGCTCCCCAGACTGACATAATGGCAGCGGAGAAGTTCAAGCTGGAAGAATTCGGCTTCAAGTACATCCAGAGCTTGCTGAAGAAGGTGAATCCCGAGCTTGGCCAGGAATTGATGGATCTTTGGATTGAGTTCGAGGCCGGCGAGACCCCAGAAGCCAAGTGGATGCATGAGGTTGACAAGTTTGAATGCATGATCCAAGCGACAGATTATGAGCAGCAAACATTCGGCGAGAAGGATTTGGATGAGTTCCAGGGTCCGTACAATGCTGCCAAAGTATTATCTCCGACAGGAAAGGAAGATTTGAGATTGCTCACCCTCGAACGACAAGCCCACTTCGCAAATCGCAAGGCCGAGCTACCCCTCGTCTTCCTTATCGGTATGTCACATTGGAAATATTTAATCAATTCTCACAATCTGACAAGATCATAGGCACGCCAGGCTCGGGAGAAATGTTTCAGGCAGAGGCTCTTGCCGAGAACGCTGGATTCAAAGTCATTGCTGTCGAGGAAATCATCCGTGAAAAGTCAACCGATAAGGACTATCTTCACCAGGAATTCCTCGCTGAATGTATCGCAAACTCCGTTCGTACTCCCACCGTCCTGCTCATTGGTATACTTGAAGAGAAGATCAAGGCAGCTTGCGCAGATGGTGAGAACTGGGTGGTAGTGGTGGGCTTTCCGGATAGCATGCAACAGTTGAACGGTTTCCAACGACAGGTGCTTAATCTCTAGTATTCTGATTGTTCTATGCTAATCTTAGAGCAGGTCCAAAAGAACACTTACACGGTCATGCTGAAATCTAAGGCGAGGCCTGCCGCCATCTCTGACAAGCAATATGCTGCCGCTGTTCGAGATATGACAGAGTTGGGCAGCTACCTTGATGCTTCGAAAGACTATTTCAAGGCGGTATGTATGAGGAAAACTTAGCAGAGCTCTCACTAATACGGTGTCCAGATTGATGCGGACAATCCCTCCGATTTTGTCACCAATAGAGTCCAAGAAGTAGTCGATGGCTTCAAGCAACACAATCAACGAAACAAGTAGAGGTGTGGGTATACGAGGGTAGTATGTGAAGGAGGCCGTAGTCCGATGATCAAAGAGCTTCTACAAAGCCTCTTCTCGCTTTCTACACTCATAAAATGAATAAAATGCGCTGATCTGGCATTGATACCCCTGAATCTTCATGATCCTCCCCTCCAACAGTCCAACTTATTCTGATCAATGCAAATCGTTTCCACCTAAATCCCTCTTAAAAGACTTTTGGTATCCTCAAGTTGTTTGTAGCGCACAGCACAAGCTACTAATCCCCTGTAAGAAGCCTCTTTATGGAGTATACATTGTTCTTCGGCTTAGGCTGTCTATATTCGAAGGATGGAACGTCGTAGTTGAGCATATCCGCGAGCTTGCTACGATAGATACGAACTCGAATCTTAGTATCGCGCAAGGATATAGCAGGGAGCAGCTCAACTGTTCCGATTGAGTCTGGAGCTTCTAGCGGCGGGGAATTGTACACTTGAGAAGACATAGTTTGGGCCCCGGCGGGGCTGTTGAAGGCGACGAGACCCGAGAGGTGGAAACATGAGAGCCTATAGTGGTTGGAAGCGAGCAGCGAGAAGTTCGAAGCCTGAGTCGTTGGCTGAGGCTAATGCTGAGGCTGAGCATCTTCAACGAAGGCTGCATTTATGGTTAGGCATCGAGTCCAAGCTGACAAGCAGCAGTGCTCCTCGTCAGAGAGAGGCAAGTCTCCTAAAACCTCAAAAACGGCAGTATTTGAACCCAAAGCCGTAACTCACTTCCTAGGCCCAGAACCTAATCACTCCGGCGGATACGCCGGGATCTGATCTTAGAGCCACCGCATATAGTCCAAAATACCACCAAAACCTGTCCACATACGACCATATATTGAAGAAAATTGGGCTATTTCTTCAACTTCTGCTGCTCTAGCCTTGAAAACAAAATCTCAATGCGAATCTTGAGTTCTCGAAAGTCCAGTTCCTGCATGCCCTAAGTGATCAATACCAACAAACGTGGGAACCGTTGCCGAGATCTGAGATTACAACCCCAATGTCATCTGAGACCGCTTGAATCCTTGACTATCGAGTTGATTGCAAATTGAAAGATCGGAATGTGGTGAGAACGGCATACTTCTCTTAGAGAATGCAGTCTGGGCCTTTCCTCACTCTGCGACTTTCATGGCACGTCAGACAGTAAATGCAAGCCAGTGCCACACTGTTGACGACCTATTGTATCTCAAAAGGCTCCAACTTGAACTTTCCTTGCGCCAGCTCTGTCATGCCCCTTCCGTTCATGTGTTCATGATAAGATGGCCCTCCTTTCCCATACATGTACTCATGATAATATGCCCCGCCAAGCAAGATATAGTGGCGACCCATAGGCCGAAGTATGACTGGCATAAAGCAACCAAGCAGGATGCAAATGATATCTCCCGGTTCAGCCGAGTCGGGAGCCAACCCCATGAGACCCGAGCTTGATATGAAAAAGCGACGGTAAGCAATGAGCTTGCATGCGTCAGAGACCCAGGGCTTAGTGGTCACCTCCACCGGTCTGGGTCTGCTCTGCATATCAAGCAAGTAGGGATGAATGACCTCGTCTGGACAGCGTTCCTGTGCCTCATTCGCAAGATCACCGAGAATAGTTTCCACATGCTGCGCTCTTGTTTCGAACCATTCCGGTCCCATCGTCAAGTGATCGAACAGGATCGTACTGCAGAAGGTACTGGCTTTCGCCTGAGTAATTTCACCTGCGCTGCCCAGTAATCGAAACCAGTCAGCAAGAGCAATGACGCCTGCCGTCATGTCTTTGGCGGGGTTCTCGCGACATTTCTGTCCTACGGAAACAATATTTCCAAGACAGAAGCCATTTGTAATCAGACTATCGGCCGCATCTGAGAACTCGACATCAGGTTCAGATTCACCTGCAGCAGAGTAAGGAGTAAGCCGATTAGCCGCAAAGAATTGAGCGATTGCGATACAAGGGCTGATCGGTGTCATCTTGTATGCGGTCCAGTCCGGTACCCACGAGGGGAGGTCGTAAGTGTTCAAGCAGCGAGGCATGGAGCAAATCACATCTAACTTCTGGGAAGAGACCACGAGATACCTAGCCACGTTGATGTACGCTTGACGGATAGACAGCGAATAGTCAATGCTCAGGCGGGGATCGTCTCGGGCTGTGCTTAAACCAACGAGCGCGTAGATTTTGTCCTTGGGATCTGTCGCGGCGCTTTTCCAATAGAGTGAGAGCAATGTATAGAGGTCAGGCGTTCCGTCAATCGTGTAAGGCAATTGTAGGCCATTTGGACCGCGTAGTCTCATGTCATTGTAGAGTGATCTCAGTCTTGGTTCCTGGCCTGATAACTCCATAAGAAGGTCCTGGTGATCCTCGATCAGCATGTCCTGCTTTGCTGCAAGTGCTGACCAGCCTATGTTGTGATTTCCGCACATAATGATGATTTCCGTCTCTTCAATCGAGTTGACTTCTTGGATGACCCAAACACGGTCCCAGTAGGCGCGGGAGAATAAACTCACGATAGCCTCAAGACTGTCTCTGGATGCCGGGGATTTGATTATGTTGGCGATGTACTGAACATCATGCATGTGCCTTCGAAATCGTTTGAACATCGAGAATGCTAATGCAGAGCTATCATCATCGGGTCCTAGCCAAACAACAACATAATTTGCGGAGTGGTAGATGGTTCGCATCTTGCTGACTTGCTCGCTACGCTCTGCCATATTGCTCTGGTCGATACAAACAGCATCGATCCAGAATGTTCTTGGCATCGAATCTAACGGAAGATGGAAGAGTGCATCATGCAGACTTTGCCCAACCGGAAAGGGGTGCCCGTCTACGAAGATCTCTCGCGGGTTGGATGGGTCGCCCCAGGTATAGGAGAGTGCTTCATATCCCAGATCAGATTTGTCTAATGAGACAATGAACAAACTGCACTCAATTCCTTGGTCTATGCCATCGACCAAACGATTTGGGAATATTCTCAATAGACGAATCTCGTTCTTTGATGGATCTAGAGCTTGATACTGATAGTCGCCAACACGCTTCTTTGGTACCTGCGCCCACTCCCGGCCCCAAAGGCTATGAATTCACAAACTTGCGGTACTATCAATGAGCTCTCTGGTTGCAGCCGGGAAATTAACTTTTGGCTTGCCCCTTTCAAGCCATCAGCGTTCGGGTAGAGACGTGGACTTAGTACGACTCACCATCGGCGACGTAACCGCGACGAGGAAACCATCCTTTTGATCATGGCTCCAAAACCGTCCTCAGCTTCAGGTACGTCCATCGGGATAGACATGCTGTCGTCTCGTCCAAAGCTCGCAAGCTAGCTTTGAGGTTACGGACCGGCGGCTTTAGGGGCCAGACCTGGGGAGGTCCACGGGTGGCACCTTGGAGGCCTCAGGCATTCTTAAAATCCCACAACCTGAGCTGTTGGGCGGAGAAAAAGGTGGCTGATCGAGGCACTCAATTATTTTACTACGAATCCGTGAAATAAATCGTTACACCAGATGTACTGAAATAAAACTAGGACATAGATATGTCTATTAGCTATTTCTAAAGCTTGCTTCAAAACAGTGTTTCCTTTATATAGTTGTACATAAATTAATAGAGTGTTTAATCGATTGGTTTTTGTGTTCTCAAGGTACAGTGCCTCAATCGGCCATGTAAATATCCAGCCAACAGCTGAGGTCCCTCCTTCCAAGTTTTCATAAAGACATTCCAAAAATGTTTCCTACATATACGCAGATTAACCAAACGCTGTCACATACGACCATAGATTGAAGAAAATAGGGCATCCCGTCCGCTCTGCCAAACTCAAGCTTCAAATCGGTGGATTAGTAGTTGGGTGGGTGACCACCAGCGAATACCCACTGTTGTATGTTTTTTGTCTCTTTTTTTGGGTTTGTCCTTTTTTAATTTGGTGGGAGAGAAGAGGGAAAGGTGGGTAATTGGTAGCGCTGCAGATTTTTTAAATGGAGGGTGACGAGTCTTGGCGGTGAACGGTTGTCCTTATTGTGTTTTTGTCTGCCTGCTGGATTGATGATTTTGTTTGTGAGGGAGAGATGTGTTTATTATGAATGATATGATGTACAGCGTGTATTTATCAAAAGATATGTAGAAGTTTGCGGATGTTGAAGTTGTTTACATGTCGCTTAGCTTTGCCCCAAGCACTGAGCCCGTCCTGTCGCATTTACCCTAAGAATTACCGACCCCAGATTGCAAGCGGATTACTCCCTCCTGTCCTCCTCTTCGTCAAGCATAAAATAGAAGGATTCTTTGAATTCAATCTACTCTTAATTCTATCTGTGGATTTGTTGTCGCAGAGGAGTGCGGAGAGACTCCCAGCGTTTCTTCTCAGTCATCAACTTGTGTCGAGTATAGTACAGTCAATGCTTCACGTGTTATTAGTACTACATGAGAGGTACCGACGTTCACTTCTAGTTCATGTTGAATGCGTTTGATGGTATTTGTACATCAAAATTCTGTATCCAAACCCTCGATTTTAAAATGTAACCAAGCGGCTCAAAAACCGAACCAACAGGCGTAAAGTCTTATTTTGAGCCCCGGTTATCTACGCTTGAATTCAATCTCTTTGACATTTTTCTATACATCGTCGTTGCTGTGTCCGTCGCAGCAAGTTTTTGGCTTGAGTTTATGCTCTCGCTCGATACAAATCGCCGTGTAGCGCTGAGCCCGTCATTCACGTCGACTGTAGGTTTCCATCAAACACTTCATCGGACGGCAGTAGGTGTGCTCCGGTCCACATGCAGCCCATTTCCGATTCTTTTTGAAAGATACCTGTTCCTCTTAATAATACCCTCGAATGAAATTTGTGGTTATCTGTACGATTTCGGCCAGCATGAGCCTTGGTTGATCATTTCGGAGAGCAGGCGGGACTCATGGAGTATCAGCTTAGGTCAGTTTGCCTGGTACTTCTTGGTGAACTTCAAATAAAGTAGCTTCGGGGGCTTGAAAACCCCTAAAAGTCTCATCGGGATATAGGCTTTAAAAATCTGGGGTTGTCTAGTGCTCGCTTACTCCTTGAAGGTTATTTTTTCGTTGGAGAGATAGCCATTTGGTGACAGATCAGGGATTGCATCAGACACTGGGACGAGTATAAATTAAGGATGGAGAGGGATCAAGTAGGTATACGCTTCCTTTTAACTTTCTTAGCCAAGCATTGAAGTCACCACCGTCTCAAATAGGTTGTAAGAAGAAACGAGCCAGTGACATGGAATGTTTGGAGCCGAGCCGAGACGTGCCTCGTATGTAAGGCGTGAATGATGCCTTTGTATACCCGACCGGGACCAGATGTTCGGCCTTTCGGACTTGAACTCAGGGCCCAGGCACTCAAATTATCTCCCTTTCCAGAATTTGACATGGAATCCAGGCGGTTCATCCAAGGCCTGGCTGGGCGTCGTACGATTTCTCTTCTTGGCATGCCGCTCATATCTATTATTCCCTGAGCAGATCTCACAAGCACACGCGTGCATTTCAAGCCGGGTGGCTGCATCATCAAGCGCGGCGGATCCCAGGGTGGCGGTATCCTAGCTCTTCACGGCCTCCACCGGCCCCTTTTCTCATGTCGTGGGCATATCAAAACACCATCCTCTTTGCTGGGTATCAGTATCACGTCCCTCCCGCTTGGGTCCACATCCCGCAAGCGAACCAATATCCAGCAAGCGAAACGGCAACAAGCCCACGCTTCCTTGCTCGCCTCGACCATCCAAGATCCACCGCAACGATCTCCGACGCTCCTAAAACCTCGCATCTCACACACCCACAGCAGAGTGGCCTGAGTCGCCCACTCGCCCTCGCACGACGGGGCCCTGTGATTCAAAACATCGCCAGCGCCGTCGCAAAATGGCGGGAGCTCCCACCAAAACACGCCCCTAAACCAGTGTGGGCTCCCCGTCGCTGAAACGTCAAGACGTCGCGGCCTTTGAGAAATCGCACCACTCGTGCCACTCGTTAAGCCTCACAAGCTCCCGAAATACATCCAATATAACCAATTTGCATACCCGCTTCTAATGCCTTGCTGTTACTTCTTGACGTGCATATCCATCGCCTTTTGACTTTCTTTCACTTCCCTTCTGCTTCTGTCACTTTTTCTAATCTTTGTGGTAGCGGAAACTTATTTTCTTCAAGGTGTACGTCTGTTGAGCGGATATTGTTTTCCTTCGATTCTTACCTCGTCGCCCATCATTTAATATCGCTGTGCGTCATCCTCAAAAGTCAAAGCAAAGGAACGAAAGCAAAAGTGTGCATCGAAAGTCTGTTCATTATTCATACCATCCGTACCTGCATATCCAATCATCGAACCGAATCCGTGTGGATACAACATCTCTTCGACCGAATACTCGGTACCTCCTCGCCTGCATCGACCGAAGCAGTACCTTCACATCACATATCGATCATACATCATGGGTCAAGCGTTTTCAGGGCCGAATGCCTTCAAGTTCTTAGGGTTCACACCAGAAGCAACAGCCGTTCTACAAAGGTCGCCGATGCTCCTCGTTATCCTGTTGATTGTTATCCATGTCCTGGTAGGAATAGGATTATTAGCGTTCTACATCCACGTCGTCACCAACAGGCCGTACAAGAAACCGAAGCCTGTGAAAGGAGCGGCGAAGAAATAAAGGGCTGGTTGAGATGGGAGGAGCTGCGGCTTGATGGGAGGAAGGAAGGAGAGATGGACGGGCGACGGTATCACCGAAAAGATAGATGGGGATGATTGTGGATAGGATTGGGACGACTACGCTTCACGGTCCAAGACGGACGACTAGAGTGAGGCAAACGTGCAGGCCACCCCTTGCTATATGCTTATGGTCTTGGACGATTGTATATATATTTTTCTACGGGTGTTGGGGCGGTATCATTGGGACAGCGAGCGAGCGATGCTTGAGTTGTGATTTGTTTTTTGTGAGAGGTAGTTCTTGGCAGCAATGTCTAATACCACATCTTCTCTCACACATTTCATCCTTATATTTGTGGTTATCTATCTCCTTCGACGACCTTTGGAGTATGCTGTTCTTGATACTACTGATGCTAACAAGAGGCGTTACTCTTGTACCAATAGCTTCAAGTCCCCAGCTAAACACACGCCACAAAATGCTTGGTTCCAACCAGCTCCCGCCTTCACCGCAACAGGCAACGCTATTGTTCCCATCAAAACCCCATTTATCTTTCAACTCGAAATTATCAGCAACCAGCCAAATCACCAAACGCGCATTGCTCTCTCTAAACCACGTTCGGCGTCCTCATCCTCACAAATTGATCCGTCCACTTCTCATTGGCACAGCACCATTACAAAACCCCTCTCACTCAAAAGCCAGGAAGCAAACAAATCTATAACAGAGCTTGTACTGGCTTGGAGGAGAATTAAAAACGAGTTCAGTGAGAAGCTCCCCGCGCTTAGAAGGAGCTGATATGGAATTTGACATTTATGACCACCAGCTTGCGACATTTGCAGGAATTGAAGGCGTGGATCAGTCGATTGAGCAAGCAAAGAAGCTAGAGACAGAAGTTTGACGTGAGTTCGGGATTTAGTAAGAGGGAGGGACGGTTGTGCCTCCCGGTCAAGTGCTTTACTTAATGTCTGACCCGATGACTTTTAGGTTCTGCTGATCGTCTCTTAAGTGATCAGACGAACCATCATTTCTGACCTAACAATGCTATCAGAAAACAATATGAGAGCAGTAAAGAAGAGAACACCAGATAATCACAAGACAGACAAAGATGGATGGTGTGTTGCAGAAGGCAATGTGCCTTTTTCGTCCTGCGTCGATTTACACCTCTTTCTCATCCTATCGTGCTTTTGATCCTTCGTTTTGGGGCGCTCTCAATACAAATAACTTCCAGGACCTCCATTTTTATCGATATGAGACTCCAAATTTGCGTCGCTCAAGCTCTTCCTCGCTCGGCTGAGCTTGGTGCTGGTGTCGCCGTTGCAGTTTTGCCGTCATTCTCTCGTCTTTGCTCGACTTTGCTTGGTCGATGCACCGCTCGTCATTTTGTTTTTCCTCATTTGATAGCAGCCGAGTTGAATCTACTGCAAGAAATAAGTAAGCCTGTCTCTGTGCCTGCACCAATTTTAGAAGAAGGAGCCAGCGAGTGTAGAACATGTCCTTTAGACATTTGTCCCTCGGCATCATTCACCACCATTCATCCTCTTCGTCACGATAAGCTCTCAAAGGCTGTTCTCTTATCACCGAAATTTCTCGAACACGAACACGAACACGCCATGTGACTTGGCAAGATTGTATACAAGATACCCAGCTGTACCCTTTCATTGTGCAGTGCACAACTACCAACCTCTCCTCGCTTTCTGATTCGACAGCGTATTCGGGTTCGGAAATGTGGGGCTCGCTAGGGACCAAAACATCAGCTTTCGGTTAGCATGAGGGTCCAACTTCGTTCTTCGCTATGAGAGTGATATGAGAATCGAATTTTGGCGGGATATAAGCATATCTGAACCAATAGGAAGGGGATTGGAGTTTCTGCCATGTGAGGCGTATTCGGAATGAGCGGACGCCAGTCTGCGGGCCGCAAGAAGCTGCTGTCAGCTTGGAACTTGGAGCTCGAAGCTCTGCAACTCCATGACAGCATATAAACAAACGTCATATCTCACATTCTTCCCTTTCCTCCTGTATAGCTACATCATACATTATCACAATCATCTACTCCCTTCAACCACTCTCCATTCCCAGACTCGCCATTTCAACATGTCTGAATTCCTCATGAAAGAAGACCACGAGCGCGATGCCGCCTTCAGCAAAGCCATGCACGGAAAATCCGTCGAGGAGGAATCGGCTTTCATGGCTATGCTGAAGAAAGATTCTGGTTCTCAGAGTGCTGCTGCAGATGCTTATTTCAAGCATTGGGATAATAAAGATGCCAAGGTTGAGACGGAGAAGGATCGCTCGGTAAGTAGAGATTCTTCCATCACTTTCGCATGTTGCTATTGTAACGTATGATTGCTGACTATTGACTACAGGAACGCAAAGAAGATTATGCCAACCTGACTAGAAAGTAAGCACTTCTCACTGCCTCTTCGTCTCCTCCCATTTGGTAATTGGAAATACCAAGAACTTCACTAACACCCTCCCCTCCAGTTACTACGACCTAGCCACCGGCCTCTATGAAGAAGCCTGGGGCCAATCTTTCCACTTCTGCCGCTTCGCCGCCAACGAGCCCTTCCACCAAGCCATCGCTCGACATGAACACTACCTCGCAGCACGCATTGGTCTTAAAAGCGGCATGAAAGTCCTCGATGTAGGTTGTGGAGTTGGTGGACCGGCAAGAGAGATTGCCAGGTTTGCAGACTGCCATGTTACGGGTCTGAATATCAATGATTATCAGATTCAGAGAGCGAAGAGAGCGGCGGGGATTTGTGGGATGGCGCATCAGCTGGAGTTTGTGAAGGGGGATTTTATGGTATGTTCTGTGCTGCCGTACTTTGAAAGGAACTGAGACTTCGACATATGAGCAAGCGAGAATAAGCAGCTGACAAAATCTTATTCATAGCAAATGCCCTTTCCAGATAACAGCTTCGACGCAATCTACGCCATTGAAGCTACAGTCCACGCGCCTAGCCTCGAAGGCGTCTACAGCGAGATCTTCCGCGTCCTCAAACCCGGCGGCATCTTCGGAGTCTACGAAGTGAGTTCTCGTCCTCATTCCATCTCCCCCTTAATCCCACCTACTTTCTCTACGATATACGAAATCTTCAGCAATGCCTCATCTCCATCACTTGTCCTTCGCACCTCCCCTATCATAGCCCATTGAGTCACGACTAACACCACCCTCTTCTCCCAGTGGCTCATGACCGAAAAATACGATCCCACCAACGCCCACCACCGCACCATCCGCCTCGACATTGAACAAGGCGACGGCATCGCCAACATGGTCTCCATCCGCACCGCCCACGCCGCCCTCAACAGCGCCGGTTTCCACCTCCTCCACTCCGAAGACCTGTCTACCCGCCCCGACGCCACACCCTGGTACTACCCTCTCGCGGGAGATTTCCGGTATCTAGGCAGCGTGTGGGATTTTTTCACGATATTGAGGATGACGAGGGTGGTGAGGGGGGTGGTGGAGGGCTTGCTTAGGGTGGGGGAGAGGGTGGGTGCGGTGCCGGGGGGGAGTGCGAGGACGGCAGCGAGTTTGGCGATGGCGGCTGATGCATTGGTACTGGGTGCCAGGGAGGGGTTGTTTACGCCGATGTATTTGATGGTTGCGAGGAAGCCGGAAGAGTGAAGAACGGTGAAGTGGGCGTGAGTGTCGGGCGAGATAGCAGAGGGAATGACTCTAGGTCTAAGTGGTGGAGAAATGGGGTGAGATTTAATGATAGGAATGGTTGTCAAGAGAGCTGCCAAAAAGAGCAATGGGAAGAAAGAATAGAGCGATAGAGAGATGGATTACTGAGTAGGTACTGATAGGCATTGAAATCAGCGGTAAAGTCCCGACGCTACACTCTACATACCAATCTGATGTCTGGCTTCACACCAGACACTACTAATAGAAGAATTGGCTCCAGCGTACATCCAGAACAAGGCCATGACGGATTACTTCAGAATGCACAGAGAAAGGCGACGGAGAGCAAAAAGTTCCTACTTGTATTGAAACCTGTCTAGAGAATGGGAGGCACAGCAGCTTTGTGTCAAGCCTTTCCAAGCTCATCTTGAAGGCGAATGGCTAAAAATTGGGAAACTTCAGACAAAGAATCCACGACATCATCTTGTCGTAATTGTGGATCAAGTGTCAGCAGAACCGAGCTTTGGAAGTGATGGAAAAGCCGCAAATATTTCAAGACACATTCGATACTCTTGTGTAGTATCTACATCTTTGGCGAGATTTAGCAGATTAAATATGATCTTATTTCCTTGCCCTTCACTCCCCATGCCTAAACGGAATGTCCATCTCCAGGCGTGCTAGGGCGACATGGTGAAGAGCTGATTCGTTTGTAAATTCTGCTACATATAGATACGCAATATATTAAATCCTCACCAACAATGACAGGCAACAATTCCGAAATAATTCGTTCCAGTCAACGTTGATACCGGATCCGACATTCGGCCAGGCCGGCAATATCTTTACCCCTTGACCCCTCGATTAGTGCAATCAACCCCGCAGCGCCTAGCTGAAGAATGTCGTGAGCAGCCTAAGACAACCTTATTTTGATCTTCAGAATCCCTTCAAGCTCATCCTTTCTGATTCCAACTACTGTACTCTCATATGAAAGTATATCACCGACGAGTTCTCCCAATCAAACCGTTATCGCACCCATCAAGACGAATCCCACCCTGTATACTAACCCTTGGACTTTTCCAACCTTCACCTCACACCAAACCCATAACAACTACACCACCAAGAACAATGCGCCTCCCATACGTCGACCCTAGCACTATCACCTCCCCTACCTCTAAAGCTATCGTCTCCCGTGTCGAAGCCCGCCGCTCCCCGCGACCCCTCCAAGCCCTCGACCTTACCCTCCTGCACTCTCCACCTATCGCCGACGGCTGGAACAGCTTCCTCGGTGCTATCCGCACCCAAACTTCCTTACCTGACGACATCCGCGAGATAGCTATCTGCCGCGTGGCGGTCATCAATGAGGCGTGGTACGAGTGGTCGCACCATGCGCCGCTGGCGAAGGCCGGGGGCGTAAGTGATGCTGGGTTGAAGGTTTTAGGGAAGAAGGAGTTTGGTGGGGTGGGAGAGGAGGAGAAGGGTGTGTTGAATGAGCAACAGTGGGCGGTTGTGAGGTATACGGATGCGATGACGAGGGATGTGAGAGTTGGGGAGGAAGTTTTTGGGGAGTTGAAGAGGTTGTTTAGTGAGCAGGAGGTGGTGGAGATTACGGCTACGGTACCAGGAGCTTCTATGAAAGTTTCGATATTAGAGATCAGATTTGCTGACAAATGGCTTTGCAGGTTGCTTGTTATAACTGCGTTAGCAGGTTTTTGGTTGCTTTGGATGGTATGTCTTTCCCTTCCCGCGTGATATACACAATTACTGATTTTGGGGTAGTGGGTGAGAGGAATGGGACTAAAGGTCCCGAAATTGCTGACCATTGATTTGCTTGTACATACAAAGTCATTATCCGGATATCCTGATCCTACTTCATCAGTCTCCTCCGTACATCGTCGTTATTCGCTTTCATGAATGATGTCACTTCATCCGGGCTCCTACACAGATGTTCCACCTCCCAGCCCACACCAGTGTTCTCCAGCGTGAGATCCGCGGAGCAAAGGATGCTTTGGCGCAGATAGTCAAAGCAATGCCCAACGTGCCCTCCATATGCATCCTCCTCACTTATTTCCAGGGAGTAGAAAAAGCGACGAATCGTCCCCTGTACCCAAACTCATGTTAGAACACAAACCCGATTTTCCAGTACGATTGACTCAAGCACATGAATGGTCGACTTACCAGACAATGCAACTGGTGATACATCGCGACTGGGTAGAGGTCATACCCTGGGATGTCACTTTGGATCTCTGATGGGAACAGTTTATGACGTTGAGGGTCGGCAATGTATACCTTCCCTATGTCCATATTGTTTGTCAAGTTCTGCCATGAGCTTGCTGCGTTAAGTGCACGAGCGGCGAATTTGGGGTCTTCGATAAAGATTGTGGTTGTTTTCGTTTCCACTTCTCCTGATCAGTGCTCTAGCACCGAAAAGTGACAGAAAGCAGAACACTTACGCAGAGGTGGAATGCTAGCTTCCCGGACAATGGAGATATTGATGAACCCGAATGATACCAAGGCCAGCACTGTGAGATTGCAGAGAACCACCACTGCGCACAAGAGGATCTCCACCCCTTGAAGGACTTCCACCATGCCACTGTTCAACATTGCTTTGCGCTTCTTCTTTGGCCATGGGATCCCATCATCGACCAAGTGACTTAAATTGTCGGATTCATTTTTGATTGGCTCGTACGAGGTTTTGACATTTTGACGTGCCCACCGGGCTAGATATCTCATTTTCAATATTAATGGTCTATCACAAGATGTATTGAGCTGAGTATGTGCGTTGTTCTTAGACAAAGGTTCTTCCAAGTGTACTGTGCCTAGGACAACGACACGGCAGGACAAATTTGATTAAGATGGTAGATCGCAGCCCATACCGCGAGACTTGGTCCTGCTCTATCGGGCAGTGTTAATTCTGATCCAAATTTACAATCACATGTTTAGCACAGATTCGTGAAAGCGTTGCAGTTGAATCTTTCATTGATGTTGCTGCCGCTGTGGTTGTTGGCGGTACAGCCGCGTGGCGCGTCTCACCGAGCTGGTCACATTACTTGTATCCGCGCCGCCCACAAAGTTGCAGCAGTTCATCCGCTCTTACCAGACTTCCGAAAATGGCTTGTTTCCATCGAAGACTCGCGGCGGGATATTATGCGGCAACTTGTGTTTTCAAGTTTCCTCTCGATTCACCAGCCATCCATGGGCTTGATGACGAAGCTTTGAGGCATCATTTTCAAAGTTTCAACGTGTTCTCTGGGGCTGTCCATACTTGTAACTTCTGATCTCAAGCAACCTTAGAATTTTTATGATATCTTCCAATCACGAAATGGCTGCTAAGGTGGAAGATACTGACTCAGAGAGGCTGTTGAACGACGCATCGTCAACAGCTTCAGAGCTTGAATTTATGGACAGTATCGATCGAAAGACACTGAGAAGAATCAAGTCTCGCTACCCCATCTTCGGTGTCATCATGATGTTTCTGCTCATTTCTTCTAACGTGGCTTGGTATGTATCAATGAAATGGCATAAAAGTCCCAACAGCAGCAGCGAAACCTCTCCAGACGCCGACTACTGTAAGTAGCAGACATGATTGAGGTCATTATACAGCTGATAAGTTCAAGTTGGATCTCCTGCAACTGTTCTCACACCTTTCAGTCACGAGTGGACAGGACTCTTGGAGCAGGAGTCTGACGGAACACGCTATCGAGATGAGGAATGGGGGACGAACCTGTTCCCAGGTGAGTTCTGTGAAGCATTCAAGGCTTGGCTTCAGCCAAAGTGATTGCTGATGCCATGACCAGATAACGGCGGCGTGGTTGCGCTGTCGAGAGACTTCGCCCGAGAGCACGATCTGCCCGATGCCGCAGTCACACCAGAAGATCCTTCAAAAATGATATATCTCGTAGCCGGATACCATCAGCTACACTGCTTGGTCAGTCATAGCTTCTTCAAGCTCTTTTGTACTTTGTGACTTTCCTGACAGCACTCAGTCTGTGATTCGAGACTCGATCTACTACTTGAATGGAACTATGCCGGTCTGGCCCGACCCTGGTGGATTTATCTGGGACCACATTCTGCATTGTGTGGAGGCTGTTCGGCAGGGGCTTACATGCTTTCTGGATCCAACTCTCATCAATCTTGATGAAAAGTGGCCAGGGATTCCTAATGGACAGAAGCATGTTTGTCGAAATAGAGACGCGATGTACCAGTGGAGTACAGAACACGGACATGCAATCCCTGTTGATCCACGTTCTGGAGGGAAGAAATAGTTGGAATCTAAATACAAAATTTAAAATTCATACTATTTCCTATCATGAAATTGATGCATAAGTTCCTAATTACAAAAACCTTTGTTCTGAATCCAATCGGCTTAAGTATAACCTAGACCCATATCAAGCCGCCATTCTATCAAACATCTCATAAAGCACCTCGTGGTCATTGCACGTCCTTATATCCTCCGCCCCATTGATAAATGGTGATGTACCGTTGTATATGTGTTGTCCTTCTATTTGACTATCCGCTTTACACAATACCATCTGCAGCTGTCAATATAAATTTTGTGTATGGCAGACTGGATCACAGTTTACCTGGCGGAGATAATAAAGGCAGTGTGGCCAGTGTTTTGATTCAGACCAATCAAATGCAATATGTCTACCTTCCAAGGCATCTTGTAATGCAATACGAAATGAAGCTATGCAGTGAAGCTGATGGAACCTATCCAATATCAGTTACAGCATAATCTTCGAGAATTTGCCGCGATTCTAGTGCTGATGAAGATGGTAACTCACATGCTTATGGCTCCATATTCCTTCACTTTTCCGTCTTCATCTCTGGAAAGTGCAATTACACCCGCCTTCTGGATACCCTTTTCTTCCCAAAGGAAATCATATGCATGGTCCAGTGTCATGAAGTCCTTGTCGTTACCATACGCCATTTGTAGCCCTCCGGGGCTGCTTGATACTGACATTGAACCAGTGGAGAACAAATGCCAACCCAAAAAGCAGGATTGGAGGATGAGAAGCGCCAAGGTAAGTGATTGAGCAGTTATAAATATCTTCGGCTGTCGGATTTTTCTCACAGAAGGAGGTTCAGAAGGCAACAGTTCTTGGTCCACGGTCTCGAAGGAATCTCGCTCCAACGGCCCACTTTTGAAGGGGTGAAGCGACATCCTTGGTTATCAAACGAAGGATTCTGTGATTTGGATGAATAACGTGAGTCGTACAATGTACTCGTTAGAAATTGGTTGAGAGTCTAGCTGTGTGATGTAGCGAAGACGAAAAGTTGCAGGGTGAAAACAAAGTATCCTGCGGCGGGCCGCTTTGAGTTCTTGGGGAGGTTACCCGAATGTGGTAAGCAAAATTTCACTCCTGGTAGCGATTCCTTCAATCGAGATCCTCATCAGAAGTATTTCGGCCAATTGGAAGAGGCGAGGAAATGGTTGTCACAGTCTAAATTCTCGCCGTTTTCACGTGTCGTTCTGGGATTCCACAAATCTCTTTGGAATTACATATCTGAATTACTATGGTCTGGGTCTGTTTGATAATATCTCAACACAGCTATGTACACTTATCCATCAGTCTGAGACAGAATTCTCAACAGATCCGTGCTCATCGAAAGGGTTTCCTGCCCCTCTGGCTTCTTGATATCAAAAATATCTGCCATAACCGTCTTGTGATCCTCGGTCCACTTGGTGACCCCATCAAAATCTCCGCACTTCCGATTGACCATGAAGTCTGGATGTGGGTGGTCATAAATATCGTACCATGCGTAGGGAACGAAGTCTGTATTTGCGTCGCACATGAGAGACTGCAAAAGTATGTAAATACAGTGATCCGTGTGGGACTTGTGGAGATCGGTAGCATTGCCGTCAGGAAACTTGTCTTTCCAGTAGTAGTCAAAGTAGACGTCCTTCCGAATCCTATTGAGGCAGTGTATTTTGTGCTTAACATCGACTAAGACTGGGTACGCATCATCACCGAAGCCTAGGCTTGGAGGAAACTTGACAGCAACGTCGATGTCTTTGCCTGCCGCTTTCAAATCCTTCGAGGTGGCCCAAGCAAGGTTGTCTTGATTCAACCGATTCCATGCATCGTCCGTTGATGGTGAGGGTGGCTGCCGATAAATATCTCCGTTGTTTTCGACATCCCCTCGCAAGGTCTTGATATCACTTGAGAGATCAAGTGACTTGATTATAGGAGCTGCCGACATTAACTCAATTCTGGAAAATCTGTTTCATCACTCACATTCGACATTGAGCATCCTCCATGCTGCCTTTTGGTCTGTTTGCAGTCCGACAAAACTTAGCGTGGACCATACAAACATTGATAGAGATACACAAAATAAGGCAATATTCAGACATATTATTGATACTCTTCGAGGTTTTCTGTCGCCCAAGGGGCTGTAAGAGATGTCCTCGCCGAGCATGATGATCGAAAGAGAAAGAGAAATCGAATCTTTCGAGGCAAAAGTAAATTTTGTAAAATAGGTTGAGGAATGGGACACTGACACAAATGACACAGCGGGATTTGGAAGTCGTATGTCACTACTCATGATAAGATACCATGACATGGGCGCTGTTTCCATCAGTTGGATCCTCCAGGTCTAGCCGCGCGGTGTTGATTCTGGAGGAGAAAGGTAAGCGAGGTGCCAAGGAAGCCAGCCAGCAGAACACGTATTATCTCGAGATATAACGAGTGAAGCACATCTCTGCGAGCATGTTTAATTCGAATGCTAGAAGGAAAACTAATGCCATTGATTGTTTATTCTAACTTCAACATGTCACTATCGTCTGGACCTTGAAGCATTTCCTAAGCCTTTCCTTTGATCAGTGATCGTTAAGTTCAGGATTCATTGTCTACGCTCCTACTCTTTGACACAAAGGATAGATAACTCTCGCTGCAGTGACAACATCTTTCCAGCCCGTTTTATGATCAAGCAGTACACCTTGACAGTGAAGAGTATGATTGTATGCCCTCAAATGCTCATCTATCCATCCTCTCTCATATGCTCTGTGCATCTGTCGCCACATGAATGTACAGTGCACCACGTGAAAATTCCAAGTGACCCATAGATTGCTGTCTCCAGCCTCCGCAATGTCTCTGGTAATTGTCTGGTTCCCTTTCCCAAAGACCTCGGTGTAAAATGACCACGGCTGATAGGCGGAGAATTCGGAGACAAGAGGCTTGTCGAAACATTCAGGTGTTTGCCAAGCGAAAGATATCAGGTCAAAAGAGCAATTGCGGCTTCGAGCAGTAGCTGGATCCTCTCCGCACGATGGCCAGCTCTGTGTTTGAGGATGTTCCCTGCTGGCAGGAAATTTTGCAGCAAAAACAAGCATAAAGATCATGATCGTGCTGCTGATGACGGTGTACTTCAGGATAGCCAATGTCTGAGCCGATACCCTCGCTCTTCCGTGCGCAGGCGAGGTTGGTTGCGATGACTCCTCCTGTGACACAGCAAGATACGTCTTGGGTCGAGCAAACAGCATGATGTCTTGGAACATGCAGAACATCTACTGCTTCCTAATCTTGAAAAGTTAATGAGCGGAGCAAAGCAACTGAGGAGCACAGGTCTGAGGAAAGGATACACACTCTATTTCTCATGGATTTTCAGCCTGTAGCGAGCAACAAACCGCGCCGCGAGACTGGCTTCAAACCTGTAGCAAACATCAAATCTATGATTTTGATCAGGCTTCGACAATATGGATTAAGGTAGACACAGTGATTCCGTTAGCCTGAACTCGTCGAGTGACTTTTCGTTGGGTGGTGAGATATCGCGGCACCAAGAGTGGATTGGGCTGCATCCAACCAAGACAAATCTAGATCAAGGCTTGAATTTAGCCAGTTGATTCGTAGGTGAGGAAGCGCTCAAGTGATTCAACCTCATCCCGCGCGGTGAGGTCCATCTGTTGGTATAGCGAGGTTCGGTTTTCGAACGAGGGACGCCCGCCAAGTCCAGGCTTTCTTCGATAGCTGAGGTAGGTGGTGAATATTGAAAACCACAAATCAGAATTCAAAGCTCTTCATCATAACCTCAGACGCTGATACACACTTATCACCCACCTTCTGAGATGCCAGGTCACCGAAGCATTGTTTCGTTTTCTACCCTGCTTTTTGCAACAAGCTCGACAGTGTTTCTGCTTCTGCAGCTGATATCAATTTCGAAGCTCCATGAGAATTTTTCTCAAACAACGTGCAAAGGACCATCAGTTAGGAGAGAATGGAGAAGTCTTCGGCAAACGGAGCAACAGGCTTACCTTAATGCTGTTCTTTGCTTAACTAAGACGAAATCTACCCTCAGAGAAAGAGGGACACTCTTTGATGATTTTGCCTTAGTTCATATGCAAGTCGGTTCTCATTGTACGTTGACTTCTGCCTTTATGTTGCAATTTAGTTGAACTAAAGTTTTGTAGCACATTTCTCCGCTCCATTCTTTCCATGGCATCGAATGTTTTTGCACATCTTCGAGTATAATCTGAGGAATCGGTGCCAGTTCGAAGGAAGTCTCCCGTGAGCGCATCTATAATCTTGATCAGAGTTTAGACACAGCTGCTCATGGCATTGCAGATATTGGGACTGGACTTTAGACTGGAAAGATCTCGCAGCATCGCCGATATGGGATGATACTTTTGGCTTCGGTGGGGACGGAAATGTATCAAGCACTAGTCCGTTCGGAGATGGATCACACTGTGTTACTACTGGACCATTCGGTGGACTTAAACTTCTATATGCAAACGGCACTGTCTCGCCACACTGTCTCTCGCGCGGATTCACCTATTACGAAACTGGAAAGAAAGGAGCAATATCTGGGGAACACCTCCGACCCGAAGACATTGAAGGATTGATGCAGGAGCGGCATTATAATGGGTTTCGCAATATGACCGAGTATCTACTCCACAATGCTCTACACTGGGGCCTACATGGGGACTTTAGTCAATGGTCTTCAGCGAATGGTTAGTTTCTGATATAGCCAGAAATGGGATCACACAACAACTGACTTGAAATGACTTCACACAGATCCTATATTCTACCTCCATCATGCTCAATTGGATAGATTATGGTGGTTTTGGCAACAGCAAAGACCAGAACGCCTTACTGAGTACTTCGGCTCCACAACTAGCAGTGCAAACTTGTTCGATAGCCTATCATTCATGGATCTATGGAAAGATGTAGAAGTGGGAGAAGCGGTTAGAGCGGACGGTAATCTACTTTGCTACAGCTATTAGATGAAAACGGTACTCCATTTTGATATTAGTTTCAGACACCACTCGATAATCAATGATCAATGCTCATGATTTCTCTGTTCCTTTCTATCGCAATACACCGCGGGAGGTGCGAACTCAAGCAAATTGGTGGCATCCTCAAATCACTCCCAACCTCACCGATCCTTACAGCAACCATAAAAAGCGACTGGGTTAAATCCGAGGCTGTTTGAGTGACCACTACGAGCCAATGAGATTATGAACCGCCCCATCATGCTCGATGAACTCTGGTGGTGCCGCTGATGCAGCCGCTTAGCGAGCAGAAACTGGACTCTTGACCTTTCCGCGCGGTCAATAACTTTACGAACCGCCATAGTTGAGGCAGCGTAGGCTGTATCGATGTTCTGGACCAAGTTCTCTTCGAGCTGACTTTGTTTGTACTTAATCTAGACTCAGCACTCTTCGATTTGGTCAAGTTCTCCCCAAACCGAGTCCATCCGCAATCATCCATACTTCGGACTCCCCAAAGTCCTACAAATAACCAACTCTCGATTCTGTCAACCAAAAACCTCATATCGCCCAAAATGCTCTTTCTCAAAACCCTTGCTGTCGTTGCTATGGCGGTCGGCCTAGCGGTCTCCGGCCCTGCACCGGGACCTGCACCAGCACCAGTTCCCGAAGCCGCACCAGAACCAGCTCCAAATGCATCGCCTATTGCGATTGCAGAACCGGATCCTCGTGCAGAGCCAATCACGGAGGAAAACCTGGTGTACGTGCTTGTTCCTGTTGCTCGGGATGGAGACACGGTTGTTAGTGCAAGGGAGGTCAGAAAACGCGAGGTGGTTGCATATGATCTTGCGCTGCGTGATGAGGAAGCAATTGCGTATAACCCGGCATACAGCTACACATATGTCTTGGTGTATACGTATGTGCTTGTGTATGTTTATAGCGGACTTTAAGCTGGAACATTCCGGGGCGATGTGCAGATACACAGGCTGAACAATCAATTGGTGGAATTCTCTTTTGAAATTATTGCGGAGCCAGAGAAACCGGGACGCAAAGCAGGCAACACATCGAGCGGGAGTCGAGATAGGATGTTTATTGCGGTTTTTTCCACTTTCGTTTTGAGACGTCTCATTTGGTCACGATGCGTTCTTTAGCACACAGAGCAAGTATTTAGCAAGCACCTACTCAAGTTGGATGGATTCATCTTCAGCCTTCCTACAATTGAGTATCTTTAACACTGCTAGGTAAGTGGTGATAGATATTCTAGCTGTATGTGTAAAGGCGTTTGCTATTACGAGTAGTCATGAAGCAACAATTGACTCGCGAAGGCTTTTTTTGCCTCTCGCCCGCTGAAACCACGAGCTAATCGGACTTCAGACTACGACATCCACAGAGGAAACTAGGCATAATGGATAAAGCTGCTTACTTTATCAGAAATGAGTTGCGTGTCCTGAGGTGCACATCATCACCATATAAATTATAATTCAAGGGTAGACAAGGATTAAATCTTGCCTTCGCCGCTCTCCAGATAAGCCTGCATCCTTCACCAGTGGTCCATTTCCTATTAAGCATGAACAATCGAGCAAAGCTCTACAGTTGATGATTACTCGGCTCTGTATCTTAAGTGTGTGTCTCTGGCGCTTTTTCCCTTTAAGCAAGTGCGCCAACAGCACTGTCAGTTAAGCGAGACTTAGTAAACAGAGGCGGGCGGTGGGGGTAGCAATCGAAGTAAAGGACAACCAAGGCGGCAACAGGAAAATCTTGACTTTTCAAGATGATGATGAGTAGAAAATAATCATAATCACTTTGATTGGCCGGAGCACTAGCGCCGGGCCTTCATCTTTGTCTGTGGCAGCATGCTCCGCCTTAGTCCATGCACTCCTGCCGCCAGTCAACGTTCGGCGGTCCGCCCAGCCTACGATTTGTGTAACGATTTGTGTAACACAACTGATCACTACGAGTGAAAACTGAGTCTTGAGATACATCAAGAGACTTTGAGGTCCGTTCCTATGTTCAACAAACTGTCGTCGAATTGGGTATCTCCAAATCATGGACGTGAATCTTCCGCACCAGAAGGACGATGGCCTAGCTGATGAGAGTAATAATGACCCTCAGATGGGACTAGTATCCTTGATGGTGAAGAAAAGGAAGAAATATGCCTTCAACCTCCTGGTTGTGATTGGGGTACAGCTACTGATTATACTGGTCCTTGGGGTCGGCTTGGTAGTGCTTGCGTGGAGAACCCGACCCACGCCGACGCCAAACTTGTCATGTCCGCCTCTTGCTAAATTAGATGTAGGAATTATCTGTGAGTAATCGACTCATTGACTCCTACAAACTATATCCTGCTTGAACTAGTTTCTCTGCTGATGGAATGAGATTAGCCCCTGCTCGTGACGGCGTACGATATCACGAGAAAACACTGTACGAGCATCGTCCCAGAACTGGACCTTATCTTGGCAGGCCAAACACAGAGATCAATACTGCATGGGCGGACTTGACAAGACGTATGTACAATTTATATTTTGTAGAGATTATGGGTATCTGGGCGTTCCGCTGATACATCTATCTGATGAGCAGCCTCATATGTCCAAGTCACGAGAGATGAGCTTGAGGAAGCAAATTTGACATCGATGGTCTTGCCAAAAGGTACACCTTTCACCACAATAAATGTGTATCATCACTTGCACTGTCTTGTAAGTCCATCCACGACTGTATTGAACCGTACATACCTGATTTGGCATTAATGTGGATATTCATCCATCTTTAGAGAGCGATTAAGCGGTATATATACGCTCCATATTATCATCCCGATGTTTCTGTTGAAGATATTCGAACGGATGACTACAGTGACCACATCGGTACGTGTGTCACTACTCTGTTAGAATACATCTTGGAATATGATGCTGTCGTGAAAATTGTGCTTGATTAACAATAAATACAGATCACTGTGTCGATCTTCTAAGAGAGACTATCATGTGCCAGCCCGATTTTTCGCTCGCTACATTTGAGTGGGCCGGTGCTGAACCCAGGTTGGTGGTTCAGAATGGGAAGACGACGCATCAGTGTGTTGACTGGCCATACTTTGAGGAATGGGCCAAGGGACGAGCATTAGACGTCCAGATGGTTCTGGATTATTGGGCTACAGCCTCAGGAGCTGAGTTCACAGATGTGTGAGATGGGGGTGGCATGGAGTTGAAATATGGCATAAATTGATAGTGCAAGCATGGCGATCAGCAACCAAGTGCCTTGACAATTAATCAACTTTTGCAATAATGACGGTCGTTACTTTATTTTTATCTAGACATGCTGGATATATATCCATTCGATACCTTTTTCCCAGTCCGCACATTGATGTAGGCTAGTAGCATCGCCGTCAAAGTGCGGTTCTGCTGACCTTGGTTCCAGTGTCAAATCGCCTCTGCATAGAACACTTTGTTTGACGTAATTAAAACAATGGACGAAATGACTGTCCGCATCACGCAGATGTTTCGGCAACACGGCCCCTCCAACAACAGAATAATAGCTTTCACGAAACATCACCTGTCAGGTTTTCAGCTTTCTGTGTGGATGAAGAGCTGAGATAGGGATACCAACCAAACAATGTAATTCATGAAACATCGAAACTGTGTAGTTGCTGTCGTTTATCATCTCCCCTGGCTCAAATCCATAACGCTTGGAGCCTTGGGCTAGTGTAAAAAAGTTCGATTCTGGTAACGGTCAGTATCTCTGGGATTCTCTCCAACGTGTGTAGAAGATATATGGTGAACACGGTCAATTTGTTGGATGACTTACTGGGACCTAAATCCTTCCAGGCGAGGTCATCCTCTTTGGAATGAGGCCCATCCAGATGTTGCAATTCTGTGAATACCACTTCTTTTGTAGCTGCTGAAGAATATTAATCCATGACATCTTCTTTGTGGTATTGTAACGTATCTAAAAGTAGAAAGCTTACCTGGTGAAGATTGCTCTATCGGCAAATTCTGAGCGCGTGTAAGCAAGAAGATGCTCCATGATATGTTGAGTATTCCGAGAACCACAAGGGGACACCACCAGATCCGAGGAGAAGCACAAATCGATTTGCGTGTCTCGACCTCTTCATCTTTGAAATTCTCAACTTGCTCTTTCGGTATGGAAACGTATTTTGCAAATTCTGACCAGCTGCGTCTTATCGCACAAAGAGTTCTAGATGCTGGCATAAAAGAAACAACTATCCTGCCCAAGATTGGAAATAGATCAAGTTGCTGATTGCAAAAGATACGCCATTCTCAACATTTTGTTTAGCACAACCCAACTCGGCCCAAATTGGGCAAATGGACTACTGGCCACACGTGCACTGTAACCTTACATGTCACAATGGCTGTGGCAGATGCACATGCGGGTATCTTTAAGGGCGGCCCGCCATAAGCAAGTCAGCAGCCGCACCTACTTTCTAGCTCCGAGGACTTTATTGGTTCACACGAAGAATATCATCTGGAAAGTTACTATTCAATTGGATAGCTCGGTATGACATGTAGGTATGTCTGTAATGAACTTGCATGAACGCATATCACCTTGGAGTTGCATATGCAAGGCTGCTCAGACGTGGGGGAATTCCTCATGCTGTTACGAACTATTGGCTTAGAATAGCTGCACTCTTGAAGGTCTGTCGCCAATCGGAATTCTGTCCTACTCAAGTAGGGTAATCAGTCCAGGGTGCCTGTGGAGAATACTAGCAGAAGGCCAATTAACTCCCTGTTCTCATTCAACAAAAGCCGCGAAGTGACACGTCCGGCCTCTGTGTTACAGGGAATGCTATAAGATGTCAAAATCTAAGCAATGATTCGGGCGCCGATCATCACCATTATGCGTTTCATTCTGTACGGAGGTGGCGTGCATAATGCAGGCGAGAATCGGTATCCTACACTATCGCAATGAGCTCAAGCAGGCAATTGACCACCAAATAAGGGGTAGAATGGAGGGGTGATCTCAGTCTTATCGCAGATCAGGGCTCTTCCAGATGGGACTGATGTAATCAGCATCCGTAAGACAGTTTTGGAAATCTCTCATTCTGAGGGCCCGGTTTGTTTACTTTGGCGTTTTTCTTTCAATGTGGGATTTGGTGGCATGGTAGGATTCAGTATTTCAATATATGAGCCAGCGAAGCAATGGCGACTATTGGTGGAAGCTGTAAGCCCATATCAAGCATGATCCTCTCACTCTGATGTTTCAAATCTCAGAAGCTGACCTATGCCCTTTGTAGCTACAAGAAGTCTTCATGGTTGTTGGACGTGCCGTGTCCGGAAGAAGAAGTGTCCAGAAAATAGACCATCATGTTCAACATGTGTCTCACTCAAAATCAAATGCTTCGGTTATGGCGAAAGGCCATTGTGGATGGATTCAGGGCCTCTTCAAAAAGAGCAAGCATTGACTTTGAAACGACGTATCAGTCAAAGCAAACGTCGGAGGAGAACTCGAAGGGTCCCAGATACCGCTTCGCCACCACCAGACCAAAGTAAAGATTTGAGTACGGTGCATGGGGAAGCATCACACAATGCGGAATCAGTATCAAGCGATTCCTCAGATCAGAACCAGGTTGTTGAAGGGAACTGGGATCTCGACGTTCTCAATGATTCGCAACTTCAAATCTGGAGCCATGACTTGGATTTGGGACTGCTGAATGAAGATTTCATAAATGGGATATCCCAGGACAACATTCCTGCTGGAGGCTCTTTTCAAGCTTATACTGGAGACGCAAATATCGACTGGCTGGGGTACGACCTGCATGGTGGACTTTCGTCAAAAGTGGCCAAAGTAGGTGCAGGGGCAATGGCGTCCCCGGAATGCGATGAAAGCATTCCTCGGATAGGTGACACGCAACCAATCTTGAATTTATTTCCGGTCAATATGCCGCCAGCTGATGATCATTCCAGTCTTGCTCAGTTGCCTTCCACCACTTCAAGTACTGGTAAAATGGGTCATATCTCCGATAACTTGCTGGCAAAGGTTCCGTTTGAAGAAGAAATTGAAGATATCTTGACTATAAACTACTTGGACGAAGTTTTCTTCATGCAATATCCTTTCTATAACACACCACGTAAACAGACTCGCGGCTGGCTGTTTTCGGCAATGACACGAGTAGAATCGATACGTTTTGCGACTCTGGCTCTCAGCGAATACACCATACAGTCTAAAACTACTTCCAGAACTTCAACGCAGCCAAAGACACCCCCTTACTATGATCTCGCAATAAAGGCAACCCAATTGGATACCAAGACCTGTGATGATACTGGTGTTTCCTGCTTAACGCTTAAGCTGGAGAGAATGTTTTGCGGTCTGCAGATGCTGTTCTATCAGGTATTTCACATTCTCCAGATTCCGAAGGTTATTGCAACTGAGCATTTGGTTAGATTTTCGGCAAGAGAACTTCAACCTGGCGATATGACCTTCAAACAGCTGCCAGGTTCGTTCCAGGCGTGGTACGAGATATGGTGCAGCAGACCAAAGTTACCTATGGGGAACAAGAACCCAAAGAAGACTCCAAGTCCGGGCGAGTTGGAGCAGTGGCTTGCGGTGTCGACATAGGAAGCAAGCTGATCCTTGGTTCCGTTGTATGGCTTGACATCTTGTGGTCCGCGTCCACCAGATCTCCACTATCAACAGATTTGGATCACCGAAGAATCCTTGATACATTCGAAATCGAGCTTGGTGGTCTATTTGGATGCACAAGCCGCGTTGCACTCTTACTTCACGATATCGTACACCTGGACAATTGGAAAAAGATGACTGAGGTGGCTCGCAAATTAAGTATGACCGAGTTGGTCAAACGTGGTGCTGAAATCGAAACTCTCCTTCAACAAGAATTAGCGCACCTTCAAGGGTCTGGTGCAACATCGAGCCAGAATTTCACAGCAAGTCAACTCGAGATCTCCAGCATATTCGCGCGCTCAGCACTTACATATCTTCACATTGTAATTTCTGGAGCTCACCCGGAGATGCCAGAAATAGAAGAAAGCGTGTCATTAACTTTATCCGCCTTCCGCTCTATGACGGATCCCAAATTGCTACAGAGCCTGGCGTTGCCTTTTTGTATCACAGGATGTTTGGCGGTCGAAAATCAACAACCAATTTTTCGAGAACTAATGATGAAAGCTGAAATCACTACTCCAAGAGGAAGGGGCTGCTTAGAAGCAATAGGTATCATAGAGCAATGTTGGGAAATGAGGAGAACGTGTTACCATAGCTGTGACTGGGCTTTCATAATGGAGAGGCGAGGGAACAGTTTCATTCTCTTCTGAAGCACACTACTTCCAATGTCTAAACCTAGTATATCCTTACTTCATTACTTTTCGGAGAAGACCGGCCGTTTCATCCGAAAAGTAATGAGCTTATCCCACTCTTTCCGAAGACTAGAGTCAAAAGTGAGATGGGGCATTTCTAGGAAGTTCTCCACAGCTCTCCTATGTACAGGACCGATTGTAACTGCTTGACTACCAGCGACAGCAGAGTCATGTCTTCCACCAGCTGACATTGTTAGCCATCAGACAAAACTGCATAACAAGAGCTATAAAACAAAGGAACAGCGGCTGGCATCTTTGAAGCATGAATCACGAAAATATACTCAGCATATACACATGTAAAATCAACGTATCAACTATGTGACATCAACGATATTCATGAAAACGGAGTCACTGGTCAGTACCTCCAAAGCCTTTCACAATCGAAAGTTTGAAGAAAGAATTGCACTGCAGCTTGACATCACTGACAGTGTGGTATTCTGAGACATTCTGATCTGCGCTGAATATCCTAGAATGAAAGAGCCATGTCTTGCTCCCTTCTCTTCGCAACGTGTCGATGCATATGTCAAGTCCTGTCAAAAGTAGGACAATAGGCCGCGCAATCGTGAGGAAGGGGCAAATCGAAAAAGAGCCTGCAACTTTCTGGCGGCCCGCACCTCTGCGGCTATTATTGGGCATGAGCAAGGGCGCTTCACAGCTGATAAACATGAGGCGGTCCGCCCAGAAGCAGCCCTCACGAAAGACGTGGCAGCACTATGTCACCGTAAAACTTTCAAAAATTTCTTATTTCCTATTTCCATGTTTCCATACCACCTTTCGAAGTTTTCTTCTGATAATTTACAGCGTCAAAGAGGCTTTTAGCAAAATCGTACATAGCCACGATGGTAAGTTAACGAGCCGGAGCACCAGTAACCGACCGCTAATTCGGCTTTATTTTGCAGTACTCACAAGTAGCCACTGGGCTTGCCAGTCTTGCAGGAGCGTGGTGGCTGTCTTCTTTTCATTCATCTGAAACAAATCTGGCGAGCAGCATGGAAAATACGACTACCAGCATGCCAGTGGTATTTGAGGATTCGCCGTCCTCCATCAGTCCCTCGTCTTTTGAATGCACAAATCACCAATATACCACTGAAATTTTGTCCTTGGAGCCTCCCATGATATATCTAAACAATTTCATCACCTTGGAAGAATCACGGTATCTGATCAAGTTAGGGTAAATACAGTCCCAAAAGCAAGACTACACAAAAATATTGACGTGCAACAGAACCGACCACTACAACGGGTTTCGCGTCACTGGCGAAAAAGACGTGAAAGATGGGATCGCCCCTCCATCTGCTGATCTACCGAAGACAGACCCAGTGGTTTCCTGCGTTGGCCAACGGGCATTGAAGTTTCTTGGATTTATGGGCCTCGAGGACTACGAGCCTCCCTGGTTGGTAAAATATGGGACATCCCAGATGTTGAGGATACACCATGATCCATCACCGATAGAAGAACCTATGGTCGACGAGAATGGCCGCAGGTTCCATAGATGGGCAACTCTATTCATCTATCTGGAAAATGACTGTCTAGGAGGGGAAACGTTATTTCCAAATCTGCCTGCAGTTCCACCAGGAGCCAACAAAACCAAATTTGCGACTACGAGGAGCGGCTATGGAATGGCAATGCGACCACTGGAAGGGAGTGGTGCTTTCTGGGTCAACTTCCACCCGAATGGAACCAGGAATGGGTATGTAGCGCATGGTGGTCTCCCGATTGTTGATGGATACAAATATGCTCTGAATATATTTGCCAAGAAATGGGCCGACTGAACTGTTGCGCAAGGATAATGCTCTTCTTCTTTCATCGTAGCACGTGGGAAGGCATATTTCTCATACAGTATCGCAAAGCACGAATCTACAATCCAGTTACCAGTCCATACACTCACATGCTGCCTATGCTGAATGCAAGAATTCAGTGGTAGAATGGAGAGCCAAGAAGTGGGTAGGTAATTGGCATATTTTGTATCATGGAAGGATGTTTTCAGTGTAATCACAGACTGGGGGTACACTTAATAACTCTAAATCATATTTGCTTAGCAAAATGTTTCTCTATCTCGGCTTCTTCATCTTCATATCCCCCTTAACGGTAGACTCACAATGGACAGATTATTTGCTCGTCTGGTCAAAGAATTAGCATACCCAAAAAAGACTTCTCTCTACTCCAAGTTTCACGAACAGTCCCCCCAACACGGAGCACTTGAGTCCACTTCAGTGCTCCAGATGTCGACCAGGGCAGGATTATTGGAATACTCTCCCCAGGCTGCCGCATCGGCTTCTTGGTGGGGTGTACCCAAACGACATTTGGAAGTTGAGAAGAAATACAACAACAATTTCGATGCTACTGCAATATCAAAGGAAAGCAGACGACAAGCAGTCAATTCTTATTAAATAGGAACATCTCGAGGTCTCTTTTGACCAAACATTTCGAAATGGCAACATCCCCAACGAAAATAACGACATTCGCCAAGAGTGGGCTCTTCTCGTACCCCAATCTACAATCGGCTGTGGATATATCTGAACTCGCAATTCAGACTGGATTACTTTACGACGTTCGACCAGAAGTGAGTGAAATTGGAGAGGCGCAATAACAGCCTGACATCTATTAAATCCATCGATTTGGGGTTGGACCCACACTAATACGAGGAAGATTGAAGGCTTTTAAACAGTCACTTACGCGTTATGGTCTGACATTTCTTGAAGAACCACCCCAATCGACCTGCATTCTCGCCCTGTTAGTACGTAAAACTATGTATGCCATTGCGGAGTGATATGACGACTTGTTTTTCCCTCCTTCTCTTGGTACACAATCAAGATGATACAAGTACAGAGGCAATACATCAACTTAGTTTTTACCAGTCAACACCTCTTTCTGAATCAGAACTCTTGAAACAATGGGGCATCCAGAGACTACAACAAAGGTGGTGGTTGCTGCTCAGAAGGAAAGACCTGTCAGGACTCTGTAGGAGAAATATGCAGATGTTACGCTGCGGCTTATTGAAGAGCATGGGGATAGTTTCGAGCCCATGAGCGAGGATGCTGCGAAGAAAGTCCAGAAGAAGCTTTACTTCCATGTCATGTTTCTGGTGTGCTGTATCAGCTTGATCCTATTTGTGAGTATGAGCACTGGAAAAGATTGAAGATGTGGAACTGACGTCGACAGATTGACAAAGCTACGCTCGGTGTATCATCGATCCTGGGCTTATTTGAAGAGACCGGGATCAGTCTCCAGGAGTACATTAACTTGAACATGTTCTTCTATGTCGGTAAGAACGGTTAGATCATTGTGTGGTGCTCCATGCTAATCCAGATAGGCTACGTTCTCGCTTTATGGCCAGGACATTATCTTCTCCAACGACTGCCATTCGGAAAGACAGTCAGCACAATCATCTTCACCTGGGCCGTCGTGATATTCCTCCACTGCGTAGCAACAAGCTACGGCCCTCTTATCGTCGTCCGCATGGCTCTTGGTGCCGTCGAAGCGGTCATCATTCCCGCAATCGAGATGACTATCGGTATGTTCTTCAACCGCGAAGAGCAGGCATTCCTGCAGCCCGTCTTGTGGATCAGCACCAGCGTGGCTCCTGTAGCGACAGGATTCATATCCTATGGTCTGCTATTCAGTTCAAGCCCTGTCCGGCCATGGAAGCTGTTTATGGTCACCACCGGATCACTCACGTTTGCGTTGTCCGTTTGGTCGTGGTTCTGCTATCCTAATAATCCTGCTGAGGCTTCGTTCTTAACTTTGGAGGAAAAGGTCCATGTCATTAAGCGAGTCCAGAAATCGAGTCAGAGTTCGATCGAGCAGAAGCAGTTCAAGAAAGCGCAGTTCATCGAGACCTTGAAAGATCCTGTGTCCTGGTACGTATCTTCACGGAGGATTTCTTCCCTCTTCTCACTCCTGATCCTTGGTGTTGCAATGATTCGGAAAAAATCAATCTAACATCCCAACCAGGGTCTTCACACTCCAGGCATTCACCCTCATGTACGCCAACAACCTCACCTACGGCCAACAAAACCTCCTCACCCGCTCCCTCGGAATCTCCGTCCTAGGCTCCACCCTCGTCAAAGCCGCCTCAGGAGGCTTCGGCGTCCTCGTCTACATCACAGCCACAATCCTCGTCAAAGCCTTCCCCGGCAACGCCGCCTACCACGGCCTCCTCTGGTGTCTCCCCGGTATCGCCGGCGGAATAGGCATGGTGACCATCGAGTGGGACCGCAAGCTCGCTCTGCTGGCATGTTTGATTCTAGCAGGTGGTACGTATGGCGTCACGTATATTGTTGCGCTGGGGTGGACGTCGTCGTCTGCGGCGGGGTATACGAAGAAACTTACTAGGAATGTGATTTTTATGGTTGGGTATTGTGCGGGGAATTTGGTGTCGCCGCAGATTTGGGTGCCGTCTGCGAAACCGAGGTATTATGGGGCGTGGATCTCCATGGTCGCTGTTAGTTGGATGGGGATGCCGGTTGTTTTGTTTGTTATAAGGTGGATTTTGATAAGGAGGAATAAGGAGAGGAGGTCTTGGGCGGCGGAGAAATCTGCGAGTGAGGGGGAGGATGGTGATGTTGAGGGGGAAAGTGGGTTTGTGACTGTGGATGTTGAGGAGGAGGGGGTGGTTGTTAGGAGGAAGGTCAGGGTTGAGATGTTGGATTTGACGGATTTGGAGAATAAGGAGTTTATTTACCCTTTGTAGGGAGTGAAGATGGCTGGTGATACATGTAAATAGAGAAGCGAAATTAAGCTAACAAGAGTTTTACACGCTGGGCTAAGGATATGAGTACCATACTGTCACTCTGAGTCCCGTCTTGCAGAAGTATATGACATGATATTTGCTGTACCTGCAGCAGAAGCACTTCAATACACTTCACTAGAACTTACATTGGCACTCCCCGAAGATCAACTTTGACACCAACAGGATACATCTCCAATTGAGACTTTTTATCTTCAAATACATCAACTTCATACATTAAAACCTGCCATTCGAACGAAATGGACATCAAAGTCATGCCCAGAGTTCGGACGCGAGTTTAGCGAGCCGATGATAAATAGAGGGGTAAATGGAGGGGCAAGCCTCGGCTGTACCTAACTCCACCTCCATCTCGAAATCCGGATCATCTCGAAACTCGGAACCATTTCAAAATCCAATATTGAATGAAGGAATGCAGTTCAAGTGAGATACCATATAAGGGTGTATATGTACATACTCATATATCAGTAATCATAAACACCAGACAAGAGGACGCCCCTCACCCTCCGAAAGGTACATTATCGTAACGAACCAGGGACTGAAATAATGCTTACCAACCCTCGCCACCTCACCTACTATTCAATAGCCTAAAATGTACCTTCAACCCGATCAATAATATCATCCGAAAAAGATCAGAAGTTATGAGAAAAGGACTGACCAATTATTTGTCAAGAGTCCCTTGGTCCGGAACCTGGTGTAGGTAGGAATGCCGGAGAGGGTGACGGAATGGAATGGCGACATTGTGGGGTAGGGGGGAATAAATACCTAGAGTAGTAGCTCTTCACCCCGCTTTATCTTGGTGCGAAGAGAAAGAGCCAAGTACCTACGACATCACGCAGGATACCAATTTGTTTCTTACAACTACAACCTTCAATTTTCATCTCGAACTTTTCACTTTTGCAAATAGATGTGATTTCGTTGGTTTAATACAGAAAGACAGACAGACATAATGGCAAAGGCTTTTAGAGAATTGATTGGTGTTGGCCCGTCTACGGCTTCCACGAAGGATAGTGTGCTCGTCATTATCGACGCGCAGAATGAGTAAGTCAACTTACCCCGCCATCTCAACTCAACCCATCTCACAATACTCACAGATACGAAACCGGCCACCTCAAAACCGAAAACGTCGCCTCAACACGCAAAGCCATCTCCGCACTCCTCGATAAGTACCGTGCCGCCAACGCACCCCTCGTACACATCGTCCACCACACCCCCGCCGGCGCCCCAGTCTTCACACCCGACACGGATCTCGCCCAAGAATTCGCTGAGCTTGAGCCCAAGGGCGGCGAGAAGGTTATCAGCAAGCAGCAGCCTGGGTCATTCACTGGCACGGATCTTGAGGAGTACTTAAAGAGTACCGGGAAGAACAAGTTGGTGTTGACGGGGTATATGGCGCATGTTTGTGTGAGTACTACGGCGAGACAGGCTGCTGAGAGGGGGTATGATGTTCTTGTTGCGGAGGATGCGGTGGGGGATAGGAATATCCCTGGGGTGCAGGCGGAGGAGCTGGTGAGGGTTGCGTTGGCAGAGTTGGCGGATGCTTTTGGGACTGTGGTGAAGTCTTCTAGCATCAACTAGAACGGTGTGTTCAGACTGTTGCTGTGCTTGATGGTGTGGACTGGGTTTCTGCTGTATTGACTTCAGCGGTGGGGGTCTCTTCTTGTGTAGCCCCTGCTGGAGTGGTTTCCGTCTGAGTGGTCTTTTTCTGTGTAGTCTCTGCTGGAATGGTCTCCGTTTGTGCTGCATTTGTTGATTTAGACTCAATGGGCTTTTCTGTAATGGTATCCGCTTGAATGGTCTCTCCTTGCGTGGCTTCCACTTGAGTATTCTCTATTTGTACAGTCTCTGTTATTATTGGCTCCGCTTCGGTCTTTGCTTCGGTAGTATCTTGTTGACCAGGTACTACTTCGGCATTCTGTATTGTGGCAGCAGGTCGCAAATATATCTTTGTATCCGAGAAGTCATGGCGCAGCTGAGGGAATTCAACCACCTCATACCCTTCAACCATCTTTTCCAGTTCCTTGGCAGTGGTATCCTCTGACCTACAAACCGTTAGCAGCTTCCAGGGTCTAGATAAAGGGTACATACGCATCGAATCTAACAAAGTTTCCAACATTCGTCCCGATCAATACAGCAGGTCTCGGCCTCTGCGCAACAGCCTTGTAGACTGGTGCGTAGCAATGAATAGCATAGACCAAACTTCCTTCTACAACCTCTGCGAAAGCTTCAGGATCCTCCAATATCTTGTAGCCAAGAGTCGTGAGTAACTCTTTGTCCAACCTCGTAAATTGCGGATCCTGGAATATTATTTGCCTCTCGGTACCGTTTTCAAGTCCATCAACAATTGTTTGCAGAGCAGCCAATTGTGTTGCACTGGACCTTCTCCCTTCCCTCCTTGCGCTTTGTAAACTCCCCAAACCAAGAACCACCACATTCACAATCCGCCTTCCTTTCTCTACATCTTTCATCTTCTCCTTCAGTGCCTGGCAGGTTGGTCGCTCTTCCCACGATCTCTTCCAGTGCTCAAACTCCTCCTTCATCTCTACAAGCGTACGGTTGACGTAACTCACGCCTTTGAGCTCGAAATCGCCTCCTTGCAGGGGCTGCTTTTTGGCTTTAGCATCTTGTTGGTTTGTTCTCGGTTTGTCGACAATATGTATCCAGCCATCTTCTCCCTCGATTTTCTTTCTCTTGGTGTGAACAATCGTCGGTTTAACGGGAGCAACTACCTTCCTTGCTGATTTCTTCTTCCGCGTTCGAGTGCGAGCGGGTTTGGGGTTGCCAGTGTCCGCCATTGTATCTGCTTTACCTCTGCCTAGAGATAACGAATGATTTAGCAATCAAGTGGCCCGATAATCGATCCCTGAGTTTTGACTGTGGAATTGCAGATGCGTTTGTGCGCAGTGTGGAGGGGGAGGGGTAACAATTTCTGCAGCCCCTCCCTGTTGTCAATAAAAAAAAGTGGCAGAATCTTGCATTTCCTCACCGCCTGCGCAAGCTCATGCTCATGATCCAGCAATGATCCAGGCAGCCAAATCTGGTCTCGAGCCCTGAAGGCAGACGCTAATCACCGCAGTATCGCGCAATTCTGGTACCGCTCAGTACGAACCCCAGGAGATTTGTCGTTGCTGCAGCAGAATATGCTCTGCTCTGCTCTGTTCTGCGTCCTCTTGCATACCCTACTTGGTTGCACTTTTATCATGAATATCTTTCAGCGAGCGATCTAATCATATATTCAGCCTACCTTATACTCTAGGTACCTTCTTACACACTAGGTACTCTACTGTATTAATTCTTTATCTCTTAATAACCCTCAGATCTATATGAAAATTCTGGTAGGTAGGTCGTCCTGGATCTGATTTGTGGTTCCTGAGCTTCCTTCCATGGCTGACACAGCGGGACGGACCAGCTCCCCTCATTGGCCGATCCAGTACTTATACCCCGCCCTTCCCTCCTCGTCTCAGGACACTGATAAAGCTTCCCCTCCACACCTGCACCACTCAATCTCTTATCAAAGACCCAGATAATAATATTACCTCACCGCTTCCATTCGAGGTTTCCAAACATCAGGTCCATGGGCTCCATGACTTGCAGCATTACCTCTTCATTACTCAACGCCCTCACACCCAAGTCATGGGGAATTACATATGATTCTGCAAATACGATTGATAATCCGCTCGCACTTCTTACTCTCGCGATGCATAACTTATTGGTGAAACAACCTGGAGATTTCGGAGTCATGAGAAGGCCGTGGATCCCGAGCTTTACTCGAGGCGAGGAGATGTTTACAGTAGGTATCTTGGTGAGATTATGAACTTGGGTAGGGATTTGTTACAATACCTACCTACTAGAGATTGCCTAGCTTCTCGGATTGGTCAATCGATGAGAGCCAACTTGGACCCCGCCATTAGCTGGATTAGCATCACCTAACCAAGCCAACACAATCGGATCAATCCAGGAACGCATTTCCCATTCGTACAGGACCTCCCCGTATACCTATCATGAATATTACCTAACAGTAATATCAACGCTCTCTTCACTATGACCGACATCTCCAAAGCTCTCATGTAATGCACCTCTCGTCCTGCCTCGCAGATGTAAGATGTCATCGGCCGAGCCAGATAGCTCCCCACTACTTACTACTTGCTCGTACTTCACTCACTGCAGAAGCTGGGATCAGATCAAGCTTGCCTCGCTTCGATTGGATTGGGATTGAGTTCGGTATCGGGTTTGATCTGATCTGACCAACAGCTAGGATGCCCGAGGGTGCGTAGATTTGGGTATCTATCTTACATTCGTGCTCTGCCTATGATACGCGCAGGAAGGAGATGCACCAGTCGGCAGTGCCAGCACAGACACAGGACAAGACAAGGGGAAAGTTAAGTTGGAAGCAAGTGGCGCCTTCTTAAAAGGTAGTATGCCTCTTGTCTCTCTTTTTGATTTCCTCTTACTCGTCTTGTTACCTTTTCTCCCTTAATCAATCTCTCGGAAGTAAGAAGTAAGAAGCAAGTATGAGAACAACAATCCTCGGCGTCGCCGTCCTCGCAACCAGTGCACTGGCACATGGTGATCATGAACATCAGGTTCCTATCGCTGGGCCGCATAAGGTATGCTCTGCTTCTCTCTCTCTCTCTATTGAGCGTATCAAGCACCCATCCATCTATCCTTCAAGGAGCGAGCACAAAGAGAGAGAATGTAAGGGTCGATTGAGAAAAATAGAAAAGAAGGACCAAGCAATACAGAACAAGACAAGCAATAGAACTCAAAGCCCATCAGACTAACAGATAAACAGGCACTCTGGTATAATACACTCCCGGGAGATGGAGGAACCCAGGTATGCCAATTATCTCACCTTGCCCTCACCCGAACCAATTCGACCCTCTACTGGCGGATGGGTGTACATGTTGTGAACTGTTGCTGATAGAAGGTGTGTGAAGGCCGACTCGGTATTCTCTGGTATCTCGACATTCGGTCGTCTGCCATACTACCCATGTCTCGCATCCGACGATGTGAAGTACGATATTGCGTTCATCGGTATGTTGGATCCCTGCTTAACTTTACATCCCTCGTGCAACACGTCCAAATGTTCTCGACTGACCACTCTCTGTGTCAACAGGCGCTCCCTTCGACACCGGAACTTCCTACCGACCCGGCGCCCGATTTGGGCCTTCAGGCATCAGACAAGGTTCCCGCCGTCTCAATTTATAGTCAGTACCGCTCCCAACAGCACAAGCTGATACATTCTTGGTGAGAACACAGGCTCACGTAAACTCGGGTTCAGCGGTGGATATAATGTGCCTTTGGCTACGAATCCTTTCAATAGCTGGGCGACGGTGCTGGATTGTGGAGATATTCCTGTAACTTCGTGAGTTGGCCTCTCGACATATTCCTCTTCTGTCTGGAGGGAATAATAGCGTGCTTGGGAAATCTCTGAACGGAAAGTACTGACTAGTGTTTTTCCAGATACGACAACACATGGGCACTCACCCAAATCGAAGAAGGCCACAACTCCATCCTCACCCGCGCACCAGCAACAGACGCTCACAAAAAGGGGCCCGCAAAGAACGGCAAGACCCTCCCCCGCGTCATCACCCTCGGCGGCGACCACACCATCACTCTCCCCCTCCTCCGCTCCATCAACCGCGCCTACGGCCCCGTGTCAGTCATCCACTTCGACTCTCACCTCGACACCTGGAAGCCCAAGGTCTTCGGCGGCTCGCCCAGCAAGGTCGCCAGCATTAACCACGGCACGTACTTCTACCATGCTGCGCAGGAGGGCCTACTTGCCAATGATACGAATATCCATGCTGGGATCCGGACGACGCTGAGTGGGCCGAGTGATTATGAGAATGATGGCTATTGCGGGTTTGAGATTGTGGAGGCGAGGGAGATTGATACGATTGGGATGGAGGGTATCATTAAGAAGATCCATGAGAGGGTGGGTCATGATAAGCCTGTGTATCTGTCGATTGATATCGATACCTTGGATCCGGCTTGTAAGTTACACCTTCTACTCCTCGTCGTATTCTCCATTTCTGTTTGCTGATGAGGAAACAGTCGCTCCAGCTACTGGCACCCCCGAGACGGGCGGATGGTCGACACGCGAACTCCGCACTATCCTCCGTGGATTGGAGGGCATCAACATTATCGCTGCCGATATCGTCGAGGTTGCACCTGCGTATGATACCAATGCCGAGCACACTACTATGGCAGCTGCGGATGCGCTGTATGAGGTTATGAGCTTGATGGTGAAGAAGGGTCCTCTGAGTAAGATGATTGACAGTGAGGAGGACAAGGATGAGATGTAGATGGCGCCATGTAGAAGGGCAGTAGATTGAAGTGAAATTTGATGATGAGAGTAGTTGGGCAGGTTGGAGATGTGGAGAAGATAGAACATGAGAGTATGGGATGAATTTAAAGTATCTTTCCTACCCCTCAAGGTTGTGTTCAGGTGACAGCTTTGGAAGAACCAAGAAGTGGTAGGGGCGACCGGTTTAGTCAGCATCGCCAAAACGGGAATTTGTTGTGTAACAAAGAGAATGATAAACCTCAACAGTAAATTGAAATGCAACATTGTCTGGATTTCGATCTGAAAATGGACATCTGCTCGATACCATGCATTTACAGAAAAGTCGAACGTTCGCACATGGCTTGCTTCTTAGGTTTGTACTTGCAGACCTGACAAAGCCTTTGATAAACGGATGCGGAGAGCGGAAGAAACCCCGGATCCTGAAGCCTGACTGTGCGGTCATAAAAAACTCGTAATATTTCTTCCCGACCTTTCGAGGGTAGAGTGCAAACGAAAAGTTTGAAACAACGTACACAGAAAAGGAGATTTGAGACGTTAAACGCAAAAAGCAAACAGGAAAGGAGAAGAGCATATGCAGAAATGAAAAGCCTACAAGACGAAAACCAGTACAGATCTCCTGGAACTAATGCATGGATATAGTAGTCTGTATTGGAAGATTGCTGTAGTTGAACAAGATTCTGTCGATACATATGATACAACATGAGCAAGAGCTGCTGTCCTCTCGTAGACACTCTCTGTTTATATCATACACTTCTTCCTGGATCGAGAATCCACCGACATTCGCTCCTGACTTGCGGCAAGTCATGATAGATCCGAGGCCTTCTGACCGTAGCTGGCATGTGCCAAGCCATTGAAGAATAAGGTGCTTCGTAGTCCTCGTCTGTATTTCCGGAACCTCGAGTCCACTATCGGGCGTTTCCAGCATCAGCTCCTCTCCGACTTCCCATCACCAGACGCCAATTCTTCACATCTCATCCGATTATCCAGCAAGCCTTCACTCCTTCTTCCCACTCCCCTCCCCATCCTGCGCACCATACGTAAACTCCTCCGGCAAATCCATCCCCACCCTCCTTGCCGTCAATCGCACCCTCTCCTCATCCTCCATATTCACACCAGGATTATACCTCTCCAGTAACGTGGCATACATCCTTTGTGCCTTGACGTACTGCAGATACTGCTCCGCCTGCTCGATTGGGATCCTGGACTCGGGGGCGGCGATCGTGCTGCGAATGCGGGGTTTGAGTGGTGAGGGTTTGTCTGTGAGGGGCCGGGAGGGGAGTTCACGGAGGAAGGAGCGGTAGAGGGAGCGGAGTTTGAGGGGGGTTGACATTTTGGAGTGAGTGGTGAGGTGGGATTGTGGTATGAGAGGGAGGAGAGCTGGAGTTTGATGGGCTGGAAAATGTTATGGGAGCTGGAGCTTGGTCGGTAAAACCTCGGATAGTGGGTCGGAGCTAGGGACTTTTGAATAAATTTTGGTTTTCGAGCTTCTCGAGCTTCAACCTTTGAGCTTCCAACAACCACACATTTGGAATTCACAAGCAGTCTTCGGCATTCACGAAGCTGTGACAATGTTTCAGACCTCAATAGCTTCGTCTAGCCTGACGATATGTTCATAGAAGAACAATCGCAAGATAATAGGAAAGCGACACCGAGTTTTCAGCACCAGATCCAGCCAAAAGGTACGTCTTCATTCTCCACATCTACCTCCACGCGCTCTCTGTTTTTATGATGATATACAAGCTGGCACCAGTCCTATTGAACGATTTTGTACTCAGTTCTTGAGGAAAATGCTATGACTTCGGTCTCCTTCTGAAAAACTATCCTTACTGCCTCTATTCGAAACCGTTTACTCTCTTGTCAAATTGTATTGTGTTCCATGGCTGACAATTTTGAAGATAGGTAGTGCGATCATGTTATCGAAGGCATTGTATAGTCTATGCATATTGGCTTCGTCCTTGTAGCGATGCAAAATCGAATGAAATCTCTACGGTAGGTCTACAAGAGTGATAGTGGGACATTGGCATACACCTTGGAGATTGATGATGATTCCTCACAGGGTTTAGAAATCTTACCCAGTAGTTTTGTAACACTCTTTGTTCAACGAATTTGTATCATGGCACACCGAGCTCAATTTGACCTATTTCATTTACATGACCAAACTTTCTCCCCCATGTGGAAATGTACAAGTGCCTCTATTTGATTATATTCATCGACTCCAGGATATGTTTTACGCAAACAACAAATTCGTGTCAGACGCCGTGATCCCAATGCACCTGTCCAATCCCAGCCCACCCCAGAAGCGACCCAAAAACATGACGCTGCTCAGATGGACAGGTACTTCCATGGCGTTCCCTATCAACCATCTCTGCCCCTCTCTGCCTTCTTTCCCTCTCGTCTTACAAGCCTGAATTGCGCCCTTTTCACGGATCACAGAAGTAAAAGAACTGCTCGTCTGAGCTATGCAACGTCGGCTGCGCAACAACCACCGGCGCAGCAGTAGTAGCCGGAGCGGCTTCTTGGGAGGCAGAGGTTTGCTGAACAGGCGCTGGAGCTACAGCTGCTGGTGTTGAAGAAGCTTTTGGAGCAGCTACAACGGCTGATGTAGATGTTTTGGGTGTTGACTCTGCGGCGGCTGCGATTGTGGAGGGGTTGACTTGTGCGGCGACTTTGGTACAGTCCGCTGGAGAAGGAGGGTATTAGCTTGGATTTCTGTTTGTGACTTGCTCCCGCGAGAACATCCCTCATCATTGCCCTTAATTTCGAATATCCGTATTTCGCAATCGAAACCCGGGCCTAGTCCAATCGACCGAAGGGATAATGCGGACTGAACATGGTAAGACTTACACTCCTGGTCATCACAATCTCCAACCGCTATATTATCCGGATTATCCTTCCCATTCGCAACTTTCGCGCATGCATTCTTCTGGTTATTACACGTCCGTACCGCGGCATCCTCGTATGTCGTGAAAGTATCTCCTCCTACAGCGAAAGGTCGTTTTGGGTCTGATGTGTTGGTTATGGCTTCTGCTTCTACGCCGCCGAGTGCGCCTTTGAATGTCTGGGAATGAATTGTGAGCCCTGAAATACAGTTGAAAGGAATTACAACTTATTTCATCTAACTGACCTGAAGGTTTTGTTCTGCCCGTGGCGCTCGCAAGAAGCCGGGGAAATCAATCTGCATATCTGCGCCTGCCATTACGACTACCACCACCAAACCAAACGATGACATTGTGGTAAACCTCATACTTTTTAAACTTCAAGACGAAACGATAGATCTTCCAAGCTTAGAAGATGGATGTACCCAGAATAAGAATGGAGATAAAGATAATGATAGAGATAAGAAAAGGATAAATCCAAATGTCACTTGCTTTCGCAGGTGAGGGGGAAGAAAGTAAGAACAGAGCAGAACACACAACACCAACGAGCGAACGAAACAAGCCGCAATGCACTGCAATCAAATTGTCCCGTCTCGCCCGTAAAGAGGGCCAAATGCAGTAATCGCCAATCCCGCTGCCATGGATGAAGCGGGAACTGGCGTCTAGGATGTAGCAGAGGACGTTTCAGAGAGCCTTGGATTTGGTGAGGAGGGCGCGTTTCAGGACGGCCGGACAGGGATTGTTGCGATGCTCTGGAGGCGGGCCCGGCTCAAATTCGGCGAAGTCAAGCGAGGAATGACAACATCGCAAAGGCCCAGCTTGTACGATACTTTGCGCTTCTCAACAGGAAACATTCTTTTAAATCTTATATCTATATATGATAAGCAGCAAGTCATTCTTTTAATAATCCTCTTTCTGTAGATACTCAGTCCGTGACTTGTAGTATAAAGCTGAAGCTAGTCGACCTTTTAGCTGCAAAGCCCCGCCGGACATAAATTGAATCCACCACGTCTGAGCGCAGGAGATCGGATGCTGGAAACTGGAATTCGAGGAACTGGGGTTTGGGATGATCTTGGCGTTTGGATTTGCGGGAGGCGTTGGTTGTGGCGTTGGATCGTGGAGGGGTGGTGCCCAGGGCTGAATAGGGGCTCGGTAAGTTCACAATCACAACAGAAGGATAATAATATTTAACTGCGTACAGGTAAGTTGAAGATAGGGGTTTCTGTGATTTTACTGTTAGCAGAATTCCCAATATCAAACCTTTCAGAGATATAACGAAAGTGAGAATAGGCTCAATGCGTTATGCGACCCTGCATCATGATCAGATGCCGAGTTGTCAACAAGTCTTGTGCAGTTACAGGTCGCCAAAACAGGACACAGTAACAGATCTTGATACAAACGCTGAACATCTTAGATAATGAACGAAATACACAGGTCCTAGGTTAGTATCATCTCTAGTCCAAGACCCAAGAGTATTGTCTCCAAGAGCCGGACTGTTCCGCTTATCCTACCCTTACTTCAGATTATATTGATACTCGCTTCACCATTATCCATAAACAGTTTCTCGACTAGACTCAAAAAGAACGTCCCTAGAGCAAAAAGCCTCTTTCTCCGGATTTGATGAATCAAAGGCAACAGCTCACTTGTAATATACTTAAGGGAACCACTCTGGTCAGCCAAACCACGCATTGCTTCCAGTTCAGCACTAATACAGGTCTTCGTTAACCCCAGCGCATTCCTATTTAAAGCCCGCTGCAAGTTCGGAGCTACATTCCTCACCTGGCCCAAGCCCTTCAAATCGTTATTCCGCAAGAATACAGTGCCCCGGATATTGAATCTCGCGATTTCGAGAACATCATGGGTTTGAATGAGATTGAATCCGATGAGACGGGCTCGTCGTTCCACACTTGGCGGTTCTTCATTGATAGTATTTAGTCCTGGTGTGTGAGGCACATGTGGATATGCGTCCCAGCCTAGAGAGCAAAGGTCGCGGAGCATGATGAGCGAGGACGAGCTGATGTAAAAGGTAAAGATGGTGTCGAACGCGGCATTGAAGCGGAGGATTTAGCCGGGCTGTATGCTTTCTAAAGGACTCTTGAGTAAGACGGTGATTCAGATACAAAGAAAAGAAGTAGCAGGCTGCGCGGGCTAGGGCTTGTCGGTCCAAATACGCTCTCTGGTGGCCAGCGGTAGGGATCTTCTGGACCTCGAACTACGGCGGATATGAATCTGATTGGGTGAGCCTTTGTTATGTATCAGTCAAGTGTTGTGTACCTACTCGCCAAAATCAGAAGGTGGTTTCTTTGAGAACGACATTATTATTTGCAAGACACCTTACCTACCTACCTACCCTAACTACCTCGAATATCCTACCTACCTTGGAGAGGGGGTCACATGAGTGCACGTGACAGGGTCTGACACAGATTCAATAACAACATCGAGGCAGTCTATCAAAGGTCATCCAGCCATCACTATGCCTAAGCAGGAATCGACACCAGGAAACCGTCAAGATTCCAAAGATTTGCAAGCTCATCGTGAAGCATTGGAAATACTCCATGAAATATGCGCGCTTTTGGTGCGTATTCATTCTGGACGCACGAAGCTAGGAGAAGGACATTACTGACCGTAGCTGCAGGATGTTCCCCTTGATCACAGGACATTGGCAATTTGCACGACGTTGATTGAAAATGGGGTCAATCCCGAAGCTTTGGCTGTATGTATCGGGCTCCAATGTTTTATTGAGAAACACAGTAGCTGACGCGTGATTGACGCGCGTAGACTGCAGTCAAGCTTTTGATAGCTGAACAGCAAGAGAATAAGACAGAGCTTGAAGGATGCGGCTTGAAGTGATTGCGAACTGGTCGTGCGTGTACTTTCGCTCTCGCCAAGACGTTTGCTCTGAGGACATGTACGAGATCCTCCTTTTGTGTCGAGCAGCCTCACATGCTGAGTTTAAGAGGTTGAACGAGCCGGGACTGCTCTGAGGTAGCTTGTTGGCGGACACAGGACTGGGAAGCTACAGCCTTTACAGGGAAACCCGACAATGCCAGATTTGTTTGATACATTTCCTTTTACTCGCAGCTTGGCTATGGCTCGTGGCTATCTTCTTTTAAGGAGATAGTTGTGTATCAAGCGAAACGTACGAAGTAAATAGAGGTTGTCATCCCTCCAAATTCTGGTGTATCTTATTCATTAATAAGAAGGACAACGAGGTTTATTAAGAACGCTATAGACCCTGAAAGGTCTTGTCTCTATTTAGGATAACAACAAGTTGAGCCTAGCAGAATAAGTGATTAATATATACGATCCTCCTCTAAGAGTTCTCTCCAACATTGGGCTTACTCCCATGTTTTTCGGAGGTCTTGGGTATCTTGCGATTTTTCACCTAGGCAAAGACACTTTCCGAGTGAACAAATTTTTTTTCGAGAGCACGAGGAAATCAAATTCGGCCATCTCCAAGAAGAACTTTGAAAGAAAAGTCTCTCGACTTGTGCTCGTGGAAACCACATGACCTGCCCGGCCGAACCCCACTATTTCCTTCGCCCGAGAGAAATCCTTGGCGCGGCAGCCACCGCAGATAACGAGACCCTCAAAGATCAACAACCAATGATGGTTCGCGGAATGAGCCGCCTGCAGGTAAGATACGATTATCATGTAGGTGGGGTAGTTGAGGCAAATGGACATTCCGGACTCTTTTGGAGGACGTGCCAAGGTGAGGCAAGTTTGTGTAGAAAGATATCTGGACGACGGTGCCGAAGTGATGAGAGAAGGTAGGAGGTGAGAGAAATATATATAGACTGACGACGTTCCTGGAGAAGCACGTTGTGGGAATTCTCAACTTCATCAACTCGACTTCATTTACTAAACTGAGGGATACTTACGGAGCTCACTCACTTCTTTCCCACCTACAAGAGTATACATTTTACCTCTACTTTTACACTTCATCTCTTCTCACCAGTAACAACATCACCACCTCTCAAAATGGCAACAACCAAATATGCCGACCGCTCCATCCCCAAAATCTCTCTCCACGACTTCTCCTCCCGTATCGACGAGATCACCACTCAGCTAATCCACGCCGCCGAAACAGACGGCTTCTTCGGCCTCATCAACCACGGGATCTCCCTCCCAGAAATCGAACACATGTTCTCCACCTCCGAATCCTTCTTCTCCCTCCCAGACTCCACCAAAGCCACCGTCCCATTCACACACCTCAACTCCGGGTGGGAGAAGAATGCCCAGATCCGGCCTTCAACAGGTCAACCTGACCGCAAGGAAAGCTACCAGATGCAGTTCGGGTCCAATATGGATGGGTGCTGGTTACCTGAGAGTACGATCCCGGGGTTCAAAGACACGAGTCTGGAGTTCATGCGGAAGGCACAGGCTGTTAGTGAGAAGCTGATGGTGTGTTTTGCGAGAGGATTGGGCTTTGAAGATGATTATTTCATTAAGGCACATGATATCTCGAGGAAGGAGAGCCAGACTGTGTTGAGACTTCTGCATTATTTTGAGGTGGATAAGACTGTGCCTGTGCCAGAGGGGTATTACCGTGCAGGAGCACATGTCGATTGGGATTTCATCACGCTGCTGTTCCAGCGAGCAGGTCAGTCAGGTTTGGAGATCTGTCCGGGGAGAGAAGTCTCGACTGGTTTTGGAATTGGAGATACATGGGCGAAGGTCGAGCCTGCGCCGGGAGAGATAGTGTGCAATATCGGGGATTTGCTCATGAGTTGGAGTGATGATCGGTTTAAGAGTACGTTCCATCGTGTGAAGACGCCGATGGATGTTGAGAAAGATTATTTTGGTCCGAGGTATAGTATGGCATTCTTCAATCAGCCCTGTACAGATGCCCTTATCCAGGGACCGGGGAAGAAGTACCCTGCTGTTACTGGGAAGGAGTTCACTCAGACGGCAATGAATAGAAATTTCGCGGCATTGAAGGAGAAGAAAGCGCAGTTGGAGGAGGTGAAAAGTGGTGCTGAGGCTGGGGTTACTGCTTGAACGGTCTTTGAGATCTGTACATAGGAAAAGCTTGATATTGCAGGAACAAAGAATTTGAAAGCAGTTCTACGTCTTAGTAACATGTCCGCCTTACCATAGTATCCAAGCAGTATTCAATTTCTGGACTGAAAACTTCATCTTACTGAAAGGGAAACAGAAACTGGTAATCAGAGATCAGTATCCAGAAACTTCCCAAGTGTCTCTCACGAAACCTCAAGCCAAGCAACTCATGCATCTCTCTTAAGCCACTCAGATCTTTCCTTCATCTGGCCACATCACCAACAGCCCATACCCTTGACCTCCACATGCCCCAAAAAAAGCATACAAACGTCACCCGACCAATCAATCCGCAATCGGGGTCCTCTCTTTTTACCCCGCCTGGTGAGACTCGCAGACTCGGCCTCGCCCGACGCACAAAACGCGCAAGAGGCGCAAAACCGCACAAAGGCCGCAGGTGGACCCACGCACAAAGTGCGCAAGTTCCGGACTGTGATTGGTTTATTATGTCGGAAGTGGGGCGATAGGATGGATGCGTGAACGTTTGCGAGGGGACATAAAAGGCTGGCTGTTTCCCACGTAAATTCTTCTCTATCATCTTCAAGCCTTCAGACAAGACTCAACATACAAATACCACAAAACCAAACCCAACCAAACCACACTTCGGAAATCTATCATCATGAAGGGAGAATGCGGATGCTCTGGCACTTCAAGCTGTATGTTTTTCTTTCCTTGGCTGGACCCCTCAGCACCCCTCAGTACCCCTCATCACAACCCCACTCTCAACAACAAGAATCTCCGGAGTCTTCAACACGACAGAAAAGTAGAAGAAAATATACCTAACATAGTTTGTAAATAGGCAACTGCGGCTCTGACTGCTCCTGCTCCAGCTGCGGAAAATAAATAAATAAACCACCTACCTACTTACCTATCGCCAACCAACCTACCACCAACCTCCCTCCCTCACTCGCACGCATCTTCAACTCTTCTTCTTCTTCTTCTTCTTCTTCTTCTTCTTCTTCTTCTTCTTCTACTACTACTACTACTTCTACATCTCCGCAGCGAATCTCTCGACTCGACAAGGAGCACGATACCTTGACCTTCACTAGGCATGGCTCTCTTAACTGGAACTTTGAGGGTCGGGAAGGGGTATTCTTTTTTTTTTCGGGGATAGATGGATTGACGGAGGCTTGTGATACCAGGGATGATGATGAATTTGCGGGTTTAGGGAGGAATGGATGGATGGGATGGGATGGGATAGTGTCGCATTTGACGAGATATTGAAATGATAATTTGGTTTTTCAACATTATACATACCTCTTTGTGGGTTGGAATTGAATGGGTGATTTGTGCACAGTGAGTAAATTTGAAGCTGCATGGAGCTGACTTCCTGAACTGGTCATGCTTTAGCCTGGTCAAGTGATACAAGCAAAGGACGTAAGTGTTTCTAGCCTCATCCAACAAGTCAGGCGTGGGTAAGGTATATACGAGCTCATCGGCATTTCTTTCCGCGGTGATCTTTATCTATCCTGTACCACTTCCTGATCCATAAGATGAAGCAGGTAATGTTGTACAAATCACCTCCTCCTTCCTCCCTCGATTTCTACCTCTCCCCTAGATCTCCATTCTGTGCGACAGGAGGTTGATTGGTTTTGGTGTCTCGCGTTGGAAAAACCTATTTGGTATGTTCCACAGATGAAGTACATCCATCCATTCCATACATCCATCTCCATGCATACACACAATTTCGTGCAGCTGCTGCACCCCACGCAATGCATGCCACGTACGTTGGGTTGTCATTACGGCGTGTCAGAGTTGCAGCCCGTGTGTGGTTGGAAGGAAGGAGCTGGAAGTCCGCACCAACCAGTGTGATAGTACCTTGTTGCTTTACTGGTTTGCTAATGATTGTTGATCGCGGGGTTTTGTTTCCTTCTGTTGGTTCTTGCCTTTTCGTATGGTGGTGTGTCTGAGTCGTGGGGATTGTTAGGAGGATTGACGGGCTGGCTCGGTGGCTGTTTACGTCGTGTTCTAAGAGCGACAGATGGAAGCTCTCCCTGCAGTGTTGGATGTGGCATGTTCAGGATATCAGTGACTACAGGAGGGTTCATTTGAAGTGGAGAGCCTGGTCATCTCCTCCGAGCTATGGTTTCTTTTGTCACTCCCATCAAGCACGGCACTCAGCTCTTACTATTTACCCCATCATTACCCCATCCATGACCCTACCTTAAATTCACCATCCCCTCCACTCCACATCCAACCTCTCCCCCACTGGCATCTCCACGATCGTCATTTCCAACCCGGGGACTCGGAGTCCTCTCCAGAGCCTGGTACTGTATTAGCCCTCCATCCACCCATAAACCCACTCCCACATAACATCCTGCAGTGCAATCACACCCCAAGGTTCCTGATCAACACCCTCTTTTTTTTCCACCAAGCGTGATTTGTGCTTGGAACTATTAGGTGTGTGGCACGAATGCGTGAGAAGGTTGTCGTCACATGCATGCATGGTCTCCAAGGCCCAACATCAATGGTCAATATCCAGAGCTGAGCTGAACGTCCTTCCTTCTGTCTGGGTAAAGCAGAGAGAAGAGAAGAGAAGAGGGAACGCTGGGATATAAATACCTCTCCTCCTTCCAACATATCTCCCTTCTTTCCTTCCTCCTCTTTTTTTCTTCCTCCCTCCAGCCTCAAGCTTCAGACATTCTATCAAGAATCAACTGCAAACTTAAGCGACGCACATACATACATACATACATACATACACATCAGTTACTTGAAAGAACCTACCTGCCCTACCTACCCACCTACATATAAAAGACTATTATCATCAATCTCCATCGCCGTCTCCATCGCCATCATGGGAGAAAACTGTTCCTGCGATAAGTGCCAGGGCTGCACTACCTGTGAGAGCTGCTCCTGCTGCACTGTAAGTTATACATGTCTCTCCCAGCTTCCTTTCCCTTGGCCCCGCCTTTTCAGACATCTCCTACTTGCATACCATACAATCTCGCCGGAGAGGAAGTAGATAAATAAATAAGCAAGTACGCAAGTGCTAACACCAGCGGCTTACTAGCACTAAAAAACCCCCTCCCAACTCATCCATCCATCCATCCATCCATCCATCCATCCATCCATCCATCCATCCACGCCGCCCGCCCAGCCGCCCGCCCAGCCGCCCTCATTTTTCACGCCACTCCTCTGTACTCCAGTCCGTTAAAGCTTGATGGAGTTCATGCCAATTGGGTGGAGATGGATATTGAAGGTGATGAGGTGGAGTGATGGGATGGGATGGGAGTGGGTTGCAGAGGTGGTGGTGGTGGTGGTGTTCCTTTCTGCTACCTAGTGCGAGGTTTCCTTACTGGTTTGGGTTAAGGGGACTAGGGGACTGGGGGTTGGGAGCTGAGGCAGATGAAATTGGAAAAGAACAAAAACAACAAAAAAAAAAGATAGGATGTTTTGTTTGGTTTGGTTAAGCTTGGTGACTGTGAGGTGTGAGGTTTGAGGTGTGAAATTGAAAAAGTAGTTGATAGGTAGCTCCGAATGGTCGGTCTTATTTACTTTTGATTTATTAACTTCAATTAATGGAACACCACTACACTACACTACACTACACCACACCACACTACACCACACCACACTGCACACATAATACTTATTTCCCATCATCAAGTAATCTCTCTGTTTTATCGTGAGGAGAAATCTAACATCCTTGGGGTTGATGTTACCGTGCGAGAGGGATTGGTGTGATGTGAAAGTGAGGAATTGTTGTGATGTGAAAGTTAGGTAGGAACTCAGGAAGTTAGGTAGGTAAGGTATTTGAGCTATTGAGAGCTGAGATCATGTGATTTCTTACTTCGGTAGCTCACAGCTGTGAATGCGGTACTGCTAGGGATCAACGCAGTTGTCCTCCCAAGTCAAGGTTGTGTGATCAGTCATGCTCTCGAATTGGTGTTTTGGATTCAAATTCCGAGTTTAATTCCGCGTTGAGGGATTCACTGTGCAGTTCTCTATCAAATCGATGAGCAAGTAAGTAAGCAAGCAAGCAAGCAAGCAAGCATTCGCGCGCCAGATAGGTGGATAAGTGGATAGATGACTGGTTCGCGATGGAGAAAGGAGGATACAAACAAAATAAGCTTGGGGTATAAATAAGTATATCAACAATGTACAAAGCACAAGTCTAACATCCATGACACCATGCGAGTGACTGCACCGAACTGCACTAAGCGAGCCTCTTCCGATCAACCAGCCGGACAACTTCCCCCCACCTCTCCTGGGCTCTATTTGGAGATTTTGTTATGGTGAGGGTGTTGTTTGAATGTCATCTGATCCTGCCGTATGACAGGAAGGACGAACGTAAATAAAGTGAGTATATCTCACGCCGCGACCGACCACCGTACACAATGGTCGGGGCGTGCGAGAGAGAGAAAGAGAACCCTCATATCGGATTCACCATACTCGGCTCCGGCACCGTAAACTCCTGCGTCGCATTCGGTCTCAGCTGCCTCGGCGACGACATCGACACTGACACCGTCCTATTCCCCTCACTCCCACCACTACCGGCACCACCCGTCCCAAGTCCCCTCCTCATCATCTTCCCCAAAATCCCCACCAACTGCGCCGCCTCCTCAAACATCTGATCATCCATGCCCTCCGTCGCATTATACACCTCCGAGATAGTCTGTTTAGCCAACTGCCGGGACCGTTCCCGTTCATGTAGACAGTCGTACAGGAAGGCGGTGAATTCGACTTTCACGGAGAGGCGGAGGGGGTGCGAACCCCAGAGTAATGTGTCAGCCAGCGCGGTGGCCTCTTGGAAATACTGCAGCGCGAAGGGGCGGAAGTCTTCGGCTGGGACGAGGAAGTTGGGAGCGAATTCGAGAGGGGGTGGTGTACGGATGATGGGGATGCTGCCACTGCCAGTGCCGCCTACGGGGCCGCCTTCTAATGGGTGTGTAGGCTGGACTGAGCTGGGTCGGAAGGGGTCGCTTGGTGAGCGTGAGCGTGAGCGTGAGCCGGAGCCTGGGCCGGAGCCTGGACCGCGGTCGATGCTCTTGCCTTTGTCGGGTTTGAGGGTGACGCGGGGGGATTTCAGGCCTGGTGGGGTGTGGATTGCGGCTTTGAGGGTGATGGGTGGGTGGTTGTGGAAGAGGACGAAGAGGTGGAAGAAGCTGGCTCGGAGCTTGTGCGCGAGGACCTTGAGCTCGACGGTCTTGACGACCATGGGTAGGACGTATTCCTCTAGGATCTTGAGACATTCTCGCGTGTACCATATGATGCGGCAGTAGAGGTCGACGGATTTGGTGTCTCGGGTGGTGTCCAGTCTGCGCAGTTTGCGAGCTCGGATGACTCTGTCTGAGAACATGGTAATGTTTCCCAGGATCTGGAAGAGGCTCTGGGAGAGTACTGGTTGGTCGAACTGGATGTTTCGAGCAAAGTTCCCTAAGAACTTCATATCCACCTCGGAAGAAGCCATTGCAAGGAAATTGTCGAGTGTGGGACCAAAGTCTCCCGAGTCGATGATAGCGTGTATCTCTGTGAGGAGACCGTTGCTCAGGTTGCAACTGGGATTGGCTTTGTACAGAGTTACTAATCAGTCGTAGACAGACGTTCGACTTGGGCCAAAATGGTGAATTTCAAGATTGAGCCGTCCTCTTCTATCGGGTCCAACGGTAGATGCCCTCCCTCTAGCTTTAGCTGGGTAGCGTTTGAAGTAACAGCAAGCTCTGCAAAGCAATCGTGCAAGATCTGGAGATGGACCGGTTCGTTAGGACCTGGGATGGAGGCCCACCAGGAAATCGAGATCGAGAATTGAGATCTAACCTGCGGTTAGCCATGATGATTCACGAGATGATTGTTCTCTTGAGGTAGCTAGGGGAAGATATTTAAAGATGACGTCTTCTGGGACCGATATCTGTGAAGAGTCATGGGTAAGAACTTACCAGTGAATCAATTGCAACAAATAGCAAGTTGAAATTGATGCCCGCAAATCCAAGCAGTTGTGCGAGTCTCCTGGATAGATTGACGAATCCGAAAGGTTTTGTGAGAAGTCCAATGTTGAGAGTCCAAATTGTTGTGGGTAAGGTCGAAGTGCGGATGTTGAAATGAAGATATAAAAATTATTAATGCGAGTTTTGATGCCTCACCAATGCTGCCACGCTTTTGCTCCTTACTATTCCAAACAAAACCAAGCTTGCCAAATTATTAGTGTATTAAATCCTCCCAATGCAACAGAGATGCGACGAAGAAGCGATGCTGAAAGTCGATTGAAGCAATTAAAGCTCCAGATTCAAGCCCCCGGGTTGGGCACTGGAGGCCGATACAACCCAACACACTCCACCAATCTGGAAGCACAGTCAGACCCAGATACAGGAATACACGTGGAATGAACGTTGGACACTGCCAGCAGACAAGCCGTCATCCAATTGAGGTTGACTGACCCTATAATTACAGGCCGGTCCTCAGGCGTGACTGGCGAAAGCTCGAGGGCCAATGAATGGCAATTTGCTGGCTGGATGGCCACAGCCACCTGGTTTCTCAGCACGACAATGGCCGCGCACCCTTTCCCTTTAATCCTTCGAGCAATGGCATGGAACGCGCACAAAGCATTTCGCCTTTTCAAGAGGGCGCAATTGCACCTGGGAGCAGCAAAAAGCGGTGGAGGCGGTCTGGCTGATCTGAAGTGCTTTGCTGGGTTGGCCGCGCTGGTGGGAGCTGGTGGTGGGTGCTGGTGCTGGTGCTGGTGCTGGGATGTATTGGAATGGAATGCAACGGGCCGACCCTCTTCAATTGAACGACGCGATGATGATGATGATGCGCGCTGCTGCGATTGGCACCACCAGAGCAAGATGAACAGAACAAGACAGAGACGAATTGAGGATTTGCTGATCCCACGGACAACGAGCGTTGGTTCCGACGGCGACGCGTCGATGTTTCTTCTTGGATAAGATAAGAGGGTATCGCGTCTCGAACAACAACAACAATACTGTACTGTAGCAGCAGCAAAAGCAAAAAAGCAAAGCAGGAAAGACAGAACAGAACACCGCACGACGATGGACTCGGTCTTTAGGTATATCGCTGGACCGGCCTGAGGCCTCTCCTTTCTGGCGCTCTCTCGTTTCTCGTTTCTCGTTTGTCACTTTGATCTGATTTGATCTGCCCCCTTCGCCGTGCAGCAGGCTGATGCACAAGCTCTCTGATCTAGATGTACGACCGCTGTAGTTGCAGATTCTGGCGTAAATGCGTGCTGCACGATACGTGGCAGCGCAACGAGCGAGCGAGCAAGCAAGCGTGGACTGAGTCCGGAGGCGAGACGAGGAGAGGAGACTGGCGCAGTGGCGAGACTGGGCACTGGGCCCTTGACTACTGGCCTGCCACGAAGAGACGGTGAGCAAGAAGCTCGAACGGCCGGGCTGCGCTGCGTGCTGGCTCCTGGCTGCGCTGCCTCAAAACAGAGCCCGAGCCCGGACTACGCTGCATTGGGTCAACGCGTGGAAGAAGACTATTGGACATGGCTGTAATTCTGGCCCTCGATGCCCTTCCGTACAGTCCGCTCCTTCTCGAAATGCAGCTCTACGGAGTGCATCCAGTGCACGCAACGGCCACGATACAGTATACTCCTGACGCAGGTTTTGATACGAGACATATCTATGAGATGGAAAATCGCCGAGCGTCATGCACCTGTTCATGCGGGCGCTGGGTGCTGAGTAGGGCTAAGTGCTGCCTCTGCCACCTCACTGGACGGCAGCCATGTGCGCCCGCCAGGCCTCACTGCTCGGCCTGTCCAATGGCATGCGCAAAGCAGCTGAAGACTTCTGGTGGCAGAACTGCAGCGAGGTCCAGCACTACGGTTATTTGAACGTCTGCTCATCAGAGTGGCCCAACCTCCTCTATTTTTTCAACGGCTGCAACTGCTGCCAGCTCATCAATAATGACCTCAGTTGCCTGCACACTTGGCCTCTATATATGCGGCCTTCTTCCCTCTCTTCGGCTTGTCCTATTCGTGTGGAAAAGAATGGGGTCCTTTGTACATGACATGTTCGCCGTGGAACGACCAGCCTCCACATTTCCCCAGAACCAGAGACTGAGGACCAAGGACTATGGACCAAAATGATGGGAAGGAAGCAGGGCAAATTGAACCTCCCACCGGATCCAGCCAACTCTTGATCCATCGGGAGAAAACTCTCTGGAAGTTCCTTTGACCTTTGTCAGACCGCTTGTTCCTTGATATGCTTGGTTCCAGATCCGAGGTTCAGAAATCAGGGAGGGGTTTAACGACACTGCATATGCAGTTTGAAGCGAGAAATTAAGGGGTGCATTTAATCTATTTCTTTGGAAACGCCCAAAGAATTGGGGAACGTCGTACTCAACGTCTTAATTTTTTGGGCTTGTGCTTTCCTGTTTTGATTTGAAGGAGAGGTTTCGTCCTCAAGATGGAATGAGGTGGTTTGTGAATGTCACGTGCCGTGCTCTGTTACTGAATAGTGAATGTATTCTGGCTTTCAGTGATAGGTCGCTTGTCTCTATCTCCTGTCGCTTTACATCCCTGTTATAGCTTTGTTTGGCTTCTCCTTTCACAAGTTCTGTTTTCCGTTGTATCACGTGATAATATGGCCCATATTTCGGGATGGAAAGCCCGCCGGAATGTTCCTTATTTATCTAGGAACATTCGGCAGATCTCGGGCTAGAGGCTTGTTTACCTTGTTAGGCATGCGAGATGGGTTCTGGGGGCCGATTGTCCTGGAGGTGTTGTGGTACTTCGCGGTGCTTTGATGCGTGACTTGGCGGGAGCTGGTAGCACAGCTGAGCGAGAAGACTCGACTCTTGCTGTAAGTGAGTGACGAAGTAAAGGTACAGGGGTACAAACCCAGCGGACAAGTCTCCCATCAACCGGCTGATCATAGGTATGCTTCCAGCTGATCTTACGGATTATCCTGGTCTGTCATAATTTCGTTCAGTGGCAGCTCGGTCTGATTTTTTTTGGGTAAAGCTATCCACGCAGAAAGAGGTGGATCTAGGTTTATAGAAGGCAGACGTCCGGCCACGAAATTTCACTGTACGTAATATCGCGTTCAGTGGTGCCAGTCACGTGTAGCTCGCTTCGCACTATTACTAAATTGTGAGAGATAACGAATTGTCATCAGCCTCCTCATCATCAGCATCAAGATAAGGCACGCTACAAACATCCTGCCAACGTCGCCATCGCTTTTACCATAAGATCTTGCAGTAGTTCTCACCGGCATTGTCCTATCCCATCACTACCTGATGCCCCATCCCACAGGAAGCCGTCCAATCCAATTGACAAGTTACTATCACTCTGGACTTTCAATTTGACCGAATGCCTACATATCGGAACCGGCAATGATGTAGACCCTCATTGGCCTGCACGGTAGATGGATTCGTTGTTCATGCTTTTACGTCCCTCTTTGTCACTGTTACTTTTCCCTTGCCAATGTGCTGTCACAGATAGTATCAGAGATATCAATGCTGCAGCGATGTACCCTTGAGGAGCCAATTGGGCTGCGAGTCTGATATCTCTTCACCTCTGCAAAACCGAACGTTTTTCAATTTTCTCTCTACAAAACCTCACAATCTCTTGCTATATACCTTTTCAATGCCTCGGTAACATTCAATTGTACCTAACTTCAGCATCACCACTCACCATGGACGACCGAACCGACTCCAAGTCCTGGCTCCCCAAATTCCTCCGTCCCAAATCGACGTCAACGCCACCATCTTCAACCCCACCTACCCCACCAAACGAGCGAACCTCCCTCCTCTACAAACCCACAGATCCCAATGCCAATCCCGCGTCATCCTCCTCGCAATCCCCAGAAGGCTCAACATACGAGGTCGACGAAAACGACTCTGCAACCAAACAATGGCTCGCCGAATTCCTGCTCCTGCTGCGCGGTTCCGTGCCGGTTATCTTGGCATATACGTTGCAGAACTCGCTGCAGACATTCTCGGTGTTGATTGTGGGACGATTGAGCCCCGAGGCGCTGGCTACGGCTGCGTTCAGTTATATGTTTGCCATGAGCACGGCGTGGTTGATTGCGTTGGGGGGATCGACTGCATTGGATACATTGGCTTCGTCGACGTTCACGGGGAGCAAGAACCCCCATGATTTGGGAGTTCTGCTGCAGAGGGCTTTTATTGTCTTGACGGCTTTCTATGTCCCTGTTGCTGTACTGTGGGCTCGCTCCGCGCCTGTTTTCAGAGCATTGGGACAGGAGGAATATATCTGCGTGGATAGTGCCAAGTTTCTTACTGCTCTGATACCAGGAGGGTTGGGATATGTGTATTTCGAGTCGATGAAGAAATACTTGCAGGCTCAAGGTCAGTTTGTCTTCACCTTCTCATCCACCACCCACCACTATCGAAATCTGTGTTGACACATCCCAGAGATCATGCGTCCAGGAACCTACGTCCTCCTCATCACCTCCCCCCTCAACGCAGCCCTCAACTACCTCTTCGTCTACACCCTCAAAATGGGCCTCCTCGGCGCCCCCCTCGCAACAGGAATCTCCTACTGGCTCTCCTTCCTCCTCCTCGTCCTCTACGCCCGCTTCATAGCCGGCTCCCGCTGCTGGGGCGGCTGGTCCCGCGCCTGTCTAGCCAACATGACGACCTTTGCACGCCTCGCTATCCTCGGCGTAATCCACGTCGGCACTGAATGGTGGGCCTTTGAAATCGTCGCTCTGGCTGCTGGTAGGCTGGGAACTATTCCTCTAGCTGCTCAGAGCGTCATCATGACTACAGATCAAGTCATGAATACCATCCCCTTCGGTATCGGCGTCGCTGCCTCCGCACGAGTAGGCAATCTCCTCGGCGCACGGAACGCCAAGGGCGCAGCTCGCGCTGCCAACGTCGCCGCCTGGTTGAGCATGATGATGGGCGTGTTAGTCCTCATCGTATTAATGTCCGTGAAAGACTTCTATGCCAAGATATTCAACGACGACGTAGCAGTCATCAAGCTTACGGCGGACGTGATGCCCTACGTAGCGCTATTCCAGATCGCGGATGGGCTGAATGGGAGTTGTGGGGGTAGTTTGAGGGGGATGGGCAGACAGCATATTGGTGCTGCTGTGAACATCGTGAGTTACTATATGGGTGCGTTGCCGTTGGGGATATGGCTTGCGTTTCATGGATGGGGATTGGCGGGACTGTGGGTGGGACAGTGTATTGCTTTGTACTTGGTGGGAGCTATTGAGTGGATTGTTGTGGCATGGAGTGATTGGGAGAAGCAGGTTGTGAACGCGTTCGAGAGGATGGATAGTGGGGAGAGGGTTGAGAACGGGGAAGGGGAAGTGGAAGGGGGTTTGGTCCTGGATGCTGGCCAGTGATGCTGCAATTGGAAAGATCATGAACTCCCCAAAAGATACCTTCTGTCATGTTAGAGGGATATAGGATAATGTCCAACACCACTGGTGTTCAGCTGTGCTTGGGACTTGCCAGTCAGAAGATTTGACGATATAGCACCTAGTTGCGAGAAATCGAAGGGAACACACCCCGTGTGCTTTGAGTAATAATTTTGAACGCTTTCCACAGATAGTGAGATGCACATTGTTGGGCAGTTGTGTTACGCTTGTTGGGACTCCTGATCAAACTCCTTCCTCTCCAAGTTTGATTTGAAATTTTACGCGAAAGCCCAACTTATACCTTAATGTTCCGCATCGAACGTCCAACTAGCTGCCGGGGTAAGTAAGTTAAGCATCCACTTAATGGAATGTCCCGTATAAGGGGCTTCTCTACACCGTGATTGAAGTGTGCAATTTTAATGTCACTTGCTTCGTATCAAGTGAAGTGCTCGATTCAAGCCTAGGCTCGAGCTCAAAGGCTCAGAATGAAGTAATCAGTCGCCCGGTCACGAAGCATGTCGCGGGGCTTGATCAACAAAGTTTTGCTTGTAAGCATCTATCAGGGATGCAGAAGCGATGTGTTATAAGAATTTCCCGTACTGACAGGGGAATAAAGTATCCACGTGATGAGAGGGGGGAGCTTGCTACTTTGGGCTTAGCTTACAACACGTGAGCACTGACTCTACTTAAGTGGTCTCCCCTACTCTAGAACACACGAATAGAATGCAACCTTTTCCACTCAAAATTAACCTCCCTTGTAGAATTATACCTAGTTCCTATTACGTAGTACAGAGTGGAAGTCCATATCAAAGAAGACTCACTATCTAGAACGTTCTCAGTACCTCTTGATGGTCTGGGTCCTCAGCGATTGCAATATTTCTCCTATTATTCACCAAAGATTATGTTCCTAGGGAGTGGCACATTTGATGAGCTCATGTAATTTTCACAAAGACAACCAGAGTTTAATCGAGCGTACCTATTGACTGCCATTTGCCCAAAATGTTCTCTGGCGACACAACCACTGAGAGTTAATTGAGTGCCTTCCGGTGGAGAATTCTTGATACTTCACAACTCCAAGAGGTCTTTTCTAAGAAACTCCTCTTGTTTTACACTTCTCGACAGCCCGTTGGAGCCTTCCAGCTACTCTTTTGGTTGAGGCATATCAATCGTGTTTTTTTTTTTGGCGCCGCTGGCTTTAATTGTAATTTGTCTCTCTGCTACCAGCGAGGCAGTTCGAGTTCGACGATGAAAGGTTTGTAGTTCGGCTTCATTCCTTTGGCCGTATTCATCATGATAGCTGCGTTGACCATAAGAGTCTGTTGTCCTCGCATGATTGCCCACTTATTCGCATACGGAAAATCGTTGATCTGTTCTGTCTCCAAAGGAGTTGCTGATGACGGATCTTTGACACTGCCGTCCGGCTTCCAGGTAACAATGTTCGCGCCATGGCCTTCGTGAATATGGCCAAAGCAATGCAGAAGTGGTCTGACACGACCCACGGCTCGGAGGAGATTATGGCATCCAAGGTTTTGATTGTCGACTTGATCAAGAATAGAGAAAGGGGGGCCATGTGTCATTATGACATCGACACCTGTAGGAATTGGAGCCGTCGCGCTCGAAGTTCGGTTTTGAGCGGGATGCTCGTTGAAGCGGTCTTCTCGAGGGTTGTAAGGGAACGCCCATCCACCCGACCCAGGACTGTATGGTGATGCATAAACTTGCATCCTGGCTCCATTTTCGATGTCAAATTTGTAAGTTCCTTCTTCGAGGTACACGATACCCGCTCTCTTTGCTGCAGGTCCAGTCATGATTTCGACAGCCGCCGCATGGTACTCGGCGTACTCCTCATCAGTCATATTCTCGACTCGACGCGTCTGATCAAGCGAAATGTCGTGATTACCGGCGATGACCAACTTCAGTTTTGCGTTAATAGTTCCCATCATCCGAACACATTCTCTAAGTGAGTCGAGCTCTCCAAAATTGGTCAGGTCACCTGTGTGAATCAGAACATCCACGTCAGGAAGAGTGTTTCCATCGAAAGAATGCTCGTGGGTATCTGAAATGACCATGACTCGAGTGGGAATGGTGTTGAGCGACATGTTTGTGACTTGCAAATGAAGAGCCGCGTATGGTCTTGGGGGTATGACTGATCAAGGCGCTTTGTTCAGACTATGATGGAAGGGCGAGTCGAGATTTGTGAAGGTCAATGGTGTTCGTGATAAGGTGGAGAACTTGTTCAATGAACGTTGAGAGAATTAGGAAGCTTTAGTTGTCGTGACCGTGCGGGTAAGATTGGGCAGGAGGGAAATATATAAGTTTAGTGAGTAAGTTAGCTCTTGTTAGCTGATTTTAATTCTGACTGCACGACTTTGTCAGTCCAGATAATGATGCTCGGCTCCGGAATTTCACCAGTCCGAGATGGTGGAGCCAGCCAAAGTCAGCTTTTTCCGGTCAGGCTTTTAGTGCTAATCAATAGTATTATGATATAAAGCTAAGAGGTGCAAAGTGTGGTTCGAATAACTGAGATCTGTCGTGAGGCTAACATTGCCGTTTTTTAGCTCCACAGCTTGGGAAATGAAATTTGAAGTCGCTAACCATAGTGAGAACTAACGCCCACTGATGTGACCCAGTATATAAGGTTTTTGTGACTGCTCCGATAAAATTGAGGTCCACGACGAATGGTACATTATTTTAGAATCTAGATCTTTGAAGAAACAACCTACCCAAGTAAGAAAGGTTCGGCCAAGCCTGCGAAGCCTATACCAGTTTGCAGCTCGTCTCGTATATTCTCATTGAACGAGGAAACAAAGCAAAACATACTCATCATTGAGAGATTTAGTAGCCATTTGTACTTCATCTGTATACTGATCTGACCTCTGCAAATATAAATCTTAGCAGTGTAATATCTAAATAAAATAATAGATCTGACCAGAATTCTAGCGCAGATTTTGACTCCAATAAGGGCCACAGAAAGAACAAATGCCCCCGGAAACCAGTATATGATATATATAGGGTAGAATCGAAGGAGATTTTTGACAACTCGATGTCAGTTTCCTAGGTTTTGACAAGTCCAGATGTAACCCATGCTGTTCAGATCTGACATCAAAGAGCGAATGGCTGTGCAGTATCGTTGACCATCGCAAACATTCCAATGGCGGACACTTCATCACTGAAAACTTCGTGAATATCATCATTGATCCTGTTCGTTCTCTTTCTATTTATTGGGCTGTTCAGACAATGCCGGTAGATTACATCGTCTTCACCTACACCGATGCAGAAGTAAACAAAGAACCTTACCCCTGCTTGTCAACTCGATTCACTGCCCACGACACCATCATCAATCCCATATTCCCTATTCAGATCACGCTAATACGCGACATCGCATCAGGCACCAACAGTTTCGTTCTCGGGGCAAGCATAAATAGCCCTTCTTCCGTCTCCTTGAGAATCTTCTTTCTTCGTTAACACCAAACACCAAACTCTACCTCCAACTCAACTCAATTCGCTCTATGACAACTCATTCAACTTGAAATCAAGTACGGACTCGAACAAGCAACCAAAACAAATACAAGTCAAATACAACTGCAATCATGCAATTCCTCAGCACCGTCCTCGCAGTCATCTACCTCACCTTTTCTGCCGCTACGATGGCTGCTCCTGCTCCTCAGGGTTTCATCGGCCAGGAGAAGTGCACCAATATTGGTTCGTACGGATGTGGTCGTGATAACAGCATTGTATGTATTCCTCCCTTACTCTCTGCCACCCCTTCTCTCATCCATAGCTCTTGCTTGTGCTTGTGGGAGGAAGGAGAGAAAGATGAAGTGCATGATGAGATGGGAAGGCTGACAAGTTGAATAGATCGTCTGCAATGGTGCCGGAAAGTGGGTTACTGCTGCTTACTGTGGCGGTGCCCAGCACTGTGGCATTGTTGGTGGTCAACCACACTGTATCTAAGTAAGTTCTTCTCTGCTGCTTCTCACTGCACCGCTTCTCCCTCCCCCTCAGATGTGTCTCCTGAACTTGAACATGAAAATGATCTGATTTCTACCTTCCAGACATCCATCTCACCTCAGCATCCAACCGTCCTCTTGAACCTCTCCGTGATACTACGTCAATTGAGCCAACAGTCAATATCGGAGGAAAGGGATGGGATTCTTCAGTTGCTTTTAGGGCTGTCCCTCATTGGACGGGCGTTTATGTGGATGGTATGGAAAGGAGTTTGCGAGGTAAATTCTTGAGAGCCACGTCGAGAATAAGACTAAATTGAGATTCTAATTTGCGTTGGGATCGAAATTGAAGAAGCCTTTCCGCACATAATGATCTGCTGTGACCAAGTTTGACATGATGTGACAACTGAGATCTGATTATGTGGTGTGATGGTCACCTTTAGGTGCAGATGTAATTTCAGGGTTGTTTTCCTGTCTGTTCCGCCGTTGAAAATGAATTAAAGCAAAACATGGTCAGGGTAGTGAAAGAAATTGTTCTTGTCAGCTCTAGCATGCGCATCCTGTAGAAGAATTTCGACGCGTTGGCCCATAGGTTTGTCACCCGGTTGGAGTCTGAGACCCACGTCATAATGTCGCATTCTGAATGTAACTGATGTACCTGAGATTCTGAAAATTGCGAAAACTGTGATGAACATTCTCACGGCAGTAATAGGGGTTGAGCTAAACAGCAAGCAGCTAAAAGCACGACTATGAAGTCAGTCAAGCAAGCAACATAATAAACCATCAGCCTTCCCTTTGGAAAGGCGAGAAACAAGTAACAGTAAAGTAACAGTAGAAAACCAAAAACACAAGGACCTAAACGCCCAAAACGTTTTCCCTAACTAAATAAGCACCTGCCCTCCATAGCAAGAGTCGCCCTGCCGGTCCACAAATACAGGATCTAACCACCTTCCTTCAATACGATCGCCTGTAAAACCAGGACCGGAATCTCAATTCTTATGTACTATTTCAAAACATCTCTAAAAGGCAGAAATATGTATAAAACCATCAAATTTGTCACAAAATCAGGACATGCGGCATTACTACCCACGACTGCTTGGTTTGTTAGATGATCAATCCAATCTTGCAGTTGTACCATACGGATTGAGTCCATGCATGTCTCTGTCGCCATCTTCCTTCTTGTCTTTGTTATCCTTGTGTTTTTTGTCTTTAGCTTGCGCACTATTTTTGGGTTTGTCCTTTCAGACTGCTGTTGATAACGATAGCACGCTCTTTCCGAAATCTGTTTGAGCCATGTTTCCATTTTCTGTGCTTTGAAATCAAACAGTAGTTTGTGAATAGCTGTTAATGAAGGAGAAGAAAAGTAGTGAGGCATGAGATAGCTGAAAAGCCAAAATGTATAATTGAGAAAATAAAAAGGCGGATGAACCTATTATTAGCGGTATTTGTATCCTTCCGCCGCCAGTGTCAGAGCTCCTGGAATTCATCACAGCTTGGCGCTTCCGCATAAGCGCTGTGGACATGTTGAGACTTGAAATTCTCCATTTTGGCGCCCCAGACTCATGGACATCACGGATTGTGTCCGTATTTTCAAACGCAACGAAATTTGCTTGAGGATGAAAGCGGTTGACATAGCAGGACATTGATTTCTGACTACATGGCGCAATGTGTAAGGAACCATTTAAACTTTCCGTACAACATCTCTGAAGCGCCAAGATGGAAGTCGAATTCGGGAAGAAAACTCGCTTAAGAAGTTGGAAAGTTACCGGAACTAGTTGCTCTAATGAAAATGCTTCACAGGCAGAATCATGGTGGATTTCTCCTACAGGAAATTTTTTTGCAGAACTTGACATGGTATATGTATAGAATTGTTTCTTGACACTTTTCACGTATCTTGAGAAGCCATTCCAATTCTGCACCACATAGAACTTTCTTGCTGAAAATTATTTACAACACTCTCATATTCCAAAATTTTCGCCAAGGCAGCACCGTCAAGTTTTCCAGATTTGGGTATTTCTTCCTAATTGCTTACGGAGAGTATATAGAAGAGTAAAATCCAGTCTCTAGATAGACTTGCACGACCTGGTGGCGTGGTAGGTAACTTGTCCTGTTTGGAAGGCTCTTTCCATTGTTGGTGATGAGGGTTCTCAACATGGTCAGTAAGAAGGAAGGAGCAATGGCGGAGAGGTCTTGCTATTTATCTTCTGCATGTTCCATTCCTCTTCCTGTTCTCCTTTTCTCTTTAGCTCGAATTAAGTTATTCTTATTTTATGTCCGGGTCTTGCTTTTGGGTAAGCTAAATTATCACCTTTCACATTCCAAACAATTACTGACTGATCCCAATCACAGCTCTTCAAATTGCACCCGAGAAACCCAGTTCAAATACCAAGCCTCTTCCTCTCAATCATTCGACCCCAGACAGCCATTCTTGAACAACAATTCACATCTCGAACTCGACCTCTCCATCTTCACTGCCTCTACAATGCTCCGACAAATCACTCCTTTTCAGCAAGCGTGTCTCGACGCCTACACTGCCGCCTGTGCTTTAGTGCCTCGTAACCTCCGCCGGACAGTTATTCTGTTTGGTGGTGCCGCGAGCATCGCCCATGGTATCCTAGAGCGAAAAGCCAAAGATGTCGACATCCTGGTGGGTGTTGAAGCTCTAGCGATCCTGGACGATGCGATCATCAATATGCGGGAGGGCTTTCACAGGGACTGCAATGGATCCATCAAGTGGGACAAATGTGACGCCAACAACAACAAACTCTTCGAAGTGACCCTACGGGGTTTTTCATGCAGACAACGTCTGTAAATTGTCTGCATTTTGTCTGTATTCCTAGTAGTAGTAAAACATAGTAAAATACAGACAAAATTCAGACAATGTCTGTTACAATTTCATCAAAAAAATGCAGACAAATTAGCGTGTGTCAAGGTACGAGAGTTTAGGTACCTCGGACTTTTCATGTTTCAATACAAAGTTAAACACAGACCTTTTACTACCTACCTCCGGAACACTCGGAAGGGAGACCTACCTTAGGAGGGGAGGGAGGGAGACCTACCTTGGGAGGGAGGGAGACCTACCTTAGGAGGGGAGGGAGGGAGACCTACCTTGGAGGGGAGGGAGGGAGACTTACCTTTAAAGGAGAGAGTAGGAAAAGGGAAGGGAAGGAAAGGGGGGGGGGGAATAAGAGAGGGGATATTTAACTTTATTAGTCAGAAAACTCTTAAAATACAGACAATAGCTGTATTTCCCTTAAATTACAGACAATATCTGTATTTTCACTTTAAATTTTCAAAAATCGATCAAAATTAAAGTTTCTAGCTAAGAAAAATACAGACAATTAACTAAAATGCAGACAGAAAATCCGTCTAAAATGCCTGTTTACAGACAATATCTGTAGGAAGTGCAGACAGTGTCTGTAAAAAAACCCCCGTAGGGTGACTGTTGAACTCGTTGAGTTGGGTGGTCCATTTGTTCCACGGATTCCAGAAGTGGTCGGTTTCGGGGAAGGGTATGTTGCTACCCTCTCGGAACTCGTGCGGTTGAGGGCGTCCACGCTCGTTGAAAGGGGTGATGCGTCGGACTACATCGACTTTGAGCTTCTTCTCTCCCATGCCCGCCGGCGGCATGCCAAACTTCAACATATTGGAGAGGAAGAACTCGAGTCGATGATAGAGGCAGTGAAGATGTGTGAGAGGTCTCGAGATGTGGATGTGTTGTTCATGGCTGTTCTGGGGTCGTTTGAGTTGAGAGGGGCTTGGTATGAGAACTGGGTGGCTTGGGCTAGCACGTTGAAGTTTTGAAAGTTAAATATTTTAATGAAAGGGATTTGTGGCTGGGGCATACTCTGAGCTTAGACCGATGTGAAGGTGACGTGTGAATCTTGACGTGCTGGGAATCTTTCTTATCCAGTTGCCTTCCCAACCGTCACCTGAAGACTGAATTGCACAAAGACCTGCAAGGCTTGTAATGTACCTAAACTGAGTCGCATTCTTCGTAGAACGTCGATTTTCCACGCATATCCCGTCTTCTGTCAAGTCTTGGATATATTCCGTACCGAAGATCGAAACCATAGTAGCCCACGAACGTGTTTGCTGTAGTTTTAGTCCGTGCCTCGGAGGAGAACTCAGCTGACCGACCAGGCGAGATCTTTCGGTTCTCACGAGGAGAAAGGCACTGTATGGTGTTCTCAAACCAGTGTGACGCCAGATGTAGGTTCTAAGCTCTAGCGGTAACCTCGACATGAAGAGCGGTTGCTCCTTATGACAAGCTAGCAACGCCAGCCTGCTCGCTGAATTGAGAAAGTGATGCTTTTCTTGAATATTCTGCCATATTGAAGGGTCCGGTACTAGACTTTGAGCAAGTCTGTAAATGGTTGATGCAGAACAGCCCTCAAATTCCCACGATAGGATGGAATAGCACCAGCTGTGGAAGCAGAAGGCCTGTCCATCAGTTTGCAATGTCTGGTTGACTTCCGCCTCTTGAGTAAGTGTAATTGTTTCTGTTCGTTCGGCCAAAGCAATGTCGACATCGCAGTAACTTCTGGGGAAGTCGGTGTAGGTAGATTTGGTAAGCTCGATGCTGCGCTCGCCATTGATGTTCAGATCCAGCACTGTTTGCTTTGTCAGCAGGATAAGTAGGACGCAGAGTCCAGAACATACCGGCGCGAATCACAGATTGCCAGGCATTTGGGCCGGATACACAGTGCAGCGGAAACTGCTCATCGCAGAACGCACAACAATTGATAGCAAAGAACGACTTGTTAGAAGAATCCATAGGCTACAGTGCGATAAGACCTGTGTAGAGTATCGGTGGAAAGGTAAGTTGCTCACAGTCGAGAATTATCAAACATCTAATATGGAAAGATTGCTCTCTGTCGGGCCATGCATGCCATACAATGAAATTCTGGATAACGACGAAACTTCGAGTTCCTATCAAAGGAAAGCTCAGGAAACAGACGACGGCTATTTGCATCTACTAATAAGAGCTAACCTCCGTAGGTGTTCTATAAAGTGCTGAACTTTGGCCTTCATTAGTGCCTGCAATCAAGAAGGAGCCTAAAAGACCCCGCCCTAGCAGGGGAAGGACGAGTAGGCATTGCAACTGGTCAACTCACTTAAGTTGAGCCTCATCGTCTGGCCAATAGTAAGACCCTGCTCATCCCTTTATTAGCGCGAGCAATGTCTCACGAAAAACGATGGGAGATCTCGCTTTACCCATGTTTGTATAAATTGTGATCACCCACGTGACAAAGCTCCACAATCCCACAAATCAATTTATCACAATGCGCTGCCAGTATATATTCAAATAAACCGCATCGTCCTTCATCACTGGACAGATGGCCGAGCTGGTTATGGCGCCAGGTTAAGGTTTCCTTAGCAACAATCTCCTGGTCACGAAAGTGGCGTGGGTTCGAGTCCCACTCTGTTCATTTCTTTTGCTTTTTTTGCTATTTCGACATTCTGAGCTGGTTTGAATACCTATCTCTAGAAATTCATTGGATTGGGAAGTAAATGTAGACCAGGTATATAGAAATTTATACTTTTCCTTGGTCTACTTGTTGAGAATAGATACTGGTAACATCCAATTCTCTTGTCTCTTGTTTTGACCAGACGCTCCAATGAAGCTTGAAGATTTTCCACTCTGTTAAGTTTTCGCTTGCCTAGATCCAGGTATCCTTTTCTAGATGTAATGTAGTGGGGCTGTGGAGACGTGGTAATGACTAGTGAATACTGCCTCATCGGGACATTAGGACCTCCTGTACCCGAGGTACTCTTCCACCGACCATTTTATCAGTAGCAGATGAATTTGGGAAAATAGGTAGCTATTGCCTACTCAATATACTCACAGCAACTTTGTATCACTGACAGGAGCATGACTTATCCGTCATCCAAGCCAAGAACCATGTCTCACGCAAGATGGTCAAACTGAAAGATCCGCGTCTCAACTTGATCCGCTGTTGACAAGTATATGGAATTGTTTATCATTCCGGGACAAACATGTACATCTAGCATTCCTCGCATGTAACTTGAATCCCGAGCCACGCCGTCCTGATTTTATTAGTAACGTTATTCTGCGTTGCACAAGTATTTTCAACCTCGCTTAAGCGAAAGAAGCTTGTTTACGTCCTTGCACTTCCTAATAAGCACAACGCAAGAAACGGTTTCGCAAAGCCCAGACACCGGTGCTTCCCAATCGAATGAGACGTTTGAGTCGAAGAAAAGGGAAAGAGGTTTGAAACTGAACCTTGGCAACTGGGCGGGACCTTCGAACGACCTCGTTTAATCCATGTCGATGCCCGTTTTCATGATACAACAAGCCATCGCCTCTATCGCAGTCGTGAAAGAAAGTGGAGAGAAAGGGGCCAAAGAAAGAAAATCCATTTGATTGTCGAAATTCTCGGAATTGGTTTTTTCTCTCTACCTTTCCTGGACTTCTAAATGAACTCGCGTCCGAATTGGAGCTTCTGAATATAATCTCACGAGCATTAGTGCAGTCGGGAATGTGGGACATGGAATTCATTCCACGATTGCCCATCCAAAGCCAGCGCCAACTTTATAGGTATCAGGAGCGACCTGTGACCAATCACACACATCTAATTCATTAATATGAGAGTATGTGTGTTATTTTCACCAGAAACCGTAGAGGGACTGGCAATCATGTCTCGCCATATCCTTCCATCGATGCTCATTCATCATCGCTAGCCTGTGTTCCTTGGTTTCCTGAAGGCCATGGACCAGTCATCTGTTGTACTGGTAACATCAATAGATAATTGCTTCGGTATTCTTAGCTTCGGCAGTTCATCGCTAGCTGCATCCGACCACCAATCATGTTGTTGCGGTGGAACATTGCGGGTTGAACATATACGGTAGTTTGGATCAACCAAGTAGAGCTTCACAGAGCGAGGGTTTCCAGGGAGACTCGGATCCACAACTTGAAATGGCTCAAGCCGATGCTCCATAGTGATTGGAAAAGTTATCAAACGTCCTTATGACAGGACAATGGACCCTATATTCTGAAAAGGCTGAATCTCATGAGCAGGTATCGTTTCTTTGCAAAGATCCTCTTCTCGAAATCCAAGGATTTCAGCAATAGCTGCAATTTCCTTCCCACCCTTGTGATATCTTTCGGCTGGCTTGGTCCAGGGCTCCCATTTTTCTTTCGCAAACCTGTGCGTGGCATATCTGTAAAAGTGTTCCCATATCGGGGTCTCTTGACGGAATGAAATGCAGGTGTGGGTGACGTTTTGGACGTCGTAGGAATACATGGCCGTGGCTACTATATGCTCGTTCATTTGTCCTTCGAGCTTCCAATTACTACCAGGATATCTTGGATTCTCAGGCGTGAGCTCAATGCCATCAATCTTGACGATAACTTGCAAACCCTCCTTGCGGAAAGTATCTTGTAGATTGATTACATAGGGCTTGTGATCTGGGACTACTGGTCTGAGATTGTCGACAAAAGGGCTGCCTTCGGTGACCATACTGACTATTGCTTCATTGCTGTTACCAGTCTTCCAATCCTGGTATGAAAAGGCTGTCCCAGGTTCTGGATGCTTGAAGAAAAGCAAACGCTCGTGTTTCCTCAGCAGCTGATACCATGTAGTGAGTTCATCCTCCGCCCAGTCTTCTGGTAACTTCACCTTATCGGACGATCCGTTTTCGGGGCGTTCAAGATATTCTTTCGCCATATTCCATAACTCGGGGGATGGCTTGCCCATATTCAGTCCTTCTCGGACATCTCCATAGCCTCCGATTAATCTTTCTGCTGCGAGGCGTTTTTTCTTCCCCTCTGCAGTTTTCACTTCAGTCGTGTTGCGTAACATTTCTTGCGCTTCGAGGTATCTCTCCACTCTCGCGGGTGCGGGTACATTAAAAGAGAGCGCCCATTTGGGGTATTCGTTTTCCCACTCCACGCCATATGTTAAGATGCGCAGTGGAATTGGTCCTCGTTGACCTTGATTGGCATGATCCCAACCGTACCCCCAGTCTTTCTGCCCTTGTATTAGACAGTCATTCCACGGCTTGATTACCGAGGAAATGAGATTCTCAATACATTTATATAGCACTGTATGTGAAGGTGCAGGTTATTGATGTAAGACGTGATCCGAATCTCTGTTCCGACGTCCTTCGAGAACTCCACGTCCGACGGAAGGTACTGGTAATTAGAGCTCCAGAAATAATGCGCACATTCCGAATCGTACTCGTCAACCCCTAGCCTCAAGATTTCTGTTGCCCCTTCTTCCATCTGCTTTTGAACGTTTGCCGAGTCAACTCGTCTATCAAGATGTTCTGGTGCCACAGTAGCATGCTCGTACGATCCTAGAACATTTTCAAGGTTGACTTGGCCGCCGTCTGCTAAGACTAGGCTCCTGCCATACACTAATGGGAATAAAGAAGGATCCACGATATTCAGCACTTGCCTGTCGGATTTGGGCTGCCAATCCTTGTCCGGTCGCTCGAGTAAAGGCGCAATTCCAGATCGAAACTCGGCACCGAGAGATTCATGAAGTAACGTATCGGATTTACATATACAGGATCCGGTGTCCAAAACACGAACATATTGATTCTCGCCGAACAGGATTGCTTTGTCCCGTAGTTCATCCATGCACCAGTTCCAGGCCTTTTCGCTCATGAGTGGTGTCGTTGCGAAGGCCTCTTCCCGCCAATCTCCGACAATCTTCTCGTTGAATATGTTGACGTGCCACGCAGGCTTATCAGTCACAGCATTCATCACTGCGACCATGGCCAGTTCACGCGCTGTTACGGCTGGTACCTGCTGCCAGTCCCTTATGCCATGAGCAAATCGGTCCTCGCATCTGAGCTCAAACTCGACAGGGATATCGCCGAAGCCGGGAACTTGAAGTGAACGATCGCCACTGTTGTCCATTCGTTTTGATCCATACACGGATGCGCCCATCGCAACGGTTTGAAGTATTTGTGCATATCAACGGAGAAGAATATTGGCTGTTGCGTGCTGAGTGGGGGCTTCTCGATTGGCAAATCGATGCTTTAGCGGCTCGCTTCCAGATGCGCCACTATTGTGCGACGATTACGAGGACTAATAGGGAGATAAAGGAGGTAGAAGAAGAGATAGGAGGGGGTACGCTGTATCTCACATCTGTGAGGTGTAGACCAAGTAACATATTTTGGAATATTAAGAGTTATTGGGTGGGTTGCGCCTCAGCTTTGTGCTTGAAGTGACAAGTCTACTGTTTACACTTTCGGTTCGAGGCGAATTTCCCATATTAACGAAGCCAGGCACTCAAGTAAGCAAGTATCTAAGTACTAAAGTACCATCATGGAATAATTAACTTGGTGACGGCTATCTGAATTACCTTCCTGGATTGTTCACTTTTCGTTAACAATCGGCTTCAGTTCTTGTCTCAGTCAATCATCATCCCATTAGTCTCTTAGCATCTTATCACTTATTATGATCCCCTCCACAAAGCCAGCCACTCCAATCAAGTAATTATCAATATTGCAGTCATTAAAAAAGTGATTTGACAGCCATGTCATGCATCCCTAATGCAATAACGGGAGATCTTAGCACACCCACTCAAGACGCCCAGCGTTGCAATGTCGTCTATCAACCCCTGCCGGATCGACTAGTTGGTGCTGGACCCGCATGAAATCCCAACCGCAGGAACCATAACCGAAGCCACCCTTGGCCTTGCATTTGCCATTCCTTGAACGACACGACACAACACACCCATTCCTGGACACCTGCCAGCTGCCTTGTCTTGCTTGTCCCGAGCCATCTTCCTCGCTCGTAGCCGCACCGCAGCTCTACTCGATACAGCTTTCTGCGATTGCCTGCCCTGTCCCCCCTTCCGGCGCAAACCAGTATGCCAGGGGGCGTCCTATAGGCTCGATCAACCCTCGATCCATCCCGCGATCTCATCTCTGATATCTTCCGTCTCCCTCTTGTCTGCCTCGCCTGCAACGAACCGACCATGTATGCGCCTGCTTATGGATATGGCCCGGGAAACAGCAACAGTCCTTCGCCCTTCAACCCCAATGGCGCCCCTCCAGTGCCGCCCCATCACCCCCACCAACAGCAACACCAGCAGCAACACCAGCAGCAACAGTTGGGCCAACCTCAGCACATGATGTATAACCCACAGCAGTATGGCGCTGGTCCTGGGCAAGGACATCCTCAGTCGCAATTCCCTGGCGCTCCGGGGCCGAGCATGGGTGGGAACCCGGGTGCAATGGGGATGATGCAGAATAACGGTATGGCGCAGATGGCTGGTGGACACGGTATGTTTATGTTGCACACAGAGCGGACCCCGAACCTTCCCTCATCATCATTCCTCCGACACCCTGCCTACGGTGTCGTATATCTGTTTGCGACATACCGTTTGCTCCTGCCCCATATACCAGTGCTCTCCCGCCTACCGACCCTGTTGAGCTCAAGGCGCAATGTCCAGCTTCCAATCATGTTCATCCTCCCGTGTCGCCTTTGTCTGTTTAAAGCAAACACATCTGACAAGCCTCTTATAAACAGTGCCTCCATATCAGACTCCATACTCGAGCTCCCCATACGGGGGTAATGTACCTACATCAACCACCGCCAACCTTCCGCCGAACTTCATGCCCCCGACATCTGGAGCACCTTCGTTCCCAATGAACTCGATGAACATGAATCCTCAGCACCAGGCCCAGCGAATGCAACCCCCTCCTCCTTCATCGACACCCACACAGCCTGGTCCAAGAGCGTCACCGTTTGCGGGTGGGCCTCATAATACCCCTCCGAACGCTGGTCCACAATCACAGTTCTCACCTCCTCAGCAAGCAAGCCAGGCACATCTGCAAACACCAAACAGCAACCAGCAGCAGCAAGCTCCAAGCGGTACTATCCTCACACCACAAACGCCAAACTTTCCGCCTGGGGCGCAAGGCGCGAACGCTGGTCAAGCTATGTCCACACCATTAAGTCCTAATTCTGAATCGCGAGAGAAGGAAAGGGTGACCCTTCTGCTGGATATCAACCGAGAATTGTTGTTGGAAGTCATGAAGATACAAGCGCAAGCTGCTCAGGCTGAGGCGAAGAAGGAGGAATCAGCACCAACCGCTGCTTCGCCGGAAGGGGCTGACAAAGAGAAGACTGAGCAAGAGAAGGCCGACAAGGAGAAGGCTGATAAGGAGAAGGCTGAGAAGGCCAAACCTACCTCGAGGGACTATTTCGAGTATGAACTCTTGCGACTGGTGAATAACAAAATAGCTAACAATGACATAGATGTATGCGCCGACTTCAAGCGAACCTGGCATATCTCGCTGCTATAGCCGATCGATCACACAAGCCATCTTCCCAGATTCCTCCTCATCCTGCAACTATGACTGCACCACCTCTCACCTCCAAATCAGCCTCAGCAGGTTCACCTAAACAAGATTCGAAGAATGAAGAATCGGACGAGAAGAAAGGGGAAGAAAAGAAACCAGAAGACGACGATAACAGAGCCGAGATCTTGAAAGAGCAGTATAAGAGATTGCAGGCATTATTTCCAGGGGTTGATCCGAAGAAAGAGGCTCAAATGCAAGGAAATAATCCAGCGCTAAGGGCACAAGCACAACAACACGCCGCGGCGCAAATGCAAAAACAGCAACAGCAGCAGCAAGGACAGGGTCAGGGTCAGGGTCAAGGACAAAATCAGGGCCAGGCACAAGATCCGAATTCTCAGCAAAAGCTTCAGAACGATCTTCTTCGGCAGAAGATGATGATGCAGCAGCAAGCTCAGCACAATGCACAACAACAAATGGCGCAGAATATGCAAAATATGAGCCAGCAACAGCACCTAGGTCAAAATCGTCAGGGTTGATAGAGTGTATTATGTGGCGCGGGATATGTCGGAATCTATATAATATAATGGGTTTGGGAAGGAACAATTGGAGTTTGTGAAACGAGGAGCTGTTGCTTGGCTGGGTAGGGTAACGCGATGGTGGCATTTTGGTGTATTATACCAGGCGCTTGAGATGCCCTTTGAGACTTTGGGGAGGGTGCTTGTAGATGGATAGTGGAAAATAGTGATAAGCTGGATGGGTATGAGGAAAATGAAAGTTCTATGACTATGGCGTCTGCGGGATCTATTGTTACTTTTGGTGTACCTAGTCCGGACAATGGGAGTAGAAAGCCTGTACGGATTACCATATGTTTAACAAGCCATGGTAAAATTACAAATATCAAGTCATAATTTCAACTTCATGAAGGCAATAAACCAACGCTTAAATGTACATTCCCTCTATTCTACATCACTCCGAGCTAGTACTGAAGTAATATCCATCCCACAAATACAAATAATCATCCAACACCCCACTCACCAGACTAGGTAGTTTCTCACTAGCACTATGCAAGAACCCCTTGGTGACATTCTCATAGAATGCACCACGCATCGCCCACCAGCCCATCGCCCACCCCCTCTTACCCCACTGCTCTCTTTCTAGTGCCGTAGTCCTCAAACCATCCTTCCTTAATTGCCTAGCCGCGTACTCGATACTCAAACCTATCAGCCACGGCTGCCAATTCTTCTTGTCCCTGCTCCGCGACATCGCGATGGCATATACGACCGGCTGTAAGATATGCAGGAGTTCTGCTAGTTGTGCCGAACCAACAGTCTTGTTCAACAACGCGTTCGGCGCCTTGATGTCGTCTGCCGTGAGGACCTTCGAGAGCAGATAGCTCGAGATATCGCTCGGGTTCGGCAGTGACGGTAAACTCAACCCCGTCCTCTTCATCCTATACTCCTTCTCCACCCCTCTCGGCCTCTTCTCCCTCTCCCTCTCACTCATCTCACTAAACCCCTCATCCTCAAAACTGCTCGCCTCCCCAAAAATTCCATCATCCTCACCCTCCGCCTCTCCCTCAACATCAGGAATGACTTCCCTTTCCGGCAGCGGTGGCGTTACCAGTGGTCTCGAATTCGTGATCTTCAATAAACATAGCCTACACACCGCCTTGATAAGTTCTAATATAACCACCACTCGCCAACGCACCCGTTCCCCTTTTCGCTTCGCCATCATCTCCCATAGCAGCTGCGTGTACTGCACGACCGCCAGGGCCGTCGCAACCCTGCGATAGAAGCGCGAATGCCCAACCCAGAACTTCGTGTACCGATTATGGCTGCTCTGCTGCTGTGGTTGGCGTGGCATACCTGGCAATTTTGCGACCGCGCGCGAAAGTAGTGTGTCATGGTATAAGGAGAGGAGTTGGATAGAGGAGTGCAGCGATTCCGAGGCGAGTTCGGCGTCGCGGAAGCGGCCTGGGATGATGTAGGTTAGGGAGCGGAGGGCGGATTCGATTTGTGTTACGGAAGATTGGTTCTTGGTTATGAAGTTGCTGTAGAGAGAGAGGATGTGTTTTGGGGAGGGGGGCGCGCGTAGTGGTGGGAGGTGGGTCTGCGCGGTTGCTTTGAGGGTTTCCATTTTGTTTGTTGTTTGGTTGGTGTTGCTGCTTGCTGGTAAGGACCAGCCAGCCAGCCAGTATGAGAGATAGGTTGTAAAGGAGTGTAGGGAGTTGGACGGGTGGAGAGAGTGAGGTTGATGGGGTTGTGAATGTAATGGGAGGAGGTTGGATGTGAATACGCATCATCGTGATGCGCTGGACGTGAACTGCCGAGGTCCACGGCACGTGCCTGTCCACTCGCTTAGAGATTCTCAAGGGCGGCGTGGGGGTCAAGGCGAGTAAACAACCAGTGAAGATGAAGCCGCTGTTCGAAAATTGGAAGAAACTGCATTAGAATGTTTTGTTTTCGAATTTATGGAGGCGTTGCCGGTTGGTCAAACCAGTCATAGAATGTGAGAACCCTCGTCTTGGGCGATTATACAGCCCGCGATTCGCAAACGAAGGAGATTGAGTCTTGTACATAACATTTGGATGCATTTAAGGCAGTATCATGAAGCAAAGCGCAGAGCAACAGTCTTAAGTCGATGTATTCAAAGTACTTTGACAGAAGGGCAACATTGTCATAGTTGATTGTAGAAGAAGCGAATGACATGATGCGGAATTTGTTGTCCGTAACTAATGAGACAGCTGTGCAAGATTTAAAAGAGATTGGGGACTGAGCTTCGGTAATAGAAGAGACTAAGATATTATAGATTCAACGCATAAGAGTACCTCCCTACATGTCGAAATGGAAGTTACAAATGGTCGTAGTCTAGCTACGTATTTGAATCTTGGTGGAGGTTCTCTAACCATTTGCGGGGCTCAGCAGCGCCCAAGCCCCAGATTACCGTCCCCTCACGACATGGTACAGGGACTGATCAGCAGTCAATTCCAACACCTCTAGCGATCGCTGACTCCACTACGTGACTTCCGTCAGCACTCTGTACGATTACGGCGCGGATGATTTCTTCTTAACATCCCAAGACTCTCAAATACACATTCAATCACCCTTAAAGCACCAAAACTGGCCAGGTTGCTACTGGTATTCTTGAATTTCTTGCAATGACCTTCTTCGACAAGAGGTTCACCACGATCGACGGGGATACCTATGCATATGATTATGTTCCACCCAAGGAAAATAAGGTGGTCTTTCTTCTTATCCACGGTTACCCATCATCGCGACATGACTGGAGATACCAAATAAATGATCTGAGTGAGGCTGGTTATGGAGTCATTGCACCTGACTGCCTTGGATATGGCGACAGCGACAAACGCATCGATATTGAGGCATACCGCTTGAAACGATTGAGTGGTCACTTTGCAGAATTACTGGATCACGAGAATATCAAACAAGTTGTAGGAGTTGGGCATGATTGGGGTTCCATGGTGCTCTCTCGTTTTGTTGTCTGGCAACCACATCGAGTTCAGAAGCTGGTGTTCCTGTCAGCGGGATACTGCGCACCCGGGATCTTCTTTGATGTTGATGGGCTGAATGTACTCAGCCAAAAAGAACTTGGATACATGCAGCTAGGTTATTGGTACTTCTTCAATTCGTACGATGCTGAAGAAATCATGACAAAACATGTACGTCACTCTTGAATTTCCCGCAAAATAGAAGTCTGACACTTGTGGAAGCTTGAGTCGTTCTTTCATCTAGCATATCCAGACAACAACGAGATCTGGATCAGTAGCCTTGCTGCGATCAATGGTACACGCTCATGGTTAACCGCTAACAAGAAAGCTCCTCTGCCATCATACCTCACTGAAGAGGACAAAGCTCGATGGCTTCGAATCAACAGCCAGAAGAACACAATTGCAGCATCTCTGAATTACTATCGGTCACTCATGCGTGGAACGCAAGCACCTGATGAGGACCCGTTGACGGAAGCCGATCGTACTCTCCAAGTGCCTGTGCTAGGTATTTGTGGCCGGGGAGACATGGTAACAAGAGCCGATCAAATTGGACTAGGTACTATGCCTTTTGCAAGAAAAGGTTATACCGAGAAAATACTTGAAGGCGCTGGTCACTGGATTATGTTGGAGAGGAGGGAAGAAGTCAGTAAGGCGTTGCTTGACTTTGTGGCAAGCTGACGATGCATGGTTGACTAGTTGGCATAGAAATTTGCAGTATGAATGCAAAAATCTGCACATGAATCGGTTATGATGATTCACATTTGAACAAATTTTCTTCGATTTACTGGCATTTTAATGCCTCTAATATTTGCTACATAGATGCTGACTTGATATCTCTTTTCTTCAAAGTAATAAGGAACCGTCCGCACTTTAGATAAGTTAGTTCTGCTTTCTAGGTCCGGTCTAGAGAAAAACTCAGGGGAAACTCAGACATACCGGCTCATCCAGAGTCACTTTTCGAACGATTTTCGGCCGCTCGGGTAGTCTCACAAAATCATAATCCAACAGTAACCGTGTCAATACCAACTTCAGCAAATTGCTCGTAAACCATCGCCCTGGGCATGCCGCTCGGCCCAGACCAAAGTTGAGGAATGCAGGTGAAATGTCAGTGACCTTCGGATGTTCAGAGTCCTCCATCGAACGGCGTGGATTGAATCCGCCTGGGTAAGCTTTCTCGTCACGCTGGTAAGCTTTAATCGGAGCAGCAAGTAGAGCTCCTTGAGGAACATGCGTGCCATCAGAGAAAGTGAATCCTCCTGACTTGCCAACAATTCTTTCAAGTCCAGTCTCGCCTATCGGGTTGTATCGAATACTCTCGCGGATGAAAGAGTCCATGAGGTCCAGTCTTTGGAAAAAGTTGTGCGAGAAGCCATCGCCTCTGCTCATTTCAGTGTTAATTTCTGCTCGCAGGTCCGCAATCATCCTCTCGAAGTCGCCTTCTGGGAGAGAGATAAGGTCGTACACCAAGTTGGTCATCGTCACAAGGTTCGTGTAGGACTGGACGAAGTTCAGAACCATTACTCTAGCTACGATTACCAGTGGATCGTATTCGGCTTCCGCATTGCTGTCTCGTTTCGCAGCCACGATGATCGCACTCAACATATCGTTCTGGAAGAAGCTTGTCAACTACAATCCCAACATCATAGATAAATTTCTCTATAGTCACTGGCAGATTTGGCTCGGCTCCTTTCTCTTCAGCAGCATCAACAATCACCATTCGTTCTTTGATAACCGGAACTGCATGCTTGGCAGCAGTCTGAATATGTCTTATCAATGGTCGGCATACCAGAGGCAAGAGCAAACTACGTAAATCCTCAGCACATTCTCCCACGTAAGCAAATAATTTGTATACACTTACGGACGTAGCAATCTGGGTATGAATCTTGCATACAATGCTGACGCGAAAAATGTAGCTGCATACGCTGCAGTCGCATCTTGATACTCTTTGTTCCGGCAAAGAGGGTATCCAGAAATTACACGATTTGCAGACCGGCTCAGAAGTTGGTTGTTGGTATCCCACATATTGATCTTGGCTTCATCTTTCGGTCCAACTTGTGATTCAATGACCTCTCTGATTGACGTAGCCATTTCCTCGTTCACCATCCCCATCTTGTCTGCAAGCTTTTGGTAGAGTTCTTTGTGCACGACATTTCTGTACACTGAGTGTATCACGATGTGGGCGCCGAGTGTCGTGTAGTCTGGTACAAGAGCTTGTAAAGTGTATCTCTTGAGAGAGATATCGTTCTCTGGCTGACGAACATATTCATTGAGCAGTGCTTTTGGAACCATGAGCATGAACCCTGTGCTGCAATGAGGAATTGGCACCAAGTTGATTTTTCCATGAGTAGCAGCGCGAATCTATCACGAATCATTATATCAGATATCTGACTAGCTGACGTATTAATTTTGTGGTATCTACCTTGCGATGGATGTCCGCGAACAGTTCTTCAGACTTGAATGCAACATTCCATGTAGATTTGAGAAATGACCATATTCCTCTTTTCCCATCCACCCAATTAAAATCACGGTATTCTGGCGACAGAGCAGCCACAAGAGCAGGTTTTATGAGATGAAATATCCATACGACCAAAATACCTATCGGCATGTATACTAAAAGACGAAGCAAAAGTGCTTGAAGCCCATCCGCGAGTACGTCTTCTAACATGATGATTGCGATTTAGTGGTGGGGATTTCGGCAAGAGACGAAACTTCGAATTTGACAAAGGATGCGTGACCTACAGGATGGCTCTCGATGCAGCGGCTGATGGGAAGCAAAGTCGGGGCTCTGCTCAAATGCAGAATGCTGATCGTCGCTTGGCTAACCATTTTTGGCCTGCTACAGTAAGTGCCACACACATGCAGTCAGCGTGTGGGGCGCTAAGAAATCTAGATGTACATTTCGTAAAACAATGCAAAGTGCTGAATTGGAGTGACTTTGAGCCTGGTGGCCTCATTTGCATGTTTTTCCTTCGGGCTTCAAAGATATCAAATACCCTCTGTGTCGTTGCTGTGGCCCAAGACTTCCCCCTCGCTTATTTGTTGACATTCGCTTATGTTTTCTCCTGGTAAAGTTTGCTAAAAGAGAAGCCAAGCCAACCGCCTAAATCTCGTACCAGCAATCCCACTTACCAGCGTTCTACAGAAGCAACATACTTTGGATGATGTGAGCCAAGCATCCGGGCGCGAAGCTTCTGCTCCACTCTTATGTCGTGGTCGCAAGTTAGTCTGCGTCTGACACGCAGGACTGCGCCAATCGTGGGATGTCGCATCATACCCCGAGATTTAAGACAGCGTGGAATGGATTGGTGCAGGACACTCTCACCCACGAGCGTACTGCATTACAATATTCTTGGATGGATATGTCTTACATGTACTCCCGTTATTCGGTGGGCTGACAGTGGAGCTCATCTGCAACGGAGAGCGGTTAAGTGCGATGTCACAGTGCCGTGCAGCGGATAAGCTCCGTTGTTAATCCTGCCAGACAAAAGGAATATACAGTTCCTTGGTCTCTCCAAGGGTTGAATCCATCCACAGTGGATTTTCAGTGAAAGATTGGTTGGCTATAGCCATTTCTACGGGAGCACGCCCTGTCTCACAGAGAAAGTGAGAAGATCTCGCTCTCGTTCAGAGACCTCGCACCAGTGCACAATCATGGTTGATAATGACATCGAAGCTTGACATCAATCATGAAACTCTCATGTGATAAAGGAATTGTTCTCTCTTGGGCATAACATCCGATTCTATTCAGGCAATCTTGCACTCGACCGCTACAGCCCTATTTCATTTTAAGTTCTCTGCAGGCAGTGGCAGAGCGGAAAGGACCCTGAAAGACCCTTCAACGACACTCCGTACACCCTCATCCGTGGGTGTGACGTCTCACATGCATGAGCAAATTACAAGCAGGGAAGAAATTCCGAAGTTCTTTCGGCGGCTGCCTGATTGTATCTCCGGGATTATTAGTACAGAAAGACGAGAGGCAGCCAACGATGAGTGTTGTTGACGTGGTAATTCGCGCACGTCATGTCCCGTACGAATTTGTTCGCAAGCCTGGGTCTCATGCCCGCATTGATGGGTTTGGGTCATTTGGCACCAGCAATAGGAGCTATTCATACTGCCACGGGCTCGTATCAATTTCCTGGCAGTGTACTTGGGCTCATTGGCACGATCTCTGCACTGGTGGACTGTAAGTATTGCAGAAGTCCTCTATATGTCACCTGTACGTTGTCGTTCGTTTACTGATCATTGTGGTAATTAAAGCTATCGATAAATACAAAGATACCCCGTTATCAAGGCGACCTCGAAAATGGGTTTGGAAGACATGGACTTATTCTCTTTCGGCCATTTGTGTTGCTTGCGCCTTCATGTCGGGGCTGCAGACCGTGCTGTTGGTTCTTCGACCCCTGCCTCTGGGTCTTTTATGGAGCGCACGTTGCGTTCCACTGTTCTCGAAATCAGGAGGCCTACTTCTGATCAAACCGAAAAGCTTCGTAAGTTCACTGCATTTCGAATCATGGGTAGAATAATTATTGAACAATTTCTAGCTCGGCGAGGCAAAGTCGTTTGTTGTCGCATTATGCATGGCCAGTGTGTGTGCACAGGCAAGCATGGCATATTATTGTCAAAGAGAAGGTTCTCACTGCAGTGAGGACAGGCTTCGCTGGAAGAGCTTTCAACTTGCCTGCCTGTATCAATTTCTACGAGAAACGGCTTGCGATGTTAGAGATATCAGGGAGGACACGATAGAGGGTTTGCATACGTTGCCTGTGAAACTTGGAAAGCAGAGGACGCTTCTTCTCATGGCACTAATCGGTCTTCTACTGGACATGGTCATTACTCAAAGTGTGTTGTTGACAGCGGCAGGAAGTTTTGTGGTGAGATTCCCACACGCGATATATTCTTGTCTGCGGATTGGGTCAACAATAGCAGCATACTCCTTGATCTTACAATACCCGAGAGCAAATATCTGGGCTTGGGGAACCATGTCATTGTTTGGATTGACCCCTGTGCTATTTGCACAGGCAGCTCTGAACCGTTGAGGGACGAATAGTTGGACGAGAATGGGTAAGAGTGACAAAAGTCGAAAAATCAGAGCCGGTGTTGAAGACGATTAGGACATTGGAGATAGACACTAGATTCGATATATTTAGATGACATCCATTATATTCTGAATAGAAACGCAGGTTAAGGCAGTAAAATCGCATTTTATTTCTCTCGTCTCAGTCATTGCCGGCAACAACATCCTCATATCAAGCTCTTTCTCATTCATGTTCTCAAGCGAATCTATTCAAGAACTCCAATAAATCGGACCACATCTTTCCTGGAACGGAAATGGAGAACCAAGTATTCTCTTCATAATCTTTCCCCACAACAACAAAAACACTTGAAATAACCGAAACCGTGCTGTGAGACGGATCAGAAGCTTGGTAATAGATTGGGTGTCCAGGTTTGCTCGATAGCTCAGGAGCTGCGTCTTTTACCACCGCCGGAGCGAAGTCCATCTTGTCCAAAAGGTGACCCTTCGTCCAATTGGACATAAATTGCGTGGCCATATCTTTGTCGCCGAATATGACAGGCATCTGACTTGCTTTGATGGATTTCGCGGACAGATATGCCGCTGCCTTTAGCTGTTCCTCCGTGGTCTGAGCTGCAATCGCATTACGCACCGCTAGTGCTAATTGGCCTACGGGCATTTCGACAGCTTTATCAGCATGACAGAAGAAGTATATGTTTGTGGGCGAGTTTTGGACATATGCTGTATCTTGACGAAATACAGACTTGACGCGGCCGCGAGGGTCGAGGGCCATGATGGTTGCCATCTCACGACTTGATCCAGGTCCTTGATATTGAGCCAGAATCCTGCAAGCCACAGCTGTCAAAACATCTCCTTCGCTAATGAAAGGCTTGTGTCCTGAAGGAGCAGCAGCAATATCATCTTCTATGTGGCCTCGGGCTTCTTTCATCAACGCTGCCATGACGTTCTTGGGGATACAGAGAGTTCGTGATTCTATGTCAGGGCAGCGCCATGCTTCAAATAGGCTTCTCAGTCCCCAGTAATTGAAGCGCCAGCCATCGATGATCCTGTCTTGCAAAACGTGACGTTCTTTTGGTGCTGGGTTCACCATCCCGTCGAATGGGTCTTCGCGGTATCCCGCCATTGGAACCACAGCTTCTGACTTTCCAGCCAGGACAAGACTCCATGCTTCGATAATGCAGGCCAGACCGACGAGATCGGTTGATATATGAGTGAGTGTAAGAGACACAAGAGTACCATCTGTGAATTTCTGTACATGCAAGCAAAACTGGGGTGTACCAGAGTAGACATAGTCATCTAGATTCCGAGGCGAGTAGGGCCCTTGTCCCAGAGAGCAGAACTCCTTGGGGCCTGGATAAGTTTCAATCTTGCCAGTCGGTTGAGGTAGTCTTGAAGCCAGAGGATGTTCCGACATGGGAAACTCGTGGTCTTCTCTGCTGAATTGAACAGCCGGACGCTCCTTCGTGGGTGGATTTGGAACGTGTATTTCCAGCCCACCATCATCCTGTGACTGTAATTAGCAACAATAATTTCAAGCTCGTGTAAGTGAAAGAATAAAGCATGCTGAGCCTTCTATCACATACTCGATACCTGAATCTTCCACTTAATTTTCGCCATCCTGGCATCTGGAAAAGCTCTGACAAGGCATCATTCAGCTTAGCAGGATCCAAGACTTCCGCGAACTTGAAGGTGGCTGCGAAAAATGTAACGATTAGCTCTAATTCTTGACATGCCGGTGAAAGTTTACAGCAATTCCGGAAATATTCACTCCGATTTTCCACAGAGAGTCAAGTGATCTCATGCACATACCGACCAGAATTATTCCTCTCGTTGCAGCAGAATCGTCGAACAGATGGACAGGGACAACTTCATCACTGGGAACAATAGGCGGAAGTTGTCGCTGCTCTTTTCTGAAGAAAGGCAGATTGTCGAACATACTGACAAGCTACGAAAGAGATCGTAGAATGGAATAGCCAGATTAGCTGTCACATATGTGAGGTCGCAAGTAATCAGTATGACGCTGTCAGCGTTAAACTGCGAACGACAGTGCCCCATATTTCCCCAAGAACTGGGATGTCGCTGACCCGTACAGTAGTGCTTATCAATAGTGGACCACATCACCCGCAGCCTTTACCCCTCGCAACCCTCCTCTTCGAATCCCTCGCCCCTCATCCTGATTGTTCATTCATTGACGGTAATTTTTACGAACTAGCTTCCACATGTCATAGATGCATGACAGACACCACATTTTCAGACTTGTGGTTGGTTACATCAGCACAGCCTACTGAAAGTGACTTTCAGAGCACCCTGATTGACCCCAAGATCTTAGGTACATCTACAGAACGACAAGCTACTCTCTGTTTGGTTCTGTTGAGGTTGCCATAGTCGGTCCTGACCTTCTAAAGCCGGTGCCTAATGCAGCAAGTCTGTGGCGATGCTGTGAACCCTGTCATGTCGCCATGTATTTAAATATAATTATCGCTAAGCAATCGACATGCTGAAGTAGATGTTTGGTTACTTTCAAGGACACAAGGCACCTCTCTAGACAAGACAATCTGCCAATTATCCGTTCCGACTAGAAATTTCGTTAGATCTGTCAGTATGGGAAGGTTTGTTCTTTGAAGCACATGCACTGTTTTGCAATCTCTCAGTTCAACACTGACTAGCTCTTTGACAGTATCACTGAACCCTCTGATTTGAAAGCCAAAGAAGATGGCGTTGCTTTCTGGACAAAGCATACCAAGCCTGTTCTCAGCTCACTGCTCCAAGCAGTCGGAACCTATACACCCGAGCAACAGAAATCTCATCTCAAGTTTCTTGAGGAGTATATTATTCCAAACATGGGTCGAGCACCCAAGAACGCACAAGAGACATCCCTCCTCACACCTAATGGCTCGCCGTTCGAGACGAGTCTCAACCAAAGCGATAATGGAAAGTCGTACGTGCGCTTTTGCTTTGAGCCGGTGTTTCCAGGATATGATGGCGTGACTGAAAATCCTATTCCCGTCATTGCAAAGAGGGTTGGAGCGGACTTGACCTGGTTTAACCAGTTTGCTGCTGAGTTCTACCCATCTGAAGCCGACGCAGCTAGCCTAGCAGAAAAGGTTCCGAAAACGACAATGCACATGCCCAAAGTCTTCCTCGCATTTGATCTTGGTGAAGACAAGATCACGATGAAAGCATACTTTTACCCCATCATCAAGTACATGACGTCTGCGATCAACTCTGACCGAGCTGGATTCAGCCTCATCCGGCGCCTCGAGCCACTGGGGCCCTCTTTCGGACCTGCCCTCGATGCTATTGAAGAGTATCAAAAGTTGCTGTACCAGGACCCTCCGATCACAGCGGTCATCGGCATCGACTGCGTGAGTCCTGAAGCTGGAGCACGTATTAAAATATATATCGACCCACGATCCAATTCATGGGAAACAGTACAAAAGCATGTCACTCTCGGCGGCAAGTTGACTGACAAGGCAACTCTCGATGGTCTGGATATCCTCCGCGACTCTTGGAACCTCCTCATCAATGAGCCTGAGAACAAAGCAATCGATGATCGATTCAAAAAGGAGTTCCGGGGCACGCAGCCTTGTAGCAGTGGTGCATGCTTCAGTTGGGAGCTCAAACCCGGACAACCTCATCCAGATGTCAAGATCTACGTACCCCTTTGCCAGTACTTCAAGAACGACAAAGCCATTGCAGAAGCCATGGAGAAAGTATTTCGGAGGCGAGGTTGGGCGTGGGGTGGCGAAGGAGCTTATCAGAAGATCATATTTGATGCATAGTGAGTGATACGCGCCATTCTTTCATGAAACTATGGGCTAATCCTTTCCAGTGGAAGCGACGTTGTTGACGATGACATTGAGACGCCGTATGTGCATACTTTTGTGTCGTTCAACTACTCTGAGAAGAAGGGGGCGTATATGACAACATACTTGGCACCATTCATCCGATTCCCCTAGTTGCGCCTGTGTACTTCATTTGATTAGCCTGCATCGGAGGAGCTTATTTGAGAATTGGGGGTGATAGGTCCCATACTCGTGGTGACATGTTGGAGTAGTTAAGCACGCCCCTGAATAACACAGGAGCGCCGCCATGGTGGCTCTGTTGCACCAAGTCATAGTCAACAGTAGTTTTTCTCGAATAGATAGCAACGCGCACGGGTATCCTGTCTCTGACAAGTGACAGGAGCACCTCTGGTATTGGTCTGTTCCCAATGCGTGGCCGTACCAGGGGCCCCCAGTATACCTCCGAACTACATTATTGTGATGAGCAATCCCACGCAGACTCGATGTACGGAGTATCTGTGCTCCAGACTACGAAGCAGGTTGCTGTGATTGTACAGTTCAACAGCATATGAACTGTGCAGTGAGGGCTAGCCTAGCCATCATCTTTCTTCGTCTTGCTTTCGAGGCGACCTAGACAGGATTAAACTCTTGATGTCCTCCAACCCGCTATCAGCAGGATTGATCGATGTAACTAATCTGAACCGAACGTCGCGTCTGTTGGTAGATTTGCTTTGAAAAAGGTGACCGAGTTTGAGGTTGTTCTCCCAAGAGGTCTGAACACCCCCGACGCCAGCCAAAGCGTCTCCCTGTCGTCCCTGGAGCTTACCCCTGCCCAAGCTTGCGCAGGGGCTTGACAGCGGCCACGACACCCGTTTCAGCGCCTCGGCAAACGTCACACCCACCTCTTTCCCAATTCCCATACCAAGGTTCATCTGAACTCATTTGTATCTCCACAGCATTGCGACAATTGACTTGCGCGACCGCATCTTCTGCAACCTACTGCCTCTTTCCCGGTCAACAGAACGAAAAGGAACAATGGCAGAGACTCTGGGGCCGTGGGTGCGATTGGAGGGAATATCAATATCACAATTGCCGTCCGGAGGCAAAGGCGTTGCGCCGAGCAATCGAGACGGGACGGAGAAGTACAATGACGAATCTGCAGCTACTACGAAGCCGCCAACCCTACAGTCTTTCATCCAGAATACGCTCGAGGAATCAATCCCTTTCATTGACGGCGTTGCGCCGAAGTCTGGCGCACAGCCAACATGGAAAGTCAAAGGGTCGCCGAAAAAATATGCTGCTTCTGAAGCGCAGGTACATCTCTACGAGCGGGTCGTGGCGGGAAAGGATTTGGATAAAGTTGAAGGAATGAGCCAATACAGTGCGGATCGCAAAGACGAGACCTGGTATTGCAGGCGGAGCTGTCATCGGAATGCACAGGAGCAGGGCACGGCTAGCTGGGAAGAGTTTATACGTTGCTTCAAGGAGCACCATGCGGAGTCAGAAGATGCATTTACGCCGTCTATTATTGGAGCTAGGCAGGCAATGAGTTGGGATACCAGTGGGATCGAAGTCAATGTGCGCGGGGAGCGGTGGACGAGTATAAATGTCGTGGTCGAGGAGATGAAGCATAAAATAGACCCGAAACCTCTCAAGAACCGCACTTTTCCCGTAGTACAGGTCACCGCCGCACTCTTTGGAGCTTCCGAATTTCTCGTCATCTCAATACCCATCAACGACTTCGACAGATCGCCATATGCCGAATTCGCAAAAGACAAAAGTTTGGTCATGGCGGCCTACGTGTCGGTTGAGCGCATCCGGATTCTGCCCAGTTCTGGAGAGATTGAGTGGATCATGGCAACAGCTTCAAATGCTGGGGGGGTTCTGCCGCAATGGATGCAGAATATGGCTGTGCCAGCAGCTATTGCCAAAGATGTGGAGATGTTCCTCTCTTGGATTCCGAGCCAGAGATCAGGTGGCGGCGCCAAACCAGCCCCCAGCTCGAACGATAAAGGGCTTCCAGCGGCTCCATACAATGGCAACGAGGCCCCTTCTCCGATTTCGAAAACTTGAGACAAGGGCGCCGCAGATGGGAATCGATTATAAACGTGTGGCTGCTCTGGTGAACTGCAAATTGGCAGAATTAATCATGAATGTATGAGTATGAAACGATAGTGTAACGAATATGCTTGGAAGAGGGAAACCATGTATTAGTTTGCTTTATCTAGTACTTGAGCGATTTTTATTGTCTGCAAACGCTGTGGCTTTATATTGCCTTTTGTCTCCATGTTCTTCACGTAATAAGGCTGCCGATTGAGACGAAACTGACTAATTAACCGACGATAGAAAGTACGATTTATGCCTAATTTCAAGTCTTGCTAATAATTGTTTCCCAATCAACTACACTTTTTGATGACTCGGCTTGTGAATTTCATTCATTCTAAGTACTGACTTACGAGTGACCATTTGGTCGGGGGATGGATTTCTTCTTGATTCATCGCCACTGTGGCGAAAGCTGAGGTTTGGCATTCCATAATATCCTTAATCTCTGTTTTTGCTTACTCCTGTCACTTAGTTGCATCTGTAAGTATGTCAGTCCGAAGCACCAAAATGAGCAAGTAAACAGACTAAGCGAGTGTTAGCTTTGGCTCTATTTCGTATTGGGAGGTAAACACCAAAGTGGAACGTTACGGAGAATGTCATAGCGTATGTACGTGTTAGAGCTGATAGAATTTCGCTAAAAAAATCATCGATGGTGCGTAACCATAGTCTCAGCCGTCATTCCCTTCTCATTCAACACGCCCGCCTTCTTCAGAGTCTCCACCGTCTTCCTTATAACCCCCAAATCCACGCCCTTCGTCCTCTTCGTAAACTCCACAGTCTTCAACCACTCCCTCGCATCTTCTTCACTATAATCCAACTCCGTACTGATATACTTGACACTCTCCTCCTTTTTCTCCTCAAAATGCTTCACTCCCTGATCCAACTTCTCAAACAGTGCCTCCAGCCTCGAATCCCCCTTCTCGATATCCGTCCTGGCAACGATCTTCCAACTCGACCACGGAGTATAAATCTCGCCAATGCGTTTGATCTCGCCGTTGTCGTAGTATCGTTTTGAAGTGAAGTGTTCCCACATGAAGAAGTCGGCTGTGGAGTCGTTGACGCCGTTGCGGAGTTTCTCGAAAGTTTGGAGAGGGATGACTTCGAAGGGGTTGGGCGAGGAGGGGGAAAGCCAATTGTTTTGGTCGGCGAGCACGAAGCCCATTACGTAGGAGCCGCTGCCAACGCGGGATACTCCTATTTTGCCATTTTTGAGGTCGGCCACTGAGTTGATTTCTCGTTTTGCGCCCGTTGAAATAGCCCAGCCTGTAGATAAGGCGTTAGCATCAATCACAAAAATAATGGAAGAAAGATGAGACGAAAACTTAGCCTACATAATGGTGTCTCGACATATGTCCCTACGATTCTATATCCACCATCACCCTCAACATCCTCTTTTCCCAATCCTGCTACCCATCCTTCTGTGAGTCCAATCCCGACGTCTATCTCCCCACTCCTCAATGATGTGATCATATGTCCTGTGCCAGATGGAAAGGGGATGAGCTCCGCATTGAGTCCGAAGTATTTCTTTGCGTAGTGTAAAGGTGTTGAGAAGTGCTCTGGCACGAAGCCGATTCGGAGTTGTTTTGACGTTGCCATTTTCTGGAGCTACTACTCGCAGATCTGAGTTCCAGTGTCACTTCTTTATTCAATCAATCACTCTGGAAGTGTGTGGATGTTGGAAGAAGTGATTCCACTTCAAGCTGTTTTGATTGTCGTTTGTTGATCCGGGACTTTGCTGGAGCAAGGCAAGCTTGCGTCTAAAATGGAAGGAGGGGTCATTTTGAATTCACGCCAAGAGAAACGCGGGGGAGGGTGCGGCCCGAACCAAGCCAGGGGGTCCATCCATCAAAAGCTATGGTAACCGACCTCAACCCAACAGCATCGTCACAGCTAATCCATGCCGAACACCCCGGGATGATTGGGATAATAGATATGCTTGCATTTTGATTGCCGTTTGAGTCTATATACGACCCAATCAGATCTCCTTTGAATTCGGTAGGAAAGCAGGCGAAACTGTGTTTACTTTCGCTCGCCTCATTCGGGCGATCTTTCTTTCGAGCGACGACGCAGCCCTTGTAAAAACAAGCTTCTAGATCTCCTCTGTTGATTAGATTTGGATGATACACTTGCTACTCCCCGGCTGGAAAAACTATAACTAACTTCGAGGCACTTCAAGTTTGGCTCAGAAGAGGTATGTGCGGCCCTGCCTAACTTTCAAAATGGCTTCCTGCGATACCCACAATGGAGAATATTCTGAGCGAGAGCATATCCTTCTCTCAAACTATTGATTCATGCTTGTACGAAATGAAACTCAAGTATCGTAGCCATTACGATTATTGTAATGAATGGCAAAGAGACTATGGAGACTACCGATCTATATGAGCTGCTACATTGATTGTTCATTGAGCCCAACGTTTAGAGCAACAGTACTCCACAGCTTATGAAATGATCTATGTATATTAAAGAACCTGATCATCAAGGATCCACAGTGTTCTCTAGCCATCAGTCTAAGAAAGCGTCAAAGTTTACTCCTATGAGCTGTACAACGTTACAGTAGAAGTGGCCCCAGGTAAGCCTATTTCCAGAAAAGAGGAGAACGAATGGATAAGTAAGAGACATGATAGGAAAGCTCGGAAAGCTCGTGCGATGAACTTGTTGACAACAACCTCTCTTAACACGGTCAGTATGTACTCTGGCTAGCAGCAGTCCGGATCGATTATGAATCGAAAGACAAACAAGTAAGCGAAGAGATTAGTCAACAATTTAAACACCTATGTTCTTCACCACACAGAGTAATCTCATGACCAATCACTAATTTATCTGACGATTGGTAATCCATCGACATTCCTGAAACCAATCAAGTACCTAACCGCAAAACATAGTGTTCTTCAGCAAACGCTTCTTGACCGCGAGGCTGGCCCCATTGTCCCAACGCGGTAATTCTCTAATGACCATTTCAACATGCTTATACTTTGTCATATCGGATATTGCAAATCAGTGCGGACTTATCCAACAGTGAGTGAGATATGAAGCTCGACGAAGACTATATATTAGGAAGTTGTGGAGCTTTCAAGAAATATTCCTCGACATATCAAACTACCTCCCCTTCTTGATAATTAGTTGACTTCAAACCCATAGTTGCTGACCGAGACAAGGCATCTTAATAGACATCAACGACCGAAACTTACAACAGCCAGCAAACATGCCGAGTGATCTGATTTTCATCACAGGCGGTACTGGCCTCATCGGCATCAAAACCATCCACTTAGCCCTTCAAGCCGGCTACTCCGTCCGTGCAGCAGTCCGCTCCCAAGCAAAGGCAGATGCCATCCTAGCTACCCCAACTGCCCAAGCCATCAATCCTGGACCCCGACTTTCTTTCATCATCGTCCCAGACATCCTCGCAGACAACGCTTACGACGAGGCAGTCCTTGGCGTCAAATTCATCATCCACTGCGCATCCCCCATAATCAAAGGCGAAGGCTTCACACCTGATCAATATGAAAGCGATCTCATTGCTCCAGCACTGAAAGGCACCTTGTCCATCTTGACAGCAGCATACAAGACACCGGGCATCCAGCGCATCGTCATCACGTCCTCCGAAGTAGCTATCATCCCCTGGGAAGAATTCATCTCCAAGGAAGTCGACACCGTGTTCGACGACACGTACAAGATTCCTTTCCCAGCCGGTCCGTACAGCAATCCATTCGAGGCATATGCTGCAAGCAAAGTCCGTGCATTGCTCGCTACAAATGAATTTGTGAAGGAGAAGAATCCGAAATGGGATATCATCAATATCATGCCTTCGTTTACCATTGGCGACAATGAGATGATTACTGATCCAAAGAAAATCTCCGATGGCACAGTCGCAGCTGCTATTGCACAAGTTCTTGGTGGTGATAGTGGATGGGGAGCCGTCCCAAGCACCAGCGTCCATGTCGCGGACGTTGCGCGATTACAAGTCGAGTCTCTGGATGCCAAGATTGCAGGGAACCAGAACTTCTTAGCAGTGTCTGAAGGAGAGAGAGGTACAAGGTGGGAGGAAGCGATTGAGATTGTTAATCGGAATTTCCCTGAGGCTGTCAAGAAGGGAATTTTGCCGAACAATGGGCCTGCTACTACTAAGAGGACAAAGGTCGATGCTAGTCGTACCGAGGAGGTCTTCGGATTTAAGTTCCAGAGCTACGAGGAACAGGTTAAGATTGTTGTGAATCAATACTTGTCACTGGTTGGTGAGCCGGCTGCGTAGAGCTAGATGTGGGTAAAGCTGAATGCTAGAATTAAATATTTGTCCCTTGCCTTGACTGGTTATATTTGACGGTCCATGGTTTATTTTGAGAAGCAACCAATTCTGAAATGCATGATTCGAAAGATTCACGCTTCGAGGATATCTACGGCAATCGACTTCCCGAAGGATGTCCAAAGAGATATCACTGGGAAATCTACCTCATCATACTCAAATAATATGGTGAAATAAATTATTGGAATCTAAGTAAAGTCTCTACTTTCTCCGAGGCATGCAGAACATCTCTTCATAATGGTCATTGTTGACTTTCCGGGCCTATCGCCAAGTCTTTACCGACCTTCCTCTGCAACTCAGTTCAGTGGACCTACCCCTGTAGCACGCTAACAAAACCCTAGAGCTATCATGCTCTAGATTTCGCAACATCTGCAACAAACCAGCATACACCACCCCCTCCAACATTCAACAATCGCAACAATGGGCTGGTTCTGGGGTTCCTCGTCAGACGATGACGACAAATCAAAGGACCCCCTCCGCAATCTCGATCCCAGCTTACGAGAATTTCTTAAGAAAGAATCACCAGTGAAATACGACGCTCCTAATCCACCAGCACAAGCACCCGTCACATCAACACCTTCGCCAACCGAAGGTCTCCTCTCCAAACCTCCCGCCTCTCCAGAAAACGAAAATGAAAGCTCCGAGCCCAAAGTGCCCCCACAGAGCCTGTATAAAGACGGGCGGTATGCACATCTCTGGAAAACATACCAGTCACAGCACGACGTCGAATCAGCGAGTAAATCCGACCAGGAGAAGATAGATGATGTGCTGGAGGGGTACAAATACAGGAAAGCGGAAATTGGGCGTGCGGCACTGGAGAATTGCGCGCTGGAGCAGTGGGAGGTCAATGATTGTTTCCGGAATGGCGGGTGGGCGAGCAGGTTGACGATGTGCAGGAAGGAGAATAGGGATTTGGAAAGGTGTTATACTATGCAAGGGGTATGTTGGATTGTCTCTGCTATCCTCTTCTTCTTGGTACTGGTTGTGGCTTTGGCTGTAGAGTGTACTGGGCAGGGTATAAGCTGTTGGGTTTGAATGCGAGACTGACCATATCCAGAAATTCCTCAAAGCACTAGGCTACCTCTCAACCTTCGACCGCCCCCCAGAAGTCGACGAACAAATCCAAATGCACGCCGATACACTCTACCACCGCATGCTCGACCAAGAAGCCGCCATCGAAGCCGCCAAAGCCTCTGGGGAACCGATCCCGGAGTTCCCACCCCTCCTCTCCTCCACAAAAAAGAAATCCTCCCCCCAACCCGGCACCACGCACGCCAACCTCGACGAGAATAAACTCAAACCCTCAGATCTCCCGCAGAAAGTACAAGCGGCGTTCAAGAAGCGGCTAGATGGTCTGAGTGATGAGGAGCGGGAGGTGGAGGAGAGGGCTATCAAGGCGGAGATTCAGGCTGGTGAGCAGGTTGCGCAGAGTCTGGGGAATATTTATGAGAGGCAGGCGGAGGAGAAGAGGATTAGGAAGGAGCAGGGGAAGGAGACTATTGGGGATAAGATATCGTCGGTATTTGGGTTTAGGTGAGGCGAAGGGGCGGGGGGATTGATTCGCAAAGAGGGTGTATTGATATCTTAAAGAGATGGGAAGATAAGCACATGTCTGAGCTTGAATAGGGATGTAAGAGAACACAAGGAGACTCAGTGGGCAGTGAGAAAGTTGGGATTATGTCCTGTTGTGGATGTCTTGATACATGTTTGGAGTATGTACAAGTAAATTGGGGATGTAATTTGGGCTGTACATATCTGGAAAACTAGGTCATGCTGGAATGCAATATTCCTCTCCCGATCTAAATGCCAGTCTTTGACATTACTTGCCCATAGGCGAACCTTCACTTTACATGTAAGTTAGAGTTACGAATTCAGGTAAAAAACTTTTCAATTGCTTGATATTCCGTTCATATTTAATAAATAATCGCATTCCTTGTCAGCACCAACCTCACCTAATTATTAACAAAACATAGCACCATAGAAATTTCACTATCTCCACCTCTTTAGCAAAGCATCCGTTATTTCTCCCTAAGACCCCAAGACCCCAATCTACCACTCTATGCAATGTGATGACCATCCGAAGCAACTAGACCCTCACGTCTCGCTTGCTTGATAGCCTTCCTCTTTGCCGTTCCAACACCAGCAACGCCATGCTCCTGGTTGCTTCCCAACCAAGGCTTTTTACTATCACCGAGAATGCTTCCAGCCAAGAAATACGTGACAAGGCCCAAAATGATAAGAACGAATGCAATGGGGTAGAGGTAGTGAATAGCGTAGTGGAAGACCTTGATGCCGATAATGACACCCCAGAAGTTTCCAGTGAGAAGCGAAATATCGAAGAATGCCGCTGATGCCATTCGCAGAATGATCGGGGCGAGAGAATAGAAGAGCGCGAGAATGAGAGTATAGCCGACGATGTAACCACCGACTTCGCCGTCCCAGGTTGCAGATTGGAATTGGTCTCTATCGAAGATGGCGGCGGTGATACCGTTAATGATGATGCCGAAGAGACCAAGCATGCCGAGGACTTCGTACATGGGACGCTTGGAGACGAACCATTCTTCGAAGACGTTGGAGATTCCGTAGAAAGTTGCGCCTGCGAGTCCGAAGAGGTCGCCCTTGAGCATGGTTGGAGGGCTTCCGCCGTTGGCGCCAGTGATGTGGTCAGATCCGAGGAGCAAGCCCATTCCGCCGCAGCAGACGAGGATGCCGATGATCTGGAACCACTTATAGCGCACGCGGAGAATGAAGAAGGAGATCAGTACGACGCAGACGATGGACCAGAAGTTTAGAAGTTGAGCCTGAATTCATTAGTTCGGAACCTGGTCAATAGGAGTTGTAGATTCTTACCGACAGCAGATTGGTATAGCGGTATGCCAACACAGTGAAGTAGTTACCCTCCACATCCAAGAAACTCAGAATGACATACTTCCACCCATCAACCATCAAGAGCTTGGAATACTTCTTGAAGCCGTATTTGTAGATCGTATATGTGGTGTAAATGAGCGTGAGCAAGATGTAGTTGAAAAGAGTTTGGAAAGCGGGAATGGAAGTGCCTTTCATCACTAGCAGGGTCGAGAAGGTATTGGTACCGGTAATGCAAAGGGCAAGGACTTGTCTGTGAAGATATTTAGCTCTAGAGCACTTCAGAGTGATAGTATAGCGCAACATACCCAATGAGCAAGACAATCCAGAAGTCCTTGGTGAGCAAGTACGAATACCAGGACTTCTTCTTGCCCTCCAGCGACTCAAGCGCATGCTCCAAAACTTCTGGATTCACATCATCATCGTCAACTCTCCTCTCCCCATTTATGTCCAAGCTGCTGACAGGCTGGGCATTTGTCTCCAGTCCATCACTAGACTTGCGATAGGTCTCTCCCATGGGGCCCCTGGTGTTCGTCTCGACGAAGGCTGATTTAGTCGCCATCGCGCCGTAGCTGTTATTCTGCCCTAGATTAGAATTACGGAATTCCTGTCTGGTGGAATCTGGACGCTCGTCGTCCGAAGAATATACAAGAAGCGGTTGAAATTCGTCTGAAGCCGTGGTGTCTGTGTATGTGGGTATTGTAGGTATGTAGCGTAACCAAAAATCGAAGAAAATTGCAGGTATTGTTGAGCGTATCGTAGGTCAGACGTCCCCGTGAAGTCTTTCTCCCCAAAGACAGTAAGCGCAAAGACTTCAAGTCGCTTACTGGAAGATTTATGATTCTCTGCTGGACATTGACGATGCGCCAATGTTTTGTGCGACAAGAGATTGGCTGATGGTTTATGTAGGAAGGGAGGAAGAAAAGAATGGTGGGGTGGGATTTTGCTTTTTCTGCCACCATCCTAGCTCCCTCGGTGTAGCTTCCATTTAGCTGCTTTACAGCGGGGCAGCCCGCATGCCCAGGAGCTAGGCCACGCCGGTAGGACCCTGGGATTGGACGAGTTGTTCCTATGGACTGGGACACATGGAAAAGACCAGGGCCTGGCCTTTCAAGGGTGATCATCTGGGTTCACAGAAAGTCAAAAAGAAAGTCAAAAAGTTAAATCATCGCGAATATCGGATGAAAGAAATATCAGATGCCATGAAATCGAGGCTGTTCTTGAACTTCCTTTTGCAATAAAATCGTTAATATTATTTATGTAATTACATGTCTCTATTGGATGCCCCCATTGTGCTGCCCTGGCTCTCAAGGAGAGGCGGGTGATCTGAGATGAGATGAGATGGTCTCTCATGTATTGAGACATTTTCTAAATATGTTTATACGGGAGATGACAAGATAAAGTTTACCTTGCTGTTTCTATTGGCTGTAGCGACTCTATTAAATCTGTCTTGAATACCCTGCCAGGTTCGGCTATCAACCTAGAACCAAAACAAACCCCACCTCTACCAAAAGTTGGATACAAATGCCAGCATAGATTCCATGAATCCACAACATCTCATCAAGAGAGACTCGCACAGCTGAGCCATATTTGTCGTGTGGTGAACGAAAGCAGGTATGCTGGTTTCTTGATATTAGAGCAATTGATTAATTTTGTTCTGTGTATTCGGGTTCCATCTTCGACATCGAAGTAGAGACCAGACGAGTCATTGGCAACTGATCAGTTATTTGAACGCCATTCACATCATGCAACCTCATCTCGTGAGTCAAATATACATAAGAGTTGGTCATTCTTTCAAGTATTCCCGATTTTCAAGTACTTGTAACTTTTCGAGAATAGGTGAAGGAGACTTAAGACGCGCTCTTCGACCATACAAACAATACTTGACCAACCTTAATCTTACAAGCGACCAATATGACCAACGAAACCATTTCTATGTCACTTCAAGTCTTGTGCACCTTCGTCTTTCTTTCTTATCGTAACACGCATGTCAACTTTAAGATTCAGTTTCCTCAACTGAGAGCAGACTTACCGAGAAGCCTCACATATTCGTCCGCCATCCATACATCGCCTTCTTTCTCACACTCTTCTCTAACTTCCAGGCCCTCAACTCTCTACCAACATCAGGAAGCTCTCCCGCACTAGCAATCCAGTCCTCATTGACATCACCAAGCTCATTGGCATGACAAAACTTGATCTGCACCTTCGGTACACGACCCTGGTGCCAGTTCTGAGAATCATCTTCGATCTCGCGAACGACAGTGACCTCCTTCAAACTTGTCATAGCTTTGAGAGCCATCCTCAGACCCGCAGTCATCGGGCTTGGCGGGACAACTCGGTCTGGATCCTCAGCGTCAAGGTACGCCTCATCGATGGCGACGTGCTTGATACGAGAAAGCTCATCCTGTTTCAAGATTCCGAAGAGTCTATGGAGACCATCTTCTTCCAAGGCAACATCTATATACAGAGTGTCGATATTGAAGTTGAAGTATATCTTTGCGGGTTGGAGAAATGAACCAAAGCTGAGTTTATAATGTTTCTTAGCCTCCTCTCTGGATTCCTTTGACACGCAAAATGCAACTGGGAGCGTAGCCTGGGAAAAGAAGCCTGCGGTGCAATATTCCGAGGCGAGAATCTCTACGATGCGAGGGACGAATGTGGCTTGCCAGATCATGCGGCGGAGTTCAATGGGGAAGCTGTTGAATTGGGGGAAGGTTTCGTGGCTGCCGAGGGACACAAGGGGACCGGCTGGGTTATCCATAGTGGGACTACTGTATTGGGAAGGTGTAGTGTGTGATAAGGATGTGTTTCAAATGTTAAGAAGAGGATGAAAAGGAGGTTTATATCGATGGAGAGGTGTGACTTTTAAAACCAACAGGACTTCGAACAGCAGCTCACCCGCCAATAGGAAGCTTAGCGAGCCAACCACTCACCTGTGCAGCATAACCGCTGCTATTCATAGCCCTCTATTTGCATCGTCTGTTTCACCAATGGGATGCAAAAGATCTTGATAAAAAAAAAATCATTTGGCGGACATTGATTCGCTCAAATAAAAGCGCCTGCGGAGGTACTGTTATCGGAGTGTTTTGGCCATTGGTGACGAAGGCAACTGCGCGAAGCGAGGAGGAGGTACCTTCCGTGCCCCTTTCGACCTTCAGTAGAAGTCATGGCGTTCGAAATATCCATGACTGAAGAAGTTCAAGCTACTAATGCCGTAGCATAGTATCGCTATCCGGCGCATACGGTCCCGTCGTGAAATATCGGTAGAAGTTTGAATTTCAGCCACGTCTGAAATAAGCGACTCCTTGAGGTCAACATAGCATTTCTCATCACAAAGTGCTAAGCTTTAATCAATCATCCTTCACAAACCTCCACCCCTCTTGCGTTTTACTCAGCCTGACCTGCATCCTCCTCGCCTCTGCCTTCATCTCCTCCATCCCAAACCTCTGCTCCGTGACCACTCGCGTCCCATCTTCCGCCTCCAGCCAAGTAAACACAAGCGGCAGAGCAAAAGACTTGAAGTCATGGCTCCCACTAGCCAACGCATACTTCGAGCTTGTTTTCACAACTGTGGCTGCGAAGAATAGCATGGTAAACAGAAACAGTGCGACAGGGAATGTGAACCATTCCCACCGTACATGCACGCACGTCTCGGAGAGTAATACTCGTCCAATGACAGCTTCTTGAGCACTGGCGTTGGAGGAGACCAATCCGCCGTTCTGTCTGATGAAGTTGGTCATAGCGATAGAGACGTTACGGAAATTTGAGTCGAGTGTGGTAGTGCTGACGTTTCCAGATTGGAAGAGCGCTACAGTGATATCATTCGACCCCGAGTCATACTGGGGTGCGGTGCCGGCATAGCCATCAAAATGGGATGCGAGGTAAAAGGCGATACTGGTAATTGAGGACGATATAGTCTGGTAGACACAGGACGCGTTCAGAGACGATACGTCGGATTCCGAAACGTTCTTAAACCCCGTGTCAGTCAACTGGGCAGCGTCTGCACCCACAGGATAGATCGTGTGGTATCCAAGCCATTTCGTTGTATCGTTCCATGAATAGCCGGCATCTTTCAGCATCTTCTTCTCATTGTTGTTCAAGCAGGACATATCGATTGTGGAGATATAGAAACTAGAGTCTCCAGTTTTTGGATCGGTGTTGTTCCAGTCTGGTATTTCAGAGCCGATCTCTCTTTCAGTCAAATTTCCGTTTTGGACGGTGGCGTTGTAGGTCTTGATACACATCTCCAACGAGCACTGCGCCGCACCATAACCTCGACAGCCCCATTCGAGACCTGGAGCGCAAGCATAGTTTGTGCGACTGACATCGCCTCCGCCGACCAAATACGGACCGTTGCTGTCTCCCATGATTGCCTCGAAGTTCCCTGATGAAGGGCCTATCGCAAATTGATGGGCCACCATTGGGGTGCCAAAAAGTCCAGATGGCAGCGTGAAGTTAAGGGGACCCTCAAGGGTAGACGTAGAGTTGTCGGACCATATCGTTGTTGAATTCGATTGCGTGATCGTCACATTTGAAGAAATGTCTGCACAGCCGCCACAGTATGCGATGCTTCGGTACTCAGGGAAGGTACAATTTCCAGTGCTACATGTGAAGGGAGTAATAACAGTAGATGGACTGAAGATGCCAACGTTAACAGCAGATTGCATGCCTAGGTCGACTGTGTTCAGGTTTGCACCAATATGGATTCCCCTATTGCTGAACGAATTGGTGCGGGGAATGAAGCCCTGAGAGATGGTGGATATCTGCTCGCATGAGCTGTACTTGACAATCTGCTGCGCAAATGGATCTATGGCAATTGCGATGACGGTAATGAGAGCTCCAAGGGTTACAAGCAGATTCCTTTGGATCAATTAACAGATGAATTCTCATAAAGAGGTCAGACTTGCCTGCCACGCAGAGAGAATATCAACTTCACTGCACCCCATGCACCCCGTGATGCTTCGTCAAATCTTTCAAGATCCTGTAGCGGTCGAGTCCTTGAAAACCAAGTCCACTTCAGCTGTCCGAGACCTACGGATAATCAGAACAGATGCTTTTCGCAGATTCACATCTGCTTACCTGAACATAGAATGACAAACATGGCCGTCTTCAACATGATGACATACAGAGAGATCAGCGAGTTCAGCGATATCTCATATGGTAGCTGCGGCAGTGGTCGATTCTGGAAGGGTGCCAGAGTTGCCGCAATAGCTCCCAAAGATACAATGCCAAAGACGCAACAGAAAGTTTCCACTTTCCAATCTTTTACGGCTCCCAGAAGTCTAGATTGAGACTGCTGCTCGACCCGGAAAGATTGCGATTTTGTGGATCCTTCATTGCCAGGTACAGGATAATACTCGGTTTCTCTGATTAGAGGATCGGTACTCGAATGGAAATTATTCTTTCTAGAAATGTCGCCAATGTCTTGAGAGGACGCGAGGGGCAGTTGAGACAGATCTGGAGGCGAGGTAGGAATCTGATATACCTCATTGCTCGATGGAACAGGCTTTCTCGGTATGCCTCCAGCACGGCGTGGAAGGTCCTCCATTACGTCTGATATTGCTTCTGCAATCGAAGGAAAATCTTGAATCTCGAAGCATTTCAGACGAACGGAATTTCAGACTACTGGAATGAAAACCCTTTGGGGGCTGTGCTTGGTAGTACTGTAATATATTTCTCGCTAGGGGCGAACCCACAGGTGTCGAAGTGAGATTTTAGGCGTCGATCGACATGATGGGATTCAGCTCCTCCTGTTTGAGAGCGGTCAACGGGCAGAAAGGAAGAGGCTGGCTTTCGATTGACAGCGCGTAGGGGCGGCTGAAGCTGACGGATCTTCAAGTCGGAATCAGGACTGAGCGGCAGAAATTGCGGCGCAGGACGGCACAGCGCATGATATGTGTAAATAGACTCCAATGACAGCGTCCTCAGATTATCATGGTTCGGGCCGAGGCACCACCAGCAGTAGTACTCGCTAAGTGTAACGAAGGATTTAAGTCGTGAAGCCTAGAAGCTTAATTCCACCAGCTTAATATTTGAAGGCTTCCCCCGATAGTCATCCGTCTCTCGCTAAAGGCGTTATTTACTGCTGGCGGCAATCGCCAACAACTCCATTTCATATCTCTCTCGGCCGGTCGAACCTCCAATCGAACTTGGAACTGCGGTAAATAATTAGCCAGCGACACAGAGAGAAAACTTGCCAAGCATTGCTACGCCTCAGAACCAGCGGAACTCAACAACATAAGACCTCATGCCCAACTCAACGGTCCATATCATCATTCACCATGGTATCTCTCTCCGTTTTATTCAGCGTTACCCTCATCATGGCTGTCACAGCGTTCACACAACTTGACAACCCAATTATTCCACGCCAGGACTCAGAGTCCTTAGACAGCACATCCACGTCTTCCAGGACAAGAAAGACCACGCGTACAACATCGCCTTATCCTACAGCAATATCAACGTCAACCACGAGGACTACATTGCTACCGTACACGTTCACATCAACGTTTCCTAGCTCTACTGCAGCCTCTACGGGCTCGTCCGCTTTGGCAACGCCTACGAGCGGAGGGTCAAAAGTGAGTTTTGATGGAATCATGCTTGGCTGTGTGGTTGTAGGAGGCCTGGTTTTGGCGGCATGAAAACATGCAAAGGAGGGGGAGAGCCGTAAGGTGATGATGGTATTGTCAATGTTGCAGTACCGCCTCCGCGGTTCATTGCATTCTGGGTTGACACCCGCGATCGATGTCCGGTTAGCGAAGAGGCAGGGGTGATGATCTCATATTCTCACTGTTGGGATCGATAGCAACAGCAGTGTATCATTGAGACTACTGCGTGAAATTTCTATTCGTTGCAACCCTGTTCTGGCCGAGTAACTCGGAAGATCGGGAGGATCACATGGAGGTTTAGTGATAGAGCGAGACGGGATGGAAACTCGAGGGAAAGCGGGGAAGGAAGCGAAGATGAGGTTGAAATGGAATGACGTTATATACCAGCTTGCAAGGAAGGTGTAACTAGATGTGGAAGGTATTGTGAAAAGAACTACTTCGTCACTTGGAAATCTGGAAATGCCCTATATCGTGTCAAAGAACAGCTTCCTATCCGAGAATACCGTGAGGAAGCCAAGATCCAATTCAATCATATGTGAAGAAGAGAGATTTGACACCTGGTTGTAACGTTTGGGGCAGGGATGGTACTTGTTAATTGATAATATGCAAGTCAAGAAGTATATTAGTCAGTGGTTGGACAGGAGAAAAAAGCCACCAAATACCAATGTCACGGCACTAGGAACAAACTCCAAATTAGGTAAGATTTTTTTAATTTTTGCATTCCATGTATCTAGTTAACAGAATTGTGCAACACAGCTAAATCTAGTAGAGACGGAAGAAGTACATAGATAGTATTGTCAAAAACCACTGTACAAATACATCCAGTTCCGAGAATACAACAGTCTCTAATTAATAAAATTGATCATCGACCTTTAGAGACCGGTTGGCTCGCTGCAGATAATGCCCTGGTCCAACTGTTTTATATGTTAGTGGCTCGGACGGTACAAGCGGAATAGGCGGGGGGCTTACGATGGGGAGGATACAGCACATGTCCATCTTGCCAACACCAGCACAGACATCGTTGAATTCTTGGACAGTGGCAAATGCTGCGGGTGCTAAAAGACGAAGTGTTAGAGTTGTGTTGTGAGGGGTAGATACCAGCTAGCCGGTCTTAAGAAAGGAACGTACGGGTATCGCAATTAAGGTCGGCAACACCAAGAACATCGACGTCGCAGCATAGCGGAGATCCGGCACCCAAGCAGACTGGGAATTGGCGCTCCTCAAGGAAAGTTGGGTGAGCCATGGAGCTGGCGAAAAGGGCGCTGAGGGCGAAGATGGTGCTGAATGAAGTTCTCATATTGGCGGTTGGTACTTGAAGATTTGAAAGTGATTGAAGATTGTATTGTTTAATTGTGAGGAATGTTTGTATGATTGTTGGTGAGGATGAAGATGAGGTGATCTTGGGAGAGGATTCGTGCTCATCTTATAGATTTCTAGCTCTCTCCTGTTGACTTCTCTCTTGCTTCGCCTGAGATGATCGTCATCAGCTATACCAGTATGACGATGTTGATCCATCTCACTTAGACGAATCTCTCAAGGGAGAGAGAACCTGCTTGCTTGACAATCGTCATTGTGGTAGGGGTTCTCCGGGGCTCGGTAATCATGTTTGGGAGAAATTCAGCGTAGATCCACAGTAGGACTTTCTTCATGCGTTGTTTCTGTACACAGCTCGGCTGCTTGCCGTGGATTGAGCTCGTCTCCTTCAAATCAGACGGTTCCTGGCATGATCGATCGTCACTGACGTTGCCACTCAAATGCAGGGCTCAGCTATTCTAGGATAGAGAACAGACAACGGGACGAGATCGACATTATCCAAAGTATCGATTAAATCCCCCTTGATTTGTGGACCAAGGGATGGAGGAAAGCCACACACAAGGATCGGACGAAACGCCTCAACGGTGTTACCCAGAACCATAGGAGGCTTTCAGATTCGTTGGGCCCCTGACTTATGATACGCTGGTATCTCTATTGTCCTTGGATGAATCCGTCATGACCCCGTCCGTGACATATGTGACGAAGTATATCAGCCGTTCGCTTAAAAAGCTGTTCCTGAACAAATGTCTCAGAGGACCACATTGCTGCCGCAGTGAGACTCCCGTAGCCTAGCCTTTCACAAATAAATTTCCGATATGCCAAAGTCTGTTTGATGGAGCCAGATCCAGTTGCTGTACAAACATAAAGCTGTGATAAGGAACCTTGAAATAATCTCAATTGACTTGCAGCTGTTACAACCGAGTTGCTGATCTTTCAGCTACAGCAACAGAGGTACACATTCCGAGAAAACATGTGCCCTAACATAGGGCCCAAACTTTGGGCCCCGAGGTCTCCAGAGCGCCACACACGCAAAAGTTTGTCTGGAGCCAATGGAGAAGCAGGAGAACAAGCAAGGCTGGTATGCAGGGCAGTCCGAGAGCCAATCCCAGAACATATTCGACTTGATATTCGCAAACTATCCCGTGTGGCGAACGTTTTCCGTTGGCAACTGCTGGCAGTGTCCATCCGGCTCGCTTCGAGAAGACTCTCCACGTTGCAGACCAGCGGCTCGAGGAAGTTGAACGTTGGAAGGACCCCTGCAGTTGAGCCGTGTGATAAGCGGGGTAGAAAGTAGAAGGACCAGGTTCGAGGGTTGTTGACACGCATGCAAGGATCAAGAAGAACGCCGATCCTACTTCTGGGCAAGGGTACTGGCTCGTCTCAACCAATCTGGATGACAGTCCCAGGAAATGTTTGCTTCTGGAGCCGAAGAGGGTATAACATCCGCCATTAAGTCTCCGTCATCATTCCAAAAGGGACGTCCCTTTCTGCTTTGGCCCTTCACTTGGCCCGGCAGTGAAGTCGAGGCAAGCGAGGTCCTGCTGGGATGCCGGTAGCCACGGAGCAGATTCTTGACTTGGTTGTCGACATCTGATTGATTCCCATCTGCGGCCTCCCGAGATTAATCTATGCAGGTTGAAATGTACCGGTTGTGATGCAATGCGCAATCTTGGGAAGACAGCATTTGCTGATAGATTTGGAGACAATATTGATATGACGATATGAACCGTGGAGAAAAACTTGGAAGGAAATGTTGTCAATGTAACATCAACGCAAGCCACTGATGAGGTAAGGTTAAGCGTCTCGCCAAGCTTTGGCGGTGGCTGGTGAGTTTCCTGGAAGTTGGAGTGTCGCTCCCAACCGCAAGATCATCCTTCTCAAACCAAACACGTTTATTCGACAATCTATTTACTACAGAATGATTTGCCACCTTTATTCATCAAATCATAGAACTGTAATTATGCAGTGTTTCCCAACCCAAAAATAGACTTAACGCCAGACGACCCGAATTGCAAACCGACCACAGAACAACGGACCTTCGGAGCCTTTTCTCTAACTTCGTTGACTACTTCCAAATCTCATGGCTTTACCGAACTTCGTCCCAAGGAGGCTTCTTTATTTGGTAAGGTGTTTAGATGTGTTTGCATGGCACAAATCTTTGGATGCCAAACTGGCGATCCAAGAATTCAAACTGGCGTTGATTCATGATGCTCAGCGACCCAATTTTGGCCTGCAAGCCACCTTTCGCAGGAGCCTCACCGACCCAGAGCTGTTTATCTGCCTCGTCCAAGTGTCCCAAGTTATCCATGATGCGTTCAGCATTCATTCTAGGCTCAAAGTAGATGGCCTGCTCTGCCCCCGTCACTAGAACCGGGCATCGAACTCTATCCAGATATTCGGTGCCTTCCGGTGACTGCAGAGTCATGGTCTGCATGAAACGCATCATCTCAGCGGGGCTTTGGACTCCGTAACACCATTCGTTCTGAGCGAACTCCCAAGCGAGCTGGAAGTTGAACTTGCTCATGAATCTGCTAACTGAGTTGAAGAGGTTGTCGCTAATGGTTCCGCTGAGCCAGCCGTTGATGAAGAATCCAGGCATTCGGCTCTTGACGATGTCAAACATGTTGTAGAAACCGTCGCAAGAGATACAGGCTTTGATTCTGGAGTCCGAAGCTGCGCGGAGAGCGAAGTATCCTCCCATCGTTGCTCCGAGAACTGCAATACGGTCCAAGTCCAGTTCGAGTCTCTCGTTCTCAGGCTCAAGGACGTTAAAGAGATAGTCGAGAACCTTTCCTGTCACGTACTCCCAGTCGGGACGGAGCGTTGTGCCATCACGTCTGATCGAGAGTCCTTGTCCCGGTCCATCGAAAGACAGAACGGCATACCCTCGAGGAATTGCTCCAGCAGCACCATAGAAATACAACTCCTCTCCAGTCGAGTCCAACCCACCAGTCTGTAAGATCACAGGCACACGACCTGGGACTCGACTCTCGGCTGTTGGCATATACAAACGAGCTGGAAGCTGAAGGCCCTTATCGTATGGGATGCTGAAAGAGAGGACTTCTGAGTCGAGAAGGGCTACGCCACGGTCGTGGGCATAAGCACTCTTCTGTATGGATGCAAGAAGACGCGGATCTTGAGGGTTGAGATGCAAGAAGAACTCGCTGGATCGATAATAGTTGGATGCGCGGAGGAAAGCCCATCGCCCTGCGACCTTGTCCCCAGAGGCAAGCGCCTCCTCTCCGAGCTTTGATGCCTCGTCACCCCAAGCATTCCACGTCTCGTACCAAAGCTCAGGGTCGTCATCCTTCAGCTTCGATCGTGCATCAAGACACTCTCCGATCTCAGCTCCTTGGAAAGGAGCAGATCCCAGAACACGGAGAAATTCGAAGTCGAAGAATCCAGATTTGAAAAACTTAAACATTTTGCTGGCTTGTGGTTGTTATATTGCAAATAATCTTCGACGCTTGGCTCTCCGAACAAGAGAAAATTAGAAGAGGCTGAGATACTGAAGAAAAGCTTCTTCGGTTCCAACTATATCACAGAATTGTCCTGCTTTAAAGTGTCAATAAGATTTCGGCGCCGGTCCAAACTTCGGGATGGATCACGTGCCGTCGGCGCGTTTTGAGGAGACTCAGGTGTTTTTGGTAGTAGATATCCTTACTTACGCATCGTGGAATAATCTACAATCACATTATCTTCTCAATAAACATGCCGAGTTGTCCATCTGTTTCTGCAGTATATGGTCAAAATTGACCGAAACGCCCCGACAGACCCGTGAAGTCTGCCCGAGCTTTGTATCAACAAATGTCATGACCTCGGCTTACAGTAAAGAGTCTCCAGAATCTTTCCAGGTTGTTTTCAGGCTGTAAAGAAAGCTCCGGGAACATTTCAATTGCCCTATCGCCTCCCAGGAGTATATCAATTTGAGTTTTGCCCAATTTCTTGATTGGTCAACTCCTCAGATGCCTTGGTAGTATCTAATACTTACTTACTGGTAACACCAGCTGAAACTGTATTCATCTAGACACCTTCTCGGTATTCAACGAAAATATGGACTTCGACAACCCCGGAAACTTCTTCACAGTGGAGAATTGCCTGCCCCATTGCCTTGTTGTGGTTTCCTGGATGCTGGAAATGTTTAAGAAACTCAAATCACAGACTCAGTCTCAGTCTCTCCGAGTGGGCGAAACTTGAAGCAGTCATATTAAGGCGGCTACCGCTGGTGTGTAAACGATTGGGAATGCAAAATACAAGGAGGTTTGCTGAGTACTGAAATATGTCGACAGCGCTGTCTTCAGTCCATCGGGTTGGTTGCTATCATTCTTCCATCACTCTATTTAGGAGCCTATGAAGAATGAGATGGTAATCATTTCGAGCTGTATAATGTACAACAAGAGCCACCTAGAGAAAGAGTGATGATTCCTGGATTTACAGTCAGTATGACAGTGTTGATTGGGGAATTTTCAACTCGTTTGCTTGTCTTTTCTCCCGATTATTGGACTCGCATAGGCATACTCACCCATATAACATCTTTCCCAGATAAATCTTCGAACAAAGCTTCTCAACCTCGAATGACATGCAGAATACCTACGTCGTCTCTTCACTTTAATCGTGCATCTAACAAGCTAGCAGCCATTTGATGCATCCCAGCTCGGTTCGGCTCGGGAGAACGCTCGGTCCGTCAAGCGATCACAGTTTATAACTTTTCCTAGACCTCATCATGACGAATGCCATTGTATCAATTACACATCCTCGAAATGAATTCAAAACCACCCAGTGCAATCACAAAAGCCTGGTTCAGATGGAAAGCACTGAGACTACCATGGCGTAAAACATACCTCGTCGGTAAGTCCTCAATAGCAAGCTTGATTGCCCAAATGAAGCTCCAGTCTACAATCCCCAACTAACAACACACTCCAGGCCACGACCTGCAAGGCAACTCCTTCTGGGAATTCCACGACGCACTCTCAACAGACAAACACCGCATGCGGCGGAAAGTCCAATACCCACGCTCAACACACTACAGCGAAATCAAAATCTCGCCACAATGGCACCAATGGCTGCGGCACACTCGACGCGACCCTCCTTCCCTGATAGAACAGTCGCAGGACCTTATACGGCAGAGGAATCTGAAGATACTGGCTGCGCAGGCTGATGCGAGATGGGCTGCGAAACCGAGTTTTCTGGATGCGCCTGCGCGGAGCCAGCCGGAGCCTGCGTTGGAAGTTAAGGATCCGGGAGGTGCTGGGGATGTGGCTTCGAGGCTGGGAGAGCAGACGAATGGTGCGAAGAGGGAAGGAGAAAGTTTGGACAACACACGGAATCCGGATGGAGTAAGGCATCGATTCAATGAAGAGCCAGAACAAGAGGAGAGCAAGAAAGAGGATCCGTGGAAGAACGCGAGAGGGGGCCCAAGTGAAGAGTGGCAGCCTCAAGCGTGGACGGGGAATATTGCAGCGAGGAGGTGATAATGATACCATACATAATTCCGCTCTAGAGCATTAAAGTTTGCTCGGTTTCTTGCAAGGCGAATCCGTTTTCTTTTACGGGTAGTTGGGTCCATGGACTATGGTGTTGAGAGCTTCTGTAGCTGGATCTTGGTGGTATCGTTTCTGGCAAGTGCCATTCTGATCATGAATTTCACCAGAAATATGCTACTCTTTAGTCTGCGCCATCGATATGCAGCTTTCTGCTTTGAAATTATTGCGATTGCTGTCTAACTCGAGTGTCTGCCTTTCGCTCCCGATCAGACACCATCCATCCAAGTGGATCATCTGCCAGATATTTTGCAGACCAGATTGCTAATATTATCTTTTATTAATATCTCATGTTTGATACGTTTCATGTACTGCAACTGTTTCTATCAAGTTCATTCAGTCATGAAATCCTTATGCAACGCTCCAAATGCACCTTTTCCGTAACAAAGAAACGAATATGGGGACGAGTGAATACGAAAGCAATAGCTCTGGGGATTGCCCTGCAATGGAAGTCTCCAGCTGCAAGACGCTTTTCACTTCGCAGCCATATCATCCGCAAAGCCCGCCCAGCCATCCCAAAAGCTGGAATAGTAATCCACGGACAATCCAGTCAGGAAGATACTCCCAGCCACCTGTCTGAGATCCTTAACCATGGAATTCTCCTTCTTGCTTGACAGCGAAGCCGGGAAGGTGTGCACAACGGCTGCCATAGCTGAACGTTCGCTGTTCGAAGAGGATCGGAATGCTGCGATCGTCTTGTGGAAGCCGTAGATCTGGTATGTGTCGTATGTTCCTTCGAAGACTACGGAGAGGTTGCAGGCTGGCATGAAGCGTTGGTCTGGGATCATTCCTGGATTGTGGATGATCTGTTGAGGTCAGTCTTGGTTCTGAAATGGGAACTCTCTGGCGTATTCAGCTGGAACCAAGGAGATTCCAAGCTGCTCAGAACTGGGAATGGTATAACTCACCAAAGGATCACCTCCAAGTCCAGCGTCGGACCTAATTGCCGCAGCAACCTTCTCAAGATACTCCTGGCTCTCAGCAGTCCAGGTCGCGGGCGTCTCATCCAAGAATATCCCCCTCATCCCAAGATTCGAAATCGTGCTGTTCGTAGCCCACTTCGAATAAGTCGAGATATCCGCCAAAGCAAGCGAAATATTCCTGTTGGTCCAGCTGGTCGAAACATACCCAACAGTTCTGATATTCGGGTATGAGTTAAGCCTAGGGATTTCTCTCGTATAGTTTCCATCCGGCTCTGGCGTGTCTCCAGGACCACTGGCCGGGTTCACCACAGCGGTGAAATTCAGATCGGGGTGTCGTTCAGCTCTGTGATCAAATTAGCTCACAAATCCACGGAATGTCGCAACGAAAACAAGAGAAAATAAATCTTCTGGAATTGAATTGAGGAAATTGCTCACGCCTCAAACAAAGGATCCCACGCTCCAGGATGGGGGTACACATAAAGCGGAACCAGGACATCAGATCTCGGCGCACCATTCTTCTTCTTCCCAAACATGACCGCAACAGGCACCACAATAGCAATCACAACAACCAATAACAGAATCGCCAGGATCCACAGAGGCACACCGCAGAGTTTCGACTTGCACGATCTGCGTGGTTTCCGCTTCGAATTCTCATATTCCGAAGAATGGAGCTCTGGAGAAGAGGACTTCATGAGTACGGCTTTTTTTATTTTTATTTTTTTTCTGCGTGTCGTCGGCGGACCTTTTTTAAGAATAGTGAGTGAGGTTGGTCGACGTGGTGGGGTAGCAAGGGAGGGGAGCGGCTGAGTCGTTCGATGGAATGGAAAGCGGGGGCTGACAAGCTGAGCTTTTCTGAATCGAGGAATTCCCCCTTCTCTCGAAATATTGATTTTCCTCTTTTTGCCGTGAGCGAGGAGATTCGTTGGCAGAAAACAGCGGTGGAACGAATGACAGCGTGGTCACACAAAAAGCTGTGTCGATGGCGAAATTATCCAACAGCTGGTCCAGTGTTGCGTATAATACAGTAAGTGATGAAATCAAATAACAAAAGATTTCTGGGCGATTTCACACAATGTTTAGAGATACAGAGGCACAAGTATGAGGAAAACAGAACAGAGAGAGTACATTTTCTTTCTTCTTCCAAGTTTTAAAATAGATCCATCAGATCGAACGATCACGTAAACACGGCATGCAAAGCGTTTCAATACGAGGCGCCTAGAGGCTCAAAAGAGGTCCGTACGCTGCGGGTGTGCTGCCAAGCGAAGAAGATCTGGAAATTACTCCACTTTGTTGTGGGTGTGCCAGCATGGTAGGCGTGGATCTCTCCGAATGGTGATGTGCTGAGCTTGGCGAATGCTCCGAGAGTTGGGTCCGTCTTTGGCAGCCTCGCGTTCTGAAGTTTCAGCCCTGCCTGTGGCGGCAGCTTGATTCAAGGTGGAAATGTTTCCCGACACGGAAGCGTTTATTGACTTTGCGGCATGAAGGAAGCGATCAAGTGATCAGTAGCGCTGACATGCGAAGTGCTTACTTCATACGAAGATGTAAATATATTGCACAGATATACAGTAGTTGTTCATAAGATCCAGTATCCTTCCTACAGAGATCCAACCCACAGTAATTACCGCACCAACTGGAATATGACCGGTATCCAATCAATTTCCCTAGGACACCCTTTCAATCATGTGTTTCTCTCTTCACTCTCGGAGAACCCCTCATCTCTGGCGATCGTGGCCCTAACATCCAGTCTTGCATTGCCAACCATTCACTCCAGGTACTTTCTGCCTGTTGGATCTCCTTCTCTCCTGCATCCTTCAAGGGACTGAGGAACGGTACTGTCTCATCCGGGCCCATATCGTATGCCTGCTTTACCTTCAACCAGTTTGTACTCTTCGCAGCAAACATATAATTTCTACGCTCGATCTCGTGTAGAGAACCAATGCCCCCTTGCCAGTCGTCCCCGAAGAAGCCGTGTAATATTCCCGGTGTATCATGTCCAGTCACTACCAGCCGCCGGATATATGGAAGTAGGGAAACCGCATGCGTTTGTTGCTGATTAAGAGGAAACAGGTTGTGCTGTCGAAGATGGGGAATGTCTTGCCCGGCACCGCGCGGTGAAGATGCATTGGAGTTTATGACGGGGAAGGGTTGTTTCTGGAACGGTAGTTGGATATTGAGGAAGGCTGCAAGGGCCTGCACGGTCCACTCGTGCTGCGCATGGTCAAGGAAGAATCGCAGGCAGCTCTGGAACTTAGGGTACCATTCCAGCACATCGAATGGAGGGCTGTTGCTCTGCTGCTGTGATCGAGAAGGACTGCCGTATTGTGCAAAAGGTGGGGTTTGGAATGCTTGAGAAGAAGATCCGGCTTGGCTGTTGAACGCCATCCTTCTGTACGTCGGACATCAAGCAGTCAGAAGAGGTCGACTCGACAAGGAAATAGGGGACAGGGGCAGGCAAGGATGAATTAAAAGTGATTTCAGTTACCGTATGTCTGGACGGCGGGACTAGTTACCCTCGGTAGGCGGCTGCACTGCCCTTCTTAAAGAGGAGATGTTGGTTGTAGGGAGTGGAGTGGAGACGAGACTCGACCAAGTCTCCGACAATACGATTCATGCACTGTATGATGCTTGTGGAAGAAGAAACGATAATGGCCGCAGTCGATAAGATACTAATTGTTCGCCACAACAGCTAGAAGACGTAGATATGCTGCAGCATGTGAAGGCTCGAGGTCCTTTAGCCATTGCAACGCTGCGTCTCATTGACAGGGCGGGCGGGTCCTTTATATAGTGCGGAAGGTGCGATTGCGAATGAGTGAGTACGGTACAGTACAGTACCTGGGTAGTCAAGAGCGATCTGGAATCAGGACGGACTGGAAGAGAATATGGTGGAGGAAAGGAGGACGTCAACTTCTGCTCTGCTCTGCTCTGCTCTGCTCAGATTGGCATGCGAGCACAATGCATGGCATGCCATGGTTGCATCCAGGATGGGACGAACGACGTCCGAGATGGCAGATAGAGATCGCAGCAAGGGAGAGCAGGGCGGCGGACCGTGGCCCACGAGTGGAGGAGGGCAGGCTGAGGCTGGGAGTGCCCTTCCCGAGTCCGGTCCAGTTAGCCAGGCCCGTAAGAAGCACTTACACGGTGGGAGTGGAGCGATGAGGCGTGGGATGTCGACGCTGGTTCAGGAGAAAGAGGTCGTAGTCGTGGCCACTTGACTCGAATAATAGCGACCAAGAGGGGGGAAACTTGGGGAAGCTTTTCCTCCGACGGCGAGCTAGAGGGGAACATTGACCCTGCAGCTGAGAAACACTGCATCGCACTGGACCCTGCCCCTGCACTGCTGAAGCCATGTCCTGTGGCACAACCACGCAGTGGCTCGAGCAGCAGATCACTCACTTAACGAACACCCAATTGTCCAATAGTTAGTGGAGGTTAAATTCGCCCTACACTGTCATCGTGAACTTGACACCTTTTTGCAGTAAACAGAACAAATCAAGACATGGAAGCTGAAGTTTTTCGTATCTACAATTGCCCCCATGCAGCACAACGGCTGACCTCACGATGCTTGAGTGCTTGTCATAAAGTTATTGTTGCTACTGTCTGCTGCAAAACATGACACACCAGCTGTGCACAGAAGCTTTCTCTTACCCCTCCTCTATCTGTATTTGCCATATTGGCTTTAGCCACACATGACGCACATACGCAGCTGTGTATGAAATAAGCACGCATACCCGTCGGTTAGCTCCTTAAAGAGTTCCGAGATGCATTGGCTCATTTCTTTCCTTCTACAGTATTTGCACTTGTTTCTCCAACGTTGCAGTCCGTCAGAAGGTGGCAAGAAATCCCCCCTACTTGACTCAATATATCCAATTCTCGGCTATTAATAGTAAGATCGACAGTTCTCCAGCTTCAACCGGACTTGTAACTTCAGATATCTCACGAACCAGAGACACCATATCCACTTCTCACCTGTTCATTCAGCAGCCTCAACAGTCGATAGCCTCGTCCTTTTCTGATCAATCTGATGATCTGCAAGATACATCTCCCCACTTCTCGGGACACATCCTGAAATGCACTGCAACGCTGGTCACCCGCTTCTCTTCATGGTCCTGGGAACAACTAGTTGCATATTGTATCTGGAACAAGGACCCCCAAAGAATCCGATGAACCCTCGTCACAGCAAGCAAGCCCTATCTGCATGTATCCGTCATTGCCAGAGCTGTCAGCCTGTCACATTCGGCCCGTCGACCTGGAGACGACCTTTCGTACCACAGCCCTCTGTCTGGGCTCGCAAGATAACCTCGAAGGAGAGACAAAAGCAAGGCTGGACCGGCGCCTGTATTAATTGCCCTTTCTTCTAACTGGCCGGCTCGTCCTGAAGGGTGCGAGCCCCCTTTTCAAGCATCACCGCAGTGTAACAGGGATATTGTCCCAGCACCCCCATCTCTGGGACAGCCCATATGTCGTGCATATTAAGTTGTGCTCTGCATCTAGGAGTGATTTGAGATTTAGTGTAGCACCCTCGGCATCATTTTCGCATATGCTGACGTTGAGAGAAGTGATCCGTGTGTTGAGGCCAACGCCCCATCCCTCCCGAGCTGAAGGATGAAGTTTATGGCTGAAGCCCAACCTATCGGGTGCTTTTCAGGGCTTAGGTGCGATCTACAAGCGGCTCTCACTGCCGACATCCAACCTCTCGTTTCCAATGAATTTCCATCACACAGGTTGGAGATTCGGTCCTTTCCTTTTGGAATTGAATATAAATACCCTCTGTATTTTCTTTTCTTCCATTATTCCGACGAGTCTCAGATTGATTGCCTTCTCTTTATCTCGGCTTGGCTGACGTCCTCGGATCTATTGGTTGGCTGGATCAACAAGTTCATCTGGGTTCCAGCCCGCATCTCAAAAGTCTCAGATCTCCCGTTGTTAGTCCAGTACGTATAGACAAGGGGGCGGCAATACAATACAATACATTACACTTATTGATTTTTTGAATCACATCAAGTTTAATCAACCACGAACAATTATTTGGAATAATTCAAATAACAATCTCCTTTATCATTTCGTGAACACTGGTCACTAATCGCGGGCATTCGGCCAGTCCGAACCCTCTCCTACCTTAACGTTGCTTTTAAAACAAAACCTCCATACTCACACCCCAACAAGTACAGCCTTCTTCTTTGGACCTCGGAATTTTACCGTGTTACTGTCTAATCTCGCCCAAACGGCTAAAGATCGACAGCAGGCAGCACCTGTCATCCAGGATATTGGCGATAGTTGCTGTATGACGGGAATGCTACCTACTGCTATGTTACAAAGTCCCTTGTATTTAATCATCATGGCATTAATCGCAATCTGTAGGATCCCAATCCGTCACTAGATACTCATCACACCCATCTAGAATCTTCATACCCTCCTCATCGATCTCAAACCCCTCTACCGTCTTATTCGCCACAATCCTCTCCTTCGTCACACTCTTCGGTAACGGCACGTATCCATGCTGCAAGCTCCATCTTACCAGCAACTGCGCAGGCGTACATCCATACTTCTTACTTAATTGTACAACCTTGGGGTTCTTCATCCGTAGAGCGCGCGCGAGAGGCGCATATGCTTCGACTACTATACCGTGTTTTTGGCAGAAGGATGTAATGTCCGTTCGGGTGTTGAAGGGGTGGACTTCGATCTGGTTGACTGCTGGGATGGTTTTTGGATTCGAGTCGAGGAGTTCTTGGAGCTGCGGCAGACTTCTCGTCAGTACAAGAGATCTCTAATTTGTGTCTGCGAAGGAGAAACAAGAAGGAGAAATCTGGGATCACGCACATGCTTAACACCATAATTGCTCACCCCACCAGCCCGCACCTCCCCTTCAGCAACAGCATCCTCCACCGCCCTCCAACACTCCAACCTCTTCCCCTTCCCCCCATACGGACTATGCAACAAATACAGATCCAAATACCCCATCCCGCTCTTCCTAATACTCTCCTTAATCTTCCTCCTCGTCTCATCATACCCCCTATTCTCCTTCAACTTGGTCGTAAACCACACATCCTCCCTCTTGACCTCCGGATTCTTTTCAAGGTATTTCAAGATTGAGGATCCGACTTCTTTCTCATTGGCGTACCACTCTGCTGAGTCGACGGCGCGGTACCCGGCTTCGAGGGCGTAGGTTACGGCGTTGGAGGTTTCGCTGCCGGAGGTCATGTACACGCCGAGGTGGATTCGGGGCATGAGGACGCCGTTGTTGAGTTTGATGGGGTTAGTGGAGAGTGACATTTTTGTGGATGTGGTTGTGAATTGGCGGGGTTTGAGTGTGCTGAGGAGGCGATGGGACATTTGACGATCATGGATTTGGTGGTGTAGATACGAGGGGATTAAGAAAATGGGGGCTTGTTTCTAGGATATTTCATTTTGTTCCTGTTCCTGGAGGTCTCTCCACTTCGGTGTACAAGGAATGTTGATGACGTCGATGCATTGATTGGTGGGGTAGAATGAGGGGCATTTGAGAGCTCGAGCTGAAGAGCTCTTCATCATCCTTGGCAAATATCGAAATATACTTCCTGAAGTTTACAACTCTGTGTAATTGCACTCATGCTTTGCCAAGTCCAAGATCTAATAGACTTTAGAGAGCCAAAACTCGGAATGCCCGAACCAGCACCAATCAACCGCTTTCCCCTGCATTCTGAGAGGATCGATTTCCTACAAAGCTCTAAACTCCTCTCCAGGAGCGAGGTCCCGGTCTGATATCGCAGTTATCGGTACACCTTTTCTGTCACCTCCCATGTTTGTGATTCAGACTCAACAAGCTTCACTTCCTCAGTTCCTGGCTGAGTGGAGTTGCAGTGATTTCAAGCGAGAGCGAAACCCTTAGTTGGATCCAAAACGAGTTCTTCTCACGCTCTAATGCTACTTCTCAACTTCAACTGTCGTTTTTGGTCATGTTGAGACTATATAAGATTAGTAAGTCTTAGTTTGCTATTGATTTTACCTTCTCGGAGATGCTTAAGCGAGTATTTTGAGAGCTCTACCTTCTTAGTACAAGTGCGCACATTTTGACTTGTATATTTATTACATGTTCGTCGATTCAAGTCACTAAAGAAAGGGCCTTGGCTATTTGAAGATATTTGGATCTGATAGGGCTAAATCCTTCTAGAACTTGAAGAGGTGGGAGCATTAGCTCTTCCCCGCATGTCAACCCCGCACTGCAATACCTTGTTGACATCCGTTACCCCACGTTCCACTCGTGGATCAGCCAGGCAGTTGGACACCCGTCTCACGATGCCTCCAAATTTCTCGCTGCGTTATAATTCCGGACCATTGTTGTCGTATACTTTCCTTAACCTACACCGTGAATGCGACAGGAAGTTCGTAAACAAAGAATTCTGTAACCATTACGTCTTCAATTTTGCTTTCGAGCGCTATTATGATGCTATGGCTAAGAAAAATCATGTGCCGTGCATATTATATATGTGGATATACACTCGTGAAATGGAGAGGTTCTCGATGGAGAAAGCCCGTTGCTTACTAGCAATCGGAATCGAGTAGTTCAAGGAGGTTGTATCTCAGAGATGGAAATCGCAAACGGTAAGATACGCAAGGTAAGCATAGGAGCCCTCTCATACCTCAGCTACGTACAACATCATGTAACGTTAATGATACATGGGCAGTGACCCCGGCGCCTATCACAAGCAAGGCTCGGGTCATACTTGATGTCTACCCGGACGATCAGTCCAACATAGCTACACCCCTCCCCAAGTTCCCCTCATTCCCTCAAGATTGTGATTCGCTCAATGCTGTACCAAGTCCTTGCGACTGAATCGTATTCGTGAGGAGAGCAGATGCAAGTCTCGTTTCCGGTGTAGTTTGGGCCGAGTATGGACCCGAGCAAAGCAGGCACAGTTGTTGGCATAGGTATGGCCTGTTCCGGTTGTGTAGCGTGAGCTTTGCTCTGCAGAATAGATTGAACTTTTACTTAAACTAGTGGTATATAAAGCTTCATGGATCTGCATTCCGAGCTATTATCACATATCAGAAGACGCTCTCTGTCCAACTGTCAGCTTCAACTCGATTAGCAATCTCATCATGAGCCAACCAGCTGCGGTACCCAGCCAGTCCGAGAAGCCTACGCAGGCTCACCTCGAGGACATGTCTATACAGCCTCAGGACGATCCTGACGCCAAAGTCGACGGATATGATAGCTATGGTCTAGTGAAGTCTAGGTACGATGAACTGTCTATCCCCCGCACTGTGTGGGTCTTTAGGCGTGTCGTCCTGGTTTCATTAGCTGTCTACACAGGTTATGTCTGCGAAGGTTTTGAGGTAAGTGGGTAGAGCTCTGTGGTGACCAAAGGGGGATGATATGTGTAGATGCTGACTTGTCGTGTCTGTGGGACAGCTTGGAGCTGGAGGCAGTGTCGTTGCAAACAAGGGTTTTATTAGTATGTTTTCCCTTGCCCTTCCGTTCCATTGATTTCGGAAACCTCGATTTGGCATAGCTCCTGATCACCGATCCTGACGGGGTCCAACTTTTAAATACTGATTCGAGGAACAGAGGAGTTTGGTACCACTGGTGGCGCTGGGGTTAGAGCACTTGATCCTCCCTGGTGTGAGCACGTTTTCTTCCACAAACACACCCAATGCTAACGATTGAAAGTATCCACTTGGAGTGCTCTTTTGGTATTCCTACTATTCACCAGAAGAATTCCCCTGCTGATTGGTTCAGAATGTCGGCCAGATCATCACTTTCACTTACATCTCTTGGTACGCATACCTCTGTACCGGTTTACAGACTGTAGCTAATGTGCAATAGGTTCGCAGATCGTTATGGTCGTAAGGCTTCGTTCTACCTTGCTTGGATTTGGCTCGTCGTTGTAAGCGATTGATAGGGTAATAGCATGAACGAGGAGGGCTCGTTAACATATCTAGGGTTGCGTTTTCCTCAACACAGCTAAAAGTCCGTCCGTTTGGGTGAGTCACTCCATTGCTTCCTACAATCGATATGTTACTTGCTAATGTATCATATAGGCACTGGCAAAGCTTTGCAATGGTGCAGGTATCGGTATACTTCAGTACGCTCTGACCTTGCCCAAGCATTTCCCAACTCTTTTCTGACCTTGCACAGAGTTACATGCCAAGTCTACATCATGGAGATCTGCCCCAACAGAATCCGAGGTGGTATGATCACTTTCTCGTCGGTTTGGTACGTTCCACTCCTTCACAGCCTGCTCGATTTTTACCTGCTGATGTCCCACAAGGAATAACATTGGCGGCATCGTCACCTCCGTAATGATGCAACAACTCAACCAAAAACACCCCGACAACTACCTCCTAGCAATGCGCATTCTCTGGATCCCCATCGGGATAATGATCGTGTTTTGGATCTTCATTCCGGAATCTCCTTGGTTCCATGCTCGACGCGGTAATAAGGAGAAAGCTATGAAGAGCATGAGACAGCTGTATAGTGGTGTTGACGAGTATGACTTTGAAGAAGAGTATGGCATTATTGCGAGAACGATTGAGCATGAGAAGTCGCAGCTGGAGGATGAGCCGAGATTCATACATGTTTTCCAGGGTCTTAACCTTGTGGGTCAATTTATTTCGTTTGAGATAGGGGAGAGTGCTGATGGCATGCTAGAAACGTACACTTACTGTCATGGTACTTGCGGTATGCCAACAACTCGCTGGTTTGGCCATCATTAGTACTTATTCAACATGTATGTCATCCATGTTTACAACCCCCACGACACCATACTAATCTGATCTTAAAGACTTTTTCTCTCTTGCTGGCCTTGAGGATCCTTTTCTCGGAACAGTCATTCTCTCGTGAGTCCACTTTCCCAAAACATGCTTTTCTCTCTGTCCACGAGGCGGCTAATTCTATTCTAGCTGCTGCAATCTCCTTGCCGTCATTCTCTGGTCCTTGAGTACCGACAAGATTGGTCGTCGTCTGATCATCAATTGTTGCCAGACATTTGTCTGTGCCATTCTCTTCGTTGTAGGTGGACTGCACTGGACGGGAGCAACATCCGGGAATACTGCGGCTGCTACTGGCCTTGTAAGTTTCCCAAGATCAGCTGCTGCAATTTCCTCCTTAAATTTCGGACTGATGTATGCTATAGCTGGTAATTTGCTGTTTCTGGACTTTCTCGTTCCAACTCATCGCCATGTCGTACTACCTCTACTCGGCTGAGCTTCCCTCTGCGCTTCTACGAAGTATGTTCAACGTCCCATTTCTATCTTTCCCTCTTGCGAGAGATGACCAAGTAAGTAACCGTACATAGTCAAAACGGGACCTGTGACTTTCTTCTCGAACTCCATTATGGGCATAGCTACATGGTCAGTAACCCTCCGCTCAACTCTTTTGACAGAAAGTCCTACTAATTACTTTTTTCCACAGCTACGCAACACCGCCAATGCTCCTCTCACTCAGTCTCAAAACTGGCTTCGTATACGGCGCTTTCTCCGTTCCAATATGCATCATCATGTGGCTCTACCTGCCTGAGACGAAAGGGTAAGTCTTCTTCACCTAGCTTAGTCAAACAAAGCCTGGACAAGGAAACAAAATATAACCCACATCGATCCACCGTACTGTATGAACGTGACTGGCTGGCTGACTTCCCTTTCTTCGCGCAGCCGTTCCGCAGCCGAGATTGATGAGCTGTACGAACGCAAGATTCCGGCTTGGAGGTGGGAGAAGACCGTCACCGCGGCCGAAGAACAAATGCAACTTGTGGTACAAGTTAAGGGCGCTGTGAGGGACGCGAAGGGAGAGAAGGTGTAGCCCAGGGTTCGTGGGTCCATTGATCGTCGTATTTTGGATTGAAGACATATGTTTGTTGCCTGAGAAGAGTCTGCTGCGCTACCGAGATTTGATGAGGAGCGGGTGGTATTTGGAAATCATTGATACTTTAAAGCGCCGCGACGACTTCAGGTATTTGCATGTGGTGTTTACTCCCAACTGTTGTTGAAGGTGCTAAAGCTAAGTCAAGCAACTTTCAACACCTCGATATCATTTTAATCAGAATTTTCGTTTGACCGTCTGAATGTGAAGTATGTGCGGGTGTAGCCACGTTTGATGGATTCCAAGTCGTACACAAGATGACAGGAGCACACTGCTTGGACAACAAGAAGCAGCTTGAGCTGTCGACGACGGCATACCTCTATGCTAATCGGCATTGTGAGTAGTAAGTACTAAGGACCTGTGTCCTCGTACACCTTACAATCTCGATCTCCGCTCTCAGGGACCGTGGCGAGTGATGTTTCCCACCCCAAGCTCAGTTGATGTGGGCAACAACAACACTCCAAGAATTTAAGCGAGAAAGATGCAGATCTCCATTCGGCTTTTCGGACATTCGAGAAGTGCACGATATTGCTTACATGAAGCTGGAAGAAGTGACACAAGATCAACAGCCTATAAGCAACCGAGAATCGTATCCTCTCCAACGATCCTTCCCATGTAGATTATTGCCTGCCGCCAGGCTGGTATCGCTTCGATCATCGATCTGGTCCGATCACGCACCAGACCACAGTACAAAAGGATTCAATCCCACACATCATTCTCCATAGCTTCGCTCTCTCAAGATGCAATTCAAGATGAAAGAATTATCCACAGCCCTTCTGGCGCTCTTGTCACCTCAAACTGCCAGTGAACAGACTTCAACCTCTGTATCCATCTACCAGGGTGCAATCACCAGCAACGCGGCCACACTTAACAGTATCTCCCAACAAGCAGCAAGCAGCAGCGCAGTACAGCGCGCGAGCTTGGTCTGTAAAGCCAGTGAGATCGTCCTCGGATCTGAGTCCGTAATTTCGAAGAACGATACTTTGTATCAGCAAGAGAAGAATCAGCCTTGGTATGAATTCTCTCCAGCTCCATGTCCTCGATTATAAGTAGATCGGTAACTAAATACGCAGGTCTACAACATGTTGGCTCCCGGCTGCATGCTTCATCAAACCAATAAGTGTACTGGAAGTTCAACTGACACTCAGAATCATCACAATTCTGCAATCAAGATTCGCTGTTCGCACTGTCGGACACAATCCCAATCCTGGATTCAGCAGTGTAGACGAGTCGGGCGTGGTGATTGATCTCAGGCATTTGAATAGCGTGGTTCTAGCGCCTGAACGAGATGTTGTCTCCGTTGGACCAGGCGCGACGTGGGGAGAGGTATACGACGTTCTTGAGAAAGAGGAGTTGACTGTTGTTGGTGGACGGGTGTCTGAAGTTGGTGTTGGAGGATTGTTGTTGGGTGGTGGGATGTCGCATTTCTCGAATCGATGGGGGATGGCCTTTGATAATGTGAAGAATTTTGAGGTGAGATAGAGGTGCAGAAAAAAGGGTTTGAAAATTGTTGATGATTTATGTAGGTTGTTCTCGCAAACTCGGAGGTCGTCAATGCAAATGCGAACGAGAACCAAGATCTCTTCCGGGCTTTGAAAGGAGGCGGACCGAACTTCGGGATTGTCACTAGATTCGACCTGTACACGCACCCAGACTACAAGGTCTGGTATACGTTCAAGATGTACAGCGCCAAGGAATCTGAACGTGTCTTGAAAGCCACTGTTGAAGTGCAAAAGGCTATGGAGACCGATGATCGTATTGGTTTCTTCCTCACTTGTACAGGAGACTTCTTCGTGGCAGGCATGTTGTACCTGGGATGGACAGCTTCGCCAGTGACTGCTTTCAAGACGTTCGATGAGATCACGCCAGTGATGGTTACCGTGCCAGAGACAAATGGGACAGCATCTTCAGTTGCGGCAGCTGTGAGCATGAATGAGGCTGCAAAGTATGTTCTGCCTATCATTGATTTGAAAAGGCTGACCAAGATTCAAGACGCGAAAGTGGCACCTTGACTGTTCTTCCAGATATAGATTTTTATCTGGAATTGCAGTCCATTCTGCAGGGGATTAAGAGCTCCGCAGTCACGTCCGACTCGTACTCTCTAGTTTTTACCTACCAGCCAGTTGCGAAAGCTTCTGTCAGGGAAGGTAATTCCTTGAATGTCTCCCCTGTGAGTCAAGCATGTAAGCTCCACCAACTTGCTATCGACCCAGAAGACTACTGAAGTTTTCTCGTAGGGCTAGCAATAGCAGTGACATGTACAGAAGAATCCGAAAATGAGCTAGCACGAAAACAGATAAGACAGTTGATCTCGGGGATCGAAGACGCAGCCGAAGCTCATGCGCTCGACCTGGACTTCAAGTTCATGAACGATGCTTCTTACATCCAGTCCCCGCTGCGAAGCTATAGCCATGAGAGCTTAGAGCATCTACAAGCCACTGGACAGAAATGGGATCCGAAAAGCGTTTTCCAACGACTTCAAAATGGCGGTTTCTTGCTTTCCAAGGCATGACTTCGTAGCGCTTAGTGCTCCAGATCAACTGTGTGCAAAGTATTAAAACATAAGATTTCTTAGCTCTTGACACCGTTGCTGGTACAGCATACCACCAATTGTTCTTGATGGAGCCGGTCTTCCTGAGGCTTCCCCTATCTGCATTGTAGGACAGAAATGCCTTGAGCAATCTGGTGTTTGAGAATATAGCTCAAATGTGATATATGGAGAAAACAGAACAGCCGCTGAGTGACCTGAAATTTGCAAGCAAACATGTCTGCCTGAACGAAGACTCACTAGTCTCCATAAGGATCAATTTATGGCTATTGGAGAGAATAACCTTTTGGGCTATAGAGAGTAATGATGCCCAATCGCCGAGACCTTGTGCCCTGTCAGTGCAGATATATCAGGAGTACCTAACGTGACGGCTGGAAGTTTAGCCTCGTCTTAAGAATCGAATCGCAGAGCGATCCTCAACAGGACAAGTCGAAAGTAAGACATAGATCAACAGATACGTGTTCCATTATGAATGCCAAAGTTAATGAATACATTGTTGTGGGGATCTCCAAGATCTTCAGGAACAAAATCCTGAGGGACCACAGCCCCAGCCTCCCGGCTGGGCGAGCGGCAGTAGCCCGTCGGGCGGTGAGGCGGCAGAATCACATTAGCGAGGATCGCCAACTTTCCCGGGCGCATTGTTGACCTTGGAAAAACAAACAATACCGAGCCCTCTCCGCCGGATTGATGACGCCGCTTTCCAAGTGGAAACTCAAACTTGTAAGTTACGAGACACATCCAATTTCCAAGGTCTCCGCTGTCCTTGGATCCCGCCAGCGCAACCTTGGAAGCTGGATGATGTCGTGTTGGTCCCACCCCCAGCCACCCCGCTTGATTTCTTCCCAGCCTCCTGCATCTCATCTGCGGGAGGTACTTCTAACCCTGCGGGCAGCTGCATCTGCAAAATTCTAGACCATATCAAACGCCTCTTGTACATTACTCACTATTCTGCATTCCCACATCCCTCGACCCTTATCGCATTGTCCTTATCCACACCGCCGGGAATCGAATCAAACACAAAGGATTGGCGAAGACAACAGTCTGCCACCTTTCTTGTATATTTGAGCGATTTCCTTCCTTCTCTGTACAATACCATTCTTCATTTACATAATGTTTTCGAGATCGATATTCGTCCTTGCAGCTTCGATCTGTGAGCTTGCTGCTGCTCAAACATACTCCTCCTGCAATCCTCTATACACATGTAAGTCTTCCATGCCAGACCGTAATCACCGAGTCCTATACTGATATGCAACTAGCCGGCTGTCCTGCGAACACAGCACTTGGGAAAGCTATCAGCGTCGACTTCACGAAAGGCGAGGTCAACTCCTTCACCGCCATTGGCAATCCTACCTACGACTCGAGCGGCGTACACTTTACAGTCTCAGGCAGCGGAGATGCTCCCCAACTAGCCAGCGTATTCTACATCATGTTCGGGAAGGTTCAGATTACAATGAAGTCGGCTCCTGGAGCAGGTATCGTTAGCACACTGGTGCTGCAATCGGATACACTCGACGAGATCGACATGGAATGGCTGGGAGCAGACGACTCCGAGGTTCAAACAAATTACTTCGGAAAGGGAGACGTTACGACTTACAATCGTGGAGCCTTTAATCCTGCGCCAAACAACCAAGGAGAATTTATCACATACACAATCGACTGGACTGCCGAACAAATTAAATGGTCTGTTGGCAATACCGTGGTTCGAGTCCTTACTCCAGCCACGGCAGATACAAATCAGTACCCACAATCACCCATGCAGATCAAGTTTGGTTCATGGTCAGGAGGAGATTCTTCGAACCCATCTGGTACGATATCCTGGGCTCGAGGACCGACAGACTATTCCAAAGGGCCATTCACAATGACCGTCCAGTCAATTGCCGTAACCGACTATTCGACTGGAACGCAATATAAATATGGTGACACCAGCGGTAACTGGGAGTCCATTCAAGCAGTCGGTGGTAAAGTCAACGGAAATTCTGGTGCGGCCGGATCTCCAATAGCCACAGCAGACGTTCCAGCCGTGACTTCTGCATCACCATCTATTCCAGCAGGCTTGGGAGATAATCACGGATCTACAGCACATCAAACTGGCTGGCCATGGGTGGCAACTACAACTCTCTCAACAGTGACTTCCGTGCCCACCGTTGCCGGAATACCAGATGGATGGATCATTACCTCATCCGGAAAAATACAGCCTGCAAATTCTGCGGCAGTACGTATGTCCTAAATCCCTCCCCTTGTCTCGCGTATTCGAGCTTTTTGTCATCACATACTAACGAGTCACAGACGTTACCAATATCAACCCCTTTCTCTTCAGTGGGCCCCTCGCCCTCGCCATTATATCCGCCTATTGGAGGTGGCCTTGATGTGTCCACGGGATTCGACGACCGTGGATTTCCAACTACCTACACACGCCAACATGGCTGGCAGACGATGCCGAAAAGCTACGACGAGCAAGGCTTTTTGATCACGGGTGCTCCAACGGCGACGGCTGTAGGCCAAGGAGAGGAGACGCCTTGTTTTGGGCGAAACTGTGGGAATGCTGCAAAGGTTGTGGGCACAAGCAGTTCAAAAGCAGGGGGTGTTCAGCAAAGCCCGGCGTGGCGGAGTGCTGCTTTCTTGGGAGCAGTGGCTGCGCTGCTGGAGAGACTATTGCTTTGAATGGACTTCGTGGTCATGTGCTCACGACTCTTGCTTTGGAGGATGGAGTACGGGATGGGACTAGGGCTGGAAAATGGAAATTGGGAAATAGGATATGAAATTGGTCGAGCATTTACGAAATGATGATACATGATGGACATGACTAAGTAGATATCCAGGGAACAGCTGATGCGAATCCTTAATTTGAGCAACTTTTTACATACGATTCTTTCGATTGTGAGCTGATCAGACAGGGCCAGCAAGTTGGCCAGTGTAAAAGTAATATACGAGACTAAGCGATGACGGTGCCCACGCGGATTGCCTTTACTGTACCAACTTGGTTCCCGCAGCTAGACACTAATAGTAGGCTTGTCGTCAAAGTCACCACAATGACCGAATACATTAAAGATTATTCACTCAGGAAGAGGACTGCAATCGACTGAAACACCCTTTGCTACCTACAGTTTCTGGCCTCTTGTCGAAGCAATGGCCGCTCTTTTGGAGCTGCCTCGTGAGATGATTCTCCATATTGCACAATTTCTATCAGCTGCTTCTGCAGCCACTTTTACACACTGTTGCCATGCGGTGCTTCATACACTTGGAACACAATACTGGCAAGCAATCCGGAATACCAACCAGAGACAAGAGCTTGAGAAATTTCTACGCCTCTTGGAGATCGATCTTTCGGATCATGTACTTTGCTCTCACTGCGTTGTACTCCATCGCATTGGGGGTGTTAAGCACAAAACCGAAGATTGCTACGCATCAGAATTATTCGCAGGCGTCTATGTTTACATTCACCAAAACCTTACATTCATTGATATGGCAGCTATGATGAAGCTTTACCGCCAGGGCCTGGACTACAACCGATTCTTGGAACGATTCACCTGCAAAATCACAGGAACCCGAGATAATGCTCCATATCAGTTCTCATCACAAGCAAAGATTATTAACGGATCTTTACTCCTCAGAGTACAAGAGTCACTATGGTATCCTCATGGCGATCCCATAATAGTACCAATGACGGCTCGCATTGCCATATGTCATCACGTCGGCATCCCCGGCCTGAGCTTCGACGCCCGTCTCCCAGACTATGCGCCATGCACACTCGAGCACGACCACGACCATGACCACGAGACACAGCAGTGTATTCAAAGTACCGGGACTAGACAGTGCGTATACTGCCCGACTGAATTCCAGATCGAGCTGCGAGACTGCGCCGACTCAGAAGTTGAGCTTGTGATTACGAAGTGGTTGGATCTCGGGGAGGGACGAACGGTGTTGGATCCGAAATGGTGGAGTAGGCTGTCCACTAGGTATACTGATCATGAACTTTTTGCTGGGATGAGAGGTGTTTATAAAGAGGATGTTGATAATAGGTTGCCTGTTCCGTCGGAGCTGGTTTCTATCCGTGATTTATTTGAGAATGGGGAGGACTTGCAGATGAGGCGCAGGAGAGGAGGTGAGCAATCTGGGCTTTTGGAACTCTCTAATCCGTTGCGGTGTTGGTCTTGGATAGGTACTAGATTTCGTACAGGGAGGCGATAACTTGTGAGATATTCGAAGTGACGGGGAATGCCTGGGTTGATATACCCTCTGGCGCATGAAATGTATGGCAACAAAGAATTTATCTTCTTCTTGAATACAGCAAAAGCCATGGTGTGGACCTATGGTTTGAGATTTGGTGGCACAGAATCTGCAAATCTAGAAATTGCCATACTGCTACCTTGATTGATAAGAAAGATCTTTCTTTGGCTTCGGATTTAGCGAGAATGATTGTTTCAAGTTGTAAACAAATGCTTTGTGGAGCCGAGAACAGCAGCAGCAGCCCTTTTGAAAGGAAACTATTCTCGGCGACTTACCTACCTGCCTTTCCATACCAATTTACTCGAGCTGTTCCAGTAAAGCCTACAATAAAGGTTCACAACTAGTCAGAAGTATCGCAATTGCTCAACGATGTTAGCCTTGCTCCATATCAATAGTGGATACAAGACCATCAAAACAAGAATATCTAGGATGCTATTTGACGGAAACTGGCAAGACTGGACTCCTTTTGCGCCTTGCAGGCAGGCGATGACTAGAAGATATGATGCTAGAAACAGATTCTATGTTATGGAGATTTTCTGGACCATCAAGAATTCTAAGTCGCGTCAACGAGATCCATCAGACTGCACTCTCAAGAGTCTCCTCTTGCTCTTTTTTTGGAGCCGCTGAGAAGATGCCTCGTCCGCCCGTGGGATCATGGCCATCTTGCCTAGCAGCAGCAGCAGAAACAGCCGCATCAACCTCTTGTTAATAGTCAGCACTTAATTCCAGGACATGTTGAAAGAAATCTGCCAAGAAACCACATACCTTCATACTCCTCATTCGTACTCGCCCATCTCCACAGTTTCTCCCTCCGAAACTCCTCATAATCCCACTCCGCCTTCTCCAACCGCTCCTCCGGCGCCGTAAAGATATACGTCTCTGTCTCTCTCTCCTCACCCTCTACCTCCTTGTCCCCATCCTGCACCAACAGCTTCACGGTAACCTTCACTCTCGTGTACTCGTCTCCTTCGAAGATGTCCAGGCGGAACATGTCTAGGTCCGAGAGGCCGGTGACGTAGACTCCGCGGACGGAGTGGCCTTCCTGGGGGGTGACGCCTGGGTAGTCGTCCCCGAGGACTTTGTGCCGGCAGTGGTTGTGGAGGATGGCTGGGGTGCGGGTGAGGTTTGCGGCGAGGATGGTGGTTACGGGGGTGACTTTTTCGTCGCCGTAGATGACGCGGTAGAGGACTTCGCGGGCCATCTGTTGGCTTGTTTATGAGTGGTCTTCATTGCAATATAGCTCGATGTGGGAGGGAGGTATAACGTACCAAGGTGCCGTAGAAGAAGGCTGAATTGTCCCCCATTTTTGATGTTAAGCAACGATTTCCAGATAATTTTATAGATCCAGAATCGATTATGCTCCTGCTGAAATCACATTCTCAATTTGGCAGAGCTTGGTCTATATCATGGCGAAGGTCTTTGTCGTGTATGAAAGAGCTGTGTTTCTTCTTCAGGACATGGAAGCCGACAGGAAAGATAAAGTCGATCATTCATTCCGATAGTGATTGAGCCAATCAGCTTTCAGAAGCAAGCATGCAGCCATCGGCATGCAGAGCCTACCGAATTGAAGAATTGATTTCTGAAAAAAGTTTCATGTCTACAAATCCTAAAATCCGATTGAAGCTCTTGGAGATATTTGCAACTTTTGGCTGGCATAGCCATAGAAACATGGAGGGAGGTTGGGAAATAGAAGGCTTATCTTATCGGGACCGAGGTCAATAAACACCCCATCTTACCCCCTGAAAATGCCATCAAAACCAAGGCTGAGACCTCGCCTACCCGCTCACTTGGCAAAAGCTTCTCTCCTTCCCAATCAATAACCCACGATATCCCCCAATAGTATGCACCGTTAGATCATGGTATCTTCACCGAAGATCCCACGCGTCGAATCCCTGGCCCAGGAAGCAGGATTGCGGTACCTTACAGTTCGCACTCAGCTCAATGGGGAAGGTCAATCACGGCTTGGCGCTACACGTGCAGGTATCGTGGCCATCAAATGGTGATAACGGATCAACGCTGCGGAGGTCGCCACTAATGTATCCTTGAAGACGGCTGATTCCCTGGGAAGGAGCTGTGGGAATTTTTGACCCTGCCCAGCTTTAAAAGAAGTCTTGGAACCCCTTGGCTTGTCTTTTCAATGGTACTCTCCATCAAGGTCCTTTGCTTGACCAAGAATCGCCCAGTCTTTTATCCTAGCTGAACTTCTACCGAAAAGAAGCATTAGCCAAGATGAGATCCTCGACTATCCTCGCCTTAGCTGCAGCTGTCAGATCTGCAGTTGCGTGTGATTCGTGTTATGGCCCCTCTTCTGAGGTTGGCCCAGGATCCAGCCTGAGTCTCAGGACAGTACTGTCAATCCAAGAGCGCCTCTGGAATGGGGTCAATTGAATTTCTTGCATACAGTATGTTATACTTGAGAGGAGAACGCTGCTGCTATCCCACTCTTGCATATGAATCTGAAGCTGACGATGATAGACTGATACACACGGTTGGCTTGAAGGACATCTCAAAGAGCAGAACTATGGTGCTGATGTATGTTGGTCCTATTCACATCTTGCTTCTATCAAGGAACCCATACTAGTCTGCATTTTAAAAGCCTTTAAATTCAATCTCATATGCTTAATAAGCCGCGAACTTCCCTACTAACTTCGTTACCTACAGTGGGGAGATTTCGTGTCTTTCCAGCGACACATGAAGCAGAAAGCTGGGAATCTTGCCGTTGATCTGTTGGTCGTGGACACAGGTATAAATACCGCCACAACGTGCATGTCCGAAACTAACTTTTCACAGGCGACCTTCACGATGGAGCTGGATTGAGTGATGCTGTCTTGCCAAATGGCGTTCTCTCAAATCCTATCTTCGATGAGATTGATTACGATGTTCTCACCATTGGTAGGCCAACACTTGATGTATTTGGAAATGTTCTAATGATATTCAGGAAACCACGAGTTATATGTCTCCGAGATTGCTTATGAGCAGTAAGTCTTTCCCTATCGCTCATCTGGGATCGCTTGCTTACACATCTACCAGCTTCTACAACTTCAGCAAGGTGTGGGGAGAGAAGTATGTGACAAGTAATGTCCAAATTCTCAATCCAGCAACTGGCACTTTTGACTACATCGGCGCCAAGTATCGGTACTTCTCAACAGCCCATGGTAAGTACATTCATTCCATGACCTTCCCAGGCTCGAAGCATCACCTGACATACAACCAAGGTCTTCGCATCATGACTTTCGGAGTCCTATTCGATTTCACCGGAAACTCCAATGTGTCCAAGGTGATTAAAGCTGCAGACATGGTGAAGCAACAGTGGTTCCTTGACGCGGTCAACTATGATCAGCCTATCGACCTCTTCCTCTTGGTTGGCCACAACCCAGTTGATAGATCTGATTATTCAAATACTCTTGGACTCGTTCATTCTACGATTCGTGCTCTACGTCCCGATATACCCATTCAAGCATTCGGAGGACACTCTCATATCCGAGACTTCAAGGTGTATGACGACAAGAGCACAGCACTTGAGTCTGGTACGTGGACTATTCGAGCAATATAAAGCTTGGCTAATTGCTTTCAGGACGCTACTGTGAAACTCTTGGCTGGGTCTCAAGCGGCATTAAGTCCTCCAGCTATACCGGTCTGATGAAACCACGTGGCGTCGCCAATCCATCAAGACCTGCCACCAACACATCGACATCCGGTCTCGTCTATTCGCGCAGATACCTCGACTGGAATCGAAGGACCTTTGAATACCATGCTACTAACTCTCAAGCAAGCACTTTTGACTACCATAGCGGCTTGAGAGTTTCAAGTGACATTACCAAGGTTCGAACAAAGCTCAACCTCACATCTTTGTATGGTTGTGCGCCAGCAACTTATTGCGAATCATGCAAGCCCTTCGGTTCAGAAGGAAACATCTTCACTTTGATCCCTATCGCGCTTGGCGTAACTGTGATCAACGCATCTCGATCCGACGTCGCACGCTACATCATCGTCAACTCCGGTAGCATCAGATTCGACCTCGTCAAAGGCCCCTTCACCTACGACGATTCTTTCATCGTCAGTCCCTTCAACGACGCCTTCCAATACATCCCAAACGTACCCTACGATATGGCCCGCAAGGTCCTCGCTGGGCTCAACGGCGCCGTCTTGCCAGATAAGCGAGGCGAAGGTCTTGTTTACGGCTCTATGCCACAGGTCAAAGACTCGTGCATTGACCCAACGATAAGTCTTATCACTGGCACTGGCAGCGAGCTCAAAACTCGCGGGATACATCGCCGCCAAACAGTCGCAACAACACCTGGCTATGTGACGACCGATGATTTCGGCACCGATGGCGATGACACACCACATACCAAGATCCCATCGTATCGACAGCCAAACTACATTCAAGGCAACGCGTCTTTCCCAGCTGACGGCTCTAACCCCGATGTTGTCGACGTAGTCTTCTTCGACTATTTTGCCAGCACCGTGGTGAAAGTCCTGAATGGATTTGGGGCGAAGTATACGCTGGCTGATGTGACATATTATGTGGATAAGAGTTATACGGCACAGAATTACCTACCCGATTATGCGAAGAAGGAGTGGCAAGCGAATGTGCCGAATTGTCCCGTTGGGGAGGGTATTGGGTATGATGAGTAGATCTAGGGCAGACTGCCCAGAGATGAAGATAGACGGGGAGGTGACGGATTGTAAATTTGGAAACCATTTTCCAACGCTGGACTGACTGGCCTGAAAAGTTATATCTATCTACCTCTGATAAAATGATAATGCAATTGATGGACTGCTCGCGGGGCTGTTGATCTATCGTTCACAAGTGCTTTACCACCGTAATCTCACGAACTGTCTCTGAGATATTGACACTAAACCATGCTTCATACACCTTAGTAAGGCTACAGAATAAATCAATGGAATGAAAGTAGAAGGGTGAGTGCAGCTTTGGCATACGCATTCAGTGCGTGAGTGCATCTCGATGCGACGTGACGAATACTGTAGGCACTGAAAGGCTGAAGAATAACCTTAATTTCAGTGCTAACTTTAACGCACCTAGCTCAAATTTAGTGTGTGAACCAGTGCTACGCGAATGGCCCAATCTCGATTCTAGACCCTGCCTGACCCGAGCCGCTTCAGTAGCTTGAACCCCTGAATGTGTCCCCTTTCACTAACTCGCTTCCCTATCGAGATTTGCTTACCACAAAAAGATAAGCAGCAGTCAGCCACATGCTTGAATCCATGGACCAGATCGCGGAAGATGGGAAGCCTTTTCAATAATTTGGGTCTAGTAGCCAAGAGCGCCGACTTGGCTGAACTTTGCTGCTGCTCCTCGTCGCCATTTATATACAGGCCTCCCTTTCCCTTTGCGAGGAAGATGACATTCTGTCTTGCGCCTCAGCCCTACGTGCACGATTCCTACCCGTTCTGTAATCAAAGACTCCCTTTCTCGTACAGATAGCGCCATCTCTCGCATGTCATAGTCAGTCAATTGTCTTGTTCACAATGAAGCCATTTGGGCGATAACCTCGGTCAATAACCACCAAGATGTTTGCACCCCGCCGTGTCGGATTTGCCTTAATTGGCGCTGTGGTGTTCATTCTGTACGGACTGTGGTTCACTTCAAAAGGAGATCCTCTAGGCCCCCCGGCGCCAATTGACTCGAAACAAACATTTTCCACAGAGCCGATACCAGACCAGCAATTTTCCCCGAACATCACAGATGCACTCCCGCTGGAGGAATGGGAGATTGAGGGACACGATGATCTATCGCCTCTTTGTCGGCAAACCGAATGGACGGAGGGCCTCTGGCTTCACTGCCACAGCTATTGCGGGCCGAACAAGACATCTGTCTGCGGAGGACTCAACAATGCGCGGAATCGGATCCAGACTTGTCTACGACTGGCGATAGACGCAGGTGCGGGTCTTATCCTTCCTTCGGCGACAGAGAGAGATGAGGGGCATTTGGTGGAGACGAATGGCGCTGGACGGGTGTGTCCAGAAGTGTATTGGAATATCGATTATCTGCAGACGTCGTTGCGGGAGCAGTGTCCTCAGCTGAAGTTGCGGATGTGTGATGATCGGAGTGGGATTAAGCATGTTGTTGAGATGCCGGAAAGGCATTATTTGCATGCAGCACATTCGAATGGGACGTTTCGACAATTTGTTCAGGAAACGTTCGATCAGGGACCGCTCAATTTGACGGATGTTAGTGCCAAGAATCCTGCGGTGGTAAATTTTGGGGACTCGTTTATTGGGTGGGATTACAAGAAATCTGGAGAGGTGAGTGATCGAGCTTTCTGCCTGTGAGGATTTCGTGTTGAGTCTCCTGAGCCATGATTGTCTTGGGATGGCTCCGCGGAATACGAGCACGGCATATGGTACTTAGAGGAACGAAACTGACATGTAATCTACCATAGCTTATGACTTTGCGAAAAGCACTGTTCAAAGTGATCAAGTTCAATCAAAGCCTACTGGATATGAGCGCCAAGATAGGTCACCATCCAAAGTTGAACGATGGTAAATATATTGGAGTGCATCTTCGTGGAGAGGATGACTGGCCTGATGGATTTGGAACAGCCGCGGACCAGATACGGTTTTACACTGCGGAGATCCAGCGCATACAGAAGTCAGTGTCATACAATATAACGACTGTATATGTCAGCGTAAGTCTCCCAACAATTTTTCCAAGCTTCTTTTGCTCACAATGCCAATAGTGCGGCGACGAAGGCGCCATCCAGCGATTCAGGAATATCCTGAAGCCACTGGGCTTCACAGTAGAATCAAAATCCACCCTACTAGCCTCCTCAAACGGGACACTCGCTCAAGTCGAATCGCTACCATTCGACCAGAAAGCAATCGTTGAGTATCAGACTCTTGTCGATGCTCGGTTCTGGATGGGACTCATCATGTCTTCGATGTCATCTCTCATCGCCTATGCAAGGTCGATCGATAATGAAGAGGATTTCTTCTCGGCATATGTATTTCCGGGTAGTACTCGGAATGGGGCTGAGAGGGCGTATCCGGCTGTTCCTGATATGAGGGGGAATGGGAATACTAAGTTGATGGTGGTAAATGGGGTTGATATCATGGATTCGTTTCCGTGATGTGGATGCATTTCCACTCGTGTATATTTGTGATGTTGCATGGTGTTTAGGAGTTCTGTGTCTGGATGAAGTAGATATTTAGACAGCCTATCTAGATATGTAAAATGCAAATTCCATTGTAGATAATATTTTGCCAGCTTAAAACTTATGATCCTCATCTGTACGCTTCATCATATTTGAGGGAACTGTGAGCACTGAATCAATGGATAATATTCTTCTAGATGTAAACAATACGAACTCTTTTAAACGATGTAGATCATTCTCCTGGACAAACAACAAACATCCTGAGTCCGGGCTCGGGCTCGGTCCGGACATAACAACCTGAATGCGGAGTTCGCGTCCCCAGTTCCATTCCGCATGTATTGGCGAACCCCTGCTCAATGACGCGGACCAACCAACATCAGATAAGATTTAAAGATCAAAAGCGACCTGCAAGATCCAACACCATGGACAGCATTTCAATTCCTCTACAGCGCTCATGTTCCTTCGACCCATAGCCAGGTCACCATGGCGGATTCGTCACCTATCTCTTCCTCTCCAAGCGCAAGTCCAAAGCTGCAGAACCAGAAGCATACACAATAACACCCCGCCACTCTTCCCAACCATCCCAACATGTCCCTCGCCGTCATGCTCCTGTGCGGAGATGCCCGCTCTGCCGGAAGGTCTCCCAATTGATCACTCGAAGCCGCTGAATGGGACGATGGCGCCGTATGCGGAGCAAGTGCTGATTTGTACGGGCAAGGACGATTGGATGTCGAAGATTGAAGATGAGAATTCGGGGGATAATCTGGCGGCGGATATTAAGGAGTTGATGGGTAGGGGAGGGGTGTTTGCCGATGTATGTTGATTCCCTTGAATAACAATGCCAATATACTCTCTTCTACATCAGGCTTTTGATTGTTTGGAATGTTATATTGACAGGTGGAATACAGCCCTACCACCACGTCTCCATAACCAACTCCTCCTTCCCATCCACCACCTCTCCTCCCCGACCGGGCGTCCAAGTCCAAAGTACGTCCGCCTACCTCCTCCCCAGCTTCAAGTACATCCCGTTCCTCCCCCGCGTATCCTTCGATTCCGTCCAAGCCCTTGTGAAAGGCTACCTCCTCCCCACCAAGCTGCACCCCGCGCACGAGAACCTCTCGCCGATACATAAGGACCGCTTGTTGCGCAGTGAGAACCAGAGGAGGCTGCTTTATGGTGTGAAGGATGTGAGGGATGTGCTGGTACTGATTTGTGGGCATGGAGGGAGGGATATGCGATGTGGGATCTTGGGACCGGTGTTGAGGGAGGAGTTTGAGAGGGAGCTTGGGAGGATGGATATTGGAGTTTTGAAGGAGGCGGTGGATCTGGATGTTGGTCTTGAGACGGTGGATGAGACTCCTGTGCTTGGAGAGCGAAATGAGGGGGTTGTAGAGGGGAAGATGAATGCGAGACTTGGCTTGATAAGTCATATTGGTGGTCACAAGTTTGCGGGGAATGTGATCTTGTATATACCGCCTGGAGCGAAGACAGCAGATGGGAAACCGAATGAGCTGGCTGGATGTGGGATTTGGTATGGGAGGGTGGAGCCGAGGCATGTTGAGGGTATTGTGAGGGAGACTGTGCTTGGGGGAAGGGTGATTGAGGATTTGTTTCGTGGAGGGATTAGACAGGGAGGGGAGATCTTGAGGCTTTGAAGAACGGGCGCTCAAGATGTATAGAAAACTGTGTGATCAGGAAACCCAGGTGCGTTAGAATGTTTCTGTCACTGGTAGAGCTGCGGGGAGTTGGCTTAGAAGGATGTCAGAGTAGAGGCACCAGTAGCCTGTATGAATATTGTATAAAACAAGTATAATTGGTTCCCTTCAAAGCTTCCATGGAAATGGCTCTGAATTGCTCCGCAATGATCTTCTTTTGAGTAACTTGAAGAGCAAGCTGGCTCGTCTTCTCAAATGTGAAACGAATCAGAGAAGGTCACTGCTCCTTGCTTTACATGTCAAGTGCATTGAAACACGCTTCTCAGACAGTTGGATCGAAGACAAGAATGGCTATAATGATGACATAGCAATATTAGGGTACCCAGATCTCCCCGAGCCACTCATCCGAAGTAGAAAGGTAGAAGTCAAGTGGATGTCAGGAGAGTTTGAGTTCCGACAGCGCATGAGCGCAAAGTAGAAATGTGTCATATACCGATGTAAGCATGGATGAGCTACAGTGTAGTAGAATTTTACAATACTTTCAAAACTTGGAATGAAATGCTTTCCTGTTATTCTAACCAGAGTCTTGCCGTGAACCAGTACTTGGGGCATGTTCCATTAATTGCAGTGGCTAGTTTTTTCGCCGAAGGTTCTGCTTAGACACTTGAGATCTCCTTCGCAGTATAATACTCTTCCTCCTATGCTATGTTCATATATGTTATTTTCGGAAGGCGACGCGAATCATATCTCTTGAACTTTGTTTCGCAGACGTATACCTTGGGAGAAGTTCGGTACAGTAAATTTCGGTCTCATTTCTTCAAACACTTTACGATTTCTGAACACTCTGTCAGAGCAATAAGAGCATTGATCGTATCACAGTTATAAGTATCGATATAAAACTTGTTAAGATGCAAAATGGGGTCAGAGAAGAAGAATTGTTCAGAGGAAGCAGGAGTTTTCATGTTGTTGACAAGGCTCGCCAAGATTTCGAACTTGAAGCGAGGCGCCCCGCAAAGTCTTCCAACCTCAGTTCATCGCTATCTTGCCCTCACTTAGCTTGATGGTCGACTATGATCGTTGCACGCTGCTATGACTTCAATTGAAATGTAAAACGGCGGCCTTAGTATGACTTGTCGTCGGGGAAGCACTCTTTCACAGCCCGGAAACCCGGTATAAACAGTGCATGAGGCTTGGGACGAGCCGGCTATGAGCAGCCAGGTGAGCTTTACACTCCTACATATGTACATTCCTTTGGACAGATTTGACTGATATTTGTTGCCTGTGTATCTAGATAGTCGCCTCGCTCTGATCGCTTGGAGACACCATTCCGACGTCTTCCGCACTATCTCTGCTTCTGGGGCCTGAAACGTGCCGGTAATTTCGCTCGCATTGTAAATCTTCGCAAAAACAGATATACCGGTCTGTTTGTATTTGTAACTGTACTCTATGTATATTTACCGTATTGTGGTGAGGCATTCCTGGCAGCTGTCACCTTCACATTGCTTGGAGTCGTCGGAGGCGTATCACTTCTGATTTCTCTTCTCTGTGACTTTGAAGTCGTCTTATTGACTGACTTATTCAGGAATGAATCATCTCACGAGGCTATAGACTGTCTTTGAGTATTACCAAGAGGATGGTACAGCTCATCTGGCATAGTAAAGTGGATTTCGTCATTAGTCGCTTTGGCGCGGATTTGCTACCTCTCGGAACAGAACCAAATTCCCGTCCGACATCTCTTCAACATCTCAAACACACCCATGCGTACAAGTAAGCGACTCTGTACCATACGTAAAGGGTGTCTGTAAGTTCTCCGGACATTACAGCGCCTTGTTAAACCAATTATTCGGCACTCAGCCGGCAGGGCAAATCGCAGTCGATAACCTGGAGCACGAATAACACCATAACGAGCACGAAGCCTCACGAAAACACGAATTGAACATCAAATATACAAACCACCGTCTTCCAATAATCTCGGACTAGAGCTGTCTTTGTCCTTCCAGCACATTGTAAGTGTACCCCCGTGAGTCTATATATAATTTCCCACCATGGGCTCGCTTAGAGCACCACTTCCAGCGTCCCAACATTTCTTTGTTCCCATCGTCACGACGAGTTCACCTTCATTATATTCACCACCTCGACCTCAATCTTTTTGAGTCAAGAAACCCACTGCAAACTCAAAATGCTATTGTCGGCTATGCACAACAACTATGGCTTCGCAGAGCCCCGCGAGCCTTGCCCACAACTATTTCGTCCGCGTTTGCGATCTCTTCCTCTTCTGTTCTTTTCACACAACGTCAATTCTGACCTTTGCTCTCGCAGAATGTCACAAACCTTTGATGAGTTTACACGCACTCCATATTTGCAGGAAAACGTGGACATGGCTACTATATTTTACAGCACAATGCCGGCACCTGGTCTCAGTCCTCTAAACACTCCTCCTGCTCTGACCAGGGCCGCTATGAAGCAAGTCCCTGCGACTCCTATCAGCATCCGTGGCTCTACTCGCGGTATAAAGCCAACAGGTAACTCTTCTTGCTCAATCTTTGAAACGTTGAGGCATCTAGGGATGTTCCAAGGATACGGCTAATTCTCAACTCCAGAAAAAGTTGCTCAGCTCAGTACTTTAAAGGAGGATCAGAAAGCTCTGATCACTCCGGATCCAAGCCCTCCACAGGTTTTGGTTGGCAAGAAGCTTCTCGCAAAGAAAAATGCTATCGAGAGTGTCCAAGATGGCAAGAGCGACCAGGTCTCAAAGGCGGCTTCCTCTCCATCCAAGGTGATGCTCCGATTTGCACCAAATGTCGTTCAGAGTTGGAAGTCTCGAGTCGACAGTACCAGCTCTCCATCTCCATCTCCTCCATCCTCAGGACAAGACTCGATCGTCACCACCGCCAAAGTACCAAAGAATGGCAGCAAGGCCATTTCGACTATCGAGCTCAAGAGTACCACAACAGGATCAAAGCCAGTCAAAACTGCTCCCATGAGTGCTTCCGACTCCGAATCTACCTCATTGTCCGACAGTATCCTTCCCAGTATCGAAAAAATCCTAGAATATGATATTGAGGAGGAGCTGGAAGTCCCAGTTGCTACCCCTAATAAGGCGTCTACCAGGTCTGCAAAGAAACCCGTCTACAAGCCAGCACCGAAAAAGGCACCAAAGAAAGCCATTAATAAAAACGAGACCAAGATTGATACCCCATTGCAAGAGCGTAGTGTCAGCTCGCAGACTTCTCTCAACAACGAGGTCGCAAAGGACGTCGCAAATTCTGCCGCAACATCGAGGAAGCGCGGCTTTGCTAAATCTAACTCGGAGTCTACCAATGAAAAGGCCACTACCAATGGACGCACTTCGAAAGTTCAGAAGGTTTCTCCTCTCGGACGAAGGCAGACCATCGTCTCTCCTGAACCCATCGTTGACACAGATCCACCTGGATTTGATGAGACAGAGTTGACGGCCTGGTTGTTCGCATACGGCAAGGAAGGTAGTGAGGACTACTTGAGAGCTAAGTTCCCAAGATGCAGTCTGGAGGCATAGTAAGTGTTTGACCCGCTCTGGGGCAGCCCACGAATAATATTAACTCTTGTGAAGCGGCTATGGAAAGCTCCAGGACTACAAGTTCATCCTACATTCAGATGGTTACGCGAAAGCTATCCAAGAAAATGGCAGCGAGATCTATGGTGCGATTTGGAAGATCCCCGAGAAGGTCCACGCAACTTTGGAGAAGAAGGCTGGCAAGCATGGCATGAAGTACATCCAAGTCCCAAACATCCAGCCCATGCGCAGACACCCCGACTACGAGCCAAACTGCTGGAACGCTCCCTGGGTCCCTCACGCCGAACCAATCAAGTGCTGGATGGGAGTCTGTGAGAAGTTGGACGACAGCGAGGAGAACGGTAAAGAGATCATTGAGAACGACTTCTTCAAGCGGCGGGGTCTCAGCAGAGTGGTCATGGAGATGGAGATGGCTGGTGTTCCTGCGGAGTATGTGCAGAAGTATATTCGTTCGTGGGTTCCTCCTCCTAGAACTCCGTACGATACTGGGTATTTTGTCAATCGGCAGAGGATCAAGCCAGTGAAGAAGAAGTAGATGGGTTCATGCTGTATTCTATGGAGGTCATTCGGGTAGTTTGTACTCGGAGATCAGACATCGGCTTGTATAGAGAGGACATTGGAAAATTGTACTCCTGTTTGGGCACTGGAGTACGGATGGATATTCCAGACGGGCTGTTTGTCAGGCTTGGAAATAGACTTGGGGTCTCGGTGGCATTGGCGCAAAAGTGTACCATATATTCTTAATGGAATTAGGGGTGTAAATTAATGTTCTCCCGTTGATTGCGACCATGTGAGCCTCGTGCCCCAAGAATAAACTTTCACTTCGCAACCCGAACTCGTGGTAACGGAAGGGTTTCTTTCCACCCCGATTCGGGACATTACAGGATGGTTGCCGAGTAACGTTCAAAGGAGAGGCGAATCCAAATTCTATTTTCTAAGGTGTACGCATCGCACTGTGGGTATCTAAGAAGTGGCAGACCATAATGTACAAAATCTAAATAAGAACATATAGAGAACAAATCATGCTCAGCCCGAGGATCATCGAGCACCAGAAACACACATTATTGAGGACCTGCTTCCCCTTGACCCATCTCGTGCGCTGGAGCATCACGATAGGAAGCTGGCTCATCTGAGCGATGAATCCATAGCCGCGGATCTTCTTGGTGATGCATGCTAGGACAATCTCGTGGCCGATGGCGCTGATGAGGAAGGTGATGAGTGTTGCGAGGGGTCGGCCGATGTGTGGGCGGGAGGCGCTGTAGACGTGGCGGCGGAAGAAGTGGTGTACGGGGATGTTCCATTCGCGGGAGAACTCGAGCCAGTCAGTGCTGTTCCACCAGTCTGAGTAGAAGTGTCTGTCTGCGAAGCCTGGAATTCTATATCAGCTAATGTATGTAAAGAAGTAGACTGGAGTACTTACAGGTAATCTCTGCACATGCTCCGAGAATATACTCGAAGATGACGAGAAACACCAGAAGGAATGTGATCATGAAGGGGAATAGGAGCATGGAGATGGATTCCGCAAGGATGAGAGCGGTTTCCGAGAAAGAGTTGACAGTCTCGAGTCGGAGAGCTGATTCTGTCATCACAGGGAGGATGAATTCCTCCGATGTTATAGTGAGCAAGAAAATGACACCAAAGACAGCAAGGACTTTGTATCCAAGTTGAGTCCAGACAATGCCATCTGTTCGTGGATATTCCAATTCATAGCAAAGTGTAGGACAGCAAATGTAGTCCACATAGTTCCCCCAAGTCAAGTTCTTGGGATATGTGACAGAGCCCATAGGAGACGTGAGTTCTATGGCCAAGTCCTCTCGTAGACGGGCCAGTTCTGATTTCTCGTCGGCATCTTTCTGCTGTCTTTCTTCAGAAGTCGGCGTGTGGCCAGAACTTGGATATTGATACGCCGGTGCTTTCGAAGCTGTAGATGGCTCATCAAGAGCTTGTAATCGTCTCTCGGTTTCGCTCAAGTGACCATTGTAGAAAGAGTATGAATGAATTTTCATGAGCAGCACAAAGGTGTGCAGGATCAGGAACACCTGGGCCGTCCAAGTCCATTCGCGAAGGAACGGAATTCTGGTGCCGATTAGCTATGGTCGGATCCCGGAAAGGAGCACTCACGCGACCCAGATTGAGAACCAGACTGCCTGGTAAACACTTTGCACAGCCATCCCACCTCCAACCCATCCCAATCCAAGAGCCTTTCCAGTTTTGCTTCTAAACAATTTATGTAGCGGCAAACTAAGTGCAGTTGTAAGCACCATCAGTGCGTCTGCCAAAGCCAATTCCCAGACCTTGACTGTAAACAGTCCCCATATCTGCACTCTCATGGGATAACCAGTATCTTTTATGTTGCGTAGCATCGTTGTGGTAGCCATTATTGTGAGAGCTATCCAAAAGAGAATGTAGAAGCCTTGAAAGTCTCGATAATCGCTGTTGGGATCGAAGTGCGAAACTCTCGAAGCGTACTCGATGGTAGGAAACAGCCTGCGCCTCTGCTGGGCTCTGACCTGTTTGCGCGCAGAGGATATCGATTGTACAGAAGGAGGAGCATCTACTGGCACAGGCGTCGAGCGTCCACTGGAAAGATTAGCAGACGCCAGGAAAGGGACAGGGGATGCTTACCTCGTCTGGCCAGATGTATTTTCATTATTTACAATATCCTTTGGCTTGGAAACAGTAAGTAGCCGTTCTTCGCTGAGGGTCCTAAGAACGGCCGGGTGTCCTGGCTTTGTGGCCCGAGGTCGAAGGATATGGTCATGGTGGCCGTTCCCATTGCCCATGAAATCCGAGGAGGTTGACATCGTGATCGCTACAGTTGGTGTTCGGAATGCTCGGGAACTCTGTGACGAGAAGTCTTGTTGTCTAGTAGTAGGTGAATCTTTCTTGCTTAGAAAGAGAAATTAGACGAGTCGAAGTAAGTTGAAGCAACTAGGTTGTTTTGTTTTCAACGTACGTAAAGTGAGGTAAGACGGTAACTAATGGGGGGTAAAGGAAGGATGATTACGAATTCAAACCCAATTTATGGAGAGTTTGTATTCGCAAAGAAGACGAGGAAGGAAGACAGAAAAAGACGATACGAAAATGCCGAAACCGATGCCAATGGAACCAAAGCCATGCGTAAATCCTGCGTTCGGTGGTAGATGAGGCCTTGCGGTGATGATGCGAGGCTGTCCAAGTATTTATTTGGATCCAACGGAGAGGCGCGGCTCTCAAGCCACAGCCATCATCGGCGACTTTCATTGGCTGCGGGCCAAGAACTGATGGAAACCTCGAAACCCTGTTTGGCCAAGTCGGGCAGGATGCGAGCTAGCCCCTGTGAAATGCTCCCAAAATCTATATGACTTTGTAATTTACATGAAATAATATGAATGTAAGAACAAGTCAGGATCAGGAATCGGATGATGTAATCAAAGTTATATGTTGAATGTTCTCGGCGAGAATGTTGTGATATTCAGGTCCAGGTCCCTGCACCTTCTGCCTCGTTATCAAGGCGCTAAGTCCTGAGCTAAGGACGGGGAAGGCAAGACCTCCTGCGCCCGATGCATGTTTAACGACTGTGTCAACAGAGGTCGCAGCATCCAGCCAGTCCATGCCACAAAAAGTACCGTCCAGTACTCCGTACGTTCGTTTCCCATTACAGCTGCACGATTTGGTAGAGCCCGACCATCTGCCCCATCGCGGGCCTTAGACCGCCAGCATGAGCTCTTGTAAGGCTTTGGCACCCCTCCAAAGTACTCAATACTGACCAGGAATAGTAAAGCAATTCATCCGCAATGTGCGAGCATCCAAGACCATTGCAGATGAGCGTGCGGTTGTACAGAAGGAGAGCGCGGCAATTCGAGCAAGCTTCAGGGAGGAGAGTGGAGATTCCAACGTCAGGTAGGAGGATAGTTGTCAAGGACGGTGAAAGCGGCCACTGATATACGCAGGCGGAACAATGTTGCAAAGCTGCTGTATCTCTTCACCCTCGGAGAGCGGACCCATTTTGGCCAGATAGAATGTCTCAAACTCCTGGCTTCACCTCGATTTGCCGACAAGCGATTAGGTTACTTGGGCACAATGTTGCTGTTAGACGAGAATCAGGAGGTTCTTACGCTGGTCACAAATTCCCTAAAGAAGTACTTCTTACACGCCCGAATTTCAGCGAGGGGTATACTGACCAAGGCATAGTGACTTGAACCACTCCAACCAATACATCGTTGGACTTGCCCTCTGTACTCTCGGAAACATTGCTTCGGTAGAAATGTCCCGAGATCTCTTCCCCGAAATCGAAACCCTTCTTTCAACAGCGAACCCATATATCCGGAGGAAAGCTGCCCTTTGCGCCATGCGGATATGTAGGAAAGTGCCAGATCTCCAAGAACATTTCCTCGAGAAGGCAGCAACCCTGCTCTCCGATCGAAACCATGGTGTTCTGCTCTGTGGATTGACACTGGTCACAAGTCTTTGCGAGGCAGATGAGGCTGAGGGAGGAGACGAAGGCATAGTCGAGAAATTCAGACCATTCGTTGGAGGCCTGATGCGGACGCTGAAGGCGCTTTCCAGCTCAGGATATGCTCCAGAACACGATGTAACTGGCATTACCGACCCTTTCCTCCAGGTCAGAATTTTGCAGCTATTGCGAGTCTTGGGCCGCGGAGACGCACAAACGAGCGAACAGATCAACGACATTTTAGCCCAGGTTGCCACGAATACCGACTCTTCGAAGAATGTGGGGAATTCGATTCTTTATGAAGCAGTCCTTACCATTCTAGACATCGAGGCGGATTCCGGTCTTAGAGTTCTCGGTGTTAACATCCTAGGAAAGTTCCTCTCGAACCGGGATAACAATATTCGATATGTTGCGCTGAATACCCTCATAAAAGTTGTAGCGGTCGAGCCAAATGCAGTCCAGAGACATCGAAATACCATTCTCGAATGTCTACGTGATCCTGACATCAGTATCAGGAGACGAGCACTTGATTTGAGCTTTACTCTTATCAATGAAAGCAATGTTCGACTACTGATCCGAGAACTCCTGGCCTTCTTGGAAGTTGCAGACAATGAATTCAAGCCCATTATGACCAGTCAGATTGGCATTGCCGCGGATAGATTTTCTCCCAACAAGCGATGGCACGTTGACACAATGTTGAGGGTTCTTTCTCTTGCAGGAAACTACGTGAAAGAGCAAATTTTATCATCGTTCATCAGATTGATTGCAACAACCCCGGAATTGCAGACATATGCTGTACAAAAGTTGTATGCTGGTTTGAAGAAGGATATCACTCAGGAGAGTCTGACACTCGCTGGAGCGTGGTGTATTGGGGAATATGGCGATGCTCTATTGCGAGGTGGGCAGTATGAGGAAGAAGAGCTGGTGCAGGAGGTCAAACAAAACGAGGTAGTGGATCTTTTCTCAACTATCTTGAGCAGCAGCTATGCGACACAAATCGCCACGGAGTATATCGTCACATCGTTGATGAAACTGACAACTCGGTTCACGGACCCCGCACAAGTTGATAGAATCAGACGGATACTGCAAAGCAACTCGGCAAGTCTGGACGTCGAAGTTCAGCAACGAGCTGTGGAGTATGGCAATTTATTCGGCTATGATGCGATCAGGAAAGGTGTTCTGGAAAAAATGCCACCACCTCAAATCAAGGAAGAGTCCAGAGTCTTGGGCGAGGCTACTAAGAAGCCGAGCAAGGCCACCAACAGGAAGTCCAAGGTCGTCAAACCTGCGGAACAAGATCTATTGTTCGACCTTATGGGAGATGGTAGCGCGCCTACGGATCTGGGGACGAATGGCTCCCAAAACAACGCTGACCTATTAGCCGATATTCTTGGCGGAAGTAACTCACCCCCTTCCACTTCACCAGCACCTCAACAATCAAACATGAGTTCCATCATGGACCTCTTCGACAACTCTGGCCCATCAAACTCCCCCGCTCCTGCTGCACCTACATCTAATGATCTCTTCTCCGGCATGTCATCCCCTCCACCACAACCAGCACCTGCAAGCATCCCAGCACACCCATGTTACGACAAAAACGATCTGAATATTACGTTACAACTACAACGTAACGCGGAAGGTACGATCCAGGTAATGGCACGGTTCAGGAATACGTCAATGCATCAGTCCGTTTCGAATGTTGCTTTGCAAGCCGCAGTACCAAAGACCCAAAAGTTGCAATTGAATGCGATGTCGAATGCTGAACTAGCGCCGGGATCAGAAGCGACTCAGACAATGAGAATAACTGGTAGTAAAGGAGTAAGTAAAACCAAACACTGTTCATACGTTCCTGCGCTAACAAGTCTAGCCTCCACTGCGCTTGCGATTAAAGATTGCGTACATGCATCCATCTTCGGGACAGGTCACAGATCAGGTGGACTGGTCAGAACCAAGATAATGAGGATGTCAATTAGCATAGCCTCGAATATTTACAAAATGGAAGAAAGTTCAATGCAGCCAGTTCGTTGTATCTGTGCTCGCTTGAGATTAGCTTGTTTCCAAACCGCTGGTAAGCTAACCATATCAATACCAGCGTAATGCAACTCTATGGTTCAAATGGGCGCTAGTCGTCATTTTGAGATATCTAATCGGATAGAAGAAGTAAGTAAGGTCAGTCGGCTCCTAGGCCGACCTGCTACCTTCTTAGAATCTGGACTAGATATCAGTCCTATTTGACAATTTTCCCCCTTTTACACTACAGACACTCTTCCATTATTTTCACACTCAAACTCAAACCCATACCCTTCGAATTATTCCTGCTTATGCCAACGCACTCTACTCATAAATTCTCTGTATTCATCTCAAGCACATCATCAAGATGCGTATCTATATGACTGCCATGTTGGCGGAACTCATTCTAGCTTATTGCGCTAGGGCAGTACATTCGGAATTCCTACGCACGAATAGCACTTTCTACTCTAACACAACCATTGTCGGAAACACGACAACTACGTTGCCGTTCATGAACACGACGGGAGTGTTTTGCAAACGAGATGGAACATCTTGCAATCCTAAATCGCAGACACCACAGGTCAATATTACCGGGAACTGGAACGACCTTGACCAGCCTGAGATCGAGGATATTGATTACTTCCGTTTCTCGTCGAAGAATATTATTCTTTCTAGAGCTGATGACTGGTATGTGGATTTCCCAGGCTGAAAATTCCCATATTACGAAGTCATTCCCCGACATGAAATACCCTCCCTCAAATGACTTCCCGAATTCAAGCTAACTCCTCTCTACTACAGGTACGCAGCATGGACAGTCGCGCGCCAGAACGACACAGACTGGGCCGAACTCGGCGAGTGGAAGCTCTTCGCCAAAGACTTCGCTCAGACGTATAACTTCGAGTGCGATTTGACGTTTGGGGCTTGCGTCAATTATCCTTCTTTGGGTGATCTGCAGAGGATGTGGCCCGGTGCGGAGAATAGACCGCTTGTGAGGAGGATATTCTTTACGTTTAATAGGTTTGCGATTGCGCATGGTTATGTGAGGGCTATTGATGTGAGTGATGTTTTTCCTATTCTCCCTTTTGGACTCTGTCCCTGGCATTGTTTCAATGTCGTGAACTATATACAGTGCTTTGAGAGAGGGTATTTACAAGTGTTACACATCGTGCAGTCATCAACACGTTCCTTAAGGATGGACTAAAGATGACTTCTCTTGTGTACGATCTATTGGAGCTCAGAGTCTCGCTACTTCAAGGGACATGCGATGGTTTTGAGAACGTCACTAATTCGATATGCAGGAGGCATATGACCGCACGCACACCTACCTTATTGGTATGGTCCCTGAGATCATCTCAACCTTTACTTTGCAGGTATATCCCGCGAAGAAATTAAAGTGCGATCAACTACATACTTTCGTCAGTATGATGGTCAACATTGGAATCCAACTGGCGCAAGTGGTTCTAGTCGGCTTCCTTGGCCCTGAGATGGGTGTCCTTTCCGTGGAAGTGCGAGCTGCCATGGAAGAATTAGCTGCCCTTGAAGTCAATGTTGCCAAAACTGTGGAGCAAACGATGGTCAGTACAATGACTTCAAGAATGCAAGAATTGAAGAAGACCATCAGCGACGCCCAGAAGAATGTTGGAAAACTGAATTGGCTGACCACTCTTGGGCCACTTGACCAGCGTGTCAAAAATACTCAAATCCCACGCAACTTCATGTGGAGCAATGTTCTTATGTTCAACTTCGGCTACATGGAAATGATGGCTTACAACGACCTGAAAAAGGTTTACAATTTCAATAACCAGTTCATCGGGCCTGGAATTGGACATGGAACCATGTGCTCTGAGTTTGAAGGAGACTTTGTCGATAACAATGCTGGGAACAGAGACAACTTGGTTGCTCGGCTGAGTAGCGTCTTTGAGTCCAGTCGGAAGCAAAGACAAGCTATGTTCAAAGCACTCTATCAAGGCTACATTATGGCACCGGGAGAACCATCCGCTACAGCCATGTGGCTGAAATCTCGCGACTGGACTGGGCCAGGCTCAGTATTGGAGGAAATGAGAGATATTTCGGAATTGGAAGAGTAAGTGTCTCTTTGTTCGACTGCTACAAGTGCCGTGCTGACTCGTCTACAGAGAAGTTAAGATGACGGTCATAAAAAGCCTGATCACAGATACGCTCACTTCAGACTTCAACTACATCAAGTGTGGCTACAAGGACGATGCAGCAGCCCATTGCGAGAAGGCGAAAGACGCAACCAAAGGACAAGACTTATCAGTTTTCTGTCCACACGCCGATACCGATCCGCAATTCATGTGCGACTCCAGAAGGTGGTACTTCTCCGACCTCCATCAGCACGATATCCCAATGGTGGCAGCTAAGAAGTTCGAAACATTTGCTGGAAATCGATTCAATTTCACGCGACAGAAATTTCTCATGGAATCCTTCCGCAATTACGAGCTCTACACCCATGCCAAGCCTACGGACTATGGCGGATGGGGCTACGGAAACTCAACTAGTAAAGGAATCGGATTCAATCTTCCAGTATGTGTGAGCGCCAAACCGAGGTTCTTCGAAAGGAAAGGTTATCCATCGATCTGTGGAGACTGGCATGCTAGCGAGACGGAAAGTTTTATTGGGGCTATGAATGCCGGGGTCAACTCTACTATCTACAAGTACAGGAAAGATAGCATGCCAATGTATCTGTACACTGAAGTCATTCCGCAGGTAAGATCATCACGCCATCATTTGTCCCAACAACATTTACTGACAACCACGTCAGGCTCTCGATTCCTTTCAACCACTAACCCGCTATCTCGGTCTGTGCGCTAATTCTCTTCGTTTCCCGAACGTGGGCGAGACGCCTGGAGTAGCAGTCAACTGGCTCAAGATCCAACTGAGTAAGGACAAGGATTGCGAGCTGGTACAAAATGGGACCAGGAATCTGGTGGACGAAGAAGCTGCAAATCGCTGGTTCTGTACTAATGCTGGAGGACATACGATCTTCAAGCGGGAAAAGCCTTATGTCGACTCGCCCCATGCTAAGTATATGAAGAGTCACAAGAGGAGGTGTAAGAGTTGGTTGAAGAATCATGGAACGTATGCCAAGAATCAGACTGCGCCAGGGAGATAGTTGTGGAATGTTGCTTGAAGGAATTGATGATAATATGCGTATGAATGAGATATGAAGGAATGGACCGGTAAATTGGGCTTATTTGTGTCTATTCTTAGCCTTTTTAAAAATCCAAGATGCTTCCAGGCTTGTACTGTCTATCATTTTTCTGCACTTTCTTTCAGTCACATCGAATGCCTACTTACTGCATAGACGTTGTGCCCAAGACTTTCGGCGCCGAGGCGTGGTGCTCGCATGCCACACCACCAGCATGCTTTCGCTAAAACCCGCAGCCGAAGGATCACAACATCACAACACCAGCCTCCAAGCACACAAGGCGCTAAGAGTCTTGGACATAATGTAAGCTTACCTCCTGCCACTATGCCGCTAAATCATATCTCCAAGAGGAAATCCGCCAATATTACCTTAAGCCCGATTCCCCAATCGGGTCACTTGTTGCGCGATGTCAACATCTCGTGGCGGAACTGACGATCACCTCGCAAACTCATGGCTCTGAATGGCGGGGATATATTTTGGGGAGACACAAAGTAGATATTTGACAGCTGCGGATACTTGCAGCATGTGGATATATGCTGCTATGACGGGTGGATTCACTTGGCGGTGAAGTTTACGTCGGTATTGCATTATGTGGGTGGGATTTGGTGAATACAAATATGTGAAAAATTTCTCCCGCTTCTTAACTTTTGAAATTCTACACCACAGTATACTAAAGGTTTAACTATCCACAAATCATGGGGTTCGCCTTCGCATGCGCACTTGCTGCCTTGGTATTAACTACGATTGCAACGCCGTCTACGAACCCGAATTGGCAGATCGGTCAGAAAGTGCAGACTTCAAGTGGGATTGTGGAAGGACATGCCGCAGACAAGACGCCTTCTGTTTCAGAGTACTTAGGGATTCCATACGTTCGTGATATTACAAAATATCCGTTCAAAGACTAATCAACGCGTAGGCAAAACCTCCAGTCGGAGATCTGAGATGGGCTGCGCCGGAAGCACTTGACAGTCCTGACGCGACGATCAATGGAAGCAACTTTGTAAGTTGTCGGGACCTTCGAAATTCTTCACCAATGCTGACACAGTAGGGTTTCTCATGTCCTTCGAATGGAGGAGCATCTTTTGCAGCAGTGGTTGCTAATGCTTCCAACCTCAATCTCGCTCCGTCTGCACTCCAAGTCTTGGACGAAATGATAGGACAAACTGGCGACATATTCAACGAAGACTGTCTTACCCTCAACATATGGACGAAACCGCAGTCTGAAGAGAAGAAGAAGGCGGTTCTTCTGTGGATACATGGTGGAGAGTATGTGTCTGGCTCGTCGAATATTGTTGCTCACAACGGAAAGCACCTCGCAGATTCACAGGATATCATTGTGGTGTCGATCAAGTAAGAATAAAACACATCCTAATTCTATGCACTTAACTGACGGTTTTCAACAGCTACCGCCTCAACATCTTCGGCTTCCCAGGAAATCCCCACAGCATCAACAACCTCGGCCTTCTCGACCAACGACTCGCAGTCGAATGGACTCGGGACAATATCGAAGCCTTCGGAGGAGATCCAAGACGTATAATTCTCGTCGGAGAGTCTTCAGGTGCAGGCTCAGTAGACTTCTACTCCTTTGCATGGACCCACGACCCGATCGTCAACGGCTTCATCGCACAATCTGGGGTTGCCAACCCAGCAACTCCAGACGTATCAGCAGAAAACTGGGCCGCAGCAGCTACACTCCTCGGATGCTCTTCCACAAACTCTACAAACAGCACTGTTCTCTCTTGTATGCGTTCTCGGAACCAGACATCGATCCTCAGGGCTATTTCGACTCTGCTAAACTTCGGGCCAACAGTCGACAACATCGTCGCATTCCCCGATAACCTCGAACGCGCAGCAGCAGGAAAGGTAATACGTAAACCATTCCTAATCGGCAATAACGACAACGAAGCCGGCCTATTCCAAGTCACATTCGGCGCTCGCGGTATCACCTATTCTCCCAGCTACTGGAAACTACAAAACCAATTCGCTTTCAACTGCGGGATATCCGTCCGCGCAAAAGTCGCGGCTCGCAAAGTGCCGACCTGGAGATACCACTACTTTGGATACTTCCCAAACCTAGCGTTGTCCACGTCACCGCCGTCCGGAGCGTGGCATGGTTCGGAGATTCCAATGGTCTTTGGAACGGATCTGGATGTGCAGAATATCACGGGTAGAACTACCGAGCAGCAAATAATTGGGGAGTATATACAGGGTGCTTGGGCGGAGTTTGTGAAGGATCCTAAGAAGGGGTTGAAAGAGTTCGTATCCCTACGCCCTTCCTCAGTATATAATTGTTGATGCTGACTGAACTCTCATCCAGGTACGGATGGCCTAGATATAATCCCAAATCGAGAACTCTTGTAAGATTAGGATATCAGAACCTGACAGGCGCGAATCTTGGATCTCCTGCAGATTACGATATCAGTTGTCCATGGGCGTTCCCCCTGGGAAATGTACTGTTGTATTCGAATTCTTCACAGACGGCTATTGATGTTATAGCGGGGTTGACTCGGCAAGAAGCTGAGCAGGTGTTGGATTTGTTTGATGTTTGAAAGGGATACTTGTGGGGTTACGCTGTTGAATTAACTTGATAGAAAACAAAAGGAATAAGAAATGTTTATATTAGTACCATGAAACCATGCTTCACACGCATATTCACACCAGATTAACTCAAGTCCAGAAAATAAATTGAGATCTTACGCTTCTATATCTTCAGCAGAGGGTACAGCGATCGCCTCCAGGACCATCACAGCACCCGAAGTTTGCAGTCCAGCATCGCCAGCATTCATTAGAACCCCCGCCACGCATGCGGATTATCTGATTGGAAGTGACTTTCATGCCTTCAACAGGCTTCTGCAACAAAGCATCAGATTAGTGGTTTCTTTTAAAGTGTGAAACAGAAGCGTTCTCAAGAATAACTCCTTCTTAGGCTTTTGTTACATCTGCTTCCGCTTGAAAAGTATGGATTCTGGAAGAGTGAAGTGAGTTGGACTTACAGGCTGACAGGCCGTGATGGTATTGCCTGTATCAGGGCAAGATGCCGACATCGGCTTTGGAGCTGCAGGTACCGTTGTGACGAGCGGATGCATTTCGAGAAGGACTTTCTGAACAGGTGATATGATAGCTGGATTTAATTTGTAGTTTCTGGAGTATGGGAAGGTCGTGTAGTGGAGATATGTATTCACGAATAGGCGTTGTTAAGAGGAAGTGATTCAGTTATGGGTATATCAACGTCACTTTGACTCATGAACAATTTGCCGGATTCACGTTGGCACTTCTTTGCAAGATTCTTTTTGTGGGCTACTTTTAAGTCCAATCACCACACTGACAAGGACTGATAAGAAAGGAGTTTGCTACATGTGCTTGTCGGCAGATTCTGAGTAGACAATCCTTCACCTTCATACTGGCCGTGAAAACCGCCGAATATAGTGAGACTGCAAGCTGCAGAAAACATTTCGTATATTCAAGTTGCATAGCACGGACAGTAATTAAGCGAGTCTAAACACTGTACAGCACGACCAGGAATTGATGAATCTAAGGCAAAGGGTGGGATTATCTTGTAAGCAATATCTGTATACATATACAATTTTGATGATCGAAAGATGATGCAATAGATGTCAAAGGAAGATTTTGGGAGATTTCTGTCGTATCCAGGTATGGTTGTTACTGTGGATCCCTGCGATTCGTCGGCAAGACTCCGGCACGCTTGATTTCTGTCACCCCTCCTTGTGGACAAATTCACGACCATGAAACGTGAACGACTGTTGATTGTCGCGCACCTCTCAAAATTTCTCCCAAGCAATTCTCCTTCAAACGGATCTTCCCATCGTACCATCCTCTCATTCTGGAGCCAAGACCTGTCAACTGGTAAACACATCCAGAAAATCTACCCCGCTCAACCTGAAAACGATCTTCCATCCAGCGGCAACGTCAACATGGTACTCAAAGGCATCTCACCCCTCATTTCCCCATCTCTTCTGAAGATATTGGCGGAAATGGGACATGGCGATGAGATCGTCCTTGCGGATGCACATTTCCCGAGCCATTCGATTTGCGGACCAAATGTGCAGGTGGTGAGAGCCGATGGTGAGTCCGGCACCCACCAATATGAGAGATATATTGGTAGTCTATGAGATGGAAGGTCGTAAGTACTCGAAGTGCTAAACTCAAGACAGGCATCTCAGCATCCGCGCTTCTCGCTGCAATCATTCCACTATTCGAGCTCGACACTTATGGCGAGGTACCGGTTATGATGATGGAAGGTACATTTGTCTTTCCTTCTCATTCTCCTCACCCTTAACTCTATATTATTCTCACTTTTGAATCCTCATTCACTAATAAATGAACGCATCAGTCGTACCTGGCGACACGTCGGACCCCGAAGTCGAAGTCTCGTTCAAAGCAAGCTTAGCAGCAGGCTACACAGGCGAGATCCTCAAGATCGAGCGCTTTGCATTTTACGAGCGAGTCAACCAGAAAGCATTTGCGATCGTGGTCACAGGAGAAACGAGGAAATATGGGAACGTGATTTTGAAGAAGGGCGTTACGCCTATTGCGTAGGTAGGGATGGAAATCGCTACGCACACCAGATGTTTTGACGCACCCAGTCACTCATAGTTCCAAGATTGGTGTATAGAATGGGCACTCCTTTGAGACCGCACCCACCACCAGAGTGAACCGTACCCATCACTTCGCCCGTCTCCGCATCCCAGATTGGCCCACCAGAGTCATTCGGACAGCTGCCTTTTCCTTCCTCTCCACCCGCGCAGATCTCGTTGGCAGTGGCCTGGCCGTAAATACTGCAATCCTGTCTAGCAGCAACTGGGACGTTGACCCATCTCAAATCAGCAGATCCCTCCACTGTCTGGTCTTCAGCTGTGTTACCCCAGCCCGCCGTGGTTGCGCTCAACCCAACAACTGGGTCATAGCCTTGAGAGACGATTCGGGCATAACTGATTGTGTCTGAAGACTCAATGGGAGTCCCTAAATGCCAAAGTGCAATGCTATACGCAGGACATGGTATCAGTATATGTTTACAAACATTGAGGAGTCGAGGAAACTTACTCAAACTGGCCGTTTGTGGGTCTGTATGACGGATGAAGCTTGATTGCTGTGACGTTTGAGACAGTGCCTCCAGAGTGCCAGTTCTGGCGCAAGTCAGTTCATATTTCATGTTCCCCAGCTCAGGGCGTACTTACCATAGAGCCTGCACGGATCGTAACGTTTGCAGGAGGAATATTGACCGAGCAGTGGCCAGCGGTAAGGACAGTGTAGGCGTTAAGTAAGGTAGCACCACACCATTGATTGCCATTGAGTTGAGGTGCAACGAGGAAGGGAAATTCTCCTGGCCTGGCGAGATTACCACCCGCAACTCGAGAATAAATCTTGCTGGATGCTGGCGCTGCAAGATTAAATGGCGCAAATGCTATTGCCATCAATAATGCATAATTGAACGTCATTTTGGATGAAGAAGGTTTCTTTAATTATTCGGTGTGCTGGAGGAATATAGATGTACTGTCCTCTTGTGACCTTTGAGATAAGCAAGAACCAACGACGATACCAGAGGAATGATCCTGCTGGATCTGATGCTAATTATATAGACTCTGGAGAGAGCTAAGGATACGAGTAAATATGGAGACGCAATCACAAATATGGACATCGCTTAATTTCCATCCCCTCGTCGCATCAAGGTACAGGCCTGTCTAAAGCTTGGCATGGCCCATATAAAAGACATCACAAGCTTTTCTGTTTCTATTTTTGTAAAATAAAGGAGGTCTTGGCACGTGGAGTCGATCCACTCCATGAGGTGTGTCAGTCCATTGAGGGAAAGGAGAAAATCACTCACAGGATATCAGACCAACCAGACGAGGAAGATAATATCCAAAAACCATATATCTCAACAGAATGCTTATTTTCATCACAGAGAGCGTGGAACTCTGAGGCAAAAATATTTGAAAGTTAAATCGGAGCAGAGGGAAATACATATGACCGTGAATCTCTCACCAAGCTTCTCCACGCGCTCGGTTGGAATAGCTGTTGGGCGGAGAAAAAGGTGGCCGATTGAGACATGCAGTTATTCTACTACAAATCCTCACAACAATTCCAACAACAGATGTAATAAAATAATACTAAGACATAGAAATGTCCAATAGCTATTTCTAAACTTGCCTAAAGACGGTGTTCCTTTTGCATAGCTTTGGATATGCATAGTGTATTCAATCAATTGGTTTTGTGTTTTAACTGTGCCTTAATCGGCTATATAAATCTTTGCCCAACAGAATAAGTAGAATTTGGAACTGTTATATCGAGCTAAATATACATTAAGCTGATAAATACGACCATAGGCTGGGAGGAATGGGCAATCTCTTCTGTCTACCGTACAGTGACAATTGAATACCCCCACATTCTCCTAGGTCCTGAGAACTGAGCCCAACTACTCAACTGATCATTGACGCTGTCTCGGACTTCTGGAGCCGGCAGGCTGCTGTTTGTTGTTTGGTAGCGAGAGAAAGATTAGCCCACATCGCTGCAAGTAGTGTGTCGTGAGACGTCATGCTTTTCGAGCCACCTGATTTTAAAGCTTCGTGCTCTCCTAAACTCTTTCCCTTTTACATGTATGTCACTTTCCAAATTCCACTTCGACTTTCCATATTATGACTTCGAACATGGCCAATTCGAACATGACCACCTCGAACATGGCGCATCAATCCGAGGATTTGCCGGGGTTTAGAACTTGGTTTCCGATCATGATGGGCTTGTTTGGCCTCATAATGTTCGGAGGTTTCGGTGTCATGATTTATTTCGAAAGAAGGAAAACTAAGCGACGCCGACTCAAAAACCTGCGAGAGGGCAAATGGGTCCGCAAATCACTCGAAGGATGGTTTTCTGACCCGGAGACTACCATGGCAAGACTCACCTCCCGACAGCCTGGTCATGAACGGACCCTCGATGCAAATAAAATTTCAGATTTCTACGCAACTACCCAGGACTTCCTGGTGGAATTCTTTGCCTTGGCAAAAGAACAGAAAGATGAGGAATGCATTTACATGGAGATGGGAACACCTTGGTGCAGGCAATTACGACATATTCTATATCTTCGAAAGCAAGCATTAGCAAAGGTATCAGAAGAAATAAGTAATATGCCGATGAGGGGGGAGAGATTTATGGCGGTGAGAGACTTGTACTGGGAACATAAATACCTGCAAAACCATATCAAGGACTTCTGGTCCAATGGTTGGCCTGATCACCCCTTGGAGTACCCTACGGAGGAAAAGTATGGATCATTTTGGGTCGACGCCGAAAGTGAGTTGGAGGATTTATCAAGGAAATCTATTGAGCGTGTGTTTGAAGCAGCTTCGAAAGATTGGGCGGAGAGGAGCGCTCGGAGAGGCAAGAGATTCTGGAAGTTTACAAGTCTTCTGGGCTACAGTGTTGGCTATTTCAAAGTAGGTCGAGCAATAGAGGCTCAAAGCAGAGAGTTGGACGATTGAAGCTGGTTTCCTTCCGCTGGTGAGGACTTAGCCACAAAAGTTACCATTCATTTGAGTATGTTCAGCTTCGATTGGAAAGCGTATGTTGCGTTACTTCAACTTCTTCAAGGTGTGCATACAATAATATTCACAATAAAAGAAATCCCAAACCGCTTTAAGACATTAGCTTTGATGGATAAGTGCAAAATGTACTCGATTCAATTATAAGTCCCCAGTCCGTCCCAGGACTTCAAAAGCAGCAGTATTTAGATACACAGATAAGACTTTGCCTTCCACATACGACCATAGGCTGGTGAGAAATGGGCAATCTTTTCTGTCTACTATACAACGGGCTTATGAATGAACATTTTTTCTTCTAGATTCTAAGATCTCGGCTAGTAATACACGTAAATTTATATCAGTTTCTGATACACCTAGGACCGAGATCTCGGTCCCAATCACTAAGGTATATATATTTACACTATTTACAATACACTACAGAAGGTCAGGTTTATTATTACGAAGATTGAGATCGAATACTCTCCGTCCATACAATTCTCCGCAATGCAAATTCTATGCTTCGGAACCATCAACTTTCCGTCTCCAAACTCCTGTCTCCTACTCTTGGAATTTCTCAGTTCACTCCTTCTTCTCTGCTACTTTACTCCTACGTCCGCGACTCCACCAATCTTCCGATTCCTATCACATAATATCTAGACTTGCACCACTCCAAACCTTTACTCTAACCGCTAGCAGATCAGAGATCTGAAGACGAATCTGTACTGAACAATGGCAATTTAGAATAAGGTAAGTTCCCCGCCTCGGCAGCCAATCGAATGCGACAGACACACTCTGCATGGTATTATATTATAACCGGACGTCGGGTGATGCGCCTTAACGTATGGGTTGGTACCGGCTATATCAGCTCACCAGTCTGACAGCGCTAGGCAGCGGCCTTTCCCCAACCCAACCCAACCACTTTACATACTCCGGAGTAAGCACCTGTGGACATTGGACAACCAAGACCGGTGAACCTCCCCCCCCTCCATCCCCTTCTCCGCATCTCGCGTCTTGCATCTTGTCAACTAACCTACGCCGTACCGGCCACTTGGCGTAAGCTTCTCTCCGGACAAGCTCACAATTAATAAATTAATTCTTCCCAGATTCCCTACCTACTTTGAGACAAAGGGGGGGAAGAGAGGGGAAGAGAGCGGGGGACCTCTGAAAATAAGCTCAGATGTCGTATGTGGAATATTTACCACATGTACCAAGTATGATGAACACGAATCGATGACGGAGAAACACCGTACATTACCCAAAGGAGATACCCGAGCTGTGCTTGATCTTTGTTGTTCGAAATCCCTAGATATTGTAGGAATCGCCTCAAACAGCCTGAATGTAATTTGAACACAATGAACCACCAAATGGGACTGGGGCCAAGCCACCTGCCTAGCTAGTATAGAAGACTGCTGAGAGCCACCTCGTTCGTAGGATCACCCAGGCACTGTTATTCTCTTCGTTCCGTTACTCTTCTCCGTCGAATTGGCCATCAGGACGAGACGAGTTTAGAGGAAGAAACAGCAAATCCACCTCACCTCTACCTGCTGGGCAAGCCTACGCTTTGCCTACGCTTGAACATGGCACCAGTCACTGCTGTTGCAGACCTCGCTCCTCATCTGAGGGGCGTGTCAGATCCTATCGTCACTCAGATAGCCGCTGAAGACAAGGTCAAATGGTTCAAGAAGCCCAAGTTGCGGATGATGTACCTAACCCTGTTTGTATGCTGTATGGGCATCGAGATGACCTCGGGCTTCGACTCGCAGCTCATGAACACATTACAGTACTCCGACACCTGGTATCTCTGTACGAGCTCTACATGTAGACTTTCGAGATAGACCATATAGCTAATAGCTTGTCCGCAGACTTCGGTGATACCATCAACCCCAAAACCGGTAAAAAGGCTCTAACCCCTGGAATGTTGGGATTCATGAATTCGTGCTACCAGATTGGTTCTATCATTGGGATCCCCATTGCTCCTTATATCAACAATCGATGGGGGAGACGCTGGCCTATAATGGGTGGTTCTTTGTGTATGGTTGTGGGTGCATTGCTCCAAGGCTTCGCGCAGAATAGTAAGTGTCTGACCTTGGCGAAGATCAAGGACGGGATTTAGGTTGGATGTTGCTAACTTCTGAAGTCGGGATGTATATCTTTGCACGAATGGTACTTGGTTTTGGTATTATTTTCTGCATCATTTCCGGTTCTTCCTTGATTGGAGAGCTCGGTCATCCTAAGGATCGTGCAACCTTAACATCTCTCTTCAACTCTTCCTATTTTCTCGGAGCGATCGTTGCATCGGTCATTACTATCAAAACTGTCGACATTCCCGGTAACTGGAGTTGGCGCGTTCCTTCTCTCTTGCAGATGTGCCCCTCACTTCTACAGATATCGACAGTTTTGTAAGTACCCAGCAGGGATTCAATGCTAAATCTGATGTCCATATTCAATACTGACCTGATAATCACTGCAGCTTGCTTCCAGAGAGCCCGAGATGGCTTGTAAGCAAAGATAGACACGAAGAAGCGCGTGCTATCTTGATTAAATACCATGCCGAAGGTGACGAAGACTCGGTCCTTGTAAAAGCAGAGATGGCTCAGATCGGCTCAACTATCAAGATCGAGATGGACAACTCGAAACAGTCCTGGATGAATATGGTCTCGACTCCAGGTATGCGCCGTCGTACATACGTTGCCATATTCCTTGGACTATGTACTCAGACATCCGGTAATTCACTGTTGTCCTATGTAAGTGTCACCGTCTCGCTGCAAATATTCAACTTCGTACTCTCACCTAAGCAGAGTATCTTATTACTCCTATGAAATTATACTATAGTTGTCTTCTTAATCCTTGGCTCCCCAAAACATAAAAGAATATTGCTGACTTCATGATTCCACACACAGTACACCAATATCTTGTACCCCCTCATGGGTTACACTACCGGATTTGCCAAAACAAGAATCAACGTTGCCAACCAAGTATGGGGTTTCGTCACTGCCACGGTTTTTGCATCGTTCATCGTGGCGAGGTTCAAGCGTCGAGTAATGTTTCTCACGGCCATTACAGGCATGTTGCTGGTTTTTATAGCAATGACGGTGTCTTTCTATGTCCTTAACGATGCGAAGCTCCACCACGTCAAAAACCATGGCGCTCAAATCTCAGCTTTGTTCTGGTATTTCTCCTATAACGTTCCTTATAACCTCGGCGACAATGCTTTGGTCTACAGTAAGTCTCCAATTCTCTTTATGACCCAGCTTCAGAGTGGCCGATCAGTCAGCCGGCTTTTAAGCTAATCAGTCAGCTGGGAAAAAAACGTCAGCTAGTTAGCTCGAATATATTTGTAAGCTAGTTAGCTAGAATATAGCTAGCTTATAAGCTAGCTTATAAGCTGGTCCTTATATTTTTAATGATTTTAGAGTAAGGTTCTAAGTACTTAGTATAGCGATTTAATGCTATACTTACTGAAAATAGAAGTCTTAGAGCAGGAAAACTATTTCCGATTAGCTGTATTAGGCGGTCTAGCACGGCAGAATAATCAAAGCTCGTCTTAAGGCTATCTATATTATATAGTAACTCTCTAATTCCATCTGAATTAACGCTATAAACATGTCTCGATCGATTACGCCTTTTGATATTAAGAATATATTACGAACCCCTTAGCGCTGCGGTTCAGTTGGCACTTATATGCTAATAGTACTATCAGTGGTACTATGGGGGTATTAGTACTAACGAAGGAGCGGTACTATTAATAGAGTAGTACTAACTAGGGAATAATATAGGATAGCGAGTAGTACCGCTATATACTTATACTTAGTAGTAATAGTTACCTAGATTATAGTAGATAATAGGTCACGTGATAGATCCCTAGATCCCTAGATCCTTTTATAAGGGAACAGATCTAAGGATCTAAGGATCTAGTATCTTAAGGGATCTAAGAAGAACGAAGGTTCTATATAAGACTAGTATATCTGCTATTAGATAGGAGCTTCGTGCTTAACTTCAAATAGTATTCTAATACTTAGTAACTATCTTCTGTCTATATAATATACTTACCTCTTAATTATTAGAGATTAACTATAGCCTTTTGTATTTATAGCGAGTAAATACCGGACTGTTATACTTTAAGCACCTTCTTATTAGAGGTACTAACTTATAAAGATAATATATCCTCTGTTAAAAGATCGTTAAATAACTACTCGGCTCTCACTAAGGTCTTTAACCTAAAGAATATACCTAAGATCGCTACTTTAGATCTCTACTATAGAGACTGATCTAAGCTTAGAGTATACTTTACTTAGGTTAAGCTCTATACGGGCTTTAATAGTTACTAGTTCGCTATAGAGACTAATAAAGTCCTTTAAGCTTTATCCTTTCTCTAGGGATCTACCTTTAATTAAATCGAGATCTTTCTCTTAAACTATATTTAGAACTAGACTAAGAATAGGAGAGTATCTATAGTAATAACTAAGGAATCCTAGAAGATCTTTATAACTTTTAAGGGTTTTAAGTATAGGATTAACCGTATCTTTAGCGATATCAATTAGAACTATACTACTGAATAGAATATCTAGAACTTAAAGTAAGTCGGGTTAGTAATCACGTATACTACTACTTTCTAGTAATTCGCGAATTAGATTAGCTAGAATAATAACGCCCTTTAGGTATAGTACTATAAAAGGTTAAAAGATAGAGTAAAAGATAAGATAGTAAGATCAGATACGCTTACTAACTTGTAAGAACTTATTAAAATAGCTATTAAGATTAATAACTAAAACTACAAGAGGGCACTTAAGAAGAAAGGCTAATACTACTCTAGAATATATATATACTAAGGAAGAGAGGGTAATAATAAGAAATTATTCTACTCTTAGGAAATAGAACTTAATATAATATTCTAGAAGCTAAGTTATTAAGGAAAGCTATATAGCAGCGGGCTATCTAAGAAAGTTATAAGTGAGCGATAAGAGAAGAAGCTATACTTTAAGTATAGCCTTCTTAGCTATATAGCTAGCTCTTATCAATAAAAGAAGTCGTAGATAAATAAGAAATATACTAATATAATAAGATATAGCTCTTATAATAAACTAATATAATAACTCGCTGCGATATATTAATATATAACTGTTACGAACGCACTCAGAAGGAGTATCACGTGTGTCTTGGCCCTGAGGCTCGGCAGCATTGCTGCACAGAGAAGCCAAGAACTAGGAACGAAATCACGGGACCATGTGTCACGTGATGGCATGGAGCTTTTGGAACCATAGGGTCCAAGGTTCCTGGAGCCTGGGATCATAGGACCCATAGGGATCCAAGGCTAACGAAGGTTCTATATAAGACTGGCACGTCTGCCATTAGATAGGAGCTTCGTGCTCAACTTCAAATAGTATTCTGATACTTAGTAACTGTCTTCCCGTCTACGTGATACACCTACCTCTCGATCATCAGAGATCAACTGCAGCCTTCTGTATTTACAGCGAGTAAATACCGGACCGTTACAATAACTATAGACGAGCTTAAGGAGAATTATATCTATACCTAGTTAAGTGATTCTAATAATAGTAAGCGAGATTCCGCGAGTATTATAGATTAGCTTAAGTAAACTATTATTAGTACACCCTCTAAGGACTATATATATTAAGATAACGATAGCTCTAGGCTAGATAATAATATAGAGCTAATACTAAGTAATAGCGAGGAGAAGGCCTAGGAACCCGAGTAGACTCTAGAACTAGGGCTACCTTAACCTGAACTCTTAGGACTAAGAGTGAGTAAAACTTAGGAAGTTACCTAAAGAGAGGAGAGCTTATATTAGGTTAGTTATAACACTTACTACTAGATTAATATAGCCACCGGGGTTACTTATTAAGAACTAGGCCTTATTAGCTTAGGGGGTCTACTATAGGAAGCAAGGTATGAAGTAGTCTACCGGGACTATAAGCGTATCAGATAGAAAATAGCTGGTAGCTAAGAAGGATTAATAACCTTTATACAGCACTTACTACTCCAGAATACTATTATTCTTAATACTAGCGCGCCACTAGAGGTAAGCGAGGAATAGGAAATTATAACTAAGAACCGATATAATAGGACATAGGTCCACGTTAATAATAATAGCTAGTACTATTATAAGATATATAACCCAGTAATATACACCGAACTCGGAATAAGGCTCATATATAAGGTTAGCTTAAGCTATAGCAATTGAAGGGTATAGGAAAGTATCCTTAACTATAGCGTATATTAGGAATATTTCTGTATATAGTAACTTACTACTATTAGAGATAAATATCTTATATTAGAGGTTAAAATTAAGGGAGTTAAGCTTTAGGTGATAATAGACTTTAGGGCATAAGGGAACTTTATATCTCTTACTATTATACTCGAGTACTACCTATTAACTAAAGTAAAGGATAAGGGATACTATCTAGTACTAGCGGATAGTAAAGTCGCCTCTAATAGACTAATTAAGGTCTAGACTACTCCAGTTTATATAGGTATTACTAGATACTTCGAAATAATCTAATTCGATATCGTTAGGATTAGAAGGTATAATATTATCTTAGAGCTATTATAGATAGAAAAGTATAATCCTGTTATCGATTAGTAGATAGGAAAACTTAAGTTTAGTTATTACTAAGACTACTATTATCTACCGGGAATAGAAGTAATAAGTATTTAAGAGGTTAGCGCTACTTCTAAGGAAGAGCTTAGATACTAAGATAAGGGTCTACTGATAAAAGATATACTATTAGTATATAAGAAGTTTACAGCACTATTTAAGGAGGAATAAAGTATTAAGGCCTTATTGAAATACTAAGACTACAATTATCGGATCGAGTTAGAACTAGGTACTAAACTAATATTCTAACTACTTAGGGAATATTCAGTGATAGACTTAATAATAATTAAGTAATATATCAATAAAAACCTAATAAAGGGATTTATCTGAGAGTCTAAATCTCCGTAAGGGAGTAATATCTTATTTATAGAAAAAAAAGATAGTAGATAATGAATATATATCGACTACTATCGATTAAACGATACTATAAAGAAGGATTATTATATACTACTATTAGCTAAGGAGCTACAAGATAGACTCGTTAGAGCTAAGATTTTCACTTAGCTTAACCTACGAGAAGCGTATAACCTCGTTAGAATAGCTAAGGGAGAAGAAGAAAAAATAGTATTTCGTACTTGTTTTAGTTACTACAAGTACATAGTTATACCCTTCGGCTTAACTAATATACTAGCTATATTTCAGCGTCTAATTAATAATATTTTATAGCCTTACTTAAACGTAACATGTATATACTATTTAGACGATATACTAGTTTACTCTAAATTAAAGGAGTAATATATGAAAGATATTATAGCTATTCTCTAGAGGCTAGAGGATACTTACTTATTACTTAAACTAGAGAAGTGTAACTTCTATATAGATAAAGTTATCTTTCTAGGCTATATAGTTACTACTATAAGATTAGCTATAGATTCTAAAAAGATTAAAGTAATTATCAAGTAAACAGGGCTTATAAATATTAAAGAAGTATAATTATTCCTTAGGTTTACTAACTTCTATAGGCGATTCATTAAGGATTACTCGAAAATCGCTAGGCTACTCACGGAGTTAACTTATAAGAACAAGGAATTCTACTAGTCTAATAGCGCACGAAAAGCGTTTAAGGCACTTAAAGCAGCTTTTATCGCAGAACTAGTACTTATTTCCTTCACCCCTGATAAAGAAATATATATAAAAACAGATTCTTCGAACTACGCTATTAGAGCTATGCTTAGCTAGCCGGGCGAGGATAGAAAATAGCAACTAGTCGCTTACTATTCGCGGAAACTATTACTAGTAGAACTTAACTATAATATATACGATAAAGAGTTACTAGCAATTATAGACGTAGTACGCGAATAGAAAGTTTACCTCGAGAGCGCTACTCATAAAATATAAATCCTAATAAACTATAAGAATCTTATTTACTTTATAACTACTAAAGAATTAAACCGACGCTAGGTTTAATAGTATAAAACACTCTCTATTATAAAACTTCGAATTTCTTATATTAAGAGAACGGAAAACGCTAGGGCCGATGCCTTGAGTAGGAAACTAGAATATCTTATAAATAAAACTTATAAATCTCATACTATACTACAAAGGGATAGTAATTTACTAATAGTTAATTACTAATAGCTAGCCTTAATAGGCTAGGTCACTAAGAAAATCTGGAAGAACTATACTAATAACCCGGTTATAGCTAAATAGAAGAAGTAGCTAAGCGAAAGATTCTCTTTTACTTTAGATAGCACGCTTTTATACTAAGGACGAATCTATATATCTACTAAGGATAGGATTAAATTCGTTATACACTAGTATAAGCTACTCGCTTATAAATACTAGGAGGTAGCTAAGACGCTATCTAAGCTATCTAGGGAATACTACTTCCTAGGAATAAGGAAAGTAGTTAAAGACGTAATAATATCATGTGATATATATATCCGGAATAAGGTATTATACTATACTCCGTATAAGCTTATAAAGTTACTAATAATATTACCTCGCCTATAGAAATTAATTACTTTAGATTTCGTAGTTAAGTTACTACCTTCGAAAGACTTAGTTATAGGAATTATATATGACTTGATCTATGTAATAACGGATAAGTTTATAAAGTATATGTATATAGTACTAGTACTTAGAATATAAGACGCGCCTATGATAGCGTAGGTATTCCTTAGAATAATCTTTATAAGCTATAGAATACCAGATAAGATTATCTTAGATAGAGATAAGCTCTTTACCTTAAAGTTCTAGAAAACTCTTATCGCGCTTTTAGGAATAAAGTAGAAAATATTAATTGTATTTTATCCTTAGATTAATATATAAATAGAACGAATTAACTAGATAATAGAGACTTATCTTCAGTGTTATATAAACTATAAGCAGGATAACTAAGTGTAACTACTCCCACTTACTTAGTTTATATATAATAGCGCGGATTAAGAGACTATTAGAGTATCACTGTTCTACGCGAATTATAGGTATAATCCTACGGTATATAACCTATTAATAGCTAGTTAGGGTACCGCGTAGGAAGCTATACTACAGGTAAGTAAGCTTAAATAGCTCTATAAAGAATTATTAGCTGATATTCTCTTTATCGCGTAGAGATCTATGATCTACTATAATAGAAAGCGTAGTATAAGATTAACGCTTAAGGAGAAGGATAAAGTCTACTTACTTAGAAAGAATATCGCAATTAAACAACTAAGTTATAAATTAGATTATAAGAAGCTAGGACTATTCAGGATTACTAAAGTTAAGGGACTAGTTAATTATTAACTAGCTCTATTAAAGATAATAAATATCTACCTAGTATTCTATATATCTCTCCTTAAACTAGTACCGCCAGGAGCACTGCCGGCTCTTATTACCGAAATACAACTGATTAATCTGAACGCTAAATATAAAGTAGAGACTATTCTCGACTATTAGTATTTCTATAGTAAAATAAAATATTTAATCAAATAGAAAAGGTACTTATAATCAGAAAACACTTAGGAACCTAAATCTAACCTCCACTGCCCTAAGCTTCTACAGGAATTCTATTAAAGAAATCTAGGTTTACCTAGAAGGAAAGAGACCTAAGGTCAGGGACTAGGCCCTTAGAAAAGGACACTAGGTAGGCGTTAAGTTTAAAGGCAGGGAACTAAGAAGTAGGATTATTCTTAATAGGCTTAAAGGGAAGCGTTAGAGAGCGAGTAGAAGTTACGGTTTTTCTTATCTTAAACTAGTATATAAGTTATTCAGGAGTGAACTTCTTAATATACCCTGAGGTATTATAATTATAACGCTTTAAGTAAATACACTTAGAGTATCGTTTTAAAATAAATAAATCTAGGAAGTAGGTATAGGAAAAGCTATAGTAGAAGGAATAAGGCTTTACGAGTTACGTAGCACGCTTAATATAAAGCACGAGCTAAATACTCTATTTTTTCTTTATCTAGGTAACACTTAGTTTCTTTATAATACTAGATATAATAGATAAGAAAGATAGTTATTAGTAACTATTAATATCCCTTAAAGTTATACTTAAGCGTAGGGACTACGCTAAGCTAAAAGGGGGATAGTGTTATAAACCCCTTAGTGCTACAGTTTAGTTAGCACTTATATGCTAATAGTACTATCAGTAGTACTATAGAGGTATTAGTACTAACGAAGGAGCAGTGCTATTAATAAGGTAGTACTAACTAGGGAATAATATAAGATAGCGAGTAGTACCGCTATACACTCACGCTTAGTAGTAATAGTTACCTAGATTATAGTAGACGATAGGTTATATGATAGATCCCTGGATCCCTAGATCCTTTTATAAGGGAACAGATCTAAGGATCTAAGGATCTAGTATCTCAAGGGATCTAAGAAGAATAAAGGTTCTATATAAGACTGGTATATCTACTATTAGATAAGAGCTTTATACTCAACTTTAAATAGTATTCTAATACTTAGTAACTATCTTCTGTCTATATGATATACCTACTTCTCGATTATTAGAGATCAACTGTAGCCTTCTGTATTTACAGCGAGTAAATACCGGACTATTACAGAATATAGCCTTAGAGGCTTTTAAATCTCTATCTGCGAGTACTATAAGTGCTCTAATCGATCCCTTTACTCGTATAATAAGTGTAGGTAAAGAACCTTTAGTAAATATAACTTAGCTTCTATTTGTAATTAAAGACCGCTACTAATAACCTGAGGTAGTATATAATAATAACTACGACCCTTTTAAGCTATTAAGAGATGATTTAAAAGCAGACTACTCTCTATATTCTTTTAGAGAACTATTGTTTGACGATAGGCCGGTAAACGTGTTACTTTTACCCTGAGGCTTTATTCTTACACTTGTAATAAGTATTTTAAATCGATCGTAGCTCTAGAAAGTTGACTATACTCTAGTATAACCTAGGAAAAGTAAGAAACACTCTTTTTAGGCGTGTAAACTATATAAGCTACTTCTTTTATCTGTACCCCGAATACTAATAGAGTTAGGTCACCACGATTCTTAATTTGCTAAAAACAAGACTATAGTCTTTAATAGTAACTCCCTTAAGAACGTAGCATATCATATAGCTCTAGAGTATTAATTAGACTAAGATAGAGATATCGGAAAGCTTCCTTCAACTGTAATTCAACTTATATAAGCCTCTAGTCCTATGGGAGATAGTTACAAGTATATTATACCTTTCTAAGAGCTAGAATTCAGGAACGCCTTTATTAAGTAGGTAGTAATAGACGATATTAAATACCGTAAAGCCTCCTCTAAATACCTTTGTTAAATTATTAAAATTACGAATATTTAAGCTCTTAACACGTTACCTACTTCTTATTTAACTTCAGAGATCTAGGTAACTCAGAGATTTAAGTACTTCAAGCCGCAGATTATATAAGACGTTATAGAAGCTTAATTAAAAGTCTCTATATCTTTTAATAGCTAGGGATCACTCCGGGATAAGATCAGTATAGTTACAGTTGTTCTGTATTATATAAATAAAAAAGGAGAAGCAATTATAGTACTAGCTAGCCTGCTAGAGCTTCCAGGCTATAGAAAAACTAGTGTTAGTAAGCTAGTTCTTTTCTAGCCTCTCCCCTTTGCTAATTAAGTATAGACTAAGCCTCTGTTATTCTTCCTCTCCTTCAACGATTCGGAATCAACGAATATAACTTTAGTTAGTTTATCCTTAATAACGCGTCGAATAACGATACTACACTCTTAAAGCTTTTAAAATCACTTAATTTCAACCTGAAATAACGCCGGCTTCGTTATATAAGCTATATACTTAATCTTATCGCTGAATAATACCTATTTAGTTAAGATACATTATCTTTTAAGGCTAAATTTAAGAGGGCTAGTCCTAAAGGAAGGAGACAACTTTAGAGGTCTCGCGGAGAGCTTAGAAAGCTTTATAACTTAGTAGTACATATTATAGCCTCTGGAAAGCGTGGTATAGCCTTTAATAGCTTACAAGATAAGTTTAATTAAGGTAAGGCCGCCGGAAAGAGATAGAAAGTTGTTTTAGATAGTAGTATACACTGGAATTCCTTATATTCGATAATTATACGCGCTCTAGCTCTCCGCGAGGCTCTTAATACTTACGCTATTAAATTAAGGGTTTCTAAAGATACTCTCGATTAAGAGGTGTTTTAAGAAGATTATCTTAATAATAATAAATAGGAGACTCTTTAGCTAATAGCAGAGTACTTAGAACCTCTTTTCTGTCTTACTAAAGCCCTCGAAAGTAACCCTAATCGATTCGACCTTACGTTATTATCTCACGGAGCTCTTTAGGAGTTATTACCTCTTTTTAAAGCTCTACTCTCTTACTTTAAGGTTCTAGAGGCTAGCGCGAAAGTAGGTCGATTTAACGGCTACTGAGGTATATAAGAGTCGATTACACTTATGTCGTGCACCTGACGCACCTGAGGCACTCCCTAAGGCGCTCCAGCCAACCAGAGGCTGCTTATATAACTAGAACTCCTAGAGCTTCCTCTTATAGGGGAGCTCTAGAATACCTTAATAAATCAAGACTTTCACACTATATGAAGCTCCTCCCTATAGTACACGATAGTTAAGAGCCACATTCGCTTGTTTAAGCTACTATACGAGTATACTACGTAGTACAGGTAGAGTTGCAGGTAGTGTTGAGAGACACTCATACCGCTACTTGAAGAACTCCTTCAAATACCTCCCTGAACTTCCCGAAATACTCTCGACGCTATCAGTTCTGTGGAAAGCCTCTCTGATATGTCGACGTACCTTTAAGACGAGTCAATTGAACACGAGGGCGATACTCTCGATCAGAGAAAGCAGTGGCCCTAGTGGTAGACGACCTTCTGGTACTATGCCGAACTTAAAGGAATCTGGAGATTTGTTAACCCCGACGCCGACGACGTTGGAAATATCGTTGAGTAACGACCGAATCTCCCGAGTATCGATAATTTCATATAAGAGGAGACGAATAGTCGCCTCAGTAAGTGGACAGCGTTGTTAATATAAGCCGACTTAGATTTGCTAGCGAAATGGAACGCTGCTACTGCTGAGGAAAGAGAGAGTATAATAGAACCGCCGGCGTCTACAAGTAAGCCCTTAGAAGCTAAGTTTGAAGATATCAAGGTACTCTGGGAAGCTCGAACAAAGGAGTACTCGAATAAGCTAGCTGAATGGACGGCGCTCAACAACCGTATTCAGAACCTCTTCAACTAGGTAAATAGTACTATCAGCTAGTCTATTCTAACTGACGTAATCAATGATAATACGGCCGAGGGCGCCGCAGGACTACAAGCACTAGTCAGGTCTATTAAGCGTGATATGGCACCTTCAGACGCGGTAGTGCTGACCTCTGTTATTTCGGACTATACTGATACACTTAGCCTGCTGACACGTCAAGACAAGAAGTCGCGAATTAAACCTCGCATATGGTATAAGCTATAGCAAAAGAACTTCCGTCTTATGAGAGCGTATAATATTCCCGATATATAAGGAGTACGTAGTATGCGAGCTTTCCTGAACGTAGTGTTAGTTTAGTCAGAGACTTAGGCCGCTCAAGTACTCGCCGATATTACAAGAGACGATACTCTGGGACGTCGGCACAGTATAACGCTGGAGGAGTACGGTCTGGCGTTTGCGGCGAATATGGAGGAGCACTACCGGAACGGAGGCAAGGGAGCTAATAGTTTCTACACCACGCCGATGCTAGGTAGTCGTTCTGATACAGGAGGCTCGCAAGACTATTCCGGAAGCTCTCGGAATCGCTCCTGTTCAAATCAAGGAGATAGGAAGACTGACTGCCCCTGTGGAATCAGATACCGGCACCCTCTAATCAAGTGCTGGAAGCTCTGTTTCGCCTATAACGGCTTTTAAGCTGACGGCATGAGATTCCGTCTAAATGACGAGCAAATTAAGAGGATTCGTGAGACTGTCTAGGCACCTGAGTACGTAGAACTACGCCGAGAGATCTCTAAGGAAGGCTGGACTACTGTCTCTGTAGCTCAGATTACTGGGAAGAAGCCTGGTAAGGACCGAGAACTGTCGTCTTAGCAAGCTAAAGGGAAGTACCCCGGAAACGTCAACGCAGCTACCATTGATTCAAAGCTCTTGGACCTTGAAGAGACGCTCGGAATCTACGCCGCGGACTTTATCGACGTTCCTCACGCACTCTTAGAGAGTACCTTAGTTGACAACTGCGGCGCCTAGCACTTAGTTAATCACGAGAATAAGCTGGTTCCAGGTTCCTTCAAGAGATCAACTGACAACGACTACATGGAAGCTGGAACGCAACGAATTCTAGTGGTCGGCAGAGGGAAACGAGTGTTTAAGAACTCCTTAGCTAGGCTGAACGGTCTAAATACTTAAGACCTGTTACTTGACAACGTCGCTGTAGTCCGTGATTTCCATGTTAATATTATCTTAGAGGCGTTACTAAAAGACGCCGGGCTATGGTACTCAGGGAAAGATACCACTTTGCGGTACGGGGAGGTTCAGACGAGCGTAGTTGTTAGACAGCTAGTTTGAAAGTTCAACCTGACTTTCTTTAAATATAAGCCTTTCAGATACTCTTGTCGCTCCTACAACCTAGTGACCTTAACACGCACGCCTATTATAATGTACCCGACTCTGAGTCGTAGCTTGAATAGGTAAGGTTTCCAATTGTCAAGTCAACCACTTAAGGAGCGTTCCGCAACTCCGCAACTATGGCACCTACGCACCGGCTATTTGGGAGAGAGTGCTCTACGGGCGTTGCTTAAAGCAGGGAGAGGCGTATAATTCGACGGAGTATCGAGAATCCAGTGTAAAGACTGTGCTGTCACACACGCTGGAAACGTCACGTCAAGACGGGAGTCAGAGAACAAGGCAGCTAGGCCGTTCTACCGAATCCTCTGGGACTTATTCGACTTTGACGTAGGTTATGATGGCACTCGCTGGCTACTTGTTATCAAGGACGAGTACAGTGGGAAGCTCTTTGGCTACACGTTACTAAGTAAGTCAGCTAGCCACGTTATGCTAGTCTTAGAGAACTTCGAGCGTTGGACTAAGCGTTAATATGGACTGTCAGTCTGTGTTATTCGACATGACAACGACACCTCAGTTATAGCTATTCGAGGCACGTCAAGGTACGAGGAATGGACTACGAGAGAAGGGATAGAGGTAGAGAATCCCCCGCCACATACCAAAGAACCTATGGGCAGCGCGGAGCGCGCAGGACAGGAGATTATCACCAAATCCATCAAGATGCGCGTTCAGGCGAACCTGCCGGAGAAGCTTTACCCAGAGGTATGTTATACGGCAATCTACCTTTATAACATGAGTCCTCTCGCACGCCGAGGGATGAGGAGTCCAAATCAAGTACTCTAGGAATGGTTTCGGAACTATTTTCGGTGGTACGATCCACTGATAGTGAAGAAGCTCTCAACTGACTTGAGACCTGACTGGAGTGGAGTGTACGCGTATGGGGCGCGTGCATATCTAGTTACAACTAACAGAGAGGCCAGAAGGAATCACAGAGGCTTCAAAGTCAGCCCCAGGGCGCACGTTGGATACTTAGTTGGTTATGTTGCTTCCAACTTATATAGGATCTGGGTGCCCCAGCTACGCCGTGTGGTGATCACGCGCAACGTCCGGTTTAATGAGACGACGTTCTATTCCCCTGAGAAAGAGAGGAAAGTCGGCTAACCTACCTCTACTCTAAGGGAGCTTGTCAAGGACCTGGAAGAGAACGTCGTCGCTCTAGACGTGGAGTACGGCATCAGTAATATTACCGACGCAGTTGCAGCGGAACATACGGCTGAACTGAACGAAGCTGCATTTAAGGCTGACGTTAGTGTTAAGACTACTATACTAGTCGCTGAGGAGGTACTAGAACTAATAGATATTACTCCGACAGAGCTTCCACGAAGCTCGGGGGTAGTACCAGAGGTACAAGAGCCGATGGAGGTCGACTCGCTAGAGCTCCCTCAGACCTCTGAATTACCCCCCTACGAGAGTCAGACCTCGGGGGTGGAGAGTAACGACATAGTCCTTTATAACGATAACTTCGCCGATAGTAGTAGAGATCTGACTCCTTACGAGAGGTTAAGTCGAGGCGCCCCGAGAGATACTAAAGCTGCGGAGACTAATTATCTCTTGCCCCAGCACCGGAGGGACGCTATAAGTGGTAATGATACCGGTCTAGGTATTGAGGAGGCGCGCTAACGAATATACCCTTAAGTCGTATTACCTAGCTGACGGCCACAAGACCTTAAGCAACAGGTCACCAAGCTTCTAGAAGCTCCTCCCAAAGCGACAGGGACTGAGTTTCTACGGGCAGCTAGAAATAGCCGCTAACAGCGGCGAGTAATAGAGCGTGATCGAATCCAGGCAACTCAGGAAGCCTGGAGAGAACGTGAAAGGCTTACCGCACGCGGCCATTACTCTACAGTAGTGGCTCCAAGACAAGACAGCTACTCGCGCCTTCAAGAGTTTGCCACGACCTTCTGTGGTAAGACTCCGACGCGAGCTGGTGGCTACGACACTGTCACACTTCACGCAGTAGTTTCAAGCGCCGTGTCAGATGTCCGAGTAGAGGCAAGAGCTTCTAACTCACAAAACTAATATCAAGGGAAGCTCCCGAAGCCACCTAAGAACTGGAGGGAGCTGGAGAGTCACCTATACGGCGAGCAGTTTAAGGCTGACGCGGAAAGGGAGATATCAAACTTGGAAGCTCGAGACTGTTGGAGACTGATTCCCAGGGAAGACGCAGCTACCTTACCGATTCCCTTGAAGTGGGTATTTACCTACAAGGTAGATTCTATAGGACAGCTTAAGCGTTGCAAGTCTCGGATTGTAGTGTGAGGTGATATGTAAGACGACTCCACGATATTCTCAACCTACGCGGCTACACTCGCAGCGAGGTCGTTCCGAGTCGTGATAGCACTAGCGGCTCAATTCGACTTGGAAGTGAAGCAGTTTGACGTAATTAACGCCTTTGTTAACGCAAAGAGAGACCAGAGGAGCGCCTCAGTCTCGTGTTTCCCTCCGGAAGGCTGGAAAAGACCAGGAATGGTAGTGGAAATTGACCGAGCGCTCTACGGCTTAAGAGACTCACCTGCACTCTGGTACGGCGACTTTGCAAAGACACTCAGCAAGCTAGACCTGTCTCCACTCGCGGAGGAGCTATGTATCTTTACAAACCAGCATAGGACTGTCTTTGTAGCGTTCTACGTCGACGATATTCAGGTCTTGTATCATATCAGACACGCCGAAGAGGGCCAGACAATCATAGACGGACTACACGAGGCGTACGAGCTGATAGTCCTAGGAGACGTGGAATGGTTCTTGGGAGTACGAGTAGTACGGAATAGGGAAAAGAAGACAGTGTCTCTCCTGCACGATATCTATATCGAGAAGATAGCTTAGAAGTTTGATATAGTAGACGGGAAGTGCCCTAGCACGCCTCTCCCGTACTACGAGCTAGTCAAGAACCTTGGTACAGCAACTTTCAAGCAAATCAAGGAATATCAAGAGAAGGTTGGATCAGTGCTATACACAGCTATTATGCTCCGGCCAGACGTCGCCTTTGCAGCCTCTTAACTGTCACACTTCCTTACTAACCCAAGCGCGCTACACTTGGAGGCGGTCAATTGGACTATACGATATCTGTTCGGCTCAAGATTCCTGGCTATTGTCTATAGTCAGAAGGACAGAGAGACACACCTTCTTGTTGCCTCAGACGCGTCTTTTGCAGACGACGCTGAATCGCGTTGTTCCTCCCAAGGATTCCTGATTATGCTGTTTGGAGGAGCTATTGTTTGGAAAGCCTCCCGACAAGACACTATCACTACTTCGACGACCGAGGCAGAGCTTCTTGGTGTAGAACGGACTGCCAAGGAGGTGATGGCGCTTCAAAGGTTCTTTAAAGAGCTGAGGCTTGATGTGGGAGCTCCGTGGAATATATTCTGCGATAATAAACAGACGATTCGGCTGATAGTTGAAGAGAACCAGCGAATCTCGACGAAGCTTCGGCACGTCGATATACAGAATATGTGGCTACGACAGGAGCACAAAAAGGGGAGTTTTCAGGTGACGTATCTCCCGACAAACGACATGCCAGCCGACGGCTTAACCAAAAACCTACCAAGGCAGAAGTTTGAAGTGTTCGTCGCTCTTTTGAACCTTCAAGACTCTCGAGCCGATATCGAGAAGCTCGCTTGAGCTATACAATCTATACAGACACTTTCTTTTGTCACGTTTCCTTTACTTCACATTTGCAGTTCTCAAACGCCATTAGAGAGGAGAGAAGAGGTAGAATTGTGGGACCCGATCCCAAGCTGCTACTTCGGGGTTGCAAAGCCGCGCCAAAACAACGCGAAGAGTGAGGGACCCGATCCCAAGCTGCGACTTCTGGGTTGCAAAGCCGCACCAACACGCCAGCCCGAACTACAACAACAAAGGGGTAACGTTCCCAAGCTGCCACTTAAAGGTTGCAAAGCCTATACCGCTCACTGAGGAGGGAGGAGAAGGTCAATCAACCGCCGGGCAGCGCCGGCCATAACGTCAACCTCCGCCAAGGCAGAGGCACGCAAGGCCAAACGCGCCGCGGGGGCGACGACGGCAGCTCCCGCAGAGCCGGAGCCCATTCCCACAGCGCCAAAAACAGGGCGGGGGGGGGGAACAGCGGTCTCTCTGCGGAGAGCAGAGGCGGGGGTGGGGGTGGCGGCTGATATCAACAGTTAGATGACGTCTGAAATCTGCAAGACTACTATTACGACTTACGGACGGCGGCACGGATCTCATCCTCATCCTCATCCTCGTCCTCCTCGGCCTCCAAGGCCTTCCGAATAGCGGCCCGGCGGACTGTGAGAGCCTACATATATCACAGAGTCAGCCTCGCTTAGCACTTCAATATCAACACCTTAACACTTCGTCGTTCTAACACTACAACATAAGGAAACACTTACGCGTGTGCCCTCTGGGAGGGCCCGGGCTACCAAGTAGCCGGCGAAGAGTTCGGCGGCACGGGCGGGGGCGGCGACACAACCCGATTTGTTGTTTTTATAACAACAAAAACAGCGCGAAGCTGTCTCTTCGTCGCGACAGGGGTCGCCCGGCGCACCCCGCAAACCACCGCGAATGCAGTGGCCGCAAGGCACGGCACGGACGGCCCCTGCCACAGCGGGGCGGCGGGCAGGAGTTGGTGCTGGTGCTGGTGGTGGTGATAGTGATGGTGGTGGTGGTGGAGTGGCGGCGGCGGGGGAGCTGCGGCGGCCACGGGCCTATTTTACAAGTATCAGCGTAGTTCTGACGATTCCTTGTAACGCCAACTACGTCGGAATCTTCAAATCAACAACTTACGGTCTTCTTCTTTGCTGCGCGAGCAGCGGCGAGGTTGGAGGCGCGCGAGGCGCGGGCGGCGCGGGAGCTTTTGGCCATGTTTGCTGATGTTGCGTCGAAGTTGTTATTTAAGGAAAGAGCGTTCCGGGGGACCTACCTGGTTTATATATTCAGAGCTACTAGGCGCTTGAGACCTGACGCCGTCAGTTGGTATCAACTCCTATTGTGGTTCAGGTAGTATTGTCTGCACTGTTTACGTCGCTTCGCTTACTATTGTAAAGCTAAGCGAGGGGGTGTGTCGTGCACCTGACGCACCTGAGGCACTCCCTAAGGCGCTCCAGCCAACCAGAGGCTGCTTATATAACTAGAACTCCTAGAGCTTCCTCTTATAGGGGAGCTCTAGAATACCTTAATAAATCAAGACTTTCACACTACATGAAGCTCCTCCCTACAGTACACGATAACTTACTTAGAATAAGATAAAGGAGTTCTATAGTAAAACCGATATCTCTCTTGCGTAGATAGCAGCTTTAGTTCTTTACTTTCGCTGGAAATAGTAGTATTTCGACTAATAATAGACTAGAGATAACGTATAATATATAAGGAAAGGGAAGGCGTCTTTACAGAAGCTTTAGGAGACGGAATATAAAGGAGAAGCTGTTATACGAGTAGAGGAAAGAACTCTAGAGCTAGAGCTTCTAAAGCTATATAAAACCAGTTAATTAGAGAGGCTAGCACCTCCTCTTACTAGCATAACCTTTATAGTAAGAACTCTACGACCTTTAAGCTAGAAAGACTAATTAGCCTTATATCTTAAAGAGCCTCTAATAGATTAGCCTCTTTTGAAGTATTAGCGTTCAAAGTAGGTCCAGTGGCTATAGCTTACTAAGATAGCCTTTGATTTTTTATATATACCTGCTATAAGCTCTAAGTATGAGCGTGTTTTCTCGTCTTATTCTATACAAACTATACTACATAGTTCGAGGTTATTAGGTCAATTGCTATAGTATTAAGAGTGCTTAAAAAACTAGTAAAGAAGGGGGATAGTAGAGCTTATAGCGGCATTTAATACAGTTGATCTTAGGAGGGATTTTTAGTATACGTCTATTTTTAGAATCAGCTTTTAAGTAGCTTTTAAGCTCTTCAGTTAAAGCTATTAAGCTGTGATTTATACGTAAGCTAGTTAGCTCAGCAAGTTGCTTAGCTGATAGCTAACTGATTAGCTGATCGGCCACTCTGCCCAGCTTACAAGATCTAGCCTACCTCATCGAACTTTTCCCATATCATGTCAGAACTCGGGGCATCGGAATTGAGCAACTTTTCAACAAGATTGGACTCTTCTTTTCCATCAACGTGAACCCGGTTGGCATGGAAGCACTTGGCTGGAAATTCATGGCTATTTACTGCGGTTGGCTCGGAATCGAGTTTATTGTCGTCTTTCTTCTCTACCCAGAAACGCATGGCAGAACCTTGGAAGAACTGGCCTTCTGTATGTGCTTCTTACCCTAGGAGCTCAAATCAATGCTAATGTTATGGCGACAGTATTCGAGGACAAGGAGCTTGCTGATAAGGCAGTCGAGGCGGTCGAGAAAGAGATTCATCACGATGCAGTCTAGGACATGGAGGCAGTTTCAGTAGTTCAAAAAGGGTTCCATACTTCAGAATTCTCGTAGCTAGGCATCTGAATTTATCTTGGTGATAAGGCTCATTCATGGCAAGCTTCGTATTGAAAACCGTGCCGTCTGTATGCGCAGGCAGAAAGTCGATGCCGATTTGCGTCTGTGAACTAATTGTAGCAACAGAACGTCAACCCTACAGTAGTCTGGGCCGGAAATGCATAGAAAATCTGGAGGTCTGAGGAAATACAATTCCCTTTCCCAGTATCGATTGAGGCAAATGGCGATATTGAAAATTTCGGCGACCTCCCCACACACGCGTGCGCTAGCAGCCTACCTATGGGGTGCGGTTGGAGGTGGCCGATTCTGGTGAGGTCCGCGACTTCCAAAGTACTATGTTTTATATAGTACTTTGCTTACAGATTCCGAAGCGAAAAAGTCCTAGGTATCAAATTGTTATTTCTTGATAGTTTTTAAAGATAAATCATAATTTTCGACTATAATATACTTCTTAATTCGAGCGTCGTAAACTAGTCTTCATATCCTGTACGCCCCTCATTCGGCTATTTCCAAACGCACCCGATAGCCTACCTACCTTCGTACAGTCTTTTAGCGTAGAATAGACTAAATCTAATGGCATACACCAGGTTATTAGTGAGTCAAGATACTGGAATCGGGATAGGAGGACTGGGAACTCTCAAATCCGGTAGCGGCATTTAGCTCTGCGCAACTTATTTCTAATATATAACGAGACAATCAGGAGCCTGATACGTACGACCATAGGCTGGTGAGAAATGGGCATCCCGTCCGCTCTGCCATACACAAGCACCAGACCGGTGGATTAGTAGTTGGGTGGGTGACCACCAGCGAATACCCACTGTTGTACGTTTTTTTTGCCCCTCTTTTCTTTTTAGCTTCCCGATCTCGCATTGATTTCTCTCTTTGATTCCCCTGTCTTTCTTTTTCGTTGTCTTTGTATTCTGGCCACCACAGCAATCAAGGCTCTCAGGATAAAGTCAAGATGTATGTACACTTATGATCTGAGGGACATTCGGCTGTAGCAAAGATCTCAAGTTTTTTTTGGTATAATGAAGAAACCCAACAGCTGAACGGCGTTCCCATATCACAAGCCAAAGCTAGATCGGGGTGGTGGGTCTACCTTCCATTATTACCTCTTAGACAATGTAATGTCTCAAAATTCCTCTCGACATCGTAGGCGAAGACGTAGGTGAAAGGCGTAGTAGAGTCGGGTTTTACAAATGTGTATCATCCGGGTTGAGGATACCACTGGCGAAGTGCTCTTCATTCTCCCACCTGCATCTTCCAGACTCAATTTCTTCAACACGATCGAGTGCGGATTGAAACACTAGGGGTGAGCCTCGTAGCATTGGATTCTAATAACTGTATACTTGGTTCCATCTAGCTACCGTCCCTCCCACGTCTTTCCCTAAGGTTATATATTTGGCAAGCAAGCAACCAACCTGTGATCCATCCCCGTAGTTCAAACCCCCATTCTATTCAAACAAATCCATACACACTAGGAAATATACCTCTTTCCATCCTTCCATCCATCTATTGAGCACCCATCTCCATCTGATATCCAAGACGCATATGCAGATCCACCATCCATATACAATTCCCCCTCCAAATTTCAAAACCCAGATCACCAGTCCAGACTCCAGCAACCCAAACGCCAACAATCTCCCAGTCCCAACGCCGAATCATATGTAAAGAAATATATATGTATGCGACATTTTGCCGTAATAGTGAGCAAGGAAAAAGGGAGCAGAAGGAAGGATCCAGGATCCTCGTATTTTCATCCTTTGGGAATGTCCTTTCTTGAAAGCGTTTGTATGATGAAAAATTGGTGGTGTATGTGTTTGAGCAAGTGCTGAAATATTGAGGGAGTTGAAGCGGAAGTGTGGTGGTCGATTGATATATATCGTTTTTGCCTGCCGATGAGGAGGGAGTGCATGGGACTTGAACACTTGATAAGAACTCCTCGTCCCGACAAAATTGTCGAGAGATGTCACCTCAGGCGGAATTCAGCAGATACGAAAACCCCTTCATCGAACTTCCGAAATCTCAGCGTTCATCTTCAACACCATCCCCCCTACGCCATGTTGTATCATCCACAAGTGACGACAACTCCAACAAGCGAACTTCCCTCCCAGAACACAACTCCACCTCCTCTTCCCTCCTATGTTCCTAATCTCAAAATATACCTCCCAGGCATGGTCCTCCCGCTGTTATCGTCCTTCCAGATCTTCACAAAAGCAGCAATGCCGATGCCTACGAAGAGCAGGACGATCATGCCTAGTACCATGGGGAGAGAGAAGAAATCGCCGATGGCGGAACGTTTCTGGATGGTATGGTGGAGGAGGTCTCTGCTGTGGAGGGAGAGGGATTGGACGGTTGGGAGAGCTGGCATTGTGAGGGTTTGGTGTGTGAGGGTGTGGGTTTGTTTAGAAATGTTTGCCGTGATGAGGACTGCAAAGATTGGTGTTTATACGAGATGTGATGATTGGTATTGTATGAAGAGACAGTGTATGGAAGTTTGAAAGTTTGAAAAACGAATGACTTTTATCTCTGCATCTCCAAATTTCAAAGAAGGCTTAGATCGCTGCTCTCCTCGGGGCCAAGGTCATCTTTAACCAAAGGCGCCTACCGAAGAGCCTCGTACAGCCTGCATCAAAATCCCAACTAATCCCACTATGGGAAATTACGAACCTCTGATTCTGGGCAACGGTTGAATCTGAACTCCGCGCTTCCAGTCCATACACCAACCTCAAGCATCTACACTGCGCACCATCCCCGCCCACTCGCGAATCCTGTGTTGCTTCGAGACAAACAGGGAGGGAAGAATGGCGTTCTCGCGTAATTGGTGAATCAGATGCGTCTGTGTACGAAGCGAGCTTTGTTGTGCCGCACTGGGGTGTCAGGGGCTCACGAATGGAGCTTTTATGGGGCAGATAGCCAATGAGAGGAAGCGTTGTACGAAATGTGAATAACATTTGAAGGTATTTTTAGAGCATCGGACCATCGTATCAATTAGTTCTGAGATTCCAGAAGCTTGATTGAGAGGTGTGAGATCGCAAACGCTTGAATGGACATTTCCATCTTTGGGCTCTCGAAATATGATTGTTAAAATCGTTGGATAATGTGATTACTTCGCCTCATCTCATGCATATGGCAATTCGGCACATTGCTTCTTGGCCAAGAGGGAGAGCTTGGCTTTGCTGTACAATACAGTGTAGTATTGCGGCTCAGAGGGGCTATGTTGACCACGGGGGAACTGCACAAGTTAACATGACGCAGAAATCGTATCATCGAGAACGTGAATTAAGGTAAGTCGGAATATCGGAATGTAAACACACCGTGCGGGCAGTTTCTGTAGGCTGTTCGACTTCTCCCGGGGGCAGTCGTCAAAGAACAATCAAAATGTTCAACTTTTCGTACTCGCAGTGCTTGATATCACATCCGGGTGTGCAAATCCGAGTTGTTGATTTGCTGGATGAAGTTCGAAAGATCCGCTTTCTTGCTTCTGTAATCTGGCATAGCATTCTGGGTATGGGAATCGGTGCTAGCTGTAGTGGTGCACTGTTGGCGATGGGATGAGGTGTTGGTGGTGACAACTGGTTCTTTTTGTTTCTTCCATCCGAGCCTCTACGCTTCAAATGAAAATCGCAGATCAAGAACTCGAATTTGCGCGCTCATAGATCCTGGCAGCAAAGCGAGGGCTTGCTTCATTATATCAGCATGAATAGGTCCCGTCATCACTGCAATCGACTAGTATGCTGGCTAGCCTGCTTCTTGAAGGGGAGGAGTTCTCGAGAGTGTCTCAATCCAACAACAACCAAGTACGAACTGTAGTCCACAGCATCCAGGACACCCATGATCGTGGCACAATCGACCGTGTATAATCTTTCATCTCATGATGGAGGAAGGGGACTACTGGATTCCAGTCTCAACCAGGCTCGACGCGCAAAACACAAACTCACGAACTGAGAGAAACACCACACACCACAGGAAGACCTACAGGCTAGAAGCGTTCTTTATCTTCTTGCAAGGCAAATCTGCGCATGGCTTGCGGCAACGTGGTTGCTGATTTTGGACTAGACGTTGAGCTCGTCGACGAAGATGAAGTCGTTCGATGGCTTGCCAGGTGCGTTGCTGGTCCGAAGCACGTAGCAGTTCTTGCCAGTATTCGATCATGCCAGACAGATATCCAACACAGTACATGAATTTGGTGGGAAATAATCATAAGTAGAGGAGATAGCTGCAGAGGCACTCCGATGACCGCCCGCAGAGAGGCAATGGAGGCAGGAAATGGTGGCTAGGAGGAATGGTCGTTTGTGTGAAGTTGGATCATCGCTGTTAGATGGCAGATATTCGATGATGATAAAGGCTGGAAAGACACTCTTGTGTAAGGAAACCTGGGAAGCATTATTCTTGACATCGGAGTTCAGCCTGTGAGGAAGGAACACGAAATTGGCTGATTCTGTTAGGAGGGATGGGAACAAGCTTCAAAGGTGCGAGTGTGCGAAAACCTTGAACGGCAAGAAAAATTCCGGACTGGCAGCGAGAAGGCTTTACAGAAGCAGCAATCCGTTCAGAGCTTGGGAAAAATGACAGGGAAATGGGAAGCCGGACTGAGACGACGTTTCGAGAGAGAAAAGGGGCAAAGCAGGTGTCTTCCGTTCTTGTCGTCGATGGCACCGATTCAACGAAGGAAAGAGCTCTCTAGCCAAAGCTTGAGAAGTTCTTGCCCTCGGCGGAGATATTCATTGACTCCCGCTTACTGCAGGAAGAAGATTTTCTGATTGCAGAGAAGATTTAGATCTTGGTGCTAAGTATGGCCGAGAATCCAGCCTACGGCACAGCTTCGATGCACTGTGCCGTTGTGTCACTTTGAGGAGGCTGGTAAACAATAAATATTTGTCTCGATTCGCTTCCATTATCATAAGATCAACGACGCAAAGACTGTTCTGAGTAGGTTTCTGAGCCGCCCCTTGATCAGATGGTGACAACGCAGAGAAAAACCAACACTTCTCGTCATTTCGCTCGACCTGTTTGTGCAGAGTCTGGCTTGGACTTGGAATAGAAACAAGACAAGAATCTCGGATACTGAAGCTGTCCGCCAGTCTGATGCTGTTGGCTACCTACCTCCGGCGAAATAGAAGGCCCGTCTACCTACCCTACCTCATGCATCATATGTACTTACCTTGGTTTAACCACGTCAACCAAGTATTTCTTCATATCAAGACCCGCTAATCGCGGCTCCTAGCTCACTGATATGAGCACATAACAACTGCATTGAGGAGCTCTCCGTGTCCAAGTATGCAGGAAGTCTGAGTATCTATCAAGTGATAGATAGTCTAGGCAGCGGGAATCAAGCGGGTCCCGAACGCCATGGGAGCAACCGCTGTCGATCAGGCACGAATGGCGTGTGTATATCGGTCCGTTTGTGAGTCTGTGCAGTAGATGATATTGAAGTTCGAGTTGGATTTGATATTAATATCTGATGTTTGCGCGATTTAAGCTTACCTTGAGACGGGGACACGTACTGACGCGGGGTACATTGACTTGTACCCCACGAGGTGTCTGTGTCTGCCCCTCTGTTGGTGATCGTCGGACTCCATCTTCATACAGAAGTAGTGATAAGGTTTCTGGATATTGTTTCCCTGGAAATTGAAGGAGGCATGGGCAGGTCGGAAGAGCGGCCGAGAGGGCTTAGGGCTGCATGTTTTGGATGGGTCGGTGTCTCGGTTGTATTGTGGATGTGAGGCCGGTACAGGCAGGGGAAACTGCAGGTACTTTTGACAGCGGGGAAAATCCAGCTGGGAGAGGTTCCTCCGGAGGAAGAGGAGGAATATACTCGTACGGTAGGAAATGGTATTTGAAAGCTGTGGGATCGAGTTTTCCAGTGCCAGTTGACACTCCCAGTTACTCCCCAAGACTTTGCGCAATCGTGCTCGAAATAGAGAAATACTTTTGGGGGAAAGCGGTGTGATCTTCTGACGAGAGAATCCACTCCACTTTCCCCAAGTTCTCCATGTGCAAGGTCGCTTGAGATGCACATGAACTTCCAGCCAAGCCATCATCAAAAGATAGCGGCCATCCTGCATCCTCTTTCCCCAGACTTATCAAATTGAAGACAAGCGCAAAGCCAAATCAAGCCTCGTCACCGTGCACCTCCACACTTTCAGTACCATCTCCGCATTTCATGCTGGTGACTTCGGTCCTTCTCTGCCCCTGTCGCCAAATCCTGGACACTTGCCCACTTTGGGATGGAGTCTGCATACATATATCACATGACTGTATCGTGACTTGGAAACGAACGACATGCTGCCTTCCATGGATGATTTGGAATTGCTTGAGTTCGTGAGATCGCTTGACCTAGCTCAAACTTTGATGGCTGACGTATACAGCGGTATTGAACCAGGAGAAGTACTGTCGTTGTTGATGTATAAGCAGGAGCGCTGCGAATTGGCGGTTCCACCCGGAGTCGCGTTGAACTCAGTGTCGGTGTCCGGATATCTGTGGCAACCCCTGGACTGGCAAGAAATGGCCAAATCATACGATGTATGAGAACAGGAACGGGTCGAGTCAGCGCTGGTGACAGGTACGCTGTCGTATGTACCTCGCACAAGCCATCACACCATAGTTGGCTGGTCGGTGAGGAAGACAGTACTGTAGCACCAAGTACCGGACTGTTACGTACAGCTGCGGCTCACATTGATGAGAGGATGCAGAACGTGGAGTGGAGGTGAGTCCTGGTTGTTTGCACCCCGTAATCTTGATCTTGATCTGCCCTTGCAAAGATCAGATGAGATGTGCTGCGATCCGAAAAGGCGGAATCTCCAAAAGAAAAGCAGAAAGTTAAAATGCCGAAGTATCCATAGTTCCTGTCATTCTGTCATCGATCCTCGTGGGTGAGGGCGGAACCGACGGGAACCTGGAAGTGAACTGGCGCCAGAAGGCTGGTGGAAGACTCCAAGAAGGATTCGCTTGTGGGGACAGGGCAGGTCCTTGCGGGGCGTCAGACCTACAGATCGACTATGCCGGAGTCGGATCTAGCGTGAAAAATCGAAAGGCGTCTCCGGTTGGCTGGAGGAGGAGGAGCAGTAGGAACTCTCACGAATCGTGTTCGTTGCAGAAGTGAGTAGTGGGAACGAGAGCAGGATCGTGAGGTGATGCGAAGATGACAGAGGTCAAGCCATTCTCACCGTCTCTCCTTGCAAGTGCCGAGCGCAGGTGTTTCCATACTGGATTGTGCTATGCTGCGCTGCAGGCCGACCATCGTGAGCTGTTGTGCAATGGAGAAGCAGAAGAGCGGAGTGGAGAGGAATTGGTGGCGCGTTTTGTTATGCTTACAATTTGAATGAGGATGGCAATTATCGAGTGATTAAGTGATTGATTTGTCGAGAGGCAAAGGCAAATACAAATGCCGAATGAGGAGAATCCAGATTTCGGGATATCCTGGCATGGAAACAAACAGCCCTCCACGACCGTGTTGCGAAACTTCTCACCAGTGTCTTGAGGATTTTAAGGGGGTGGGCACCCTCTCACTTATGGACAAGGAACGATCTCATGGCTGAAATACATCATCAATGCGAAGTAACAAGCTGGAATGGGAAGTCGAGAGAGGTACAGCAGCCCGCCCAGCAGGCAAGCTTTCAGCCTACTCGATTCAATGGGGCTGCTGACACAACGAGGCAAGGCGAAGCAGGCAAGCAAGGTACGGTGCAGTTGGTCTGCTACGTTACGTTTACAGGCTGACTCGATTTCCCAGATCAGACAATAACGAGATACCTATCGTGTGAGGTAGTCGTGATGCTGTTGGCCACATATGATGCCAAATTGTTCAGTCCACTTTTACAGGATTAATAAACCACGTACCGTACGTACGAAATTTGACTGCCGGATATTAATACCGGGGCAGTTACTCGTAAATTACAGTGCTTGTTTTCTGGGGCAGACAGAAATATTTTTCAGCGGGTTCTTCCAGTTTACAGGCCTGTCCTCGGGGGTCGGCACTCTGAGGACACACTGTCACTGAAATTTGGTGGTGGTTGAATCAGCGCATCGGCTGTCTTACAAGCCGTTGAGTCGTTAGTGTTCGTCGATTGTTCTATGATCGACTGGTTCCATGGTTCGACACTTGATGGTGCTCCCGCCAGTAGTCACCGTCTGACCACTGCCTCGGTGCCCTAGGAGGAAAGGAAAGGAAAGATTCTTGTACAAAACAGTAAATTACATATATGCATTGTCAGATCAGGGATATCCAGGAATATGGTAACGGAATATGGAATATGAAGGATAGGTAAATTATATTTGAAGTGCCAACGGTACTATTCGGACATGTCCTCAGTTTTGATTTGCTGCTATTGTCATGATTAATTACTATCGATGGCTGTAATGACCGGTGGCTCAGCGCTCACTGTCAGTGGTCAGCCCAGTGCAGGTGCAAAATGCTCTAACCTTGAATCACCTCGTCCGCTGGCCTCACTGGCCTGGTCGGTGGTCACTGGTCAGGCACGCCGCACGCGTGCTTCTCAGTGGTGCAGGTCTTGGCGATTCTTCATAGTCAGTCCCGACTCCCGTCTCTTGTCTCTGCCCTTCCCTTCCTCTTCCCTCGAGCGATCCATCCCTCCCTTCCCTTCTCTCCCAGCGTCCCGTTCCCTCCAACAGTCGATCCACATTTTGTTTTCAACCTCTTCCCTCCAGCCCTTCATCAACTCTCCTTAAACACCACTAACCAACAATATATCCTCTCTTTTCCACGCTGCTCGCATCACAGCTTACCTTACCCCGAAACATCTCTGCGCCCGTCCCTGGTAGCAGTGGCCCAATAACACAGCCCTGCTCGCTCCTATTTCTTAACCCCCGCACTTCTGGAAATGAGCGTCCCGTCTCCGCCATTTCTTCATATACGGACCGAATAACTCCAGACTCCACGCAGAACAGCCTTCGCCCACTCCACTACTACCCCATACTCAGAACTGTACTGGACGTCGAAGCAGATCAACCTTTAATCGTTCCAGTGCCACTGGTCCGTCGTCGGTATCATCTCGCCTTGCTGCTAGACAACGTTCCGTTGCGTTGAGTCGAGTTGAGTCGAGTCAAGTCCATCGTTCAGGCCGAAGGGTTCACCCGCGACGATTCTCGACCCTGCCTATCCATCGCCCGCCATGTCTACCTCGGTCAAGCGGGCTTGCGACGCTTGCCATCGTCGAAAGGTCAAATGTGATGGCATCAATCCGTGTCGCAACTGTTCCTCAGCCCAACTATCGTGTACCTACCACGCCATCCCGCAGAAGAAAGGACCCAAAGGATCGCGAGCCAAGGTCATCAGCGAACTACGAGAAACACAACGACAGAGCACCCTCTCCTCGAAAGTAGCAAACCGAATGAATGGAATCAACAGTCCGCCATGTAGTCCGACACTCACTCCTACACCAGGTCTTCTCACCAACGACATGATCAAGGAATGCATCGAATTTTTCTTCGCCAATATGTATCCTACCCTCCCCATACTACACCGCGGTCGACTAGAACAACAAGCAATGTACGCGGACCAGAACGTCGATACATACTGTCTTTTGACATCGCTATGTGCCTTCATGATGATACAACCAGGAATGGGAATACCAGGCGATCCACTCGGACTCGACAGCCTCCCTGGCGCCAACCTCGTATCAGGCAACCTGTTGATGGAGGAAACATTGAGAGTTAGGAAATCTTATGATCATCTCGAGACTCCGACATTAAATAGTCTAGTCACCAGTTTCTTCCTGTTCGGATGCTATTTTGGTCTGGATTTGCACAATAAGGCTTGGTTCCATCTCAGAGAGGCGACGACTCTGTCACATATTTTGAACATGCAGAAGGAAGATACCTATGTTCAATTCGATGTTGTCGAGTCGTCAAGAAGACGAAGGCTTTATTGGCTACTCTTCGTCACGGAAAGGTAGGATCATTGGTCTGGAACATTAACAAAATGCTAACCTTGAACAGAGCTTATGCACTTCAAAGACATCGCCCTCTTTCATTACAAGCAACTATCACCCTTCCGACACAAAGCGATGATCCAACTGACGCTCAGGCTCATCACTTGAATGGATTTATTCATCTCGTCAATCTGTTCCGACCTTTCGACGAAGGATTTGTTGCTCTGTGGAACAAGACCCGAACGGACTGCTCTCCAGCTTATCTGTCTGCTCTTCAGAAGCAATTGAACGATGCACTCCCTACGTATCTCAACTCTACAGAGAACCAGACGGCCGACTTGAGAACTAGTCAGCAATGGCTACGAACAATGGTTTGGCAATTGAGCATCCAGAATGGATGTTTGAGCTCCGGCAATGGTGACCCAAGCATGACCTTCCAATATCCTGTTGATATTGCTCGGGATCTTGTCGGAATGACATCTCAATTCTCCCAACAGAGCATGGAAGTTCACGGCATCGGACTTGTAAGTTCTAAGGCTAAATATCCTTGTATCTCTACTGACAGGCACAGATCGAGAAGCTTTTTGATGTCGCTTGCTCTCTTACCGACGTTCTTTCCCTTCTTCCACCAAATCCAGATCCATTCCAACTTGGACCTCGTGATTATCTTCACGATTTCATGACTCTCCTCTCCGTTCTTCGCAATGGCGATCACCGTTTCCTTCCTCTTCTCCTCGCCAAGGTCAACGATGTTCTGCCAAAGCTCGTTAATCCAATGCTTCAGACTGTACCCGATACTCCAGCGAATATCTGTGCCGATGTCGATATCTTTGATGGCTTCGGCAACGCTGGCATCGGTGTTGCATCCAACTTCCCAGGATACAATGGCAATGGCACCAGTGGAGGCGAATTCAAGATGGAGCCTGATACCGATTTCAATGGTAACGCAATCTCAGGCATGCCACAATATGACAGGAGGGTCGAAGAGCTTGGTTCGCCTATCAACGATAGCAGCGATAACAGTACCTCCTTCACAAGTCCTTCCGTCATGCAAAGTCCTATGGAATATGCCGGCCTGGGAGACTATGGAGGATTTCCAGACATGAATGCCCCTAGGATGACGAATAACGTAGGCGTCCACAATCACACAAGAAATTTCGGGGAAGGCGTTGGTGGCGGCGGTAGAGCTCTTGACTTCAAAAGGGAGTTTGAGGGGACTATGGGATTGCTCAGTCAACATCGACAGCCTATGATGGCAAATGGTATGGAGGCGGTCAGACGACCACCTTTACGACAAAACAGTGGTAGCAATTTCGGTATGCAGATACCGCGAAGTGTGCCGGACCAGTTTCGGCATTTGCAGAGGGCGAATAGTGGCGGAAGTGTAGACATGGTTGGAGGTGGTGGTGAAATGCCCTTTCGATGAAACTGTTGAGTACGGAATGGTTACCAACCATTGCTGAAGGTGGGCCAAGTTCAAATGTCTCGAGTTAACTCACTCGGTGAATACTACTTCGGGCCGTCCACTATCGACAGCTCCCCAACCATAGAACGATCAATCTCTTCTGGAACGCTCACAACCATGTGTTTAATGTCACACAGCAGACACAAATGCCCGGCCACGGGAACAACAAACAGTATTACGTTTCAGCGTACCACTTTCGGCGTAAAATTCGGGCATCCAAGGACACGGATCGGAGGGAAATCAATGGAAAGGATTGGGAAAGAGAATCTAATCGGCGTTCGGAGTGGCTCAAGTAGCATATGACGGTTTCTTTGTCGTCAGCTTTTCGATCTGATCGATCATCTGCGCTAATGTTGTGCATCATGTCAGCTTGCATGTTTGACAGGTAGAGGAATGGAAAGTGCAGAAGTATATATGTTGGACTGGATCATATAACCTTACTTATCTATTATTTGTCTCAGCTGTGTAGGCTTACTTTCTACCTCTCTAAAGGAGTTGATCGTGGCAGGTTGGTGTTCCTCAATAGCTTCAAGTGAAGTTGGCCGTGGCAATTTTCTTTCTTCTAGCTTACGCACTCCAATCTTGCTCAACATGTGTATTATTTCAGACAGCGTCTGTGCGGAATACATCTACCTACTTTCACTCATTGTACCGGCCATTCCTCGCCTCTTCCTATTCCTCGCTGGCCAACTCAACGTGCATACAGTATCTCCACTCCTCTCCTCAATCTCCCAACCTCCCTCCCCTTCCATCTGTTTGCCAACATACTGATACTGGGAGAACAGGGCAACCCATCCCATCTCCCACTCATCTTAACCTTCAACTATTGCCAACACACAAACGAACACCCTACCGCGAACATACCTACTGCCAACACAAAAAAAAGAATGAAGTAAGCGCTGCGCTAGTCGCGCATATTCTCTCTTTTATAGCTGCTTAACTTATCTCGCCAAAATAATTTTTTTTCTTTCACTCATTCTTTTCACGTCCCCACTACAGTATATATATCTCCGTCCTGCTATACCCAATGTCCCTAGTCATCTCGCCTCTCGCCTTGCCCGTTAACACACGCTATAGTTGTTGTTGTTATTGTCGCAGCTACAAGGTGTATCCTTTTCTTGGAACGGGCGTGCGATGGTGGTTAAGCGAAGTTCGGAGGAGGCGAAGGGAAGTTTAGAATTTTCAGGGGGTGAGTGGAAGAGTGGAAAGGGGTTTATGCTTGCTTGGTTTGGAGCAGCTGCGATGTGTGTGTGTGCATGTGGGTGTCTGTATCGCGTCCCAGCTTCCAGTGATCGGAAGTGACGGGATGTTTTGAATGCATGAATTGGAATAATTGCACGGAAGCGAAGCGAGAGTGGCTTATTAAGTGGTTATGGGATTGCGTTTCGACTTTCAACGGTATTGCGTTTCTCCGAGTATTTCGGATCTTCTGCTTCAAGAGGACTGAGTGTTTCTCTCACCGCAATTTACTGATGATTGAGATTTGGCGAGGTTGGTAGATGGAGATGGAGACGGAAACTTAATGGTGTTGTTATAGATGGGGAACGCCACGTCAATAATTCCCGGGAGCTCAAGAATGGGAGGGATCGAATTAATGATCGAGGACTTCGGATTGCGCCATCGCTCGGTCTCACAGCGCTCAGATGGGGAAGGAAGGGGACTGATCTTGAGCTTGTGTCTGTCGATGGTTGGGGCGTTATTGTTAGTGTTGTGTGGATCTTATGAAGTGACGAACGACACTTGGGAGAAGATGAAAACACCTACGCTACGCACACGACGATCGATGGTCCAAATCGTCTACTTCCTCTCCCCTTCCATGACTCTCGAGTTTGAAAGTACGGACATTCCCCAAGTCCATCACGCCCGCCGGCCATCTGATACTCCGGTTTCCCTCACCTACCTACCTACCTACCCGCCAGTGCCGTGTGCAGAGGCAAAGCGTTCGGTTTCCAATGCTGCCATCTGATCTTCTTTGAACTTTGCGACATCATGCAGAGCCTCAACTGGGACCTTCCCGTCACTTGAGAACGCGGTGAGTATGGGCTTGAGAGATCTGAAGCCGGGTGCTCTTGTCGGGCCGGTCGTTTCCTTCAACGCCCGCAAGACAGCTTATCCCGTCCATGCAATATCAAACAGAAGCCGAAAATCACCCTTTCTTCCATCATGGATGGATGGATAGTTTCATGAAGCCTAAGTACAGTAGTATTCGAGAAGGCGGCTGGCGCGATCTACAAAAATTTCAAGCGGTGTATCATCATAGCTCCACTCTCCACAACAAAGGTACAAGGCGTTTGCATGGAGAAGCATCAAAAATAAGACTAAAAGAGAAGGGATGAGGCGCAAGGAAAGAAGACTTTGGAAGTCTGTATTGTGGGTATAGCCCGTCTTGATGCAGGGACTGGCATGGTGAGACAGGACCCCGGATCTGCGCGTGAAACCAAACTTAGAGACTAGTGATGTCATTCGTCTCTTCTTTTCCCTTTTGATAGATAGAGGCTGTGTAGGTATTCCGCGGTAGGTAGTGATCGATTGCGCCAAAAGTGGAGAGGAGAAACGGTCTGAAGCCCTTGTTCTGTTCTATTTTTTCGGATGGTTCGCTTCGCTTATTGAGGGGTGCTCCTTGTTGTTGTTGTTGTTGGAGAGAGGAGGGGGGTGGCTGTGGTGGGTTGGTCATGGAGGGATGGGGGGGGAGGCGAATGACATCGGTGGAGGGGTAGATGCTGGTGAGGTGTTCGAGGAGGGGTCGGTGTGCGGTGTGGTGATTGTGTTTAAGTATAAGACGCTCCTGTCAGTCGTTCGTGGCGTGGGAAGGCTTGAATTTCCCGACCTTTGATATTTGGTGTTTGAACATTTGATCAGACGACTTTGACCCAAGAAGTCAAAAGCGGAAGCAACGAAAGATAGGAGACGTTAAACGAATACATATCTACGAGTCTTGTTGCATTGGAGAAGAAGATTGGACAGAGGCTTGGGAGGAAGAGAATATCCGCAATTTATTGCCACCTCAACTGGAATATCCTATCCACTGCCCCAATCGTATCAAGTCATTTCTGAGAACACAATCAACATATAGCCAAAAATGGCAGCCGTCGTAGCAGCTCCTTTTCAACCACCAACAGTCAACACCGCACCAACCTCCCCAGCATCATCAACATCCACCAACGAACCCGCTCCACGGCCCGTCCAGCTCTCACCATCCGGAATCTGGAAGCCAAATCCAACACTCAAAAGCACAAAAAGTGCTCAGAACTTCTCACTTCCAACGGCTTTACCCACACCTCCTACTTCAGCTCCTATAACGCCATCAACAACTACAACTGTAGTCGCTACACCAAAGTCGACAGTGACTCCTACCTCAGCTAGACTCTCCAGTCTGACAAAACCAGCAGTAACACTCACTCCAGCCACACCGCGCTCAATCCTCAAGCCAGGCGATGTTCATCCTGCCAACAGATTACCTGCCCACTCGCCCACCTCATCCACATCCTCTAGCTCCCTCAACTACACTTCAAAATACAAATTCAAATCCAAAGCCCAACTCCAATCCCCACCAAACGCAAGCAACAACAAACGGCGTTCACGCGGTAAATCTATCAAAGAAGGCGCTTTCTTCGCATTCGTCCTACTCCCGCTCAGCTGTTGGTATACCCGGGGCGGGAAACGGCTAGGTGGTGGTGCCAGCGGGCCACCTCCTCCGCAAGAGGTAGAATATGGATATGGGAATGGGGGAAAGAGAGGCGTGATTGAGTGGGATGCTGATGAGGAGTATGATGACGAGGAGGTTCTCGCCGCGGAGTATGAAAGAAGGGGCAGGCCAGCTACAAATACATTTGCTCCATCAGCGTTGCCGGAACTGAGAAAGCCGGGTTCTAGGCTGGGGAGGAAATATAGTTTTGGGCAGATTGGTGGTGGTGGTGGTGCTGCTGCTGCTGCTGGTGGGATGAAAAGCCAGGTTATTACAAGGAGGGAGAGTTTTAGCACGCCGGTGCCACAGGGTGTTAGTGTTGGACGGGGGAATGGAAATGGGAGGAGTAATAGTTTTACGAGTGCTGGGATGCGTGGAAGGTGGGATGGAATGGGAGCGGGTATAGGCGTACCGAGGAGAGAATTTGCGGATTATGGTGTTGATAAAGGACCTGCTGCCGCGGAAGGGAATGAGTGGGATTTGGAAAAGGAGAGGGAATCGGAAAGATTGAGGCTGAGCAGGGCGAAGAGTCGGACGGGAAGTCCGGTGCCATTGAGGAGGAGGAGAAGTGAGGTTTGAATTCTAGACTGAGTTTTGCTGAGCGCCACTTTGCGAGCTTGCAATGATTTTGGAGGGTGCAAATAAAATGGGTTAGAGGCGTAATGTTTGCCTGAGAGCAAGCCGTATACATAGACGATACTTGCAAGATTCTTGCCAAAAGGAAAAATTTGGAATCGCGGCGTAACCGTTGCAAGGTTTAGGTAAAAGAATTGATCGAAACATCATTGGCAGTCTACTTTTCAAAGTATCTGCTGTAATATCCAGCATATATGTCATGATCACCACCACTTTTCACTCAACACTCTTCTCTCATCCATACCCTCCGCTTTCCCAGCCAATTCCACAAACCGATCCGTCATCTCTGGTACTCCACAAACATAAACCACCGTGCCTTCTCTATTCCCTACATCACTTAATGCATCCTGCAAATCACCCTCATCAATCCTCCTCCTTTTTACCTCTAATCCCTCAGATCCATGCACTACGCCTCCTTCGTCGCCCGTAACAAACAACCTCAGCTCTCCCTCTTCGCCCAATGTCTTGAAAATCTCGCGTAATCGAGAAAGGAACAGAATCTCCTCATTCCGTCCCTCACTGTCAACAGAGTTTCTGACCGAATACAAAAACCGTACAGTGAAATCCAAATTTCCTCCCTCATTACCAGCTCTCTCTTTCTGCTCAGCAATAACGCTAAGCATACTGATCAAGGGATTGATTCCCACGCCACCAGCTATGAAAACAACTCTTTTCAAGCTTGGAAGCGGGAGAGGGGGAGGCCATGTGAATGAGCCCCCGATACGGATCTTAAGTTGTGCATTGAGAATTTGGGAAGGGGGCTGCCAGATCCAGTGAGCGGGTGTAGGCGGAGTAGCATTAGGAGGAGAACATTGTATGGCGAGTTCGAGATAGTTGGGCGAGAGCGAGGGTGGTGAGGTTAGGGTGAAGCCGCCTGGGGAGGGAAGGGAGGGTATGTGTAGGTCGACCCATTGACCTGGTTGGAACTGCAATGTACATTAACGGCTGTCCGTTGATCATAAGCTGTGAAAAGTATCGGACGAGGAAGTACAAAACATTTGGCTTAGAGATCAAACCCCGCCATCCGGAAATGGATGGGTTTACAGACCACGTACCTTTATGGGCTCTTTCTCAACAGGTGTCAAGCGCAGAAGTCGAATCGACGAGTTTATCTGAGATACTTGAGACAGTATTACGGGGTGGAGTTTCTGTATTCTTGTTATTTCAAGCTCACTCCGTTGGAGACCGTCATCAGTCATATACATTATCCCGTGGTTCCGTGGCAGTTCGTTCGATATGTGGAACTGATGACTTCTCTTGAGTGGCCATGGCTCGGAAGAAATAGCGGTATACAGAGCGGTACGTCGGAACGAGAGACTTTGTTGATAGAAACATGGGCGGTGGATGATGATGGCTGAAAGTCAAGGAGGTGAGGAGGTCCTTTCGATCTTAAGCGAAAAGGCTAATTCTTCTGCCGAAAGATCTAAGGAGCATCGAAATAGGGGTTCTATAATGAGATTCGTTTTGAAAAGGAATATTTAGTATGAGCGGGCAATATCAGCTCATTCAAACAAGTGGGAGTAGGTAGGTCGAAACAGAGAGCGCGGAGATGTCCAAATCACGTGATCAGGTACATCTTTCCATTCCATTGTTTTGTATCTGTCGATGTCGCACAAGTTCAAGCGAGGCATCATCTGCCTTGACTGCGAGATCTTGAATAATCCTAGGAATGTCTATGTTGTAATCGAACGCCTCCTTGGTGAAAGTATTCCTTCCCCGCTGCATGCCCACTCTGTCGATACCCAATTTTACTTTACTTTAACTTTCGCTTCCTTCTCCCATCCCAATTAGGGGACCAGCGAATGTGTCGGTTGATGCATGTTTATCAGGGTTTCTTTTAGATGTATGCATCTCTTTTCGTAGCCCATGACTCGCGCAAATGCTTTACCGACTGGATGTACAAACGAATGAAATCACATCTAAATACAGCACTGTTGCTCGGAGACCTTGCGTGTGACTTACTTTGCCTATACGACATATCTCTTCCATGATGTCTCCATAGAACTAAGTTGCTTTTGAATGTTCTCAGATGACACAATGAGAAAGTTTGTCTTAGAACTTCTTAGGATACGAAAGTCTTAGAAGAATTGAACACATCTTCTACCTTATGTTTACACCTGTAAGATACTAGGGCCCTTAAGCCTAGTTATATCACGTAGTTATTACCTCAGTTCATTTCCTCCTGTTCTACAATATTTTACTTTGTGAGGCTCTCGCTTTCATAAGGGCTTGCGCTTATCCACAGGACGGAGCGATAGGGCTTCGAGCCGAAGCCAACAAAGAGAAGGGGATGAAAAAGATTGTTCGCCCGCAGATGACAACAAGTGCACAAATAATTTTCTGCATACTTTTGAAGGAGGGAATATCTAGATTTCAACGTTCTATCCCGCTGCTTTTATCAATTTTGATGAATATTATCTTAGGAACAAGATTGTCAGGAAAGCGTTAAGACTCGTATTCTTAAGTTCATCTACCAAGTCTGAGTGCATAAAGGTATCTTTGACAGAGAGTTCAACATGATAGAGTATGCATACATAACTGGAATAGTTCTGCGTGACCAGCAATTATAACGTTAAATAACAGTCGCACCTCGGACTTCAGACGCGAGAATTCTCACAAAACTTTCACGTCATTCAGCGTTGGTGCAGCTTAGAACACTCTCCAACACTAGAACATCTCTAATCAGCCCATGTTATTGTAATAATCACTAGCACGCTTAGGTGACTTCAAGGCACAAGGGATCAACAAAGAATAGCTAAAGGCCAGCTAGTGATACTGAATTGAACAGAAGCTAATTGCTAAGGAGAGAAGAGCCTGTAACACTCAGGCTACCCTTTTGTAGGGCCCGATTACGTATACTACGCTAATCCACGTGCATTACAGTTACCTCCAAACCCAGGAGCAAGAGGCAGGATTAATCCAACTCTTCTTCTAACCTTTCAGCTTCCGCTCTCTGATTGGAACTTCAGACTTCCCAGAAGCCTGTTCAGCCTAGACACAGTTAAGCTCAATTTTCATTGATTTGGCACGAAAAGCATACCTCCAAGCTCTCGATGAGCTCCAAGACCTCGTCTGTGCCCTTTGGGTCGTCATCTCTGAAGGTATCTTCGATCACTGCTTTCAAAGAATGCCTCTCTTCGAATGACAGGCTCTCTTTGCCCGCGAACAGTTTTCGCTCGAGTCGATGCATATGGGAATCCCACTCTAGACGTCTCCATGCTTCGTCGGAGTGAATTACCAGTTTTCCTACCCAAATGTTTTCATACGACACGCGTGAAGTATAAAGCTCATCTCCCTTCTGCAACTCTTGATACAGGTCCAGCCAAACTGTTCTACCTCCCGCACATCCTATGTTGAGATCTGCCCCAGCCTTAATCATTTCAATCGTGACTTTCCTCCACGTCTCGAACATAGGGGAACGATGAGAGCCTTTTCTATATACTGTATGAAGAAAAGTCACCCAGTATTGCCAGATTGAATAACCATGGAAGACCTCGTTGGGATTTGCGGAAAAAGACAACACGACTTGCACAGTCTTGTCAAGTCCTTCCCTGTTGACGAACATGGGATTTATTGAGAGAAGAATATGAGCAAGTAATGGAACTTCCAACTTTGACACCAACGAAGGATCATTTTCTAATAGGTGTTTGACACAAAACCAGAGTTGACATTCCGCTGCTAAATGCACGAAGCCTTGCCGAGGTAGTGCTGGCTGCTGTATACATTCTGACCAGTGGCTGAGCTTCCTTTGAAACTTTTCGGTGTAACGTTGAGCCCAACACCCCAGAAGCGCGAAATCTGCAGCAGCTTTATCGAAATTGTTAAGTATGAGTGTGCCATCTTCATAAGATACCGGACCGTCGTCTAAGATATCATCTATGTGGTCCATGAGTTGACACCAGTGACGCTCAACATAGTTTACTGATTGCTCCATAGATTCAGGTCCAGGCCAAATGCTGTTTCTCAAGCACAGAATACTTGATTTTAGCAAACGTGTCTGGGGATCCCAGCTGGACTTTGATGTATGACTCAAAATCCCACTCCATATTTCAGGAGTGGCTAGATATTCTTCGACACTGCGGTGAATATAGGTGAGTTCTCCTGTTCTCCAAGAACGATCCGGGTCATCCAGGAATATCTCAATCAACCCACCGCAACAAGCTTGCAGATAGATACTCATTTCCTCAACTATTGAGTCAAACTGAACATGCTGCGCCTCGTCAACTGTCTGCCTTGAGACAACAGGCTTTGTGCTCAGCACTTCTGCCACTTCTCTGCTTGACGCAAAATATATCAATTCTAGGTCCTTGTTGACACCACATACCTCGAAAAGTTGAAATAGCTCTGATCCTTTCTTCATATCATGAGAGTCTATCATAGAAAGCATGTGACTGTACAACTTCTCGAGATCAGGTGGCATAGAACCCAATCTCTTCTCAAGTGTTTCCAGGTCATTCTTGTGGCTGAGTCCTTTTAACAATGATTTGACGACCGGTGTGACCCAAAGAAACACTCCTTCGGCTTTCCATACCAGGCTTTGGACAAACCATGCTGCTCTTTCTGGCTCTCTCTGCCTCAGTAACACCATCCTAGAATTGCCATTGATCTTGTCGTTGACAAATCGTCTGATATCATCACATGTCAAGTCCTGTAGTCTGAGTCCAGGGTGATTGCGGAAAGTATCTTGAAAAGCTGGCCATGGGCGACTCGACAAGCACAATTTGACATTTGGAGTGCAAGATAGCTGAGCAAAAAATGCTGCAAGTTCTTCGTGGTCGCCTTCATATTCGTCCAGACCATCAATGAAGAAGCATACGCGAATGGTCTTGCAAACTACTAGACGGGCAAAAGCCTTTTGCAATTTTGTCAAACTCCATGGGTCGAGTGTGGATGAGACGCTGTGTGACGCCAGTTCAGAATTTCTAGTCCACACATCGGGGAACACGATAGGAACGAGCGCTGGGTATTTTCGCAGAATGTCATAGAGAAGTGATCGTAGCAGGCCTCCTTGCGACCGTTGATCCTTGTGTCCATTTTTCCAAAAGAAAAATGTCGGGGTCTCTACGCTTTTACCTGGAGCCCAAGCACCAAGCAATTCGCTAGTCTTCTCATGATCCACGATGAATTTCATCAGGGTTGACTTGCCAGATCCAACCTTTCCATTGATCCAGTAAATTCCATCTCCAGTTTCCAGCCATTGTGCAAAATTGCTCCAGGGCTTTCCATCGTCAATAGGGTCCCGGAATATCCATTCGAAAGTTTGTTTGTGCGCTTCAGGTATGTTGTCGTGGCGTACAGTTCTTGTTGGGAAGTGCAAGCTCTCAATGATTGAGTGACAAACATGGTCATCGAGCTGAGTCCTTATATGATCCATGAAGGCCGCACGAGTTTTGCCGTGCTCAAGGTGTTCGATTCGTAGAAGATGCTGAAATTGATTGTCCATGTCCTGGCGGACAGTCCTTGGTAGATCCAGTAAAGCCTCCATTATTTGTTTTGTGGCAGTATCCAAGGAACTGAACCGAGTGTCTTGTTGGATAGAAACAGTCATTATGCTGTCTCTGAAGGTGACAAGATTAGTGATGGGCTTCAACATAAATCAATGAACTGTCTTTACCTTATGTTAAGGGTAACGTGTGTCATCAGCTCTCCCCTCAAGCTATCGAGCTTCTGTTTTGTCTCCTTGATTTCCTGCCTCGACCATACGCTTTTGAGCGCCTGCCGAAAACTCTTCCACCGCTTACGAGGTTGTGCAGCAGGCACCTGAAGACTTGCAAGGCGTGTAGTTACATCTCTAGAAATCCTCACACCTAGAGAAAGTTAGAACGTGAACACTTTCCTGAATACAGTGTTTGTCAATGTCTCAGTGCCTAGTGGGAGTCTAAATGTTTCTCACTTAACCTCCACTTTACGAAGCTCACAATCGTAGCGATATGATACGGGATTTCCCAAGTATTCCTTTCAAACCTAAGAATGAACATTACTCACAAGATTCACAAATGGCAACAAGTGCGGGATCTTCCTCCGAAGTCTGCAGCGTTTCCGTCAAACCCTGCAGTCTCCTCGAAGCTTCTTCCATCTCTGTATTCTCGATCAGAGCTCCATTCTTAGAATGATAGAGCTGCTGGCCCTTCGAGATAAGCTTGCTACTGAAGTCCAAAAACTGTACGACGGCAGCTGCAACGCCTAATGCTGCGAGTGCTTCCATGCTTGCCGGATGGGAACAGCCAAGGCGGCTGCCAGGTATTGTTCTGTACGACGAGTATCCCAAGATTTGAAGACGTGTGAAGTGTTGTTGATGCTGTCATCAGAAGGGAAATTCAGATTCTGGAGGTTGAGGGTTGAGGTGTCGACACTGAATTGGGCGAACGCGAGGCTGGATACTGATGTATGCGCCCTCATGCAGAGCAGGGCGTGCTGGGCCAATGGAAAGGTCGCGCCAGCCATGTCCGTGACAGGATCGTTCACTTCAATAAGCAGTGTCGGAACATTGATAACAATCTACAGGCCATCAATGAAAGAGGTCCAGAAGTTCGAGATCATATATCTCGATCTTTCCTCGCTTAGCATTATATCTAAAATGTCAAGTGAAAAGCGGTACCGTCATTGGCAATCACTGTACATAGAAATCAATCAATACATGAGCATCTGAGAACCTCAAAGAAAGGTCGTCGCATCATACCTATGCTATTCCAAGCTCACTCCAAACGCCTGCCAGTATTCCGTTTGCTTTCCATTCCCCCGCTTAGATATGCAGGCATTTTAAGCCCAAGTGTCCGATATGTCCCTTAGAATTTTCTATGCATCAAGCGCTCTGGCTCGGCCCCCTTCAACAATGATCTGCTCATCGATCCGCTTCCCAGTATCACCATACTCAACACGCTTCCAAGTCCGAATTCTAGCTTCATTTAGATCGACGTCGAACAGTCTGATTCGGCGATGATATCCGCCGTAGCCTCCGTAGCCGCCAAATCCAGCTCCTCCAGCATAGCACATCCACATAGCTGGGGTCTTTGCTTCGTTACTCGTCAATGCGCAGTATTCGTTTGCGTGGTCGTGACCACAAGATACCATTACAACGCCCTCTTCAACTAAAGCATCTCTGAAACCAGAGTTGAATGCTGGTGCTGTGACACCTTCTCTCCATTCTCCCTTCCGAGGAAGGGTGTCATCTCGGTACTCGGGAAGTGGGATATGGATGAATGCTAAATCCATGTGGATATGAGTATAGCCAGCATGCTCCTTCTTCAGCCCTTGAGCAGTGGCTTTGAACCAGTCTATCTGGTTCTTCTTGAGCCAATCATATCCTTTGAAGTTATGCTCATCGGGCGAATAGGCATGTGTATCCAATAGGTATATTGTAAGTGCGGAGTGTTTGGAACTTCCTCGTGCAAGAACCTCCACGTAGTAGTTTCCAACCCCGTCGATGTCTTCAGGGCCAGCGGCCGAAAGAGAGTATGGCAGAGACTCGATCAAGGCCATCTGACCAGCGCGAGGAAGTGAACCTTCATCGTCATGATTACCAAAGATGGTAGCATAAGGAATTTTGCGCTTGATAAAGAGCTCGGCGTATTTGAATATCGCCTAGTAAAGTTAGCCTTGGAGAAGTGATGTATATACGAATCACTTACGCTTTGAGCATCTGGAGCGGTCTCTCCGTTCACTTGGTCTCCGCTCAGCACCACTAAATCCGGCTTCTCTTCATCTAGAAGCCTCCCCACGAACTCCAACGTCCTGGGATCCGCTTCGCATTTCCCACCATTATGACCAACTGGCATCTCATCTCTGCAAGCTCCCGTACCAGTGCTCAAGTGCAAATCCGCAACCTGCATGATCTTGAACTTTCCATTCTCATTTATCCTGGGCACTGGCCTAGAGTGTGGTGCCTCCTTGCCTCTCCTCACACTCAACCTAGCCTCATGACCCTCTCCACTTGTATCCAGTAGCATGGGCGTCCCGACCATCTGCCATCCATCTCGCGGATCCACCGCATCTGCTCCAAACAAGACATCCACGGATGTGATAGCTTGGTGCGAATCGCTCGCATGACGTTGTGCTGACCGTTTCAACCATAATCCTGCAGGCCTTGACTCCCACCTCTCATCACCCTCCCCTTTCACCGTGGTACTGGGATCCAACCTCCCTACTTTTACATCCACAATCACTTTGTCCTCTGCTAAAAGTTCCTCCTCCTTCTTTCGCTTGATATGTACGAATGCGCTACTAACCCAGCCCTCCCCCAGGTATAAGTCCTTCTCTATTCGATGCCATACTTCAGAGTCGAGTTTACAGGACGAGAAAACATTTATGCGCGAGCAAGAGGTCACCGTTATGTCGGTGATCACCAGGCCAGGATGATGCGCAGGAAGTGCATTGTGGATCGCGGAGGGTAGGACTCGAAATTTGTTGTCCAAGAAGAAGATGACTACGATAGTCAGGACAGCTAGAGCCCCAAGCTGGCTTACTGTGCGAACCTATGCGCTCGAAAGTCAGTATTGTTAATTCACAGATTGTCCCAGAGAGGTTCCTACAATCCGTCTCGTCATGATGCAGTAGCTGATGATGATGAGCTAGCTGCCGCCACATTCAATAGCTGAGCTGAATGGAATCCGGGGGCAAGGGCGATCTTTTCCATCCGTAATTATGTCAAGCGCACATCGCGACTATTCCATTGTTGACAACGAAGTACTTACATTCGAGACTGGCCGGTCAAAGAAAGGGGAAGCTCGAGTTCGTGTCCATAATTTCAGGTCCTTTGAGACGAAATCTGGGGTCGCTAGCCTGGAAAGCTAATAATCCCTGTCACCAGACCATCATATTTGGTCGGAGTCTCGTGACACTATGAGCTTGTGAAAATGAATATTCTTGAGAAATTGGGAAATCTTAGATGCATTTCATACAGCATAGTTCCATATTATACATCTAAAGTCCAGACTATTGTGAGAAGGGAGTAATTCTACGCCATAAACCCACGAATCCTCCTCCCGAGACTCTGCCCCCAACCTTTGGTCTACAAACCATTTCTCCCCCATCGTTAGGTGTCTCTGATACCTTGAGGCCTTCTGCATCATCAACAACTGGGTTTTGCTTCTCTCCCAACTCGTTCTTTGCAGCTCTTGGGGTCACTAAGCGGACATCCCATTCTCTTCCACCAACGGCACCACCAATCTCAATGACTTTCTCCAAAAAGAAAGGCAAGTTCTTTTGCTTCGTAAGCAAAACACAAGCGTTGATCTGTGTAATACTTGGGCAGAAGCCTATCAAAGTCCCATTTGCCTTCATTGCTTTGCTCACGACTTCGAAGTACTTGTGCGTCGCTGGGAGATCTAGGATTGCATGGTCCAAAAAAGGGTCTTCAGATTCCGCTAATCTCCCAGAGAGATAATCTTCGATCGTACCAGTGTGGAAATCCACATTTAGGAAGTAGAGTCCGTTTCGGAAATTCTTTACAACCTGTGCAGCATGCTTTGAGTGGGTAGCATTGATGTCAAGAGTGTGTATCACTGCTCTTCGAGCTTCTCGCCATGCTTTGTCAACTGCCAAATTCCGATCAATCTGAACGGCGTTGTCTTCACCTGGTTCGATCGATTCTGGTACTGGAGCTGGGGAGTTTTCAGCATGGATTGCTCTCGCAAGATGTAGAGTCAAAGCTCCATGGCCCGTTCCAGCTTCGAAAATCTCCAATCGGTCTTCATTTGTGTCATTCGGCAGGGGTGGACTGGGATGTAAGTCGAGGAGAGAGACGATTAGATTCGCATCTTGAGAGTAGATCTACTATCGTGCGCTTAGAATTGTAGATCCAACGATCCGATGAAACAGAGGTCCTACCGGCGTAACTATTCGAGGCGAGCAATCTGTGTATTCTGCGAGAGTAGGTTCAAGGATTCGATAATGCACCCCCTTCCTGGAAGTGACTACCTCCCGCAGTTCCTTTCCAATGATTTGATCATTCTCAATCGCGTCTCGCCAGTTTGAAGTAGCAGATAGAGTAGTTTTCCGTCCGGAGCGTAGCTTGCCAGTGACTATTGGCGCACTCGGATTGTTTCGATGCTTGAGCAGGACGATATCATTTTCTGCGGACAGTTAGTGCTCTGAAGCAAGAGAAAAACGGTAGAGCTTCTTCCCTTTCACAATCTTTTTAGAATAGCACCGATAGCTGCTATAGAGAGGCGAGAAACCTCTTGTCCCAGACAAGATACGACTCGTTCCTGGAGAAAGGCGCTGCAGAGTTGTCATCTGGAAGTTGGATTTGTCGAAGATAAAGCTCCTGTAAAAATAAGGTCAACTCACGCGGCCGCCTCGGCACGAGACCCCTGCTGACGATCAGGGACCTCGTCGTTGGACCTTCTCAAGCTCTTTGCGAAGCTATCATAGAGATTCAGCTATACCTTTCAAGCTTCCGACTATTTGTTCTCAAATTCAGCTTTACATAGACTAAATACCCTTCTTCTGCCGATCTGACCGAAACGCACTTCTTGAGAACCTAACACGTTTCCCAAGCTGCCCCGCTTGAAACAGTCAAGATGCCTACCCAAGTTGAAGGAATTCATCAGGTTGGCAATGTTTCCCTCTATACCAAGACTTGGAAGGTATGTAACCTACGGATCTATGTCTCAAAACTCTATGTTTCGAAATTATAGAATTAATCAAAACTAATACTACTTTATAGCCAGATGGAGCTCCAAAAGCCAAGCTTGTCTTCATCCATGGGTTCAATGACCATTGTGATCGGTACTATGAGCTTTTCCCTACCCTCGCAAGCAAAGGAATCGAAACAGCTGCATTCGATCAACGTGGCTGGGGCCGGTCTGTAAAGAAGCCAGCTGAGCAAGGTCTGACCGGGCCTACACCTCAAGTCATTTCTGACATTGTGTCCTTCATCAAATCGCAAATGCCTTGCTCTGTTCCCTTGTTCGTTATGGGTCACTCCATGGGTGGTGGCGAGGCCTTAATCTTGGCTTCTGATCCCCAGTATTCAGAAATTACGAAGGAGATCAGGGGATGGCTGTTGGAGAGCCCGTTCATTGGCTTTCCCAAAGGTTTCGAACCGATGTGGATTACAGTCGCCGCTGGAAAACTGGCTGGCAGGCTGCTCCCCCACAAACAACGATACTCCGCCCTTCCTCCGGTGAACTTGACTCGGGACCCAGATGTGGTCAAGTCTCTCTCTGAGGACAAGCTCCTGTACGGAAATGGCACGTTGGAGGGATTGGCCGGCATGCTGGACAGAACCACATCACTAAACCAGGCCAAAGTCAAATTGAACCCAAATGTGAAGAGCGTCTGGCTTGCACATGGTACTGAAGATAAAGGCACTAGCTATGAGGAGAGTAAGAAGTGGTTTGAGAGACAGACTGGATTAGAAGACAAGGAATTCAAGACATACGAGGGCTGGTCCCATCAGTTACATGCAGACTTGCCAGACAACAGGAAGGTCTTCGCAAATGATGTTGCAGACTGGATTCTTGCTAGGCTTGGAGGCGAAGGAAGGGACTCAAAACTGTGAATGCATGGATTTCGTTAGCATTTGGACGCCATGCCTTGGTGTCTGTATGCAGTAACGACGGTATTGCCTTGTATGACTAGAACCAGATTGTTCAAGCATCGATTGATTCTATGTGTCGTTCTCTCCCTCTTTCTTCTTCTCTTCGCCCTCAACCCTCCTCTGCAGGATTTCATCCACAATACCCATTTCTAAAGCCTCTTCGGCACTCAAGAACCGGTCCCTCTCCATCAGTCGCTCCACTTCCTCCAGAGTATGTGGCTTGGTCAAATGCTTGATGAATATCTCGTTCAGCTTCCTCCGCACTCTCAATATCTCCTGTGCATGGATAGCAATATCACTTGCTTGTCCAAAGTATCCTCCGCTCGGCTGGTGCACCATAACACTGCTATGTGGCAGACAGAACCGCTTTCCCTTCTCGCCACCGCAGAGTAGTAAACTTCCCATTGATGCAGCTTGTCCGACGCAGACTGTCGAAACCGGCGAGCGAATGTATGTCATGGTATCGTAAATCGCAAGGCCAGCCGTAACGGATCCACCTGGTGAATTTATGTAGAGAGTAATAGCCTTTTCCGGCGCATCGGACTCGAGATATAAAAGCTGGGCAACGACAGCTGCAGAGAGAACATCATTCACTTCACCGTTGAGGCATATGATCCGTTCTTGCAGTAATTTCGAGAAGATGTCTGATTGCCGATAGCCACCTCCCTGTACTGTCAGCAAACATCTCGAGTCTGCAAGCAATTGACTTACAATTGTCTCTGTAATAAGCGGCATGGGAGTCCATGACTTGGGAGGCTCTGCTCGGGAAGGTATGGAGGAAAAGCTTCGCAGACTTTGTTGGAATACATTACGAGCTGGCGCCCGCAGTAATCTGGTTGCGAACATTGTGGATGAGGTTGAATTGGTCAGGTGCAGCCAGCTCATGAGTATGCCTGGCGACTGAAGCTGGGAGACGCGATGGATGCGGAAAAGAAGCGCGATCGCCTGACAGGGATGCCGAGCTTCAGCTCAATTTATTTCTCAATTCACATTTGATGTGCCAACATCATCAGCAATATTGAGCAACAGAGAATGTGGCATGAACAGATGTACGGTCTCCTCCGGTAGCAGCACTGCAAAGTTGCTTGCGACAGCAACTCGATCTCACTGTATACGAACATCATGCTCCCCTGAGCCTCCGACACGCTGGACGCTCGTCAGAGCTTTCCAAACCCGAGATTTGTCCAGCACAAGCAAACAAGCATCACATTTCCAAACTCTGGAAGGCAATGATGGACACATTGCCGGGTTTGCCACTGGGTCAGTGGAACCCATCGGAAAGACAGCTGCAGTACAAAATGGTGCGCCGGGAACAGGGACGTCTGAAGCTTTGGATTCATCGTCTGAAATCAATTTCCACTTGACGTCAATTTCCAATACCGCTCAAGCAGAAACGTCAATCAGTATCCCACATGAATCATCTAAGCCAGCTGTCAAACGGCGTCTCCTCCCCCTCTCGCCGCTCATGAATCCATCATTTCTTGAAGCAAGAGAGAAACACCGTGCTCCTAAGACTCTGCCGAGCAAGAACCCGACACCATTCCAACAGCAGCTATCAAAGAACCCATATGCTCTAGCTCTCGCCACACCTGTCCGCAGATGTGCAATCAGCGGTACGAAGTTACCCTCCTTCTTTCTTCAAGGGTTTCGAGTAATGTCGGATCCAACAAGTGGAGAGCCGTGGTATGTGCCAGCAAATCTAGCAAATAAACATCTCCCTATCAAAGAAAGAGAGGCTCTGAATGAGGCGGAAGAAGCCCAAGACTTGCAACAGCTAGGTGATTTAGACAATGGCAGAGAGAAAGATGTTTCCGACGAAATGCCAGATTTGAGAACGTCAAAAGGGCTTGAGAGCGGTATCAAATCAGACGACAAATCGAGATCGTCCAAGATGGGGTACCAGGCCTACACGCTCAATGGCAGAGTCTTACTTGGTGACATGGTTGACACATCGGCACCCTCACGAGCCAACAAAGGGAGAGCAGGACAAGCCAAGTTCATTCCTGGTGGTTGGCGACAGGTGAGGCCTGCGATGCAGTCTTATGGCAAAGCTGGTTGGAGGCCAGACATGGACAAATTTATCACTACATTAATGGGTCGGCGCATTGCGGAAGCATTTGTCCATCTATCTGGGATGAAGCGAGGATACATGGTGGGCTGTACTGACTGGAATGACGCCTTGAAAAAGCCTCAAGTCGCTGCAATTTTCTGGACGGGAAGTGTGAATGGTGACCGTGACGTATCAACAGGACCGGCGGATTTTGCAACCCTCGAGGTTGGAAGTCAGGAGTTCGGTGATGTCGCGTCGCAACCTGGAAAGAAGAAAAGGAAGGTTCCTGTTTATAACCTTCTGACGCTTCTGGGGAAAGATAAGATGGATGAAGTGCGAGGTTTGGTTCCGAACAGCGTCTTTGAGCGGGAGGTTGTGGTGCTGAAAAACAAGAATGCTACGGTTGAAGTACAATCTCTACTATGGAAACTTCAGGGATATGTGGCAGAGTATCACGACAAACAAGCAATCCAACCAGAAAGTCACTCTCGAGAGTTGTAGATAACGGATTTGTCTGAGGATTTGGGAACTGCCTCATTAGAACACCGAATCGAACCAGGATCTTCGTATTTCACCGGCATTGGATTTTCTATCATGCGAAGCAGTCGACCACACCAGTCAACGTCGTCGGCGTGAGTTTTGAATCAAGGAACCGACGTTGACGATGGTAATGCCAATATTTTCTCGGAACCACGTGCTCATGCCTATCCTAAGTATTACTTCCTGCAATCGCACTGCTTGACCTTTTCAAGCTTTTGAATATGGACCTGTCAGGTTCTTCGCCCAGTGATGAGAGATTCCGTGACTGCTCAAATAATCTGGGTCACTTTTCCTGTCTGTTAATGGACAATTACGAGTCGTTTCTGTTTATTTTTGTGTGATTCAAGTCATGTTTCTGATGCTTACCGTCTCTATTCTGGAAGAATCACAACTGAGGCGCGATGGGCAGGTGCTTCTAGGTAGTGCCTGCAAGTCCAAATTCGCGTGTAGAATGCCATGCAGAAAACATGCCATTGTAAGCATGATCCAGTTTCCTGCAGTAGCACATCAACATGCGCTGGGAGGCTGGCTCGATGGACGAACATTCGGGGAAGTCGGGGAGAGACAAACTCCAAGAAATGATCAGCACGGTCTGACCCAAAGGAACTCTATGCCACTTCTAAATCCCACCAGTCAAATTCCTGTTGAGGTAAATAACCTGCTTCGTGCACACGCAGAGTTGGAGGCCAAGCTGGGGAATCCGGGGGAAATATTCTGGAGCTAGCGGCTCACAGTGTCATTGCCAAGGTTATATCCACTTGCTCGATGCGCACCAATCAAGTGAATGGAGTTCGACCATTATATGGATCAGATAGAAGTAGGCGGGGTCTGGGGAAAAGGGTTCGGAGAGGCGATAGCTTCAGCTGAGAAGTGGGGGATGTTGGTACAGATGGACACGACGCTGGGTCAAGTTCTGGGAATAAGGCGCGGTTGTGGAGAACATGTTGGGGTTATATAAAGGGACTCTGTGTCAGGAAGATCTGGACCTGACATTCGAAAAGATCATCTTCATTCCTTCTTTCTTCACGACGCAAACGTCATGGCTGACTACAAGACTACAGTCCCTGCAGTGGACGAGAAGGAGAATGTCAGAGCTTACGGGCTCAAAATAAATCTCAACCCTATTGCTGTTGCAATCGAGATTGCCGAAGAAGTCGATAGCAGCAAGTACTCGCCATGGACATGGTCGATGTTGCGACTCTATGGGGTTCTATTCGTGGCATACTGCTGTGGTTGTTTGAACGGATATGATGGCTCGCTTATGGGCGGTCTCAATGGAATGACCTCGTATCAGAAGACTTTCGATATGTAAGTTAATGAAGCCAATGTCTGGATCTCTGCGACAATGAAACTGATCAGAGCAGGAAAACATCGGGATCATCCACGGGTATTGTCTTCATGATCTACAACGCTGGCAGTCTTGCAGCTGCCCCACTAGTGCCATTTGCAACTGACAGACTTGGTCGCCGTGTCGGTATGTTTATTGGTGCCGTTGTGATTATTATCGGAACCTGCGTGCAGTAAGTATACAAAGATCACTAGAATACTGATGTACCCTTCTCAAGTTCAACGCTAATCGAGATTGCAGAGCAACGAGCAAAGCCATCCCTCAATTCCTGGGTGGACGGTTTCTTCTTGGCTTTGGTGTCTCATACTGCTGCATTGCTGCACCGACCTACGTCAGCGAGATGGCTCATCCAAAGGTAAGCTGTGGCACTAGACTCACCTTTCTAGTTCTTCCAAGGGCTACAAGTTATACTGGGGCATGACTGACAGTGATAGTGGCGTGGGACTCTTACTGGCTTCTACAATTGCATGTGGCCGCTTGGGGCTATCATTGCAGGGTGGGTTGTCTACGGCAGCTCTTACATCAAAGGCAACGGTGGTTGGAGGCTGCCGGTGTGGATGCAATTGGGAACATCTGGCATCGTCGCTATCTTCGTATTCTTTCTACCTGAATCTGTAAGTACTTAATTTTCACATAAGCTCGCACTGTGCTAACCGACCTCGCAGCCCCGATGGCTCATGCAGCACGACAGACATGACGAAGCAGCTGCAATTCTTGCCCAGCTCCACGGCGAGGGCTCTGTTGATCACCCTATCGTCCAGCTCCAGTTAAAGGAAATGATGGCACAGCTTTCGACTGAGCCTGCTGACAAGAGATGGTGGGATTATCGTCAATTGTGGAATACGCACAGTGACCGTCGTCGACTCATCTGTGTGCTTGGTATGGCTTTTATGGGACAGGTAATCATTATCCGCACATTACTGAGATTACTTACTGACACATGATAGGCTTCTGGTAACTCTCTATCAAGCTATTATCTGGTTACCATGATGAACACTGCCGGAATTGTCGAACAGAAGAAAGTCCTGGCTCTGAATGCCGTAAACTCTATGCTTGGCTTCTTAGGTTCGCTTCTCGGTGCTCGTCTCACAGATCGTGTTGGCCGTCGCCCGCTCCTGATTTACAGCATTCTTTGCTGTTCAGTAATCTTCGCTGTCATTACCGGGACTTCGAAGATGGCCGTTGATGACCCATCTAATCATCATGCGGCAAACACAACCATCGCCTTTGTGTTCCTCTTTGGTGTTGTCTTCTCCATTGGATGGACCGCTCAGCAGTCTATGTACATTGCCGAGACTCTCACGACGTACAATCGAGCCAAAGGAACAGCGCTTGGGAACTTCATGTCTAGCGGTATATCTATCGTTCTGGCATATTCCTCTGGACCCGCATTCGAGAAGATCGGCTACTACTTCTACCTGGTGTTTGTGTTCTGGGATATCATCGAGGCAATATTCATCTGGAAATTCTTCCCTGAGACGAAGGATCGTACTCTTGAAGAGCTGGCGGAGGTGTTCGAGGCTCCAAATCCAGTCAAGAAGTCTCTAGAACCGAGAAATGCGGAGACTGTCATGGCTACGATGCATTTGCCTGTTGAGAAATTGGCTGATGTGTAGTGAGTTGTCTGGGGTGTAGGAAGTTAGCCGAGCGGGAATTGTAAAACTTTTTCAGTCGGCTCTAGAGAGATCAGTTCAGCTATACTTCGTGCTTCACTGGGTATCTCATGATCAAACACTCGTTATCTGATGCTTATGACAGGTTCAAGCCCGTGGCTCATCATGATGAGAAGTCTCTAGGAACTTTTGGGGAGTATGTGCAAGTATCAGATGAATATTGACGTCAGAGTACATATACCTACCAGTGTTCAGGATCGTCTTGCAAGCTGGATGAGTTCAGCAAGGCCATTCTCCTGTTCAGCTAGCCAGGTGTGTGCCCCGTGTGCTCCTAAATCCAATAATATGGCTTGAAGCTGGACAGCTCTAACTTCAGATGGCAGGCCCCGCGAGCTAGTGAGATCTTCCCGCGACCCCGCGGTTCCGTATCTTACTTGGTCCACGGGAAAGCTGAATTCATAGAGTCTGCATTTCAGAACCTGGAGTTTTGGTCTGGCGATGGCGGTGCTGAGTATTATGCATCTAAACATCGTGCTAGTCTTGGCTACATCGGGTGCTCCACATATGCGTGATCGTACTTGACGTATGTGATTGATAACTATGTAGTTATCATCCACATTTTTATCTTATGTGCTCCTTTCGCTTTCAACCTTTTTCAGCTTCTCAGTTGTCTTCGGCCTTTGAAGCAATCATGATGGTCAAACATAGCATGCTGTTAGGACTTTCCGTCGCAGCACTCTACACTCTTTCGGCAGCTCAAGCAGCTCTCCCTGTTGTCGACCTCGGGTATGCCGTGCATCGAGCAACTTTAAATGTAAGTTATGAAGCACGCCAGTTACCTCGAGATATTCACATGGATCAGTCATCCGGTTCAGGATACTTCAACTTCTCCAATATACGCTTTGGCCAACCTCCTGTCGGTCATCTTCGATTCTCGCCGCCACTTGCTCCTAGCGGTCGGAACACCACCGTAAACGATGGTCAAAATAGTGTTATATGCCCTCAGGCTGCACCAGGTATATTATCACTGCTCAGATCCGCATGAGTTGGTATTAAACTGAAGTTTGTCAGCATGGAGCTCTGAAGCCGCAGAATTCATCCCTGACCTCTTGACTGGTCAAAATATCAGCAACTATACACATCCTTCCAGTATGCAAGTGCCGACCAACACCAATATTTCTTCTCTCCTGACGCCCGGTCCTGGAGTCTCCGAGGACTGTCTGTTCCTCGATGTTATTGTACCGGAGAAAGTCTTCAATATCACGAAGACTAATGGGACAAGCGGTTATCACGAGGTACAATGCGAACCTGACCAACCGTGCAAAGTCCCATCCGGAGCTCCTGTCCTCGTTTGGATCTACGGAGGTGGATATACATTTGGTAGCAAGACGTCTTACGGGAACCCTACTAGCTTGATATCTCGCAGTCTAGAGAACAACGGCGAAGGCCTTGTGTATGTGGCTATGAATTACCGCCTTGGTCTTTTTGTGAGTTGCAATATCAACTCACGTAAGTGATTAAGTTACTGATATACGTAGGGCTGGTTATCTGGATCCGACGATGTTACTGCAAATGTTGGTCTACTTGACCAAAGACTTGCGCTCGATTGGGTCCAACAAAACATCCACCTTTTCGGAGGTGATCCATCACGTGTAACCGTTATGGGTGAATCTGCTGGTGGTGGATCGATCATGCATCATATCATGTCCTATGGTGGACTGGGATCAGTCCCTTTCCAACGAGCAATACCTCAAAGCCCGGCTTTCCAAATATTTGTTCCATCTCAATCGCAACAAATTTTCGCTAACGCTCTGAAAAACGCTTCGGCTGTCACAAACTTGACCATTAGCTCAGCTAGCGAGCTTCGTGCCCTACCATTCAAGGCATTATATGCAGTCAACATAATTATGACAGGTCTATCGAACTATGGATCCTTCACTTTCGGTCCAGTTGTCGATCCTTCGCCTAACTCCTATGTGCCTGACCTTCCTCTGCGCCTGGTCGCAAACGGGTCATACCACAATGTCAGCGTGCTGGTAAGCCATACATCGGATGAAGGCCTCCTATTCACGCCACCATTCGTCCAAACTCAAGACGACTATAAGGCGGCAATCTCTCAGCTTTTCTATTCAGCAAATGTAACTTCTGTGAATACCATCACAACGGAGCTTTACCCACCCGTCTTCAGCGGAAGATATGGCTACAAGACATCCATCCAGCGGAATGCTCTCTCAATTTCCAACTTTCTCGTGACTTGCAATGTCAAATACCTCGCTTCCAAGCTTTCGGGATATGCCTACGTGTTCTGGGTTCCGCCAGGGCTTCATGGCCAAGATAACGCTTACACATTTTTCAACGGCGATACTTCCTCGCTTAATGCAGGGGTTCGTGTTAATGCCACTGTCGCAGCTACACTTCAAAGATATTTGACGTCATTTGCAATGACAGGGAAACCGACCGCGCAAGGCTTTCAGAGTATGGTTCCGTATGGCAAAGCTTTTACCGTGTCGAGCATTAGTTCGAAGGGCTTGTTCCAACCAGCGTTGGGCATGCTGCTTCCGGATCCTGGCGCTGCGAAACAATGTAGTTTCTGGGCGGAGGCTCCTTACTACACGCCTAATTAAGCTTATGTAATTAGGAGGAGTGGTTGTACATGTATTTCAAGATTGAAATACCATGATAACTAAATTAGCTGAGAGAATCCTTGACAATGGAATATGAACTCTCTGGACAATCAGACGACAAAATGACACAGCGTTTATAAATTCGCCTCTCCCACCAAATAATCTTGCGGCTAGGAGTTCTCCATCATCCATTCGTAAACCCGGCGCTCTCACAATTCACATATATTTACCTCGTCATATTTTGATCTTTTGATTTCCCTCCACTTATCGCTCAACCACCCTGGCATCACTAACGCATCGCACTCATGACTCATTGCAATTGCAACCCGAGAACGAGGCAAATTTTCAATACCAATTTTGATGAAATATTGAAGGTATAGATAAGGCTTTGACTAAACTGAGCTCGGAAATAAATCGAGATGCTGTAGTGTAACCGCTTGTTTACTCTCGGCTACTGCGCCAAGCAAACAGGGGCACAAATTAATTCCATCACAGTGTCCAATGGCTTGATCTTCACCTGTTACTTTGTGCAACAACCCATGGAAAGCACTCACCTGACAGAATTTTCATTCTCCGTCGCTAAGTTCAAGTAACAAAACCACCCAAAAAATCATCAGTGACCAAAAAGCACAGATCGCCTGGGTTGTTCTCGATACCTGTGAACCAAGGGTTTGGGAGGGACCCTGGCCCGTATTCCAACATACCCATCAGATTATAATCAGGCACAAATTCTTGTTGTGGATCGCTGCCGTCTGTAGGGCTCATAGTTTCCAAGATCCCTTCCTTGATCTCTGTGATGCAAGGCCAAACAATCTCAACAACAGTCATGGCCTCTAAGATCTGTCCAAGAGGTTTCGATATGTCCTTGTCCGCCCACGACGACTTCTCCAAGTATCTCTTCATCAATAACACACCTGCAGCAGCTGATAGCGTGTGTACAAAGTCCAACGGTAAGGTTTCAAAGCGGTAGTGTTTGCTGTAAACTCGCATGAGACGTAAGACTGCACCCAAAGACTCATAACAAACTTCGACATCATCTCCTCTGACCACCGCTTCGTCGTCAAGATGTTGACGGGAAGGTCTATGCAGTATAATCATTCCAGTGTGGAAGACCATGTGAAGGTGTAGGACATAAGGAGGGACCTGCTCAACTGTCCATTGGTTCCAATGCAATTTCTGTGGCAGCATAGCAAGCCACTTGGTGAGAGAAGTGTGAACCCTCTATTCCACTGGTTAGCAATGCTCTCGAATCTCCATAGTACGTTGAATTCTCCTCTGGATACCCGCTTCATAGGGATATGGGCAAAAAAATGAAATATTTGCGCACCTGTGCTGTTGCTGCAGCGATTGTGATGTCTATTTGACGATGTCGGTTCTCGAAGATATCGACAATCATGGTATGAAAGATTTTGGATAGCTCGACTCGATGCGTGAAGCACGCAACAAGTGACAAGCCGTCCTCGAAATTATCTGCGGAATTTCCCTGAGACACGTACGTATTAAGAAGGCTTTCCCACTCAGGTGGATATGGAATTCTGATTGTGTTGCGAACATCAGCTCCATGGGGATAAAGAGCCGGGGGCCGGCCGAAGTAGAGGCTTAGCTGCTTGTCCACGATGAATGCAGCCCAATATACTCGACGTAATACTTCTCGATCAATTGATGAGTCAGCTGCAATATTCCAGTTGTTTGGATCGAGGTGTAACCCCATTTCGTGCGTCAGACGACAGGCCATGCCACAGAAGAGCCAGCCTTTTGATCCTTTTCCCTGACCAATCTCCAGTTGCCCTAAGATAAGAAGCGATTGGAGTGTAGTGAGTTCTGGGAGCTCTAATGATTCATAGAGTAATTTGGTAGCTTGTTTTGCGAACATAGGAGTTAGTGCTTTGAGGGAAGTATCTGGTGAGACAAGAGCTGCAGTTGCGCAGATAGAATACAGCAGCATGTCAGAGTAATAAGGTCCTGAGCCCGCGGCGTAATCTCTCAAGAAGTATTCGCGGTAGATACACATGTTGTACTGGTAGACATTTTGGAAGAATATTGGCAGCGATTGCCGACAGATGTGGCCATGAGGCTCGAACATGCTACTATCATATTCAAAGATAGGAGGAGAATGATGGACAACCTGACCAGGAGAAATGGATGGAGCAGCATTGCTACGCGAGAAAGCTTTGTTCGAGGTTCCCGACAGCTGGATCTCGAACAGACTTGTACCTCCGAAGAACTGTGTGGCCTTTCTGGAGCTGAGTTTCCTCATCCTGCCCTCACGAGCTCGGCCAAGGAACAATTCACCAGTCGATGATGCTGATGGTGAAGGAGACACAAGATTTGATTGCGGATGGATACTGTCGTCCTGATTTTCGGAAGAGACTGCCGTGGCAAGAATCTCATTTCGTGAGGACTCATCTGCAGCAGCGAGCTTCTGGACTAAAGTTTCCAAAGATGCGATTTGATTCTGCAGAGCTTGGACATGTTTCTTCGATGCTGGCCTGTGCAACGTCGTGAGACTGGCCGTTCAAACATAGCAGAATTCATACGGTCCACATACCGTTGTCTTTCTCCGCCGCCAGGAAAGGAGCATTCGACTTCAGCTTTCGTGCATTTCGAACATGGAATACGCCGGTCGCATTTGATCTGGAGTTGCCGTGAGCAATATTCTTGCTATATCTACCAGCAAAAATCACTGACTTTGCGTCTACGGCATCTCTCGCACCTGCGAATGGTAAGCAGAGGCAAGTGGATTCGCAACTCCGTGTCCGGATGTCTTACGATATGCTACAACTGTTTGCATCTGGGGCCGGGTTTCCAGTTCCACGCTGCATGTTCAGATCTCGAGATGAAGTGGGGAAAGGGATGGACAGCCACGCTCGACGGGAATCAACTCCCAGGCTCCACAATGACTTCTGGTTGACTAGCGAGGTCAGATATGCTCTTTAAACCCAGGCAAGATTGAGGACCAGAGGTAGTTTTTCTTCTCTTTTCCCTAAAACAGTTTCTATGCAGGATCTTCTGGTCAAGCAAAACAGGATCGTCTGCCTTGTCAGACCTTGCACATGATGGTGAGGGCCAATTGCTAAGAAGTCCTCGACAGACTGATCTTGATGACCCAAACCTCGAAATTTATGTATAAAATATGGAGAAAATCAACTCACTGTTTTCAGTCACTACCTGCTGCCCTAATTTGGCAATACTAAGTTGAATGCATGTAAATGCAGAACCTCTTGTGGTCAGAATTGTACGAGATGGAACCGCGTCCAAGAGTGGGGATATCTGGTATTTGGACAAGGATGGGCTTCAGAACCATTTTAAACCGTAAATACGGACTTGATGCTGCAATTCAATGTCGCTCAATACAAAACAAGAATGCTCCGACTTCTCCTCAACAACACCTGTTAGGTGTGCCGACGTCTTGAATCTGTATCTCGGCGGCGGACTTCCACCTCCGCATTCCTACGCTAACCGAAGCCACCACGATAGGGGCATGACTCCCTGATCACTGGCTCCCCTGAAAAAGGTTTGCTAAGCACAATCTGGTCAGGTTAACTATGATGATATCTGATTGTACCCCAGATTGTCGGCATTTACAACAGACGGGCTTGAATGTCCGGTCGTGTTTCCCGGCGTGTCCAAGGAACGCCTCTTTCTGGTATCAATGCTCAGCTGAGATACCATGTCCTGATCTATGGCACCATCCTTCTATAAAGATGGCAGAGAAGACAGCAGCTGATAGGCAGTCCGCGTCGAGGCACGTTTGTTCTATCACATAAATCTACCAGTTGTATCAATCTCAATGTCTTCAAATGCCGCCGAGACATATATTGCTCCAATCGAGCCAACCAAGACCGAGCCTAAGGAGAAGGTCTCTGGCAAAGATGATGAGACAAGCGAGGAATTGGTAGAAGTCTACATCGACCCTGTTCTACAAACTAGGATCTTGAGAAAGCTCGATACACGCCTAGCACCCCTTTTCTGTGCCCTCTATTTCCTCTCATACTTGGATCGCAGCAACATTGGCAATGCCGCCGTTGCTGGAATGACAGAGCAGTAAGTACAGGTTTCCACTCCGGACACATGCCTACCATATTTCCCGTACTTCTCTCGATGCAAAGCTGATCATTTTTTCCTCCTCAGGCTCAACCTGAGTGGTGCTCAGTATAGCACAGCAGTGAGCGTTTTCTTTGCGACATATGTCACCTTCATCTTCCCCCTGGTCCTCGCCCTGAAGAAAATCAAGACTCACCGCGGAATCACCTTCATGGCGGCTGCTTGGGCTATCGTCACTATTGGCACAGCATTTGTGAAGTCCTATGGCTCCCTCGTTGCTTGCCGACTGGTTCTGGGACTTTGTGAAGCGGGTTTCTTTCCCTGCATCAGTCTGTACATCACCATGGTTTACAACCGCAAGGAACAGGGCCTCCGATTTGCCTATCTATTTGCAGCCACCTCCTTCTCCGGCATGTTCGGCGGACTTATCGCAACTGGAATCACCAAGATCGGTGAAGCTGGTGGACTTCGGGCTTGGAGCTGGCTGTATATCGTGGAGGGGCTCGTTTCTCTGCTCATCGTGCCATTCGTGTGGTATGGACTACCTGAAAAGCCAGCTGATGCCAAGTGGTGGACACCAGAGGAGCGTGAAGCGATGCTTATCCGAGAGCAACTTCGTCTTGAATACATGGGCCGCGAGAAGTTTGACTGGAAGCAGGTCAGGTCGGCGCTCAAGGAGTGGAGAGTTTACACAGGGTATGTACCTCTTCTCATGATTTCTAGGACTACTGCTAACGATTTAAGTGCTCTGATTCAGTTCTTCCAGGACATTATTCTGTATGGCTTCAGTACGTTCCTCCCCTCAATCCTTCGCAACGGTCTCGGATACAGCCGAATGGAAGCGCAATACCTGAGCGTCCCCGTTTACCTACTCGGTGGAATCTCCTTCTTCGTAGCTGCCACTATCGGCGACAAGTACGGACTCCGAGGCTCCGTTCTGCTATTCCTCGATGTGTTTGCTGTCATCGGATATGCACTTTTGGTTGCTTTAGAGAACAATGCTGTCAAATATGCAGCTTGCTACCTCATTGCCATACCGCTATACTGCGGTCCAGGACTGAATGAAACTTGGATTGTCAATAATACGGCGCCACACTATCGACGTGCAACAGCACTTGGTCTTTCACAAGCTATTGGCAACATTGCCGGTGTTGTTGCACCTCAAGTCTATCGCAAGTCGCCATATATGCTAGGACACTGGAGCTCGCTTGGATCGGCACTGATCTGTATGGCTCTGATCTCGATTCAGCTCGTTTACTACAAGATACAGAACATGAAGAAAGATAAGATCGTACGAGGCGAGAGAGAAGATGACAGGAAGGGGACTACTGGCGAAGACAATTTGGACTTCAAATATTTGTACTGAAGTTGTTGGTGTAAGCTGGAGGTCGAGACAGTGGGCTTATTGTGTTACGAGGTTTGATGTCAATCGGGGTGGTTCGGAGATGAGGCAAGAGCTGAAAAGTTCTATATCAAAATGTCCATCTGCATCTGAGAATTGTTAATTCGGTGCATGTAGCAGTCATTATTTCTTTTCCGCACCCAGATGAATATGTAGACATCATAACAGGGCTGAGATCCTTTGTTTCAATCTATCGCCTTTCGTCCCTCTGAACGATATTATGCGATTGCAAGTGTATTGCAACACATAAATAATCAAGTAAGAGTCAATCATTAATCGCCTTACAATATTTCAACATAGTGCGATATACACTAAACGAGCAATCTGAGTAGAGCATTTCGGACCTGGAAGTCTGAGATACAAATGGTTTTTGCAGCTCATACTTGAGAGAGCGGAAAATCTAAATTGGCATAAAAATCTATATTCACAACGAACCTGAAGCCTCGATCACTTCAAGACCTCTTCTTCCAAGCAGTCCAATACTAGCATGTGTCCCGGCGCATGTGCCATCACAACTCCCTCTAACGAAGCCCTCATAACCGCCTCCTGAGGAGTGACACCACACCCCCAAAACAGTGGTACATTGTCCTCATCCCCATACATATCGCTTAGCGGCCGTCCATCCATGGTCAAAGGCGCATGACCCCACTGCGGCAGATCAATATTCTTGATCCCGAGTTTCTCAACTGCTTCCCAGCCCCACGCAACACATTCACCGTGAGTGGGAAGGTAGCGCCTGGTAATCGCACGGATGACTTCGATATCTTTTTTCTTGTATGGTCGCATTGATACTACGTAAGTACCGCCCGTGAAAGCGCCAGCTGGGTTCAGAGGAATGTTCGTCCGGTACATGGGAACATTCCGGTCCAACAGGGTATGTCTGGATGGGAAACCAGCTCGCGCCAGTGCTGACTCGAAACTGTAGCTGCATCCGATGAGAAAGGCTACATGATCAGATGTCCATTGTGAAATGATATCTGGTACGCCTTCTTTTACGAGCTGCGAGTCTCGGTAGACATTGAATCGGGGACAATCCGTGCGGAGATCAAGCGAAGATGCGATCTTGGAGTCCGGTATGCTTGGTAGGTAAGACTTAAGGATTGAGAAGTCTCCTGGGACACTTGATTCAGCGATCAAAGGACATGGTACTGGATTTCGTGCGCAGAGATCCCGGAAGTCGGCTGCGTATTTGGAGGGGAGAATGATGAGGTTCGCTTGGACATGAGAAGGTGCGAGTCCAGAGGTTGATTTTGTGTGTTGGTTATTCCTGGAAGCCAGACGTGCTGAAATCCCAGTTGAGAGTGTTGACAGAGACAAAACCTCGTTTGTCCGAGTGATAGTGGTGGTTGTAGACATGATCCGAGCCCAAGGTACAGTAAAAAAAAGATTGGGAATCGCGAGAGCAGATGCTTAAAGCCTCATATGACACAGCTCGAAAACTTGAACCGCCTGACACTTGACCCTCCCAACATCTTATCTATTGAGTTCGGTAAGAGCAAAGAGTAGTTGTGTTGGGCCGAGTGACGATTCTTGTGGACACTGGATGAGGAGGCGCGGGGTGGAGGCGGACTTCCAGCACCGTCTTGTGGATCAGCTTGTGGATCGGCTTGACGGACAAGCACCTCCGCTTCTCGGTTTCACCACCACCACCAAATTACAACACCAACAACGCTTGACAGATTATACATTAAATAGACAGGGCGCATGTGTCTCAAAATGATATGAAATATCTCATAACTTCGACAAAATGGGAGACTACCAGACAGAAACCTCCGGTTCCGCTGGATCCGGCATCAAGATTTCGATAGACAGAGGTGGGACATTTACAGATGTGCATGCCTCAGTGCCAGGCAAAGACGACATTATTCTCAAAGTTCTTTCTGTTGACCCTGCGAACTACAGCGATGCACCTACAGAGGGTGTTCGACGGATTCTGGAACTAGTCACGGGGAAGCCGCACCCACGCGGTGAACCTCTTGATACCAATCTAATCGAGAGAATTCGCATGGGCACTACTGTCGGAACGAATGCTTTACTTGAGAGAAAGGGGGCTCGCTCGGCTCTGTTGATTACCAAGGGTTTCAAGTAAGTCCATACGTTTTGAAGTGCCCTGCATCTATCATCGAGCAGCCGGTTCTTACAGAGTCCTAAAACCATTATGTCCTTCACAAACACTATCCAGCCCGTCAATTGTACCAAAACTTAAACTAACCATATTCTTTCCGGCATAGGGATCTCTTGAAGATTAGCAACCAGTCTCGGCCAAAGATCTTTGATCTGACCGTCGCCCGACCAGAGCTCCTCTACCAATCTGTCATCGAAGTAGATGAGCGAATTACTTTAGAGGGCTATGCTGAAGACCCCTCGCCAGTGGTAATCGACACATCTAACGACGAGACTCTTCATGTTGGTCTCACCGGCGAGATCATTCGGGTGCTGAAATCACCTGATCTGAGTGTTGTGAAAGAATCTTTGAAGAAGCTCTGGGATGAAGGGTACAGGTCTTTATCTGTGGTTCTAATACATTCATATGTGTACCCTGAACATGAACGTCAAATTGGGGCTCTTGCTCGAGAAATGGGATTCTCCGTCGTCGAATCTGCCGCCCTGCAGCCCATGATCAAGGCTGTTCCGCGAGGAATGTCTGCGACAGCAGATGCCTACCTCACGCCAATCATTAAATCCTACATTCAGTCCATATCCGACAGCTTCAAAGGTGGCCTCGCTTCGTCAGACCTTCGTTGCGAATTTATGCAGTCTGATGGAGGACTGGTGGACTTCCGAGGATTCGGCGGCTTGAGAAGTATTTTGTCTGGACCTGCAGGAGGCGTTGTTGGCTACGCTCAGACATCTTGGGATGCCGAGCAGCGGAAACCAGTTATCGGCTTCGATATGGGTGGAACATCGACAGATTGTTCGCGATTTGCTGGCATCTATGAGCATGTTTTTGAGACTGTCACAGCTGGTATTACCATCCAGTCGCCGCAGCTGGATATCATAACGTAAGTTCTGAACTGGCTATGATTACGCTGTGAATATTATAATGACTCCACAGTGTTGCTGCGGGTGGTGGATCTATGCTCTTCTGGCGTAATGGCCTGTTTGCAGTCGGCCCCGAATCAGCCGGTGCTCATCCAGGACCAGCTTGTTATCGAAAGGGTGGTCCTTTGACTATCACAGACGCAAATCTGTTCCTCGGAAGAATCGTGCCAGAGTATTTCCCCAAGATCTTCGGACCCAATGAGGATCAACCACTAGGAACAGAGATTGTTATGAAATTGTTCAATGAGCTGACCGAGGAAATCAACAATGACAACCGCGCAGCAGGGCGAGCCGAGTTTTCACCTGAAGAGGTTGCACTAGGGTTCCTGCGTGTTGCGTCAGAAGTTATGGCACGCCCAATACGTGCTTTGACTGAGGCCCGTGGCCATGATACTTCAGACCATATACTATCTTGTTTCGGGGGTGCTGGAGGTCAGCATGCTTGTGATGTTGCTGCCGCCTTGTCTATCTCTCAAGTCGTCATCCACAAGTACTCATCAATTCTCAGTGCCTATGGCCTCTCCTTGGCGGATGTTGTGCATGAATTGCAGAGACCAGCTGCAATGGCCTTTGCACCATCAAAATTTACAGAGATTGCAGCAACACTCAACGAGTTATCTGAGACGGCCACAGAACATCTGAGAAACCAGAAGCTCGGTGACGATTTCATTCGCCTCGAACTATACCTCAATATGCGATACGAAGGTTCCAACTCTTCTTTCATGATCATGCAGGAGCCACACCAGAAGATCCAGAACTTCCAAAAGACATTTGAAGAGAGGCATTCCCGGGAATTTGGGTTCGTATTTCCCGAGAAGAAAATCCTTATCGACGATTTCCGTGTCCGTGCAATCGGATCATCAGCTAAGATTGCTGGGGAGAGCCCATACCAACAGCTGAAGAGAGTTTCAGAAAAGGTTTTAGCTGTTCCAGAGCCAGAGACGCAGACGCTCATATGTTTTGACGCCAAGTCGGGACATATCAGCACTGGTGTCCATCTACTTGGACATCTAGAGCCAGGGACAAGACTTTCAGGTCCTGCGTTAATTCTTGACAAGACTCAGACGATATTGGTATCTCCCGGATGTCTTGCAACAGTACTGGATAGCACGGTCATGATCGATCTTGCTGAGCCAGAAAGGAAAGCCACCGATGCAGTCGCTACTGCTGATAATGTCAACCCCATCAAATTATCCATCTTTGGCCACAGGTAAGAGCTTACCAATGTCACTATTATTATACAGTGCTGTCAACTGACTTTACAGATTCATGTCCATTGCCGAACAGATGGGGCGAACTCTCCAGAAGACTTCTGTATCGACCAATATCAAAGAAAGGCTGGACTTCTCGTGTGCCCTGTTCTCGCCTGATGGTGGTCTTGTGGCTAACGCTCCTCATGTCCCGGTCCATCTGGGTAGCATGCAGTTTTGTGTCAGGCATCTCCACCATATGTGGATGGGCAAGCTTGAAGAGGGGGACGTGTTACTCTCAAACCACCCAGCAAGTGGTGGTACCCATTTACCGGATCTTACTGTTGTGACGCCGATATTCGACAATGGCGAAATCGTTTTCTACGTTGCGTCCCGGGGCCATCATGCCGATATTGGGGGAAGTAGACCAGGATCAATGCCACCGGACTCTAAATGGCTGTATGAGGAAGGCGCTGCTATCTTTGGCGACAAGATTGTAAGCCATGGACGTTTCAATGAAGAGAGAGTTGTTGAGATGCTGCTGCACGAGCCTGCGAAGTACTCAGGGATTTCTGGAACACGAGCACTGAGTGACAACCTGTCAGATCTCAAAGCCCAAATAGCGGCAAACAAACAGGGCATCAATCTTATTCAAGCCTTGATCGAGGAACACACTTTGAAACAGGTCCACAAATACATGTTCGCTATCCAAGATAACGCCGAGGAGGCAGTTCGAAATCTTCTCAAGAAAATGAACACGTCCGGAGCGGCACTGCAGGCGGTGGATTTTATGGATGACGGGACCCCAATCGCTCTCAAGATAACCATAGATGAGAATACCGGCTCGGCAACTTTCGATTTCAGCGGCACTGGTTCACAAGTCTATGGAAACACGAATGCCCCGATTGCCATAACCCACTCCGCAATCATATACTGCCTGCGGGCACTTATCGCTTCCGACATCCCTCTCAATCAAGGTTGTCTCAAGCCAATCGACATTCGGATCCCCGAGCAATCGATCCTGACGCCCGCAGCGGGTGCTTCAGTAGTCGGTGGAAACGTTCTCACATCCCAACGCATCACAGACGTAATTTTAACGGCCTTCAGCGCATGTGCTGATAGCCAGGGCTGTATGAACAATTTGACCTTCGGAATTGGAGGCAAAGCCACCAACGCCGATGGCGAGGAGATAGTAGAAAAGGGATTCGGATACTACGAGACCATCGGTGGTGGAGCTGGTGCTGGCCCAACATGGGACGGAACCAGTGGTGTCCACACCCACATGACCAACACACGCATTACTGACCCTGAGGTGTTCGAGAAGCGATATCCAGTTCTCCTGAGGGAATTCAGCATACGTGAGGGTTCCGGTGGTGAGGGACTTCATCCTGGTGGAGATGGTATCGTGAGAGATATCGAGTTCCTGGTGCCCAAGGTTCAGGTATCGATTCTCTCGGAGAGGAGGTCGAGAGCGCCAAAAGGAAGTCATGGTGGAGGTGATGGCTCCATGGGAAGGAATCTATGGGTCAGGAAGGAGGATGGTATGGTGATTAATCTTGGAGGTAAGGCCACGGCGAGCTTTGACAAGGGAGACAGGATCATTATCAACACTCCTGGTGGAGGTGGCTGGGGACGAAAAGAAGCTGTGTAATGTGTACCTCCGATTGGATCTTCTAGCTTTGTGACAAAAGTCTTGCTATTTTAGAGATTGGCAAGACTCGTTTTTGTATCAAATCAATTTGAGGAACCAGACCCGGTCACCACGTTTTTGATTCGCCGTTTAATGTAGCGTAGAGATCTCGAAACATGGAAGCAGGAGTGTCTTTCAAATATACTAGACAGACAGATCTTGGACGAGGCTCTAGGGGGTTGATAGGGCTTGGCCATGTTTTCCTAGTAATTTGTTGCTGTTTCGGTCATAGCTCCTCCCTTTCGGGACCTGAAATCTGCCTACCATGGACCAGGTACTACTGGCAACCCAACTTGTGAGAATGACCATGTCTCATCTTCAAAGATGAATGGTATCTCTCTACCACGCGTGTCATATTCAACGGCCCTTTGTGTCGGGTTTAAAACTCGGCTCGGATCTCGCTTGATCGGATTATCTCCCTTCCCACAGATATAAGCCTGGATTCTCCATTTCAAAGACTCCTCTAGAGCTACTTCGCTGACTCTCCAGGCTTCGTTCCTTCCATTAGAAAGGAGGCCAGAAAATCGCATGCTGGTAAGGGAAATGTCGTGCCGCAAGTATTCGATTATGTCCAGCCAGGATGTGGTCTGTTCTTCGCCTTTGGCGTTGACTTCTGGTTCGAGTCTGATAGAATGTAGCTCAAGAGAGCGCAAAGAAGTTGCGTGTCTCGAAAGGAGACCTCGCAGTTCCAGACCCGTCATCCTGAGATGATCTAGTGATAGACTGCGCAATCCTGCCCAATGCTGTGTGGCGAGGAGAATGCACGAAAGCTGAAGGTTGCGTCGATCACGCTGTAGGAACAGATGTCCTCGATACACAAGTCTAAGTTCCAGCAAACCTGGACAGCTGGACAACAGAGTCATGAAGTTTGAAGCTCGACACCGGTCTTTGTGGACGACGATCAGGCCTAGCTTCCTCAAAGCTGGAAGCTCCGACGGAAGGAGACTGTCCTGAGACTCAGAGTTGTGGAGATGTAAATCTACCCCGTCGAAGGCAGACAGGGAACTTAACTTTTCGGCATGGTGTAGAGCTTCCAGGGCACTCCATGGCTCTGGTTGTGAGATAGAATTGGAAACAATTGACTTCCCTGATAATGTCTCCTGAGCGAATCTGGAGTCGGATAAGAAGGAGCTGAGATCCGAATATTCGACACCAGGAAGTAAATCTCGGCTTCTGCGCAGCATTGCTGGCTGGATTACGCATGTGAGGTTTGGACATTTGCTGATCATGGAGGGCAGGATGCTTTGAGGGTATGTTGTTGAAGTGAACCGTTTTTCGTCCTCAAGATATTCAAGCCATCTCGCGTAATATTCCTTCAACTTTGACTCAGGATAGTGCTCGAGCAACTTCATCCGGTTCATTTTGTCAATCGGCTCGAAATCCCCTGCATGGTCTTCCCACCAGTCTTCATAAGAGTCGATGGTAGGTGGCTCATACTCGCAACTGCAGATTGTCCGGGGGTCATAATCGAGTGCTCTGACGTATTTTCTAAGGACAGCGCTGTCGGAAATATGTTGGAAGCTTTGCAGGCTCTTGAGACTGGTGGTGAGATACAGGGTGGAGTAAAGATATTGAGCTGCGATGGATGACAAGACGGAGGATGTAAGGCGAAGGCTTTTGAGATCAGGGCGTGGAAGTTCCTGGCATATCTTGATCAGGAGCTCTGAAGGGAGGCTGATGAGATTGATTGACATCTTGAGTACGTACTCAGATCTGACCAAAACAAAGCGCGGGAGAGTGGATTCGCAAAGTAATACGGAGCTCGAATTGCGGTGTCAGATCAATCCAACACGATCCGCCCCACATCGGTTCCAAGCAAGAAAGATCCCGCAGGAACAAGATACTGTATTCTACTTGGTCTTGACTCACTGGCAACTCAACCATGGAGCGGATCCCTCAAAGGTTCATATCGCCCACCACAGGTAGAAGGGTTGAAATCCAACACCAATATGAAGTGGCCATGTGCACTTCGGCCATGTGATCTACCGGCTTTGACGGCGCTCCGTGGACAGTGCGAACTTTGCCGCCAACATTTCTGCACAGAACATGTGGTATCAGCGCTGCATACTTGTCCTACAAACGAGGTTTGAATGGGCGAAAACCTTCTTGAACAAGGGCAGAATGTCTGACATAATTACAGGATATCCATGAGGTATACGTATCTGGTGACCCAGCTAAGCTCAAACACCTGAACTTGATCCGACGAACGGCGGGCGAAAATGTTATCTCCAGATTGTTAGAAACTATCAATTACGATGCCCTCTGCGTGCGTGCAGAGACTTTACGTGATGGGATCAAATGTACCGTCAATCTCCCGTCAGCCGATCAATCATACTTCAACTTTGACGTCCTTGGTGGGTGTAACTACCATGGCTCGATCGTGTTTGAAGACGGCATCACTTGGTTGGCGAGGTTCAGACTCCCAAATCACAGCGAACCTCCATTGCAGGAGAGGAACTTCGACAGACGCAGTGAGTTTGCAACATATTGCTTCCTTGCTAGAACTGCCGTTCCAGTCCCTGAGGTGTACGACTGTGCGGATGACGACGATCCTATGAATTCTGTTGGCGCTGGGTACATTCTGCTCGAAAAGCTAGCTGGGAAGCCATTGGCCTGGCATGAAGCAAGCGAGGTGCAGAAAGAAAAGTTCTCTCGTAATTTAGCAGAGATCTATGTCAACTTGCAACAGCATCCTCTCAATGGGATAGGACGTCTACAGCTCTCGTCTATTGGGCAACCAGAAGTCGGACCAGCCTTTTTCGACTACGGCTTGAGCGGAAATTTGATCTCATTCGGCCCATTCAGTAATTCAAATGACTACTACACAGCTCTGGTTCAGCAAAAAATCCAGCTCATCAAAACCGGGGAGATCGCATCTTCTGCACCTCTTGATCAATACCTTGTCTATATGAGTCTCCTTGACTCTCTCCCACCAAATGATTCAGGTCCCTTTTACCTCCGTCATGTGGATTCTAGAGACGCGAATTTCTTAGTCGATGATGACTACAACATTACTGGCATCATCGACTGGGAATTGGCCATTTGTACTTCAAAAGGCTCGGCATTCCAATCGCCTCTCCTGTTGTACAATTTGGGCGAACTGTACCATAAGGGTCTCTCAACCCCAAGCGAAGATGAAAAGCGCCTTTCTAAGATCTTGCGGGAGGAGAAAGGGGCAGTGGAGCTTTCTGCATTGGCTGAGCAAAAGCTGCATTTTAGAATTGATCAAGTCATTGAGACGGATCCTTGGGATCGGCAAAATTTTGTGAGGCTTCTCAGTGGATGGTGGAAAGTCACTCATGGGGTGGAAACATTCGACTGGGATACATGGTACAAGCAGGCACGTCACAAGTATGGCGATGGAGGCCTATGAGAATCGGCGGTTCTTTCTTGTTTGCATGCTTTGGATCACAATCAGACAGCTTTTCACTTTTTCAATCAAATAAAAGATGCGGTGCATCACTTGAAGCTCCTGCAAAAACCCGAGGTCAAGCACAGGGGCTTTATGGCACCTGTGATGACTGTCGAGAAGCAGACCTTCAACCGCAACGATGCTATGCCATCCACACCACGCGCATTAGTTATCAGATCAGGTACACCGGTGTCAGACCTGATGTCATGGGCACAATTGAGAGTAATTGAAGTGAATAGAAGCTAAACTGATTGACTGAAGAGCGGCCAGAAGGGAGTCGCTTGAGACCTACGAGTATCCCCTTCACTGCCGTAAACACAACTTTTACGGGGCACAGCGCTGAAGCGAAGCGCTAAGATTCTGGTGGTTGCCCGTACTACAGTACACGTGCACCAACTTTGGAGCCCGAAAAAAAAAGCGTGTTCTGAACGGCAAATAAGGGGATAAGAGGTAAGAAAAAGCGATTGTATGAGTTGTTCCTAGTCGCACCTCAGAGGATAGCCAACGATAGGTAGGTAGAGCAGAAGAAACGCGTGTTTTTACTTATCACGTGTATCTACCGTTGTGAACAGGGGCTGATTATCCCACTTCTCTTCGTGACATTCGCGACGACAGCAACAACATCAACATCCGTCATTCTATTCCAGCGTTCAGTTGTGGATCGTCTTTCAAGAATGCCACCAGCCGTTGCACTTCGATCTTGGAAATAAACATGATTTCTTTCGATATTCCTGCCGTCATCCTTGAGTCACGCACCCTCTTTGGCTGTCCATGCCAGACATGATTGGGATACGGGTTGTAACAGAAACAGCGTCGTCGCGATGGTTTTGGCCACGAGATACATCATCGGCATGAGTCGGCTTGATGGCATGAATGTTTTACAAATCGGCCCTGATTGTGGAGGCCCTTATCCGTTCCCCTTGTCGCCGTGGATGTCCTTCTCGTCAAAAACTGTACTTAGGGGACGTCGCTGCGTCGACCTGCACTTAGAGGGATGGTGCTTCGCGTAATATGTCACTTAGGAGTCAAGATGAGAAGAAACAAATCTCGACTTACCTAAGAGCCCACAGAAGCCCAGCGGCGGTGCTTTTTCGCACTTTTTAACATAAAAGGCGCACCCTCCGTCCTGCAAAGAGTACTTTCTTTTCGCTCCTTCCATTCATCACAAGCTAAATTCCAGTCGAGTTCACCCCGCCAAACTGCCCCGCTATTGACTTACCCATTTCTCATTGTCTTCCATTCCAAGCAGAGTACTTACCTTTTATACCACTTTGGCTCCGCCAACAATTCTTCTACAATGACGACCACTTCAATGATTCAACCAAACTTCCTGTCGAAAGGCGACCAGCTGGGTGTGGTCGCTGTTGGGTTCTCGGGCGGACAGGTAAGCAGCTTCGTACCCTCGGCGCAATCACATCTAACAAAACCCAGTGCAAACCCGGAGTTGATGCTGCGCCTTCTGCTCTAATCGAAAGCGGCCTTCTAACGCAGCTGAAGGAGGAGCTGGGCTACAAGCTATTTCACGATGATACCGTCCATTCCTACAAAGAACTCCTCCCTGCTTCCGATCCAGACTACCGCGGCATGAAGAACCCTCTTGCAGTATCTGCAGTAACGCGCAAGCTCTCGGAACAAGTCTACTCACACGCGAAAGAAGGCCGAATGGTCTTGACACTTGGTGGCGATCACAGTATTGCGATTGGAACAATTGCGGGAACTGCAAAGGCGATTCGGGAGCGGTTGGATCGCGAGATGGCTGTTATTTGGGTCGATGCGCACACGGATATCAATACACCAGAGACAAGCGACAGTGGAAATGTACACGGAATGCCCGTTGCGTTCTTGACTGGTTTGGCAAAGGATGATCGAGAAGATATCTTTGGCTGGTTGAAGAAGGAAAATTTGATCAGCTTGAAAAAGCTGGTGTACATCGGTCTCCGGGATGTTGACCGGGGCGAGAAGCTCATTCTGAGAGAACATGGGGTTAAGGCTTTCAGCATGCATGATATTGATAGGTAAGTTGGTCTGAAATTATGTGAAATGCACTTGCTGATCGGCTGTAGACATGGTATTGGAAGAGTCATGGAGATGGCATTGGGACACATTGGCACCGACACACCTATCCACTTGTCTTTTGATGTCGATGCATTAGATCCAATGTGGGCTCCTAGCACAGGCACTCCGGTTCGAGGCGGTCTTACATTGAGAGAGGGCGACTTCATTGCTGAGTGTGTTCATGAAACTGGTAACCTTGTCGCGATGGATTTGGTCGAGGTCAATCCTACGCTGGAGCCAGGAGTCGATGATATTGGAGCTCATATGACAGTGAGATCGGGCTGTTCCTTAGTCAGATGTGCACTGGGAGAGTCGTTGCTTTAGGCGCAGGATAGGATAACAATGGGACGTATTTGTTATGGGACTGGGAGGGTGGAGGAGTACCGGCTCTGATATATCATAATCTGGATAGAATCAGCATTAATTTCAAACTGCCTCATATGCAGCTTATGTATTATTAACATGCTTGACTTTCACACATAACATGGACAGCGAGCCCGGAAGTTGTAAGTCTAAACCTTGGTGTCGTCGTTTATATAATCCTTGGGAAGGAGTAAGCCTCTCCAGCCAGAGACAATATACCTCAGTCCTTTAATGCGAGACAACTCCTTTTTATATTAGATCTATGAACCAAATTGTTAAAAGTAACAAGATCAGGCTGGACATTAAACTGTATAGTCCGGGTATCGGAGTTAGCCGAGCCACTAGCCAAGGCTGAGCTTCCAGAAGCCTCGAGCGATCTGTCAGCTAACTAAACAACACTCTCAGCCTCGCCTTCATTACGACTTCGCCGCTACCTACAACGACATCACTGTATATACTCTATACTCCAGTACTCTATAATCATGGCCTCCTCATCACGTTCGGAATCAGAAGAAGCCAGCTTCACAACAATGGACGAAAAGGACCCAACACTCATTGGCGCACATTGCCAATACGCCTACTGCAACCAACTCGATTTCCTACCCTTCCGGTGCGAATCATGCCGTGGCACATTCTGTCTCGATCACCGGTCAGAAAGCGGACATCATTGCCCCAAAGCAGGAGAATGGGCAGCGAAGAGGCGGCGAGCGAACATATCCACACCATCACTCGGGGCAGGCAAATCCATGGCAGAAGTTGAGAAGCCTTGCGCCTCACCAACTTGCAAAACAATAATCGGCACAAGTCTGTCGACCTCGGTACATTGTTCCACATGTAATCGCGACTACTGTCTCAAGCATCGATTAAAAGAAGACCACGACTGCAAGAACCTCATCCCAATTGGCGCACGAGTCGGCAGATTCGATTCCCAAGCCGACACAGCAAAGAATGCCCTCGGGAGACTGAAAGCCTGGGGCTCCGCACAGAAAGCTAAAGCGACCAGTGGAGCGACTCGAGTCCTTCCAAAGCCGAAACCTACATCTGCAGCTGCACGAGTGATAGCTGTCAATAATCTCAAGAAAACTGCGAAAGGCGACGACAAACTGCCGCCCGAGAAACGGATATATCTTTATGTTGAAGCGGAGGCTGCTACGATTACTTCGAAGTTTCCAAGTGGTGCATTCTATTACTCCAAGGATTGGGTTATGGGACGGGTCCTGGATGCGGCGGCGAAGAGTCTGCAGGTCCAGAATGTCAATAACCAGGGGACAGACGAGAAGGATAAGCTGAGGATATTTCATGTGGAGGGGGGACGATTGCTAGAATTCAACGAGAAAGTCGGGTCGGCTCTGGTCAGTGGAAACAAGATTGTTCTGCTGAGGGGAGTTGGGCCAGCGGTCCCGGATCTTATAGATTTGACGAATGCTTGAGTCGTAGTCTACTGTTGCATTTGCTGGGCGTTGGATACTTGGGAGCGTAGCATGGGAGATACATATGGCGTTGGCGATATGATACCTGGTCTTGGAAATGAGCAGATTTGCGGATTCAAAGGTCTATCTCTCGAGTTGTTTCCTTATTTTGTGACACCGAATTGCTCTCAAATCCTAGCAGGCAGACAGTCTTGTGGTGCCAGGTATTGGCCTCAGCTCCTGTTTACCAGGCTAGCTGTACCGGTGGCCAAAGAACTCGTCAGTTCTTTGCCACTGTAAAGTCAGACAACGACTGGTTGTTCTGTTCCTTGATTGTCACTAATCACATAGGCAACGTTAAAATCGGCAGGTTGTTACTACTCCGTTGACATGTGGATGTCTTGTCGACAGCCTCAAAAATACCACCTGCAGCATGCTCAGATTAGATTCATGTCTCGTTCCAAATGGGACGATATCCCGCTTAACCCGCTACACAAGTAAGCATGGTAACAAATGCGTACATGTGAGCATTCGAATATGCATGCATCGCGTGTGCTGCTTGGCGACATACGCTTGAATAAGGTTAAAGAAGACGATCACCAACAAATCTTCCACCTCCAACGGCCCATCACAGAAGCGCCCGCCGTCCGATTCGCCTTCTATTCCTATCACCCTTGGCATGCTCTGATTCCTGCACAGCCACGGCGTAGCTACACGCCTGCTGGCAGCTGCCAACCCCACGTCATTGGCTCAAGATGGGCTCCAGCAGCAGGATAACCGCTGAGGTGGGAAAGTGGGAGTACCCCGTGTGCCACCCCTCATTCCAGTCGTAACAAAGTCCCACACGCCAGCAAGGAACTTGTTTGAAGTAGGTTTCTCTTCTACAGACGAGTCTTTTTATTCCCTTTTCCATCATTCTCACATTCCACTCCTTCTTTGTGGTGGTCTCTTAATTTACCTCTTCCTCTTTTCGCCTCTGTTTCTCTTCCTTCAACCCCGCGTCTACCATTGGCAACACTCTTGCCAACCAAGACTTGATCGCAAGTATGTCGTCAGGACATAATGTACGTACCCGATACCCCAAAGATAGTATTTAGATACTAATTGTTAACAGGATCCGAAGCTTCTCTATGCTATCAACGGCATCAACGCATACCATCTCGAGAATGGCAACGAAGAGTGCCTTACGCCCGCTGGCGGCCAGACACTGTCTTTATTGATGGTACCAACTTCATCGCCATTCTCAGGACTTTCTTCTGCAGATCCTCAGTCTGCCGCGCCAGAGGAAGACTTCTATCTACATCTCCATCTCCCTCCCGAGCTCGACCTTCCTTTACCTGCAACTACACAGATATACCATCAGCCACCGAGCAGCTATCTCATTCCACGTTGGGACCTGGGTCCTGAAAGTGGCGCTTTCACAAGAATAGAGTTCCCAGGTGTCGGAAAAGGCAAAGGAACCCAGGAAGATGTCGATACTTTTGAAACGATTCTTGCGCAATGTACAGCTTTCCTGGAGCGAGCCTCGCCACCCAAGGCCGCGCGACCTAAGGTCTCGAGAACCAAGAGTGGTAAGGAGCTACCAATTCCTCCATACGACCCATCGGCATTCAAGCCAGGAGAGGCATATGTGCCAGGTAGCTCTAGCTCTCATACTGGTGGTCAAATTGTTCTCATAGACGAGGAGAATGGAAGCGTTGTGGGTGAACTGGGAGAGGGCTTCCAGGTGGTAGAGGATAGTAAGATGAAGCCTGGATCTAAAGGTATGTACTTTCCTGGATGCTCAAATCATGACTAACAGTTCGTAGATCCTGTCATGATCTCCCTGCCTCAAGACGGATCTCAGAATATTGGCGTCGCACCTGCATCCCAAGAATATCTCGAGATGGCCATGCACCCTGCATACAAGAACTCCACCTTGGTTTCAAAGGCAGCTATGGCCTCTCGCCTGATTGTCACAACATCCACCTACGTTTCCAAGACCCTGCAAACCCAAGCCGATAACTTCACCCAAAAGACCAAGCCTAATGCGAAACCCATGACTTTTGATGCTACGACCCAGACACGCGTCCGCAAGGTACACACTTTTACCGAAGGAGCAGCCGGTTTGAGTGCTAAGACTGTGGGACAAGTCAGCAAGTATGCGCAGAATATTGGCGCAACACTTGCAAAGCGCGGGGAGAAAAGTCACAATAAAGGTATTGGTCCAGATGGCCAGCCAGTCAGCGATTACAAGCCTGGTCTTTTGAACAAGAGCTTGATGGCCTTCTCTACTATTGCAGACGGAATCGACCAAGCTGGCCGGACCCTATTGGCCTCCACCTCTTCTGCCGCAACAACTGTTGTTACCCACAAGTACGGTGCAGAAGCAGGTGAGATCTCCAAGAGCATTGGTGGAGGTGTCAAGAATGTTGGTTTGGTTTACATTGATGCTACGGGCGTATCGAGAAGGGCTATTGTCAAATCTGTAGCCAAAGGCATGGTAGTCGGGAAGATGAAGGGAGGTGGAGATTTGGTTGTCGGTGGAGGTGACGGCGGCGTTGTTCCAGCACCACAAAACTCAGCTGCCAACTGGAAAGAGAAAGAGGCTGCACAGGGCCGTTACACAGACGATTTGAGCATGAGTGGTGGAAGTAGCACGCCCGACTTGGTTGGCTATGGAAGAGCGGCTCCTCCAGCTTATGCTACAGGACCTGGCGAGACCCTAGAGGGACAGAAAGCTTACCTGCCTGATCAGAAGCGATGAGATCTGAGAATTGGGCTACAGAACATGCAAGGATTTAACAGGAAATGATGCCATGAGTGATGAAAGGAGGATGACAATCGGCGTTTATTAATGGTAGAAAAGCAGTAATATGTCTGCGTGACGTTTGCTATACAGATTAAAGATTTTATTACTTACTCGTCACCACTATGCCTATTTCCTCTGGCGAGTCTTCTCCAACATCAGAGCCTGTTCTCCAACGTTTGCCATTCGCTCCGAACCGAATTGTCGGAGCGAATGGCCAGATATCGATAGGCATTGCATTTAACTCCAAAGCTCCATCCGGCACTCGAGATCAACTCCGATAAGAGCTTCACGGTGAGGCCTTACTACTTTTGTACTGTTCTCATTGTCAATCGAAAACTTTAGTAAAGTATTCGGCTTGTAAAGATTTGTGACAGGTAGGATTTTCTTTGTTACAGGGGTAGCTGTGGTGTACAAGATGCCTGAGTCCCCCAATGACGTCCCAAGCTCAGGGAGCTTCATCACCCCACTTCTTCTCCAACCATCAGCTACCACCCTTCTCCAAAATTTGGAATTCCTCCCCTTCCTCCCCATTCCAATTCCAAGCCTCGAACCAATTGAAGTCCCCTCCCCATCATCGATGTCATTACGAATACCCAAACCAATCCCAACGACCTAGCAGCCAACCAAAACGAGGTTGCAACCTCGGCATCTCCTTCCAATACCGTCCCATCCATAAATACCCACTACTACCACCAGCTCTCCCGTCCCTCTCCTCGAAATGAATACCTTCCGCAGAACATACACAGCTCCTGCAGCACGCACATTCCTCGTACGGTCACAGTTTCAGAAAAATAGTCTACCGATTGCTTGTAGGAGGAAGGCATCATCAGCTATGTCGCATAATGTGCCGAAGCTCAGTGATCCGTCGCTGTTGAAGACGGATGTGGCGTATGTGAACGGAGAGTGGGTGAAGGCGAAGTCGGGGAAGACATTTGAGGTTTTCGGTACGTTGGGAGAAGCCCTCATCTTTCTTCTTCGTTTCGTCTGGACGTGGTCATTGAGCTTGTGGTTGGGATGAAAGCTAATTGTTCCCTACAATAGACCCCTCATCTGGCAAGTTCATAGGCACAGCGCCCGAATTCGATGCCGCAGATACACAGAAAGCTATCGATGCTGCAGCGGCGGCATTTCCTTCTTTTAAAACGAAAACTGGTAGAGAGAGATCGAAGCTGTTGCGGAAATGGTATGATTTGATGGTACGTTACACCTGAGCTTTTCTGGAAAATGTATCAGGACAGAGTGTTGATTGGGAACAGGTCGAGAACTCGGAGGATATTGCGAAACTTATAACATGGGAGAACGGCAAGCCTTTTGCAGATGCGAAGGGAGAGGCTGCTTATGCAGCGAGCTTCTTTGAGTGGTTCAGTGAGGAGGCTCCGAGAGTTTATGGTGATACTATTCCGGCTTCGGTGGCGGGGAACAGAGTGGTTACGATTAAGGAGCCGGTTGGTGTTTGTGGATTGATCACACCATGGAATTTCCCCGCTGCTATGATCACCCGGAAAATTGGGCCAGCTCTTGCTGCAGGTTGTACGGTTGTGGCAAAGTCTCCTGGCGAGACACCTTTCACAGCTCTTGCTCTTGCGGAGCTTGCTCACCGAGCAGGCATCCCAAAGGGAGTAGTCAATGTTATCAGCGCGCTTCAGAACACAGCCGAGGTTGGTGAGCTCCTCACTACTTCTCCAACGATTAAGAAAGTCTCCTTCACTGGATCTACAGGTGTTGGAAAGCTGCTTATGAAGCAATCTTCCTCAACACTCAAGAAGCTCTCTTTTGAACTTGGAGGAAATGCACCTTTTATCGTCTTCGACGACGCTGATCTCGATGTTGCGGTCGCCGGAGCAATTACATCCAAATTCCGCTCATCAGGACAAACTTGTGTTTGCGCGAACAGAATCTTCGTTCAATCCAAGATCTACGATTCCTTTGCCGAGAAGTTTGCTGCGAAAGTCAAGGATTTCAAGGTTGGCGGTGGGTACACAGAGGGTGTTACACACGGTCCTCTCATCCACGACAGAGCCATCAGCAAAGTTGATGCACATGTCCGAGATGCAGAGAAGAAGGGTGGAAAGGTCATCCAAGGTGGCCAGAAGATGCCTGAACTTGGACCGAATTTCTTCCAGCCTACTATCATCACGGGCATGACCACCGATATGGCGCTTGCAACCGAAGAGACATTCGGACCTGTGGCAGGGCTTTTCAAATTTGAGACTGAAGAGGAGGTCGTCAAAATCGCTAACTCGGCTGAGGTTGGACTCGCAGGGTATTTCTTCTCGAGGGATATCCAACGCGTGACGAGAGTGGCGGAGGCGTTGGAGGTGGGTATGGTGGGTGTCAACACGGGATTGATCAGTGACCCTGCCGCGCCGTTTGGTGGTGTCAAGGAGAGTGGATTCGGGAGGGAGGGGAGCAAGTATGGGATTGGGGAGTATCAGGTTACCAAGATGATTACGTATGGTGGGATGGGACAGCCGCTGCAGAAGTGATGAGGATATGGATGGGATGCTTGGGTATATCTTCATGGGCAAATGAACAAAATAAAAAGTAAAATCAAGTATGAAAAAACTTCGGCTTTCTTTTCTATAAATCGTTCATGTCCTCACCTCGCTTCAAGCTTGATAAAGAGTAATGCTTGGCTGAGCCTGCCACTTTGTCCCAGCTCCAAATAAGCGAACTTCCCCTGCCTTCGGCAAATTGTCAACAACAACAAAAACGTCAAAAGGCCTCAAAATTTATCCCTTATCAAAAACCTGTCAACTCATATCTATACGCAATAGATACGACATTTTCTCTTCCAACCTTAAAGGTTGAGCAAGTGTGAATTCCAAAAAAAAAAAAAAAAAAAAAAAAAAAAAAAAAAAAAAAAAATATTAGACCGCTGGAATCGAACCAACTTCTCGCAGCCCCTGGTTCCTACCCACCTGTGGACTTTTCCGACCTCTCTGCGGGACCCGCGACGAAGTGGTAGAGTAGGGAGGAAGCGCGCTCGCCCAGTGGAGCTGTGTCTTGGGGAGAAAAAGTCGTATTTTGGTTGATATACTCGGTGTTTAATGAAATGGAGAAGTAGCAGCTGGGGAAGGACAGTTTAGCGAGGGGCGGGAGGGGAGGTTTGTAAATTGAAGTAGGGAGGTAAGAAGGGGTAAGAAAGGGTAAGAAGAAGGCAGAAAAGAGGATAAAAGGCAAGGTGAATTAGAAAAAAAAGGGGAATTGATTTTGGACAGCTGGATTCGAACCAACTTCTCGCAACTACTAAATCCGTTCCAGACGCAATCTGATCTAATCTTTAAAGATTGATATAAACGGGAATGGAGCGCGCTCGCCCAGCGGAGCAATGTCCAAGTGTAGAAAGTGTTAAATTGGGTGATAGAGAAGTGAATAGGTCTGATTCTGGGGGAGGTCTGGGTTATGATTTTGGGCCAAAGGTGAACTTGTTGAGACGAGCTTGATATAACTCAAGAACAGAGAGGATGTAGGAATAGATGGTCCTGCGCTAAAAGTCAACTGAACAACTAAGTATTCAAAAGAAGATGACAGATGAAGATGTACATAAGCAAAGTTTTATAGCAGAGCCAGAAATCGAAGTGCTTCAAACAGTTGGACACGGATCACCTTGCTAGGAGGGGTCAACAAACAAACGAAACATACCTATAAAACCAAAACTACATAGCACAGTTCCACTGATACTAGTGACGGCAGTCAAAATATATGCTGGGGATTATGATTTTCTCACTTGCTACACTTTCAAGCAGTCAACTCCCTGAGTTGATAGGAGACCTCATCCACCTCAACTTGCCCTAAGAAATAGCGATCCGAAGACCTCGTCTGTTTTAGCATTTATGATTTGGTATCCTATGCACTTGACTCTACCTCTGGACTTTGCCAACAGTTGAGCTTACGACTGATCACACCGAACCTCTCGTTCTGATGTTTGGTTTTGCGTCAATGGAGCTGCTTGCGTCAATGGAGCTGCTTGCGTCAATGGAGCTGCTGAGACCGTGAAAAGAGCCGTGGCATAATGCCAAATCTTGGAAAATCTTTGTCATATTTTTGAAGTGGAGGAACCACGTCCAAGACTTTCCGTTGCTACGATGCATCCGGAAAGGTTGGGGCGGGCCCTCTTGGACTGATGGCTGTGCAGTTGTGCTATGATGCCACGACAAAGGGTGGATAGCTGAGATGTGAAGAGTTCGCGGGAGAGAGGTGGGATTTATGGCATGCTTTCCGCACTAAGGACTGTCAAGAAGTGACTCTTGTTGAGATGACTGTCCAAGATCGCTTGACTGCATGCTCGAAGGAGTAAATGCGGCGACATGTCCGTTGACTGCGTAGACGACCGGGAGACGTGGGCGGGGGATCGACTAGATCCCGTTTCTTGGGTCCATGGCTCGGCCCAGACTGCTGGATATCGAGGTACAGCTCATGTTCAGTCTAGGCAAAACTCCGGCTTGCAAGGGGGCTGTCCAATCTTGCTCATGGAAGAAGTGGAGGAGGAAAAATAAGTGTAGTGACACTGGAGGAGCGGACAGTGGTACCTATCTGTGGAAACTGTACGGAAGGGAAGTGGAGTCGGCAAGCGTAATGTGGAGGTACCCTCCACAATCCGGGAGAAGTTGGGGGATGGACTATGGGGTTGTGGGGTATTGAGATTTTTGGTCTCTTGGGGTGCATGGCACCAAGAACCTATCAGATCTCTGTAAAGTTGGAGATCTGAGTTAGTATTATATCTGTATGGATGGAAAAAAGTCCACCGACCCGGTTATAGCTGACGGCGAGGAAATGAGCTTTTTTGGAAAACATGCTGGTAATTGTTGCCGGCATTCTCATGAATCGTAAGTGGGTTGGTGGCATGTAGATATAAGTATTCCTGGCGAGTCCCGACATGAAAAGAGTAAGCTTCGAAGTGATCCTTGAAAGGTCTCATCATTCGACATCTTCGCGAGAATCTGAAACTTTGCTTGCATAGCATTTTCTGACAATGTCTCGTATCATTTTGGCTACGTCTTGTGCACTTGCAGCTTTTCAAGCATGTGTCTATGCTACCCCTGTTGAGCTCTCAGAGCGCGCTGAGCAAGTGATAATAAGCACTTCAAATGCTTCAGTGTCATTCGATGTATCCGCCGGTGCAAGAGAGGCCATTCCATTTGGACACCCAGCTGATATCCATGTCAATTGAGTAAGTCCTCAACCCGTCATATGAACTCCAGTCCTTTCGCTAACCTACCAGGTTCTGCTATGCAGTCGACTACCTCGGGACACCAGGCGCTCCAAATACGTACTCGAGACAGTTACTTCAGAATGTCCAAGACAGATCCGGTGCCCCTCCTATCCTTCGTATTGGCGGAAATACACAGGGCATAGCCAAATACTGCGAGAATTGCCCAGAGACTATGAACAATACATTCAGGCCTGGAAGCACCGAAGCCATCAACGTCACGTACAGCAAAAAACTGTACCAGGCAATGAACGACAATGGGCCATCGAACCAGAAGTACATCTTTGGGCTAAATCTGGGACAAGGTAAGCCTACATAATCCTAGGCTATACATTTCTCATGTGACACATCTAACTTGGTACTCTCATCATAGACAATGTCGAGATTCTAAAGGCAGAACTTGCCGGAGCCTTGAAATACCTCGATCAGTCCAAGCTTGTTGCTTACGAGCTTGGGAATGAACCCGACCACTATACTTGGCCACAGGTCAATTACCGGTCCCCAGCAACCTGGAGCATGGCTGCATATGTCAAGCAGACACTTGAGTGGCTACCACAGCTGGCCTCTGGAAAGAGATTTCAGTACGGTTCTAGTGCCGCAAATCCAACTACTACATCGGACTTCACAATGGTGCAAGCTGTGAAGTGGGGAATTTCAAAGATTAAGCAGATCAAAATCATATCCTCGCATTCGTACCCTGGAAATCGATGCACACGTAAGTTATCTGAATGTCCTGCATGTCTTGTGTCAAGAGAAAGTCTAAAATTCTTCATAGCGGCATTTGAAGCACTTTTGAACCTCGAGAACTACGTCAATCATATGAAAACCGTACAGTACTACTCGTCCTACATCGGTGAGATTGCTGCGGCAAAGGCCATCGGAGCAGTCTACCACATGGGCGAGACGAACACTGCGGCCTGCCACGGCAAAGATGGCATATCTAACACCATGGGTGCACTACTCTGGACAATCGACTATTCGTTCTACCTTGCAACTCTTGGAGCAGACAGACTGTTCTTCCACAACGGAAAGGGCGACTTCTTCCATTCGTTCTGGGAGCCTGTCGCGTTGAACGACTCGTACCCTGCGCATATCAATCTCAGTAAGCCTATACTCTCTCATTTAAATCTCTTGATACATGCTAATGAGACTATCTAGATATTACAGCATGCTCTTCGCAGCCGATGTAGTCGCCGATATCAAGAACCCCAGCATTCACCGCGTCGCCTCACTCGACACCTATGAGCTCGCCCACTACGCCATTTACAGCGGTTCTCGACTCCAAAAGATGGTCATCCTCAACACACATTACTACAATGGCACGACGGAGACCCGTCCAGCGAAATACGTGGATCTGTCGCCAGTCCTTGGCAGGAATCTTCAGGTTAAGCGTCTGACGAGCGCGAATACCATTGCTAAGACTGGTACCACTTGGGAAGGACAGTCTATTGATGGAAAGGGAAAGTTGGTTGGTCGGGAGACGTGGGAGGGGAGTGATGGTGGTGTCGTGACGATGTTTGCTTCAGAGGCTGTAATTGTACAACGGAAGTAAATGACGATAGGCAACATAGTTTGGTGTAGAAATAGATTTAATTTAGACAAGATGCGTTTTTTTAGTAGCCGTGTGAAGAATTTGATATTTGTCAGTGATTTCAATTCTGCATTTAGGAGCGTTGAAAGGAGAGTCTCGGATTGTGGAGGTTGGGTATCGCTGTGCCGCCTCGCTTAACAGTAAAATCAACAAAAACATCAACACGATAAAAACTATCTCACCAACACAATAACAAAGCTTTGAGGATGCGCCACCAAAAGAGGAAAGGAATTCAGAACTCAATTGGAAGCTCAGCACTCGGATGTGTGTGAGGTTCCAATCTACAAACTTAACTTAATAGGTTATTTCGTTGCGATCCGCCGTTTTGGTGTTCGATGGAGAAGAGGGGTGGGGTGGCCGAAACTCATGTATAGACCAGGTGTGCTGCTAAGTCCTACCAGGCGGCGACAGAGATTTGGTCATTTCGTTAACTATATGGGCAAGAACTTGGTTTCGGATGCGCAAGTTGCTATCTCGCCTCGTATCTGATATCAAGACGAAGGAGCGTGCAGGTGTGGTCGCAACCACATGCGGAGTGAGTGCAGGTCACACCTCATAAGTTGAATTTATCTAGAAATCTATGTGAATCTTCAAACTTGAGGATGACAGAATTTCCACAGCTCTATTTTGGTATAATTCGATACTCTTCTTTACCACGCTTCCGTATCAGAAGAAGGATTGTCTACACCGTTATTGGTTCGCACACATTCTAGCAAGGGGAGAAGAATGGCAGATATGTGATTGAGTAACATTTTTCATGTATATTACATAGTAATAGTGTAAAATAACTTCGCCAGTATCCATCGAGACTGCCATGTCATTCTCGAGCTTGTAAACGGAGAACGAACAGCAGCCACAAGCGACTAAGAAATGAGAAAAATAAAAAGGGAAAACATCACGATATCCAGATTTAAAGGTAGCAAAATGACATAGCGTATATACGCTGACAGCTAAGAGACTATGACTTCATCATTCTTATTCCACTTCTAAGCTAACTGCTTGACTTGGACAGATCGCGCCGCCCAGATACACACCGATCATTCCTACCAAAAGCCCAAACACATCTCAAGCTCTCCACTTTGACGTGACGGTAAGCTCGAGCTCAAGCTCCACCCCAAGTAAACAAAAAGCAAAGTAAAGAAGGCTAGCTATCGCAGACAAAAGATGATCGACACTAGGATTCCCCAGTCGATCACACCAGACTAGAGACTTTAATCGCATGAAATAACCCGAGAAGGAGGAGCTCTCTCTTTCATCAAGGATGACTGGCTGCCTTGATTAGATGATATGCGTTGTACTTCTCCACTTTGCTGGACTGTATTCCACGCCGAGCCATGATCGCCCACTTCTTGCTCACCTACACCTCGATGTAGCGACACATGGGAGAGATCGAGAGAAGCGGAGAGGGTTAGGGATGAATGAAAGGAAAGGGAAGGAAGGAATGTCCGGTTGACCAAGAGGAGTGAAAGGCTGGCCACGTGGGCGAGGTTGTAAGTCAAGAGCCATCTTAAGAGAATGACAGTCATGATGGAGTACGTCCGCCTCACTCTGCCTCACCGTTAGATCTCATCATCTTGTCAGCTGTCAGGTCAGTCCACAGCGCTCCACCGTTATTTTTGCGACGCTGTACCTTGATGTACAGAAGAAGATCTACCACGAAGTGCCGACCCAACAGACCGGTCAGTCGCTGAATGCCAGCGTTAATATTATTGTTTCTCGCCCAACGCGCTCGATGACAGGTGCCAAACCGACATTAACTTACCCCTCCAGTTTGTCCCTCATTCTCAGCTGGCTGTATCATCCACGTGCTCTAGCAAGAGTCAGTGTAGGATTCATCCGATGAAGCTCACCGTCTCGACCCACTCTCGAGGAAACAGTCGAGTAAGACTACAATTAATCGAGAAGTGCTTCTGGCCAACACATTAGCACCACAGGTTCAAGCCAGTATAGGAGAGTACACTTCACCGCCAAGTCTCTTCTCGCTCTACTTCTGTTGCTCAAAGGAAGCAATGCAGTAGTACACTTGTAGAATAATCAATATCTTGACAATCTATCCAATCTAACTAACCAAATCAGATAAACACAGTCCAAATCACAAGGTCCTACACCCAAACACCCAAACATCAAACTCCAACCATCCAACCATCCAAACACAAAATACAAAACCCCAATGCCATACAATACAAGAAAAACTCAAACCCTGACAGCTAACGGCAAAGCCAAGCCCCCACACCACCCACCCACTCACCCACTCACCTCGTCCCTACTGAGCCTACCACACACTCAAACGCTCACACTCAAACCATCACACTCAAAACCCCCCAAGTAAAAGTCCAGACCACTCACTCTGTAACAAACAACGTCCATCCCTGTTCCAAGCGGTGAAGCTCCCTCCCACTCCCACTCCCACTCCTCCACCCACTAAAACTTCAAGCTCCTTCGCTTAACGATTCGTGATTCATGATTCAAGCGAAGTCAATTCATTCCCCATTCCCCTCCCATTTCCGTCGATCATACCATCCATACCATCCAATCTTGATAAGTTACTGACTGTAAGCGAGAAGTGCCGGACCGAAGAAGAAGCTGAAGCTGAAGGTTGCCGGCAGACGGAATATAGAAGGAAATATAGAGGTAGCTAGTGAGTGGAGCAAGTGAGTGAGTGGGTGAGTGAGTGGATGAGTGGATGATGGAATAACGCAATCTACTCGTAGATCTAATTTTGATTGATTATTGGATCGACGGGTCTGGCAGGTCTAGAAGATCAGCTGTGTGCAGGAGAGATGGGCCTAGGTGTCGATCTCCCGACAGAAGGAAGGAAAGAAAGAAAGAAAGAAAGAAAGAAGGAAAGCGAAGAAGAGGGGTAGGGAGAGGGAGGTGAGGGAGAGGGAGGTGGTTTGCTAGTTGAGGAAAGAGGTCAGAGTGACTGAAGGGGAGTGGCTACTGTTGCTGCTGCTGCTGGTGCTGTTGCTCTGAGGAGAATACTTTCAAATCTTTGGTGGTCATCAGAGAGGTAGGTCCCAGACAATCCAGGCACGATTCACTCTCAGAAGCTCTTACCTCAAGTCAGTCAGCAAAAGAGTCACTTCTCCCAAGTCCCCTCATGCTCGCTCGCATCCTAATCCTCCATCCAAAATATTTGAAGAAGTGAAAAGAAACTCCATTGAAATGCTCAAGTTTGGCTCGCTCACGCAGGCTTAGCTTGTGCTAGCACAGCAGTAAGGTTATAGACAGGCAAGAAGCAAGTTAAATAGACTGCTCATCATGATCAATCGTTCATCTCGTCATCACATCGTATCAATCCACCCTGTAACTTCATCCTCTATCCACATCTCTCCTCTCCTCCCCCTCGCCCCCTTGATCAGGAATCCGAGATTTGATGTCTCGAGATGTTCCCATTTGAAAAAAAGACAAACTCCATATATCCATCCAATCCCATCCCATCCCATCCCATCCATTCATCCTAGGACTGGCTCCTCGCTCTCTCTCACTCGCTCGCAAAAGACGAGAAAGGAGCGTGTTTGTAGGTGTAAAATACAACAGCGAACGAAATCGATCGATCAAACCCAAACGCGGAAAACACTTCAAATAAACGACTGTGACCGATCCACGCAATCCAGCATGCATGACGAGGTATATTCCGCGCACTGCCGTGGCAAAATGTGTAACGAGTGTGGCGAAAATGGAAAGAATCAATCAAAAGGGGTTATGCCCCAAGGCTATGCTGCGCTGCGCCTGTCGTGTTCATCGTGTCGTATATGCATTTGTGGTTTTCTTTCGTTCTTTGGTTGTTCGTTCGTTCGTGAGTGAAAATTGGGGAACACCTTCTCAATTGAGATGTGTAGTGGAAAAGCGCGTCGTTACTGTATCATGGTTTTCGTGTTGTAAGCGTGTACAAGAATTGAATATCTCGTCGAAGGAGGAATTTCCCCGGCGGAAAATCTCAATTAAAATTGAGGGGTGTAATATGTGCACTTCAAAAGTGGAAAAATTGGAGGGGAGGGCATGTTCGCAACTTGAAGTGCTTATTTCAAGTGTAGAGAGGTGTTCCTCGAGAGTAGTAGTCTCTGTCTCGTCCGTCGCTACCTCGGCGTGCATAGTCTTGGAGTCCGGCGGCGTGGTTCGAATAGATAACATGCTCAGGCTGATATTTGGTTCCATATTGAACGTTGTCAAAATACGCTCCTCCAGCTGGGCCTCGCGAGCTTCCTCTCTGACCACTTCCTTCAAACTTCGGTCGTGCAGTGAGCACAATCGGTTCAGGTTCGGATTGGTAGTAAGTCGTTGATTGAGTGCGATTTGCTCGAGGTCGCTCACTGCTGGGTGGATTCCGAGCAAGAGGAGGTCTCGCAGGTGTACCACGTGGAGACTCGCTACGGTCTTGAGGGTATTCTTCCCGCATCTCGGAGCGGTGAGGACGAGATGTTTGAACAGGGACGGTCTTACCATTCTCGACGATATAGCGAGTTGGTTCGCTTCGACGAGTTGGTGGAGGACTGCGAGGTCGGGAAGACTGTTGATATACAGGAGAGTCGGGCTCTGAGTCTGAGGTGTACTGCTGTCTGAGCTTGCTGCTACCACTGGCTCTGGAACGATCCCCAGATTGGAAGGTTGCAGCTCTTGGGAGAGGGGGCATTGCAGCTTCTTTCCGAGGATAATCTTGAGTCTTTGATCGACTGGGCTGTTCTCGTGTGAAGACTGGAGGCGCCGAGGTGTAAGTCTGGAGAGGTGGCTTTCTCGGAGCAGTTGTGGGCGAGGGCGGCTCAACGATATAAGGATCGCTGGTTGGTGCTGGTGGTGATCTTCTTCTCGATGATTTCTCCGTTCGTGCAGCTGGTGTTTCCGAGGATCTTCTACTTGACTCTTTTCGTCCCGCGGATGATCGCTTGGGCATGTCTTCGTCACTATATTGTGGCTGTTGAGTTGTTGTGTATCGTACATAAGCAGGCGTCGAAGAAGCGGAGAACGTCTCAGCTCTTCGCGGCATTCCTGGATGTCCTGAAAGGTCGGTATCCACTGGTGCAACCTTTCGGCGGGCAGCCAGCATATATGCACCTGCAAACTGCTTGTGTTCGTTCCATTTCTCGTTCATGGGAGCCTCCTTGGGTCGTTGATGTTCTTGCGCATGGCGAGCAGCGGCGGCTTCGGCAGCACGAGCACTCTCCTCGCGAATTCTGATCTCTTCTTCAATCCTTTGTCTCTGCTTCCTCTCTCGTTCTGCACTACGTAGAGTCTCGGCTCTAGTTGAAAGTCGACGGATTTCTTCGTCTGAAGAATCGTCCTCGACATAGGTGGCATGTCGAGATCGTACCTTCTCCTCAGTGCCTTTCCTCCTGTCCTTGTCACTGGACTTCTTCTTCTCCCTATGGGCTCTCTTCGCTGTTTCTCGTTCTCTCTCCTTTTGCCTCAGTCTCTCATCTTCCATCTTCCGGGCGGCTGCTTCACGGTATCGCAGTTCTTCTTCCTTCATCGCAGCACGTTTGCGATCCGACGCGGACTCATTGCTCGCAGATTTCCTGGGCATATGTCTGTCCTCGTACACCTCCTCATTCGATCTCGGTACAGATGTAGGATGTGAATAAACCTTGGGGCGTCCGTAGGAATTCGCTCGAGGCTCCGCAGTCTTGACTTCATACTCGAACGGATTGCTCCTGGGCGTCGGGTTGCCACGTCCCATCTCTTTCCGCAACTCAAACAGCTTGACCTGTTCATCGTATTGTAGCCTCCTCGCATTGTCGCTGAGCAGTTCGTATGCTTGTTGCACCTTCTGGAACTCATCTTGTTTGATAGCCTTAAGAGCGGCGTCCTGCACCTTATCTGGATGGCATTTGAGGACCAGTTTCCGGTGAGCGCTCCGGATCTCTGGTAGTTTGGCGTCCTTCGTCACTCCGAGCAGCTTGTACGGATCCGGGGGAAGAGTCGAATTCATGATTATAAAGAGGAGCTGACCTCAGCGTTCGAGTGGCAACGAATGGTGAGGGTGAGAGGAGTTCGTATGAGGGTGTTGAGGGTGTGGTGGTTGCTCGAAGGGGCGAGCAGAAGAGTCTATTGCATGGTAACTGGAGAATGTCGTAGGTGGAATGGTCGGTGTATGGAGTATGTAATGAGGCGACCAACAAAACAAGTGGTCTCGTATTAAAAAGGAGAGAGTGGAAGTAGTTATCGGATGATAGGAAGCGGACAAGACCTCGGGCCGGTTGGAATGGAATCGATATATGGTTAACGGGTTGGTTGTAGAATCGAGGTCTGGCTGTGCAGAGCAAACAAGGCCTGATCAGAGGACGGCAGCCAGAGCAGACTGGACTGGCAGAGCAGAGTAGGCAATGGCGGGAGCGGGATGGAGCGAGCGAGCGATGATAGCGAGGCGAGGGTTCCTGGTTGAGGAGATGGTCAGGTCGCTTCCAATCGACGGCGTCGGCGGCGGCGGAGTTGGTCCTTAAAAATGCCCGTAGCTGTCAAAAAGACGGGATGGGGCAGAAGCCAGATGGATGAGGTCACGGGCGTCGCTTGGTTGAGACTGAGGACGGTGCAGGTACGGTTGCCGCCTAAGACCGACCAGACTAACGGCGAGAAGGCGAAAGGGCTTGCGAGTCAGGTTGACTCAGCACGACCGCAGCAGCGTTCTTCGTCAGCAAGAAGGGAACCTAGATCCAGAGCGGAAGTAGAATAGGAATAGGCACAAAAGAATCTGCGGTGGCAATGACAAATTCGCCTTCAAGAATGCTGTAAGAGATGAACGAGCAGGGCAATACAAAGCAATGCGCAGAGTGGTAGGTAGGTAGTGACTTCCAGGGAATGGTCAAAGGAAAGGGGCCGCCGAAGAAGATAGGTGAACACTGCAGCAATGTTGACATCCTTCCAGTGGTCAAGATGGGGCCAGGGCCAGCAGGTGGTCTGCGAATAGTGACCAGACAACCAGAACAGGCGGTGTATGACCTGGCCTGGCAGACAGACCTGTGCGGGGTGTAAAGGTGCGGCGGTGCAATTCGCTGCCAATGCTTGTCGTTGACATGCAAATACCTGCAGCTTCAAGCCGGGCGACGATGAGGCAGCCTGAGTATCAAAAGTATTAATTGGACCTCTCCCCGTCTCAAAGGCTCGGGCAAAGATGAGCACTTTACAGCAAGAGATTGCGTCTCGAGCCTTACGAGTCGGGCAATGGCAGTGCCAGGACAGGGACTACGGTCAGTGAAGACCATGGATACAATACGACGTTGACGTTCTCTTTCACGGTCAAGATACGTAGGAGGTCTCTATTTTGGTGGCAGCCTGGTCTGATATGACCAGACCAGACCAAAGCAATGGCCCGACTATTGATTGCCCTGACGTGAAGTGAAGCTGTACCTACAGACCTGCAGCCGAGCGGAGTAGGATCTCTCCCAGCAACGCCCGTCTCACTCATTGCTGTTGATGGAATTAAAGGATCCGAGCAGGGCAATATGAGGGCACAGCTGGCATGGTCAAAACCCCGGGATCGCAAACTGAAAAGTGGAGAGTCCAGCTCGACGAGGTTCGGATTTGAACTACCAATAGACCAGACGTCGGACTTTCAGTCTCAGCGATGGTGTATGATACCAGTCATGGAATTGTGGAGAGTTCAGTATCAGCTAGACAAAGTCTGAGCCTCCGGAGCTCAGCTGGAAAGAGGTGCTTTGTACAGCTGATTGAGGTAGACTCTTACTGATAGAGATATTCATTACCAGTCCTGATCAGGCCGACGACTTATGGCAGTCCGAACATCGAAATCTCAAGCAAAGATCGATTTACTGGATTAATTAGAATACCGACCATCCACTCTCCAAACCTGGTGTAATAAAACCAAGACAAGCACCCCAAAACTGCTGTGCTGTTCAGCAACTACTGGACCACAGTCCACTTTTACAATATCACCAGCCAAGGGAACATCACCAGCAGATCACATCACACTACAATCAACAACATGGCACGAGTAAAGACTTAGATCGATAATCGATCAATTCTATTGGTGATAATTGACCAGTAGGAACAGACACAGGCCAAGAAAAAGGTCCTGAGGTGCATGAGACCTCCACGTAGGAAGGTCGAGCTCCTGCAGGCTCTCGATAGGCTAGAGGTCTGTGAAATGGCCTCACATCCCCTTTCCAACCAAGCACCAGAACCAAACAAATTGTCAAATAGAAAGTGACATCGTAACATCCTGAATCGGAACCCAGATCCAGATCTGCCGGCCCGTTGCCATTCAAACTTCACGTCCGAGACGACGTCGTCCTTGTCCTACGGTAGTATTTGCATTTCTGCACTGCCATCAAAGGTCTTACTAGCCACCGTATTCTTCCCTCTCAGCTCTAGCCTCGCCTGTCACTCACATTCCATCCCCTCACCGTCATCATCGCTCACCTATCATCCCTAAAAATACCCCTCCCATCTTCTTGGCTGTCTAGCCGCCCGTGAAACAGCCCCCTCGATTAAACTTCGCAGCCTCATCCATTCTCACAAAGAGGGGTACTGCTAAGTAACCACGAAAGATGTGTGATATCGATGTGATATGATGGGGGCTCTACTCATCACACCCTCTTGTTCCCCTTCCCCTCCATGTCAAACCTAACGCAGGCCCGCGGACCTGGCCCTCACCAGCATATCCAAATCACCATTCAGAGCAGCAGACTTCCCCCAAAAGAGGCTTTTCAGGCCCGCATGCATGGCCTCCTCGTCCTATCCGCTCTGCCCCCCTTCAGCTATCGCTTGTCCTGTCTTGGTTCCATCCTATCCAGTCCTGTTCCTGAACCAATCGGCACGGCTGATCTACGCGTTGCTCTGTTTCAGCGGTGAACCCGCTGTGCATCCCCGAATCGTCTGACATACCATCTGCCATTCTGGAGCCAGGCTGGGCAGCGGGCAACCTCTCAAGGCTCATCCCATCCTCAGACTTGCGTCGACTTGCATCTTGCATAGAGCTTCACCATACAGAGATCAGGATCTAAAGAATGGATACTACAGAACTAGGGGACCCTTCATTCCAATCATTAACCTTACTTGTCATCAACTCCACACTTCTTCACCAATGAACAACACATCCCAGAACCCACAATCCAAGCGCTTTCTCCCCTATGCTGGTGAAGTTGGATCTGCGCTGCTACGGCGGGAAACTCACTCCTCCTAAACTCTTCTGTAAGCTTCTACTTCTTCCCACTGTTTAGCCTCTCCGATCGCTTCCATAAAACCCTTGGTGCAGGACATCAGCCCTTCTGTTTAGGATCACTTGCATGGCACTACGTTTTCGTTTCGTGGGTACTGCCGAACTTCGCTCCTCCAATGCCTTTTTCATGTCACGCTATTTGACGCTACTGCAATTGAGAGGGGATGTCGCTGAAGTCGAGTCGGGATAACTGCTACGGCTTATTTGGTTACGGCGAGGCTCACTGCTACTTGGTGAGAGGTGTACGAGTCTTACTGTAAGAGTATTTGGAAATCGAATGTACTGGTAAGAAGTAAGAAAGTTGATGCTTATGAATGAGTCGATATCACTCATATACCGACCTAGTAGTATCTCCCTTTCTGTCATCACATTCAGAAGACCATCGTCATAATCAATCACAGCATACACAGCACAGCACAGCACTTCTTCACCCACAACCGCCAACCAGCCAACGAACCCGTCATCACCCCCTGCCCAACTTTATCTGTCGCCATACGCGGGAATCTGCACCTCTAGGGAGCCTCGCGCTACATCCTTCCGATACCATCCTCCTAATTCCACTCCCACTCCTCACCTGTCGCAGCATCTAAATGTCCATACCTTACCTACCCTACCCCGCTAACCCCACCACGCTCCTCCTCCGACACAGATATCATACGCCACGCATCATATTTATCTGCAAGTGGATCATTCAGTTTCACAATCCATCATTCATCCAGATACGTAACTACTCTTTACTCTGTATGCATGTAGCTCTAAATATCGTCATATGCGTGGGTACGGTAGGGTGGGTAACTGCTGAGACGACGGACGGGAGTTGAGCTTCCAAGGTTGGAAGTGGGGGTCCAGAAAAGGCGGGGTACAGATCCATTCTGTGCTGGCAGTCTGCCCTGGCGGGAGGAGGAGGAGGCCAGATTCACGACCTCCTCCCCCCTTCCTCTCATGCAAAATCCAAATCCAAACCCAGAAACTGAAGCTCCCAGTATCCTACCTAGAGCTTGACAATACTCCTTCTCAAACCCAAACTCAAAATCCCAATTTAAACACTAAATACCTACCTACCCCATATCCATACCAAAACCCCCCAAAGATAGATACAGACTACAGTAGAAAAAAAAGAGAAAAATGTGATCCAACCCGCATTCCCGCTTAACCAGTCACCAGCCAGCAGCTAGCATCCTACCTAAAATCCCAAAGTATCTATTATTGGTTGAGAAGCCAGCGCTTGCTTGCATCTGAGATACCTTACCCTCCCTGCCGAGCCTCCCTGGTAAAGTAAGTAGGTAGGTAACTTAATCACTTCACTGCAGAGTGAGTGAACCCTTGAACCCTTGTTTTATCTGCAGTAGTAGGTTCGCACGAGGGATGCATGCATATTCGTACATAGATAGATAGATACATGCAGATACAGACGCCAGAAAAGCCAAATTTGCATATACATATGTAAGGTATCGAGGGTATCTATCTTGCAGGTAGATAGGCGGACTAGCTGATGCGGGGTTGCGGTACGGTGCGGTGCGGGGATGGGTGCTGGTTCTGGTAGCGTGTTGGTATTGGTATTGATGCTAGTAGTGTATTGGTATTGATGCTAGCAGTATTGGTATTGGTACTGGTACTGGTACTTTATTTGGAGTTAGAGATCTTGATTCTAATCTAGGACAGAAAGCATCACTTCTTAAACTCAAATTCATCTGTGTATTACCCGTCCGTAACTCTGTACCTAGGCAGGTATGTAACTGAAGGCGAAGGCCAAGTCCAACGTGCATTATCCACTACAGTACGGCATAAAGATATGAGGCTCAAAATACAGATAGATGTCTAGAGTACGGATGTGTACTTTTGATATGTTTTTTCATTATATTATGATTAATCATATTCAACTGTTATACTATGTATACAGTGAACGGCAACGTTTCTGTCTAAAATGGAATGAGAGACAAGTCTAAAAACCACTAACTTCAACTCCAAATCTAAACCCCATCGCAACTGTCACAGTCCTTTTCGAATTTATAAGTTCTTTAAAAGCCCTGATAAACGCCATACCCCATGGAGAGTTCCCAGAATCGAAGATCAAGAAGGCTGGTGCCGAGGCTCAGAAGCCGCGATACTGCCAGCCGACACATCAAGAGCCACCAAGCAATAGACAAAAAGATCATCCCCATCTACGCCTTATTATCCTTCAAAAACCTCCTACAAGCCTCCTTATAGCTCACCACAAACCCCCCCCTCAAATTCTCCGCATGCGCCCTCCCCTCCTTAATAACCTCCGCCATCTCCCTCGTCTTCTTCCTACAGAACGCCATATTGCCCGCCTTCTCATCCATGTCATTGACCTGCTCGGCGATGACCTCGCAGTGGCGGTGGGCTCCGCGCCCGGTCTTGATCTGGTGCATGTTGTGCACCCAGTGGTCGGGGTGCGAGGAGGGGTACTTGGCTGGCCCGCCGCCCGTGGATTTGTCGGGGAATTGGATCCCTAGGTTGCAGTAGGCGAGGTAGCGGGTTAGGGGTGCGTGTTTCTTGAGGTTCTGAGAAGGGGGGGAGGTGGTTAGTTGTTTGTCTGGTGTTATTGTTGCTGGAAGTGAGGGGGGTGTGAAATTTGTGTTGACTTACGTGTGGACAGATCTGAGTGAATAGCTCTTTGGCAGCGCCAGTTTGGAAATCGGACTGGTTTGCAGCCAGTCCCAGCCTTGCCAGGAAGGGCTGTGTCTCGTTTGATCTCCAATCGCCGCAAGAGCATGGGAATTGCTGGTTCTGGGTGTACTTCAGTCCGTAGTGGATCTTGTCGTCGAATTCAGTGAGCTTGACATTGGCCGAGTGGCAGACAGGTAGTGCGAGACCGCTGACTTCGGTGTTAAGGGTTCGTTCTAAGGCCAAAATGTCACTGGATCCATTCCCTGCGAGCTGTCCAAGGGCGGGTGGTGCGTTTCCAGTCTCGTGGTAGTGGTGTAGAGAGTCCTTGAGCAGTTGCTTTACCGAGAGCGCGTATTGTGGCAAAGCCATCTTGCCGATGAGCGTTCTCTCACGATTGCCAACGGTTTGTGTTGTGAAGCATTGCACCTGACAAGCAGTGAACTCGTCGTCCTCTGGACAGTATCGACTATCAACATTGGCCCATTTGGACTTGCAGGCATCCTGTGCTTTTATATCACCAGGTCTGTTGGCACACTTCTGGTAGCATTTGCTGTTCGCCAAGGCAGATGTGATGAGCGATTCTTTGAAGCGCTGGGTCATGGTGCTAGAAGCAGTTAGCAAGAAATTTTTATGCTGGACAATGTTGTCAAAATACCTCTCGTAGACAGAGTGGCCTTGCTTCAGACGTTGTACGGCCTTGAACATCTCGTCATGCTCAAGGTATAAGGAGAGGTACGATATACCGTTCTTCAAACCATTACCTTTGGAGAGAGTTTTCATCAATCTCTCTAGGATGGCTCTCATGTCCATGAAGCCTTTGGACGCATAGGACGCCATTTTGGTCGCTCGTTCCCAGTTCTGATTTGGCATATCTCCACCAACTTCAGCACACAAACCACCAACATAGGCTTGCGCCATTACGAGATGATAGTTCTTCTTCTCCATTTCCGCATTTGCACCGTACCAATCATCAGTCCACTTCATCCCTTCGAAAGCCATTTCCATCTGCGCAACTTTGTGAACGAGATCTAAGCCGGTCCAAATCCAGTGACTGTTAGCGGCAAACTCCTGTTGCTTTTTATTCTGTCCTGCTTTCACAATCTTGTCACCAGCAAGAACATACTCTCCAGCTCCGCTAGGGATGGAACCAAGACCGAATGATAGGGCCGTCTGGGCGATCTGGAAACCCATCTCGTAACCAAATTTGATCAGTGCGCAAGCGATCTCGCTATCTGTACTTGATTGTGTGGTGAAATCAGTAATCAGTGACATGATGAAACCATTGATGTTAGACTGAGTAGTACCGAGAAGCTCCTATCTTGGATTAGATAATTTATCCGTGAGACTTCTCAGCTTCTACTTACGTGCATTGTCGAGATATACTTGGCAATGGAATCCAATTGCGTGAACGTGAAGTATATCTTTCTCGTTTGGTCCAAAAGCTCAGCAGTAGAGAGGCCCAAGTTCCGCCTCTCAAGGTGGTCGGTGACATCTCTGCAAGAAGGCACGCGATTGCAACCCTTGGATTGAAGGTTACATTCGAAGCCAGAAGTCTGCATGATCTCTCGAGCGTAAAGGGATATTTCGCCAAATTGGTCATATGCCTGAGGATTTGCTCTCTGCTTTGAGACAAGGAAGTCATTGAACCAGAGCGATAAGTTTGCTTGTTGGAGGTTGTCCTCGGTGATGTCAAAGAAAGCAGGGTAGCAGTCGCCATGTTTCTCGTAGGCTTCAATAGCTTCCTGGGTAACATACGTTATGGACTCGCGCAGGGGCCGTTTACTAGCAGCAGGGCTAGTTGCTGGGATAGAAGCAGATGCAGCTTTGTCGACTGTTAGATCAACGTTATCTGGACCACCGGGTGTGTCGACATTGTCGACGAAGGTCAAGTTTCCGTCAATTTCAGCTTTCCCGCGGCCTGGCTCATCATTATTCGCAATTGGTGAGCAGGACGTGATTTGGAACAAGAACAAGATTGCAATGAGGCTGAAAAGCACAGATGGAGCTGACTTTGCCATCTTAAAGAAACGAAATTCCTCTGGTCTGGTTAAGCAGCATGGGTTATTAGTCTCGGAGGCAGGTAGAGAGGCGAACATTACTTACGAGGATTGCCGCAGCGTGATCGACAGAGTATTTGGCAAGAAAAGGGGGAGACAGAAGACAAAAACGAAAGATCTGGGGACGTTATGTGCGATATTGAACATACGCGACCTAGTTTAGGCTTGAGGAGCTTGCCTGGACACCGAGAACCACGTCAACAGGAATCTGTATCAGGTGTATCACAGATCGGAGCCGGTCTCAACCCGCCTGGTTTAAAGGTATTGCAGCTTGCAGCGAAAGTAGAAAAGGGGTAGCTATCCAAACACTAAGACATAGCTCCAAGTCCAAGAGAGGAACCTCCACTGCGGTAACAGGACCATGGCACGCAGAAGGCTTGTAGAAGATTGAGATGGGGGCCATCCCAGTAGAAAGTGTATGATGCTTGAGGTAAGGTATGAAAGGATGGGCCGCTATTGTAGCTCAACGCGGAGGGGCAAAAAAAACTCCACCTCTCGCGCGGCCAATCTTAAGTCCAACCTGGGAGAGGTGTACGGAGAGCTCAGTCTGATATCTTGAAGCAAAATTTCCATTGCGATCTCAAATGTGGTGCCACTAGCACAACGAACTTCTGGAGGCGAGGTATTAGTGCTGAACCGGATGTCAAACAGCCTCCGCACACCAGCACTACAACGATCTGAAAGCGTACCTAAGTACTGCTAGGCTGAAGAATTTTGATTAAACAGGTATGAAAAATAATCTTCGTTTAAGGTTCTAACTCAAAAGTCTGCTCGTATGTCCTCCAGCTGTGATAGCAGGACGTCTTGCAAAGCCAGCAGTGCTGGATGTGTCAACGAAATGAAACGAATTACGCCAACAGAACACCAGGCAGTCAGAAAAAGTTGGAGACAGGTTCATCGTACCTTCGAGCATATCGAATGGTAGTCCATGGTAGTCTGGCCTTCTCTTGGTGAAGACCCGCAAAGACGTAATTTTAGTATAACTGCCTCTGGGCCCCCAAAGCACAAAGTCCAGAACGCCGTATGGGGAAGGAGTAAGTGAAATGATCGGCCCTTTCTGTCGACGTCACAGTTGCCGGGGCCAACTCTTGGTCACTCCACTCGGCGCAGCGACGAGCTCTTGGACTTCTATCTTGTGTTTGATTGTCTAAAAATGTTGCCGATACACTTGGCAGGGCTCGATAAATCAAAGCAGGAATGTCCTCAGAAGCTTGAATAACAATGAAACGGAGAGGTAATCATATTGCAAGTGATGCTGATTTGAAGGTAAAGTTAGAACCTCAGCCTTAGAGGTTCACTCCTCCTCCCACACTGGCAAATCAAGGTCGACCACAATTGGTTTGTTGAACTTTCTTCCGCCAGTGTGAGGATAGCTTGAAGCTACGATTGCTGCATTGACAATGCACGTTTCTTTTCGTTCTAACTTACCGTCATTCTCGAGCGGATTTCGCCTTTTAGCTGTCAGATCAACTAGTGAGATCTTCTTGTTGTTTCGGCCCGGGTCTTCCCATCGTTCGACTTTGTCTTCGTCTATAGGCCCCCAGTGAACACGCTCAGCACCTCGCCCTTCATGGACATGACCACATATTGCCAGTCTTGGCCGAACTTTCCATAAAGCTTCGCGTAAGGTGTCACATCCCACTGCCTTCGCGTGTGTCCTCTGATCGCAATGGTACTTTGGCGGAGTATGCGTAAGAATTATATCCGTATCGAGAGGTATCGGATCCCAAATGTACTTTGCTTCATCGGCGTTGTATCCAAAAGCCCACATGCCGTCTACAGGAGAGTATGGAGAACCAAATATCTTGAATGTCGTATGTGGACCGGTAGTGAGCTTGACCACAGCGGCTGCGTGCTTTAGCCATGTAATTGATGGAGACTGCTCCAGAAGCCTTTGACATTGTCTCGGGTCCTGTGGATTTTGATTGTGAAAGTGTGAACCATACTGGGCATAGAATTTGGAATCTAGAGTTATGTCGTGGTTGCCTATGTATGTATGTTAATGATTTGCAATATGCTGGAATTATTTACTGCAATCAAGTCGGAAGGCGGCGAACAAGAGATCCACCTTCCAGAAGAATTGGTAAAGCATGGGTATGCATACCAGCAACAATGATTTTCTCCTCAAAGTCTGCTTCTTCCAGCCAGTCAACTGTCTTTTTCAGTTCCGACAAGGAACCTTGGTTGGTCATATCGCCAGCACATATAAGAACATCTCCCTTGGGTAGGTTAAAGGCTCCACCAGGACAGGCATTATGAGTATCCGAGATGCAAACAAATCGGGTTCTGCGTGTTGTTGGTTGCGTGTCGGACATTTTGAGGAATAGTGGGGATGGAAAGCTGGGGTATAGCGAGGAACGCCTGGAATATGTGCTCTACTCGACTTGAGGAGCTTCAAGCAAATCTGGTTGAAAGTATCGGACTCGGTGGCTAGGTGATTGAGAGTCAACGTCCCAGCTTTCTATGCTAGCCAGGCAGCTATTCGTAGCTAAGGAAAATTATGTTCAGTCATCCCTTGGGCATCCAGCGCAGCGACAGATTCGCAGACTAAAAGTTTGATGGTCGAAGATCGGAGGACTGATCCATCGGGGTATCAAAGGCCGGCTGTATGTGTTTGGGGTGTCCCGGCTGGAACTCCAGAGCGATGTGTTGAGGATATATCAAATTTCGCGTATGCGATCTGGGTGATTGTCGGGAGGGGACGGACAGGATGCCCTGGATCGCATTGTTGTGGTTCGGGCATCCAATGTCACTGGCAAGCTTATATACGTATAATAAGACGTGTTATCGTATCGTTGAGCTTTGCCGTGGACAGTCTCTTGTTCTCCTTTCTTTGTGTTGTTGCTGCGAATCGCCAGAGCCAGCTTGCGGCGTCAGCCTCGGCCCTGCCCCCCCATCTTAATTAGCCCCCGATCGCTAAGCTTCCAATGCGGCAAGACAACATTTGAGCTTCCCTCCTTGGTCGTCTCCTTTCGCAAAACGCAGTAGTAGGGGAATACAAAGAAACCTCACTTCCCGCTCTCATCCCCCGCGCCCTACCCTCTGCAAACGTCGCGAATCCCCTCAGAAGTCACTCCTTGGCGCAATCACTTCTCCGATTCCAGTCTTTCCAGGCAATTGTTCTTGTTTCGCGCCACAGCCGGAACTCCAACGCACGTCCTCCGCCCTAGGACACCAACCCTTCCTCCTATCAGTTGTCCGGTTTGGATCTTTGGTGACGGTCCTGTGCTTTGTCTGGATCCTCATAAAAACACATCTGCTGGCGGTTTCTTTCCGTCTCTCGTTCGAGTCTAATTCTGTATCTTCAGAGACATTCTTCTATCCTCATTCCGCCTAGTCAAAGCCACACTGATCCTCGTTTGCGGACGACGCATATCCTACAAGACACAACAACAACCGTCAAGATTGATTCCTTCAACTTTGGCTTAGAGAAGCCTGAAGTCAAGATGGCTGCGGTCTCCGCGCCGCAAGCCCCCAGTTCTCTCACACCTCCGAGTAGTTCCCATGGAGGCCAGCAATCCTGGAACTACGCTGTGCCATCACAATTAGAAGTCAGTGTTGGAGACCCTTAACGACTCTCCTTTTTGTGGTTGGAGCATATACTGACCCATCTTCTCTACAGAATTCCCAAAAACTATCGGAATACAGCAAACCACCTCTGTCTAACACGAATGGTCACGCCCTGGGCCACCAAACATCTCGTACAGATCTGACACAGCGAAGACCCGAATACAACTCAGCTCGTTCCGCAGAAAGTGGATATTTAGCACCCGCACGAGTAAATGCGTTGAATCGCAAGGATAGCAGTATCAGCGAGACTGGAAGTGCTCCGGATAGTCTACTCGATCTCTACGGGCCGAACAGAAGCGGGATTAATAGCATTGATTACAGTGATGTGAAGCAGGCCAATACGGAGCAATTCGAAGATGATGATCCGGAACGCTCGCGTTGGATACATAGAGACAAACTTGCGCGCATCGAAAGCCAGGAACTTCAAGCTGCAGGCATAATTCTTCCTCGAGCTCGCGCACCCAGTAAATCCAGTCGGCGAGAGCACAGTAGGGACCAGCAAGGAAACGGATTGAGAAGCGAGCAGGCCCAAAAGCGGCAGCGTGTTGGCTCATTTCCTACTGAGGAAGAAGAGGCCCCAGAAAATAATGTGTGGGATTTACGACTTCCAGGAGAAGCTGCTGAGGATCAAGGGGATATTTACCAGGACGTTAGTGGGGGAGTGAAAGGTGTTTCACGCATACCGGTTATGAAGACCAGCCCTCTTCCTATACCACTTCAACATCTGGAGCGTGATACCCCGATCCGCAGATCAGGCCTAGTGGAGGAAGACTCGATATCATATTCAAAATCCCGCGGACGGAGCCAGAGTATTAAGGGCGTTGAAGATCCAGTAGCAACACCAACTCCTGCTAAACGGCTACTCTCCGAAAACTCTCCAACAAAGAAGACCCCCTTGAGGAAAGGCTCCGTACCTGCAAATCGTGCTGCCTCGGCTTCTCAGCGGCCAAAAACGAGATCTGGTTCGAACCAAGTTAATGCAGCAGGGCAGAGACCGCCAACTCGATCTGGCGAGCTTGGCCCAAGCAACAGCATCAGCAAGCGGCCTGAGGGAGATCCTCCGTGGCTGGCAACGATGTTCAAACCAGACCCCCGATTACCACCCGATCAACAACTTCTCCCAACGGTTGCCAGACGTCTACAGCAGGAACAGTGGGAGAAAGAGGGCAAATTCGGAAATACATATGACACAGCTTTTAGGCCTCTGAACGACGAAAGTCCTCGTACACCAGAGCCCCCAGCGGCTCCAGCGGCTCCAGCAGCAGAGGTAGAAGCAGAGAAGAAACCCGAGCAGTCATTAGATCCAGAGTGGCCATTACGAGGAGGTCCAAAGAGCCCTGCATTAAGCACAGGACGGCCAGGTACAGCCGGAACCGGGAGCTATTCAACGATGCCAAAAATCCATACTGGTATACCTATGGGCGTGGGTCCATTACCAAGTCCGAAACCGCCTGTCAGAGTGCAAGACCTACCCGAAGATTCGAAAAAGGGAGGCTGTGGATGTTGTGCTGTGATGTGATTTAATCGGCTCTTGAGCAAGCAAACTCATTCATTTCTTTGTGTAAATTGGCGAAGCGGGCGGCCTAGCGATGTGTTTTTTGTTCTCCGCGCCTTGAAGGCTGTGCCAGATTCTGGATGAGCGAGTTGCTGGGCAAAGCACAAGCATACATACAAATTTGTCCGACACGGACTTGAACATTTCCTTTTACTTCTTTCTAACCTGTCATGACGTTACGACTCTCCTTAGTCTGATTGTTTCCTTGCTGTGTTTACTGAATGCGGGTTGAGTTGCTTGATTGGTCGATTGATTCCCTGGTTGCCATGGATGCTACCAAATTCTTTTCACCTATTGCGATAGAGAAATGGAGTGATGGATGTGGCCATCAGAGAAGAATACATTAAGAGGGCGGAACGAGAGACGCTAGGAGCATGAGAGGAAGGATTGCATGAAGGGATTGGATGAGATTCATAGCCTGCTTGCTTCTTGCTTGTTTGATAACACTTCCAGACTTGGGGATGTGCGTTCTGCGAGACGCTGTGCCCGCAGCGATTCCCTTCCTCCCACTCTAGAGCGTGCGGGGGAAGGAGAAGAGCGAAAGAAGAGTCATTGTATAGATATTAGTCCTTTCTTTTTTGATTTCGTTGATTTTCCTGGCGCTTTTTCCACGATGCGTAGATTTCGCACTGGAGCCAGGTAGCGAGCGAGCAAGATGGATATGAGTGAAGGTGTGATTTTGTGATACATATGGAGTAGAAAGTTGGTTTGCGCAAGTAGATGCATTGCAGTGTGAGAGGAGAGAAATTAAACATTCGAAAACGAAGTTCCGTTACATCTTTCCGTTTTGCCCTTTACTTACGGTACTGTTCATATCTCCATGCCGCATGTACAAGCTCGGAGACAAGCACGGATCAGCACTTCCTCTCAATCAATGCACTCCGGAAGGAAGGTCTGAGACTCCACACATGCATAGTCTGGTTACACGTAACCTTGAGCATTCTCAATCCGACAATGCCCCTACTATCCCAGTTCCTGGCCTTCCCAAAAACGACTACCAAGACTCGCTTAACCTTCAACGGCAGACAAAGTCAACCTTCCCAAATCTGATATCTCTTCTCATAAGCACCATGCATACCAACCAATCGACATCCCGAACAAAGAAAAATTCGCTCACCTCATAGACTGTCAGCTCTCAGTCACGCACATACAGACAGCACGCCGTCCCATCACCCACCAAAACCCTCTGTGACACGACACGACATGCTCTCCATCCGGCCCGGCCTTCCCGTTTCATCCATTCAACCAATCTGTTATATACCCTCATCTGCATAGAAACATGCACCACTCTTTCGCCGTCCTTCCGTGCATGTTCTCTGCATATTCTAGCGTTCTACAGAAGCGCACTTAGATGAATCAGGTTTTCTTCTTCAGGGGACCATAATCAGCCAGTCAGTCAGTCCCTTGCATGTCTTACACACCTGCTGCATTGCATTGCAAGACCTGCATTCTTTTTCAGGACAGGAAGACCTTCCATGATCGTTCTAGAAGCAGGATGTGATTCGAGGATCGGGGAATGCGGCTGCGGCTGCGGCGGACATGCATGCATATCCACGTGGAGGTGAAAAGTCTCCCTTGCGTTGTCTTAGATGTGAGATTCTTGTCTTGTCAGCATGCAGGTTTGCTGTGGCTTCTGTACTACAGCTGAGATAGGAGGAATGGAGGAATTGGTTCCGTTGTTTTTCGTGTCTGGTTTGGTGTGGCTGGTTCAGATGCAAGTACTGTAGGGGTACATACATATTGGAGGTGGAAGTGCTTGACTGCTGCTTTAACTGCTTGTGCTAAACATTTGTTCGATTGGGGTCCTTTCGGTTTTGTTGTTCGGTCTCTGAGAGGTCGTATCGAGATGGGAATCTCTACCAAGTTTTTAGTCATTATTTGGGAGAGAGTGGTGTTAAATTGCAAAGTCAATAGAACAAGGAACGTAACACCGGATATGGCGCGAAGACGTTCATAGTAACTTGAATATAATAGCAACAAAAATCTCATCAATCACTCATCAACCAATCATCTTTGAGAGTTATACTAAGAACAATCGCGTGTGGTTTAAGAAGTACCCATGTTGTGGCTTTGTTGTTGAAGCTATATTTGAGCCCGCTTGTGGGACTATCATCTGCGGCTCGGCCTTGCGAGTTGGTGAACTATGATGTTGCTATGAAACTTCCAACTACACAGGTGCCTACTAATCTGTCGAAGTTTCATCTGGTTACCCCTTTTTTATTGAAACTGGGAAATGTATCATGTGTTCAGAGGGTTACTTTTCCATCAACATATGACAATAACCGTAACAAACATCACGGATTCAAGCAAACATTTCTGATCTGGCCTAACTCACAAAGATAAATCACAAGTAAAGGGGTCAATACTCTGCATGAAAGCTAGACTCGTTGATATGGTAATGCTACCGCTGAGATATCGGCAAATACATCAACCGCTGTCTTCACTGTTCAAGCCATGGTCGGAAGAGTACAAGACCTTCCTCTCCGAAGTACTTCTTTCCTCGGAGCCCTCAAAGGGGAAGGCAATAATGCGGCTCAGGAAGAACCTGATTGAAATTCTGAACGTCAAAGATGATGCCAGAGAATCAAGATGTATGTATCATGGCATCAGGATACAGAGGCATCTGAAAGTCCAACCTCATCTAGACTCGAAAATATCAAAACTCTCCCATTTAGTACAAACAGCTAGAAAATCGGAGCAAAATTGAGAGCAGCTATTCCAAAGCCCCGAAATACTCAGAAAGAGGTAGAAACTCGAGAAATACGAAAACACGACAGTGTCTATCCGCCTATAACTTACGACAAAAGGGGCAATCCCAGCCAGCAGTAGTAGACTTACCAAACAAGACTCACCAGCAAGGCTCGACCCGCCCATCCCATCCTATCTCTTCATCCCTAAATCAAACCTATCCAAGTCATCAACCATCAAAATCTAAACTCTTCAACCAGCATACCAACGAAGCGCATCCAGACTTGCTGGACCTTCCAGAATCTCGTCCAGAAGCGCGAATGACAAAACAAGAAGTCGAGAGCCTCATGAAGGCGGAGAAATCGAGGTGCAATGACGTTCTTTTGGGGCTTCTAGAATGGAGATGGATGGTTATCTAGTCTCTAGTGTAGTGTGAGCGGCGGGATGGAGCGAGAACATGACGATCAGAGATGCTAGCGTAGGTAGTGTACCGAATGGCTGGATCGGATAGTTGGAGGGAAGTGGAATGGAATTGAGTGGATTGGGTTGGGTAGAGGACTGGCTAAGTGTTGAGCCGCTTGAGGTTCTATTTTTCTTTCCTACTTTTCTACTTGCTACTAGCAGGTACAAGTAGAGGAGGGCGGGTTTGAGAAGGGAATGTTTTGTCGAAGTGGAGGCTCAAAGTCGTGGAGGGATGGAAGGGAAGGGAAAGAAGGTCTGGATTTTCACTTAGTGGGAAGGAGTTTCTAGAATCAGATTCGAAGTCCAGAACTGATTGTCGGTACCTCTCACATCTAGAGAAGACGCACCATCACACCAGAGGGTTTTTCTTCTCTGAAGACTAGGAATATTCTTAACCTTTCTGTCGGGGAGGAGTACTTCACAGTGAGTTTCGTCTCGGTGCTATTCTCAGCCTCATCGTCAGACTGCACTCCTTCGTCAATATATTTCCTCAGCTTCTAGAACCACGTCAAACAACCTAAGCGAGCTTCCTCCCTCGTTCCCGCCACTTTCCATTTTCAACCTCCTTCCGCCACTCCTCTTAAATTCCCTCCAATCAACTTGAAAATATTCCAAGTACCATCAAGCCATCTCCAGCACCCGAATCCAGAAACATCTAGACTCTCCAAAATTCCTACAGATCTACCTACACCACAGAACATTCCAGCAATAATACCTTACCAAGTGTGCATTTGACTAACTAATAGCCTAAAAGACTCCCTACCTAGGTAATTGTGGCTTGAACTAACCTACATATCACCGTTGCGAATATAGGTAATTTACCTTAGGTGGGCTTGCATCCCGTCACACCCGACCTACTCTTTCATGCAAGCCCCTCAAGCCCGCAAGCGGGTGGCTGCTTGCTTTCTTGCGCGGCCGGAATACATGGATGGAACGGAACGGATGAGAAGAATCATGATACCTAATTTCACCAGGCTAGGTATGAGTACTGTAGAAGCCATCGTACTCGTATGTCTGCATGCATCGATTGCAGAATGCGGCTCGGCCTACACATGCCGAGAAGCGATGGGGGCACGAGGCGTCCTGTGACTCCCAGCTGCATATTTTACCTATGACTGACTACAGAGTAATGCAATGTGATGTAGGTAGCCGGATGTGATGGAGAAAGAAGTTGGATGCGAGGTGGGTTGGTAGGTATGGGAGGAAGGGATGGGGGACGGACCGGAACGGAATGAGGACGAGAGAGCATATGAATGGAAGGGAGGGAAGGGTTGGGAAAATACCTCACTGGTATTGGTATGGCATTGGTATGCAGCAGATGACCTGAAATCGAGAAAGAATGAAAGTAAAGTGAGAAAGTAGAGTACGCGTGCTGAAGGCATACGCGGCAGGTTGGCTGAGTGACTGAGTGAGGGATATGATTTCAATTTCGATTCCGACACTCCGATTTCTTACTTTGATAACTGCCCCTGTGAGTAGTTCGTGGCCCAGCCGAGCACGTCGAACTCGTTTCCTCCCGACTCTGCTCCCACCGACTAGCTTTTTAGGACTTGAGTAAGTGAGGTGGTGACCGAACGAGTGATGCCGGCTGCTACATTTTTGACTTTGACAGGACATAATTTACCTAGGTATGTCAGGGCACCGCGTGGCACCGGATACTTGTCACTTTCAGTTTACGGTGTTCGGGTTCGGAAGTGAAACGCAAACCCAGTGTCATTACTACTGTCACCGTCAAGCGTGCATGGGACTTCGATGGGGGGTATTTAAGAAGGCTTAAAATAACACATGTGATGTGACTCTGTGAGGAAGTCAAAAACATACCTTAAGGATGCACACAAATCGGCGAGACGTCCACTCGCATTCCAGTTAGCGAGGTCCATGAGTCGGCAACAGCGAGGTTGAGGTCGGACTTTTGTAGACTAGGAATGCAATTCAAGTCCACAATAACTTGTTGATCGTCTGGAAAAAAGTATACAGAGAGTTCGGTTGTCAAGATCTCACGGAGAGTCAAAAGCAGTTCACTACGGATCCATGACACGTACACACGGATCAAAAGGCTCTCTGTGCTTGCGCCTCGGGATTCGCAACACTACTCGATACTTTTGTGAAATCCTCTGTCCTCTGCAGATATATTAATGCCCGACTGTGGAGTCGCGAAATAAGGCCTTTTTTAGCCATTTTAATCTATCACAGCACTTTAAACCCTCACGGGCTTCGTCTGCTTATCTGACTGTGCGCAATACAGCACAGCATAGCACGACACGACATGACAGCTGAGGCAGCGCCATGATACGATTTTCCATTTTGTTGCTGCGGAAATCATACGAGCGAGCAAGCAAGCAGGCAACATGCCGTACCCATACAGAAGTGTACCTTCGTTTCAAGATGTTTATTTTCAAAGTGCGGGGAAGCGAAGAGACCAAGAAACGTGGGCTTTTCTTGTCTGATGTTGATACTTGGGTAGTTTGTTTCGTTTCGGTTTGGTGGGATGTCGCAGATGAGGGGTTGACGATCGAGGAGAGGAACAGAGGGACGGGGATGAGGAGCACATGGGATTTTCTTGATTGCCCTTGGCCCCCCTTTCCCATACACTATTTTCATCTGTCCTCGATCCAAGCTGTTCATTTGTCGCCGCGATCTTGAAACTTGACACACCCGTCACATCCGATCTTGCCATGCCGCCCAACCGGACCTCTGGATTCAGTAGGCATTGAAGCCATGGTTGCGAGAGTATTTGCCTTCTGTTAAACATTAACCAAAAGGAACCTCCTCCTCTTCCTCGTGGTCAGGTCATTTAAGTTACAGTAGTGCATCGCAGGAACGGCAGTGGTCAGTCAGTGGCCTCTGAATCGGCGCTTGAGGGCTTCTTCGAATAGGCTTCGCTGGGTATTCGGCAGCGCTGAGCATGTGCGCGCATAGGGTTCTCAGCATTCGCACTACTACCTTAGGGGGCACCGTAAGTAGTGGCCGTTACTACTATTGTTTGTAGGGCAGGACTTCGCGCAAGGAGTTGACTGTTGCCGAGGATCGAGACTTTGCAGCAGAATCGGTCCAGGCTGTAGCTAGGGGGTGCTGGGCCTTGGCGTCTTGACTTCTTAACTTGTCTTCAGGGCTTGGTGTCGAGGACTCGGAGGAGTCGTCTGGGTATTTTGCAGCCTTTGATGAGAAACTTGATACCCAAGCGTGGAGAACAGGCACTTGTTGACTGGGAACCCCCTCAGAGCATGCCTGCCAAGGACAAAGAAAGTGAGGTTGATGTGGGTAACAAGAAAGAAAATATCTCCAAGGTGCGCCAAGAGCCACCCAATAGTATCAGACTGTCTTTGGCTTTCCTTTACCTAAGGAAGGGGGCTCCGTTGGGCAGGACTGCTCAATTGAAGCCTGATTCATCTGTCCATTTCTCACTATTTACCTTTGACTGCTCCAATCCGAGTACGACGGCCCGCTTCAGTCTGCTGAGAATGTGCTCTACTCAGCTCAGGGCGGCGTGGCTGTTCTACAGTATTCGTAAGTCTACCGGGGCGCGGTGCAGGAATCGTGCAGTAATAATTATTTACGTGGTGTGGTGGAGCTGCAGAAATGGAAAAGGGAAGCACGGAAGCAGGCAGCAGCCAGCAAAGGAACGAAAAGAGAAACCCAGGGACTCGGCTGGGCTGGGAACGGGATGCCCACGACGGGGGGACAGGCTGCAGGCTACGGGGCCATGGGCATCAAATTTAGTGACTCTAGGGTCGACGGATGGATGCTCGGCATGGCCTGAGTAATCCTTACTGTGTACTGTAGAGCTATGCCATGCCATGCCATGCCCGACCTCTGACTACTAGAGTCCGTTCGTACGGTCTCTTTTTGAATTAGGCTTCACCGGGTGCCGACTTCAGTAGTTCATATAATCCGGCCCTTCCCTCTTCGCATTACTCTTACTTGATTGTCCTCTTACTGTAGTAGTTCGAACAATAATCAACAGGTTCCTGGTCATCGCAACTAGCACCTCGTCTCTAGTTCGCTTATCCTCTCCTTCTGAACAATAAGACAAGAGACCTCCCTCCTCCTGCCTTCTACACACTCACCCCACCTGACCTCTCTCACATTTCGAAGTCATCCAAGACTTCTCGACGTGTCGTCTGAAGTCATTCGAACGACATCATCCATCTTCGGCCCTCGGACGAAACCTCCAATCACACAATATCATCATCTGTACTCCTTCTGTACACCCCGCCGGCATCTACATACAATCTTCCGTTTGACCTAAGTCTCTACCTCATCTGTCCACTGTCCAGTAAACAAACCTGGAACGATATCATCCTCAAGGCTTGTTGTACCTGTCTCGACCGTTCCATGCCCCAGAACCAAGACTTGAAATCATCCCGGGCGTCTCCTGTCAAGCCTGTCATCCAGTCACGTCCCACCATTGGCATCCTGCCGCTGCCCCTCACTACCTCATCCTACATAGCCGAATCCTGATACTGGGAAAAAGATCTGCTCTTGGACTTCCTTCTCTGGACTCTTCCAGCCCTGAAGATCGATTTTCAGAAAGCACATCGGACTTCAGCTCCCGAACCTTTATCGAGCGTGTTTATCAAAACCCTTGCTCGCGACTTTTCGACTCTCCTGTAAGCCAGCCTTGGATCTGCAGACCAACTTGCAGTCGCATCTACCGCTGAAACAACGCGCAGCAAATAACCTGCATCGAGGGATTATTTAGGACACGGAGGCTTACGACACCAGACCCTAGATTCGACCCTGAAGATATAATCTCAGGGTCTTCTCTGCTTTCCAAATCAAGCATCATCACAAAAAAAATTCAGGGTCCAAATTTCCTCACACCACTCCCTCTCAACACCGCCATCATGAGCTCCAGATACTACGAACTCCAGAACGAGGCAGCCAACTCCCGTACATCCTCACCCCACCGACCATCAAACCGAACATCTACCTCGTCCGAATCCTCTTCCTCGTCCTCGTCATCCTCATCAGGATCCTCATCCTACTCTTCATCATATACCGACTCAGCAGCCGCCCGCTACTCAATGGACGCCTCGCAACCACGCGTCGAAGTCATGCGCTGTTCGCGATGTGCAAAGTGTGTCGAGACCGTTATCAGCGCCAGGGCAGGAGGTGATGTAAGGAGAGTCAGTACAGACGATGCTCAGGCATCGGGAATGGTCAGATTCGGTCACAATCTATACTACTGCGATCGTTGTGCCAGAATGGTTGGCTACAAGTGAAGGAAGATCGGAGACAGAATCCAGGCTCAATCACTGGACTATTCAAAACGACAAAAAAGAAAGGAAAGGAGGACCGAGATGCGTCAAGCCAGAGTCAACCTCCAAGCTCCAGGGCTCACAATACCCGGAAGTCGATACGACACCATTCTGGTATGCGACTCTTCTCACCCACTCTCATCATCAGCATTCTTGAATCCCATCTCGACTCCAACAATCAGCATGCACGCATCCAGAATGGCATGATTCTCCCTTCGGCAGCTTTTCCACCCCACCAAAGACAAGACAGCCATTCCCCCACCCATCACCGACACTTCTCCGTGGGCACGACAGCTGCCCAGCCAAAATCCAGCACACTCGGCACGGCGGAGCGTAGCTGCAGGTGTCACTCGCACAAACTCGCATCTTTCGCCTATGCTCGGATACCCTTATGCACGCATGGCATGCAAGCAAGCCACCCACCTGCGTGCAACCAGTCACAAGGCGCCACACTCTCCACTCCAGCTCACTTCATTGGAGGGAATTGAGGAAGTCGAGTTCAAATCCCGCGATGCATGCATGCATACAGGTCTGGGCTTCAATGATGTCATATGATTGAGCGCTTCAGAGGGCGAGAGTTTGGAGAGTAGACTGGATGAGGTTTCAGGTGCATGCATTTCATGTATCGGTATTGCTGCTGTATTGCAGTTTGCAGATGTGGTTGGTGAGGAGTTTCTATTTATCGAATGGAGATGCTTGTGTGCTTTTCTTTTCGCCTTGGAGGAGGCTGTGCTTGCATTGCAGCATACAGTAACGCATCACAATACAATACAACATATCCGCAAGAACATTCCACTTTTGTCGACATACGTTCAGGTGGCGACACTTCTATTTCCATCTCATCTCAGTTTCCTGTACCAATAACGAGTGCCATGATAGCGTTGTGGCTTCTTGCTTTTTATTCACATTGTTTCTTTATTTAGCAAGCGTTGCATAGCATAGCACAGCACAGCATAGCATTGCGTTGCAGCATTTTCAGCCCAAGGTGGAGTTTTCTTTGATTTTTTTTAAGGGGGATGGGGAAAAAATTACTTGAAGGAGAGTGTTTGGCGATATGATTTGATGAGATACCTGGTGCGCTTTATGACTTGGAGTGGCTGGAGAGGCTTGACAGAAGGAGAGTGGAAGAGAGATTCAGCTGGCTGTAATCTACAGTACATCATCTTATTTAGATTCCAGAAAGTTCAGTACGAGATACAAAATGAATAAGATCAGATCAGAACAAACCAAATTCAAGGCCTGCATACAAATCAATCATCTACCTACTGCTTCTTCTCTGCGTGGTGTGAGCTTATCAATACTTCCTTCCTCTTACTGGATACCGCACCCCAAGTATTCACGTACTACTGCTACCTTCTTCAGATAACTTAAATCTTTCCTCACCTTACCAGAAAGCCACCAACTCACACCCATTGCATGACATGACATACATACATCCATCTATCACATCCATCACTCAATTCCCTACCCCACTTCTTCCCGACACCAACAGAATAGATTCCAAACAGATCAGAACAGAAGTCTACCCGTCATGGCATTTCTCACTTTCCCATCCACTTTCCGACCCACACACCCACAAAAATTCAAATGCAAATGCAAAGATCAATCCGCGCTGTAGTCTATGTAGTCCATATATGATGGCCCCTTGATATCCATGAGTAAGTAAGTAAGTACCGGCATATAAAAGAATTACCTACAGCAAAGGGGGGGGAAGGCGGGGGTGGCTGCATCCACTGTTTATTTATCTGTCCATGACGCTGCTCTAAGAATATCAAGGTATGTCATTGGGTGCTTTTTTTTTTTTGGTCTTTCACATGCGAAGTTTTGGATTTGGTACTTGGATGTATTTGCATTTATTTGTATTTTGTATTCTGTATTTGAGTCAAGTGTGGGAATAGATGAGTGGTGGTGATGACATCCAATACCTTACCTGCCTTGATAATTTTTTGGAACAACTCTCAACTCTCAACTCAACTCAAGTCTTCCCTTTCCAGATGGGCGGCGCCGGACGAATCAATATTTTCTCCTATCTTTCCTTTGAAAGAAAAAAAGAAACCAACCTGGAAGTAAGTATTCATTTTGTTTTGGCATTTTCAAAGACATGACCTGAATTGACTTAAGCTGATCTCCACGGTGCGGCGGCTTCAACCTTCATGAAGTGTCTCAAACTTTATTACCGTACTTCGGACTATCTCTCTTTCCTTCCACTTCTCTAGCATATTCAATTGCTTCAATTGCTTCAATCAGTCAGTCGATCAGTCAAGAATGGCACAAAAAATGAAGCTTATCTTCCCCTCAGCTACCAGATATCAGCACAGCACCCTACGACTATCCATCCACACACTTATCCACTCGTCATAACTAGAATGCTTCACCACCTTGCTTATTTTACCTATGTTTCCCCTCCCCACAGCTCTAGCTCCAGCTCTAGCTCTAGCCCCGATCACTAATCATCCATCCCAAACTCCCTCTCTCCTCTAACTAAAAAAAAAAAAAACCAACCAACCTTCTCCCCAATAATAATACCTCATCCACTACTACCGGGAATAAAAGCTCAAAGGCCCAGACCCAGGCCCATCCATCCAAAACCCAGCCACAAAGCCAGTCCAGCCACCGTCCACCCTGCACCCAGGGTCCGCCCTCACTAAAAATCAACTCTAACCTCTAACCTCCAAACTACTCTCTCTCTCATCACCGCGCATCCAGAACTGCTCCAAAACCGGACATGTTAGCATGGGGTTTGGAAGAATGCCATGTAACCATACGATGTGCAACAAAACCGGAGGATTTCTTTTTTTTGCTTCTTTTCTCTTTTGGTTTGAGACGCTGCTAGGTTGTGGTGGGAATTGATATGGGCTAAGAGGGATGGGGTGCGGCATTGAGTACCGAGGTGGGAAGGGGTGCCCGTTGGTGGGTTCTGGGAATTGGGAATTTATGGGTTTGGTTTGGTTTGGTTTGGGAAGTTACCGTGGTTTTTTGTCAGTTGGATGGATTACTTTCTCTCACGAAGCCAGAGAGCAAATCTATGGAAACTGTTCCCCCCCCCGCCCCCCCCAGGCGAACCAGACTTGAAGGTATCTTCTTCGTTCTAGATACTTAAGTGGATGTGATGGAATGGATCTCCTTATGACCTCGGCAGAAAGTGCATATACCCTGAGGATCCATGTAGGTACTTCATTGGGGATCAAAAGGAGGTTAGTGACTGACCATTTCTTGTTGCATGCTTTTAGTATGGGTGGGTCGATGGTGAGACATTAGGAAAGGGGAGCAGGAATGTACGATACGCAACAAAGTCCCACTCTGTCCCCGAATGAGATGGCGAGAAGGTGAGATGGGGAGTAGTGACAATTGTAGGCGGCGGGGAAAACTGAGGGGAGCAAGAATGCGATGTGCAACAAACGAGAAGGTGTTTGATCTTCTAGAAATTCTGGAAGAGGAGAAGGAGGGGAAGATATGGAGACTTGTGGGGAGGAAGGGGACATGGTGAGTTGTAGTGTGAGGGGTAATGAGGGGAGAGGATTGTAGATGTGCAACAGAATGGTTATATCACTTCTTTCGATGGTTCAGTCGAGGAAGGAGATGGATGGTGTATCTTTCTGACATATCTTAAATATTAATTCAAAGTGAAAAGAAACACCTAGCTACGATATATCAAGGTTTCGAACTTATATGAACAGCCATGGACATATATAAATCCAATACTTTCTCTTCATCCATACAACCAATGCCCAACCCTCTCTCCTTCCAGGCATCGCAGACCCTCTTCAAAACCACCAAGCATCGTCATCATCCCCACGATTTCTATCCACACTTTTACTTCCCAGAATCTCCACCCCACATCCACATTCGTACACTAAGTCTAAGTCTAACTCCTAAATCCAAGACAACCGCTCCCCCACCAACTCCACACAAAATCCCTCCTTCCATCATCCTTCAGTCCTCCTTCTCAGCCAGGAAAACGCCACATTCCACATCACCGTCCAACATTCAGCGACGTCGGCTCGGCAATTGCCCAAACCCCACGCTACTCCCTACTGCCATCCACTAGTCACCACCGGACTAACTACTCGGAGCCTGGTGGCTTCGGTATGTGAATTGCCGGAAGCGGACGTACAGGAAGGTATCAGGTGTGTGTTCTAGAACAAGCTCCCCTTTGGCGCCTTTTTGAGTAGTGAGAGCGGGAATAAGCTGTATTTGTGTTATTTTCGCCTTTGTGGACGGGAGGCAGGAAGGTAGGTAGCTATTGTTGATCGAATGAGACAGAGGGGAAATCAGCCCCGTCGTCATTCAGCTTGGGGTATGTTTGTGGGGCAAGGAATCCGAGGCGATCGCAAGTAGTATCATGTCAAAACAGAATTGGAATAAGTGTCGAGTACCAAAATAAATGAATGTAGTAAAGACACAAGAGAAGGCAATCCTTCTCTACTCATTCAAAAAGAAAAGAGAAAATAGGAAGCTGTGCATGCTATGTGAGATATCAAAGATATTTAGTGTAGTATTCGAGCCGAGAGAGTGACTATGATTCGAAGATGAACGGCGATGATCAATTGCTTTATCGGTTTGAATTGGAATAAAACATCAAGGAAAGATATCACAGTCAAGGGGTGCAATAGTCAAAATCTCGAGAAAGAATCCATTCTATCAATCGAACGAATCTCCTCGTAAATGCAAGGCGGTAAACAACCGCGCAGTAAAACAACAAAAACAGAATGAAAACGCCACCTATCAAAACACCACACCACACTTGGCCACACATACACCCTTGCTAATACCTCAAGTTTCAAATCCGCCTATCCATTCGACTTCTCTCCATACTCTACTAGACCTCAAACCGGAGAGACAGGCGGAAGGCAGTAGCAGCAGGCAGAGATACGCAGTGAACAAACACAAAAGAAGACGAACGCTTCGCATTCAACCCAGAAGGATTTCCTAGTGAACCCCTTCTTTCCTTCCCAATGCATGTTGCCATCCATCCATTCCATCTCGCCTCGCCTGCCTACCCGAGAGACAGAGAGACAAACCAAACACCAGCCCTTCCCACCGCCGATGATACAACGAGAGCAAAGAGAGAGATCATTCACAATGCAGATACCAGATTTCAACCACTCCATTTCCCTTCCAGCTTCCATTTGTGCATTTCCAAGCAGAGCCCTTGATGAACCATGAAAAACTCCTTTTCTGTCTATTGATTATGGCCTAGTTCCGCCTACGATCATTATTCCGACTTGAGGGGCCAAAGTCCGGTTCCGTGAGTAGCTTCTGTTTCGGCTTACTGCCCTTGACGGCGAACTCCGCCATGAGCGACAAATGATCACTGGGGTAATGGTAGTTGGGGAAACCAGGAACCGTCTTCATGTATTCAGGATCGACTTGTCCAAGAAGGGATATGTTTTCCAGAGCGTTGGTCGCATACCAAATATGATCGATGATACCTTTGAAGGTTGGCACGTAATTAGTGAACGGTACCGCCTCGGGAGTCTTGTCGAGGTTGGTATATGCTGATCTCAGGGAGAATGGGTGTTCGATACCACCGCCCTCCTTGGTGAAGTTTCCGTAAGAACGCCCTCCAAGCTCGGGATGGTTCGGTCTGACAGCTCCCTTGGACAGCAGCTCGAACACGCTGGAATCCGGTGTTGAATTTTGATCAGCGCAAATTACCAGCGGTATAGCACTCTTATTTGCGTATTCTTTCGATGGTTGTGGGATTGGCACTGGACTCGCGTCTTGATCCGCATTCTCATCCGCTAAAACAAATGCCTTTTTATCTATGCAGGCTGGCCAAGTCGCATACTTCTCAGCGAGTCTGCTGACCTCACTGATTAAGATTGCCATCTGCACCAACTTGACATCCGCATAGGCAGGATCCCAGAACAAGTGGGTATTGACCAAGATCAAGCGTGATCCAGTTTGTCTGTTCTCGAAGAAAGTCACAACACCAATATGGTCTCTTGGCATAACTCTGTTGAAGATGTCATGTTGATTCTTCATATCCGGCCGATTGATCGCGACACTCTTGAAATCTATGAGCTGCTTGTCGAGGAGGATGTATTTGTTCGACTTGAAGAAGGTTGCACAACCATCGACCATTTTAGCATCCTTCTCTGACATGATTTTCGCGCGAGTTCGGGGCCAGTGGATGCCCTTGTATTCGTTGTAGGCTAGTTGCACGCTGAAAAATTCCCCAAAAGTTTCCGTATCCACTTCTTGCAAGCACACAAAATCCGCGTCGTTGCTTCGAATGTCTGCGAGGATTTGGTCCTTTCGATATTCCCAGTCCAGAGCCTGTATTGCGCTGTATCCATACATCTTTCGAGTGCATGCTTGATCGGATAGGATGTTGAAAGAGTAGACTTTGAATCTCTCTTGGTTGGGGTTGGCTTCACCTTCTTGCAGCTCAACAATTTCACGGGAGTTAGGAGGCATGGGAACTGGTTATGGTTAGCGTTTTGCCGTTTTTCTAACGGTGATCTCCTTACTTGGTGTCTGGTTTTGAAGAAGCTCTATTAGTGATTGTGTACCACGTTCCATTACTTCTTGCTTCAGGTCTGCTGCCAGCGGATTTCCTTCAATGCCCAACATCTCCAAATGAAACAAAGACCCAAGTTCGTTTGGAAGTGTCTGTATCGAGTTATCGAACACCAGTAGATTTTTCAAAAACACACACATGCCCAACTCCGGAGGTAGTTCAGTCAACTGGTTGTTTGAGGCATCAAGATGTTGGAGGGACCGTAAATGACGAATCGAAGGAGGTAACCTCGTAAGCTTGTTTGATGCAACGTATAGCTGTTTCAAGAAGTCGTATCTGAAGACTGGTTCAGCGAGCACTTTGATTCCCTGACCACTAAGATCTAAATTGAACCATTCTTGTCGTTGTTTCGTGGCTTGGTTGGACATGCGGCCGAGGTTGGTTTCAGCGCTTTCTTGCGCGTCTGGATCTGGTGCAGCTGTTGGCGCTATACCTTTGTTTTCCCCGGCCTTGAGTCTTGCAAAGTGATTTGGAGCTCCGTCTTGCATATGTGCATGTGCCTTTTCGGATTCCTTATGTAATTCCAATTGCTTCGCCCAATGCTCGTTGATCTGTACTGCCTGGCCTCCACGTGTTGTTGCCGAGTGTCCATTCTGCAAAGCATTTGGTGTAAAGCTTGGAGTGGCTGAGGATATCACACCCGAGAAGTTACTGTGATGGCCACCCAGAATCGCACCATTGGTCGTATGTGTGGCATGATCTTGCTGAAGATTGCTATGATGTTGATAATGCTGTTGATTATTCTGATGTTGGTGGTTGTACATCATTGGCATCCCTCGCCCTGGCCCTCCGTTGACTCGGCCATGCTGACCTTGCTGATGGCCTTGATTGAACATCCCGTATAGATTTGGTGCCGGTGAGTGGGGGTCTGGAGACCTCGAAGGAGATGGAGTATCGGCGTTGAAGGCGGATCTAATGTTATTGGGTGGGGTATTGTTGCGAATGATCTGCTGTCTTTGATGATGCTGTTGCGCGTGTTGTGGGAAATAGAAACTCCCAGCACTCTGCTGTGGGAATCTATAAGCATCTGCCATCTAAATCCACCGCGGACAGAGGGAGCAGCGGCGTTGGCTCCAAATACCGAGCGCAAGCCGTAGAAGAGTGTAGAAACCTAGGACGGTTTATGTAGGGGGTTTCGAGAGCGGGGATCGGATCTTTCTTCGTTGGCACATAGGTTTGCTGGGGACTTCCGAGCATCTACCAAGATTGAGACCTAAAAGGATGAGACCGTAGCCAGATCTATGGCGCTTTCAGGAGTAATGTGTTCTGGGGGTGTTGACGTCCACGAGCCACGGGGAGTTTGTCAGGACGTGCTCGGAGACAAGAGTCGATAGAAAGTTATGCTAAGGCGGCAGATAGGTACTCGAGATGTGAGGATTTAGGTAGTGAATATCGACAATCGTGGTAGCTAACTGTATGTTGAGCAAGTAAGCAAAGGTCGAAGCGCAATAGCGGATTTGGTTGATTGAGGGGTGGTCTTGCTAGGTCATGAAGCAGTCCCGTACCTTGAGAATCGCGGGTTTGCCAGTACAGTCCCGGGTCCGATTGCTTGCAGAGCAGATTGCTTGTCGTGATGCTGCTTTCTCTTGACTCTTCAAGGGAGGTTGACAGCAACAGCTTCAAGGTTCCAAATCCGAGGAGCGCACGAGCCATATATGATCACGTGCCAGTCTACTAAGCTGCATCGAGGAGTTGTGGCTGGGAACCCAAGCCTTAACGAGATCTGGATTGAAATGTTCCAAACGTTCTGAGATGCCTATCTTTATGAATTGTGAAGAGTTCTTAGACAATCTAGGACTTCTACCTTGTTGAAGGAAAAGTACGTTAACTTGTTTTATGCCTCTGCAAGTAGCCAAAGAAATCGACCATCCACAAAAAAGTCGCCATTTGCATCGACGACAAGCTTAAAGTTAGATGTGTTTCGACATGGATCAGTGGCGCCCTGGTCTGCGTTGCTGTAACCTCTGAGTCGCTTAGCTTTGCATCTAACAATACTCATCTCACCTCCCCGATATGGAGACTCCAATAGCAACCAAATCTTAGCAGCTATGACTTGATCTAGGTCTGACTTAGAGTGGCCAACAACATGTCTTTCTCCTGTTGTTGCATTCTTGTGACGACCTGAGAAAAGGCGGCCATGAAGGCTCTAACACCTCTACAACCATGTGTATCCATACCAGACCACGACTTGGCTCGCAGACCTCCCATAACAGCTGAGACACTTCTATGGAGAATATCCTTCTCAAACTAGAGGTACATAGAGTTGCACTTCTTCTCCACAGCAGCTTTCCCATGGCACTGATATCCATCCCCATGATCGGCTGATTTTAAGGCCAATTAGGGGAGTAGCCACCGTGCGTTTAAGGCAGTTTTATCGGCGAGATTATCCAAGTTGATTGTCCTGCCTGAGATGAGGCACTTTTGAGAACGGAAGACGCCGTATAGTTGTTGGCAACTTCACTGGAGAGCCATCTTCGGTCTTGGATTAATCCTTACCCTTTACGAGGGTCCAGAGTTGACTGATCGCTCGAACATCGGAGGCCTTGTTAGGGCTTGTTGTATCTTTGACGTAGCGCACGATACCTTTTCAGATAATACCTGACAGAATAAGTCAGCCCAGTCAAATAAAAGTTCGATGTGAGTAGTGTCGAGTCATAACCGGCATCTCAACCGTCAACATACAATGCTTCAATTTCTGTGAGAAGTCAGGTTTAGATCACAGGTCCAATCCTTTGAGAAAACTGGAATTCATACCTTTCTTGACAAACTCTGCCCTCTTGATCCCCTGCCGAATCTCTTCCTCGTTGGTCAAAGATGCATTACTGATGAACGCCTTGTGTAGCCTCGGGCGGAAGTAATCGAATCCCAAGGGATAGTCCCGACCAAGATTCAAAAGCTCTAGAGAAATTTAGTATTGTAAAGAACATTACAAGCGAACCATTGGATCTTCATGGAGTTTCATACCCGCTAGAGTGTGACTCTACTCACCTTTGTAAATAGTGATGACCTCCCTCCTCAAAGCTGGATTTTGAGGGGCCATTGATCTAAGCTTCAGTCAATATTCTCGCAATTGACTGCCGTTGAATAATCAATTTTGCTGGGCGATTGTAATGGGTGAAAAAATAAGGAGAGCTTTGCTTTTCGGTGGAAGCTCACAAAGAAGAGAAATCATGACGTCCAAATCTTCGAACCCAAGCTTTCCCCACGATTAATCCCTACCTCTCCAGTTCCATCGGCCGCTTCGGCCCGAGATAGGAGCGTTACCGAAGAGCTTCAGCTCCCCTCCAAACAACACTTGCTCTTTTAAAAAAGCCTAGCATGTATCAATAGTCTTTATTTAAGATTCAACAATGAAAGTCAGGCTCCAGCAACGGCCCCAGGCCCTACAATTCCTCCTGCCAGCTCTCAAAATACAACATGTTCGCGCACTTTCATTATCAGTCCCGCGATGCTCGAATCCTGCTTCCACACCTTCTGCCCCCGCACCTACTACAAATAATGCACGATGGCTGTCCGATATCAAGGCTAGGATAGGGAAATGCATAATGTTCGGCATGTCCAGTGACCAAACACAGGAAGCAGCTACAGTGATGAAAGCCATAGGAGAAGAATGGCGTGCTCTAGTTGCGGGACGAGAGGGTTTCCTTGTAGGGCGGAAGAGGGCAGGGCTATTAAGACAAGCTGTTGTATGGGGAGAGATGGATAGAATGGTTTGTTCATCTTCTTCTTGGGGTGCTAAGGGATCTCTGAGGCACAGGTTGGCAGACAATGGCTAATTGGTAGGATCCCAGGAACATGTTAACAATGTAATGTATATACGATACGCGGAATCTGCGCGGGTGAATTGGGCATACAACTATGCGGTACATATCGATCCGGAACATGGGAAAGAGTGGATGGACTCAGTGACGCCGAATGGGTATGGCATGATCTTGAAGTCTATGAGAACCGATTACAAATTCGTAAAGTCCCCTATGCACTGCTCTTACCGAACATTTGCTAATAAACATAGCCTATGACATGGCCAGATCATATTTCGGTCTTCCATAAATTATCATATCTACCATCAGCCTCGGAGTCATCTTTCGTTCTAGATGTTATGATATTATCTGAGCTACATCAAAGACCGGCTGCTAGATGTGTTGAGGATATTGCAGTTTATGATTATATAAAGAAGCGGAAAGCTATAGTCAGACCATTCATGCTTAAGGCGTTTGAGCAAACTTGGGCGGAACAAGAAGTAGGTTTATGTTACACTTTCTGCCAGTTCCATATAAACATGGCCAGAGTCTCATGTGGTAGGGACCAATAAGTTGAATGCTGACTTTGGATAGGCTGAGAAAGCGAGGGTTGAGAATAGAATACAAGAACTAGAAAGAACGGTAAGAAACATCGAGCGAGCAACTTGGGATCGGGAAGATGCTGTAGAGGACATGGGCGGGAGTAGGTAACGAAATCTACGATTAAAAACGAATAACTATGCCCACATATGAGTACAACTTGTGGTTCCAAGAAAGCTTTCGCCCAAGTTTCAAGTCTATCTGTGCGAATCATGATTGGCCATTCGTTTTCATCTCAACATTTTTGTGTTTGTACATTACGGTTGAGCTCTTCATTTACTACTCAGTCTATCCATTTCAATACTGCCGGCGGCTGAGGTGGAGTCGGCCGAGGAGCTGGCTATTTGTTATACGTCGTCTGCTCGGTAGCCTCAGTCCCAAAAACATACCCCTTGAATTTGAAGTGCCCACCACTAGATCACCAATACGGCCACGCACTCTGGTCGAAACTCAGGAAGAGGAATTCAAGTGTGCGTGTGTATGTACTTGTCTTGTCGACAGCGGTGGGTGGGATGATAAGGTTGAAGATGGTGCAGAAGTCGTTGCGGGTTATGAGTGGGATCTGGTGGATCCGAACACGACGATTGGGGCGTGTTTGGATACAGGAAACATGAGTTGTGTGTTCAGGTGATTGCCTGAGAGGGTGCCGTACGCTGGGCATTTTGGGAGTTAAAGCCTGGGGTGCGGAAGGAGAGGTCGACTATTCATCAGGGTAAAGGAGTCAAGTAAATTTTGAGATGGTTAAGGGAAAAGTTGCCTCATATTTAATAGAATTCAAGCTATGTACTGTTACCCGAAAGCGGCTTTGTTGACTTGCAGCACTCCAAGTCAACAAGCGAGATGCTGACTTGGTTGACGGTGCACGCCTCTTGATCTCTCTTTGGCATTTAGGACTAGCACTGGTATATTCAAAAGTACTATATTACTCCGTGACATTCACCTATGCTCATAAGACCAATACTCATTCCATCACTCCCACCCTGAACGCCGTATCATGCCATCCGTTCCAGCCCAACCAAAATACTAATACCATCACAATCCGTGCTTAATCTACCCCTCCATCTGTACATCTGGCTTCTCCTCTTCCGCTGGGTTCTTGCCCATATTCTTCAACAGGTAACTCCTCTTGAAGTACTCGTTTGGATGTACCAGCGTCTCAAGTTGATTTGCAGTCCAGGTACCCTCGTCCTTGACTTTCTTGATTTCCTGCTTGTGAACATAATCGAAGACCCTATTCATTGTTAGAATTACTTTCCGAGACTGATCATGAAAGTGGACTGGTACTTACCGATTACAAGCCAAATGATACTTCATCTTCTCCTTATCCTCCTTGACTCCTCTTAAAACTTCATTGTCCTTGACCCCAACTGCTTGTAACAATAACGTCAAATTATCCACGCTGAAATGCCTATAAGGACAACCATGTGCTTCGCCCGGTCCAGGTGGGTGTTCCGTAAGGATTTTCTGACACGAGAATGGACTATAGCCACCGCCTCTTCTATTCGAGTCACCTCCGACATCACCGTATGTGTGTCGAACATTGTATCTATACTCCTTGTTGAAAACATCGTCTGTGATCTTGCTGAACGAGGAGCGCCAGAAGACTAAACACTCTTCGAGGTTAAGACCGATGCCCTTCAGGAAAAGTGTATATTGCAAGCGACCAAAGTGCTTGAGATGTGCGTCTCGACGAAGTGATCTGTGGAGGTTCTGCATACAGAGTGGGAAGGAAGAGGAGAGCGTGTCGACATTTCGGGCTGAGATGTCGGCTCCTGGGAGTGAAGTGGCCGAGCTGGAGTAGTGTGCATCTGGTGTAGTGAAGTTCTGAGAGAGATGGGTCAGGATCGGCGTCAGTCTGTCGTCTTCATCAAGACGAGGCAAGGCGCGAGAGGTCATCTTCTCAGGTCAGTAAACAGGCAATAAAGTTCACCGGGAGATCTTACCTCGAGAGCTTTATCCAGCCGAGTAGTGAACTCTGCCACAACCATAGACAACTGTTCTCGTCCAGGCACGTATGCCTTTCCAGCTTTCAGAAACACTCGTCTATTCTCAACCAACTCCGGAACGCGCTCCCAGTCAACCTTGAAATAATTCTCCTCCTCGATTCTGAGAGGGTATCCGCCTCCCGCCGCCCTCAACTCGTCGGAGAACTCTCTCCTCTCATCATCACTCACGGTTTCCCAATCTAGATTCAAACTCTCCACGAATGACTGCCTCTCCTTCAAATTATCAGCCTGAAACCGTATCCTAAAGAGCGTCGACTCGACGCGTGAGAAACGCCTTCGGAGGTCCTCAGTCGAAGCAAACGCAAGCCGAAGGATGAAATGACTGTAATGATCTTTCTGCCTTTCCGCTTGCAGAGTCGTAGATCCGGATGTAGAGGAGCCAAGTGGGAGGTACTTGTCGAGGAGGGGCTTCATATGCGCAGCTGTTTCGGTGATCGTTTTGTTCCTGAACGAACATGCTTCAATCTCGGCCAGAACTAATTTTGTCAGTTGTATCCCGGTTCGCTTTTCTTAAAGTCATACCTCTTAGACGATCGATAGCCCATTGTTCGAATTGCTCGAGTGTGATATCCGCGGTCGGGGGTGTGACATAGAAATTTAATCTGTGCTGGTAATCAAGGTTTTGGTATGTTGGAGTTGCGAACTGCTTCTTCCTGTGATCCAAACCCGTCCTCCTCTTAGAATCAATTCGGTTGAGATCTTGTCGAATCATGGCTACGGTGTTGTGGCAGAATCGTAGAGTTGGCTGAGGACATTCAACAGAGGACTTAAAGTGGTGTTGGGTTTTCCCAGGAGACGCGATTTGACGCGGTCTCGCGACGCGCCCTGTCCCACTCGGCCAGCACTTTCAGGGGGTCCAGACTTTAGCGAGATCCTGCCACAATCTGGACTTGAGTTCATGAAGTGTTCCTTTCTTGATCATATTGGCCTGAAACAACCCCGGACTCTTTGTAGGTGGATTCCCAAGATTCAAAGTTTCGGCCTTTCGCATCATGATATACAAGAATATCTAGAAAGCAGCAAGTGTGTTAAAGACGTATGTGAACGACCGATCGTGCATCTTGCACAAGATCCTCCGCCGAACGAAGTTTACATCTTCGACAAACCAAACCGGAAATCATAGTATCGCCTCAGCATCATCCTCTCCATATGAGAGGCAGATACACAACATTCAGAGATAGAGGCCGCTCATCAAGCAGGACGGGCTGTCAAGCAACAGACTCCCCGTTGCACTTTATCTCCTTGAGCTAATATCTGCACTATTCTCAACCGAACCTCCAAAATCACAAGAACATTCAAACCAAGTGAGACAGTAACTTCTTAAAACTACCATGACTGATCCGGACCCTACCTAGAGATGAGAAAGCAGGGCAAAACAAAAAACATTGCACTCTGGTTGTCCCTCGCTAAAACCGGCAACTCACTCCCCGTCCCGACTTCATCTCCCGTCCCCATACATTCCCACTGACTGCCTTCCCATTTCCTATCCTATCCTCATTTTGGGGGCTGAAAGCCCTCGACATGCAACAAAAAGCCCCATCCGTATCAAAGCAGCCATCCACGCCAATTAATCTAAATCCCAGATGTAGATCTTCTCTCCTCTCCTCTCCTCTCGCTACTTCCCAGGATTTTTTCTTCTTATCGATACGATACGACACTGTACTGTAAGTTAGTGCATTGCATCGGTATCCGATGCGGTATCCAAAAAAAAAGCGCGTTAGTAGGGATGATGTGCTGTGCTGTGCTGTGCGTTGTTGGTTTCGGTTTCGGTTGTGTAAGTCTCGTTTATCGATCGAGTTACTTTGAGTGAGGCAAGGGGGCGCAGGTAATATGGATAATAATGATGGGAAGCGCCGGAGTCAGACCCGAGGCTGTTGGTATGGTATGGTTGCATCTGGACGGCTGTACCTGCAGGTTGGATAGTGCGCCAAATACAGATGCAATATAATGCCTATCTATTCACCTGTCTGGATGGAGTCTAGGGAGGAGATGGTTTCTAGTTGGTTGATGAATTGCTTCTCTCCCGGCATTTGGGTTCCAATCTCGACTTGTAAACCTTTACTCAAGTCACAAAGATATCCCACAGATTCAAGCAGCTGAAGAATGAGGTAAATGCACGTCAGTACCAATGTTTCAATTTACGAATTGAAAATCAACATTAAGCACGTCACAAAGTCAAAGTCAAAGTCAAATTGACAGAAGTGGGACCAGGGATAAACAAAACAGCATTTCGTCATTTTTGGTACGCGAAACACAAAATCAACAAACAAGGCAGACAGGCAGGTTACGCTACCATTTCGTCGCTCTGAGACTGCTCACAGTCGGGCTTTTCGGATCAGACAGACTGCCAGATCCACTGCCACTACCGCTGGCGCTACTTCCCTTCCGCTCCTCCCTCGCATCAGACCACATCGTGTGCTTGCCCATTCCATGATAGAAGGCACTGGATCCGCCCGGACCCTCGCTGCTTGACTGTGTGAATCCGGATACGTTGCTAAGCATGCTGGAGCTACGACCTCGAGTCCTGTTCCCGTGCGGAGAATAGGAGGGTCCTGCTGTGGCTGGGATGGTTTGGTGGATAGCTGAAGAGAAGAGAGCAGGGGCTGGTGGGTTCCAAGGATAGGCACCAGCGTTCATGCCACCGCTTTCAGGTACGAAGTCCGGAGGAAAACCGGTGGCGAGAAGATTCTGAGAGCTGGCATCGGGACTCTGATTTGGCTGATACATGGCCTGATGCTGGACTTGCGAGAGAGTCTCAATAGCGCCACCAACTGCGTGGAGAGCGGCGGTTCCATCTTGAATCTGGAGATTGAGGTCTTGATCACGGCTGGTGTAGAACTCGTGGATCTTCTGTCGGTTCAGCCTCTTCGATTCACGCTCGCGTTCCTTCCTCTGAGCTTCGTCAAGACCCTTTGCATTGGCATCTGTCAGATTTTCATGTCTGCCATTGAGGAATGTGAGGCGTAGCTGCTTCGTCTCGCTTTTGTGCTGAAGACTGCTCAAATCGTTCTTACGCTCTTCGATCTCGCGCTCTGCGGCTTGCTTAGCAGCGTGAAATTCAGAACGGGCCAGCTTGTGCTTTTCACGCTGAGATTGGATCTCGGCCTTTGCAGAAGAATAGCGAGCGGTGTCGTCAGTCGGGACTGCTTGGAAGCTTTCGATCTCTTTCTCGAGTTCCTGGGTCCTTTCCTCTGCCTGAGCCCGATTTACAGTGCTCTGTTGAATCTTCTGTCTCTGCTTGTCCTCGTTCGGAGTAGATTGTACGCTGGCACTAAGCTTGTCGATTTCCCTGCGTAGTAGAGCGATGTTCTTTCTTTGGACGGCCCGGTTTGACTTGAGAGCTCTCTTTTCTTCGGCCAGCTTGTGTTCTTGTGTGATAACAGAAGCTTTTAATGTTGACGTAGGCGAGCCAGGACGACCGGTGATGTGGGGACCAGGCGAGAGGCTGACCGAGAGGTCGGGAGTGGAAGACTGCAAAGTCCGCACGCTGGTAGAAAATATGAGCGAGTCATCAAGGGTGCTGTAAAAGTCACATTGGTAGCGGGAAGTGGGCGCGAGTCCTACAATCACTCCTGACCAACGAGTCTGCTGTCCTGGAGTTTGCTCGATCTCGGCCGTGGAGTTGATGCGAGTCGGCTGCCATGTGGCGTGGTTGATTTTGACGTAGAACGGTTTTGAGGTGTCTATTCCGGAAGAATTCAACCCCTTGTTGTCCTCCCTACACTCCCGGGTCTTGTGAATTGGAAAGAAGCTGGTGCTGAAAGAAACCTCATCAGACCCTATTGACGTTATCCATATCCGATCCGCTTCGGAGTTGAAGGGCGCATTTCCTAGATCATTCGCCCCAGTCGTGTTGGCGCCTGCGGACTCAGATGCTGTGTGCGATGTTTCGTACTCTTTCACCATGACGATTTTGGTGCTTGCCAAAGCTGCCCATAAAGGTTGTCGAATGCGGACTTGTGCGCTTTGCTTCTTCTTCTTCTTGAATGTAGCGGCTGGAATTCCAACCGCCACCGAAGCTGAAGAATCATTCTCCTGTGTCTGCGTTGCTGTGGAATCGCTACAGGCGTCCAGGACTTTCCCAGCCTCTGGATCGCCTATTGACGCTGAATTGTCTCTTTTCTCCCTCCTCACGTACCAATCTCGTATATACCGTACCACCCCCTGCGTAAGAATATGTATCGCTAAAATGCTTCGAATCAAACCATGCCTTTTGCTACTACTATTGCCCGAACGCGGCTCCAGCGGATCGTCAGGATCTGGCGATGCAAGAAACCCGCTCGAGCCAATAATAGCTCGTAGACCGGAGTGTTGAATCGTATTCCCACGAAAGTAGTGCGATATCCCAATTACACTAAAACACCATAACACATTTTTCATACCCGCTCCTTTCCCACTAGTTCCACCCCCAAGCGTTAGAGCAATGACAGTTTGGGCCAAGTCCAACGCAATATCCTGAAGTGGACTCCATAAAAATAACCACACCATTAAGACAATCACATCTATCAGGAAGATCGTGCCCACAGAGGGTGTACCCAATGTTCCTTGGAGGATATCCGTGAAGCTTAATCCAGAAGTGGCCGTGGTCGAGGGAGGGACGAAGGTCAAGGTAGCGAAAAGGAGGTGGATGATTGAGAGGAATGTGGGTGGGATTTGGAGGAGAACGATGAGAATGGCGAGGGTATCCCAAAGCGGGCAGGACCACAAAACAGTGAGGGCGAACGACAAGGTATCGTGATGAACGGCAGGATTTTTGGCAGCATTGACGTTTATCTGGCGGTGGTGCTCGAGAGAGGCGGGGGTCCCGGATGCGTTTTGGAACACATCAGAGGCCGAGTCAGAAGAGCCATCAACAGACGGCCTCCTCGAGATCTCCGCTAGCATCTTGTTTTCTGCCATGTTGTCGCCAGGTACTGGGCGCCGCGCATGTCCATTCGACGGAGGAGGGGTTCCAGGCAAGGGCGGTGTCGAGGAGTTGCTCTCAATAGACTTTGCATGGCCATTAAGTTGACCATTGCTCTTCTGCTTCTGCACTCTCTTCCCCGGCCCTACAAGACCGTTCTCATGCCGTGTATCCCGTTGATTCGCAGCACCTGGCTGTCGCTTGCTTGTGGCCGCTCCACGAGGCATGCGACTATGCTGACCCAGAGGGACGTCCGAGTCAGCGGAAGGATGCTGCTGATGGGGACCTCAGCGTCTCGAACAGTTGACCCTTTCCCCTATTGTTGGCTCCGATTGAGGGCAAAATTTCGATTCGTAACGGTGGTCGTGAGATGTCGTGACGGCCTCATTCGCGTAATTGCTGTCGAGCCGTGGAGGGGAGGGGAGGGGAGGTGCGTTGGTGGTGCGGTGTGGTGTGGTGTGGTGTGGTGTTTGGAATTGGAAGGTTGGAAGAGAGGCTTGGAAGTTGAGGTTGAAGGACTCTCAGTGTGAAGGTGCAGTGCAGCGCAGTGCAGCGCAGTGCTTGTTTTGGCGACTAGCCGTAGTTGTTCCGCAGATACAGTACTACGGGAGCCGCGGCTTACTTAACGCTGGACGACCACAGGAACAGCACCAAACCACACCAGGACCGAAGGATGATAGACTGCACCAGCACCAGCACCTAGGTTCGCGACTGGGGAAGAGCCACTTTTTGCATCGGTACTTTTACTTTCTAGGACAAAGGCAGGGCAACACGGCGGGACCACGAAAAAAGTAAAGTAGGTTAGAAGCAGAGGCAAGAGGGAGAGGCAAATCCGATCTCTGGTATGAATTCCCAGTTCCAATTTTCTCCGGGGCTCTGAAAATGTCGGATTGGCTCACACGGCCGTGTCGCCCCATCTTTGCTCCACGCCGAAGCCGACTACTACTGAGAGATCCTGCCCTGTCCTGCGGCCTGCCCTACTGCTTCTCCACCCAAGCCTCCCGCCCCGATCAAGGCTTTTCTCTCTGAGATTGCAGAGATTGGATGCGACCTTGCCCCTTGCCCATGCCACTTCCCTTCCATCGAGCATGCACATGTTCACCGTACAGCGCACGTCCTATCCTGTGCAGCTGAAGAGGGCAAAATCATGCACGGTAGACTAGCTACCAGTACCGCAGCCCTGTCCTGCTCCCCGGCGAGTAAGAACCCTGACCAAGCGAGATCATACGAGTAAGCTGCTGCTGAGAGTAAAATACAGGCAACCAGGGCAAGCTGAAGCCATATGCCCTAGCAGCCGATTCATCAATTAGTCACAGATAATGACTTCAGATGATTCGTGGGATCATTCACACCGGCGATTTTCGTAGCAGACCGTTTCTTGACCGGCTCTCCAAGTGGGAACTACTCGAGCTACTTGTACTCAATTCTTACCGTCACTGTGGCTGCAGGCCAAGCTGTTTGAGACTAGACTTTCCTAAACAAGATGCACCAGTTTCTGCAAACACGCTGCACGGTTGATGGATTTTCACCTCCTTCAGCTCCAATATCAGACGCTGCCGTGCACGAGTCAGTATGTAAAAACTTACGAGAGAAGACCACTATGCAGAAGAGCTTGACAAGGCTTCGACGTGAAGAATGCTGTCCCCAAACAACCAGGATCTGCTCGAAAAGCGGAGTCATCCGCAAAATAAAAATCTTAACAAAGGCAAAATAAAAGCGAAAGCGGCTACGGGACTTGGTGGGGTCATTTTCTTCTGCTCATCATTTCCGATATCAAACCTTATATCGTTCAAGCTGGGTGCCAGCCAGCCTCAAAAACAAGTGAGTCAGCTTTCCCTTCTGGCTGAATATGCTGTCTTGAGAGCAGGAGCCTATGTTACGGCATACATCACTTATCTCTCGTCCAGTCATGGACGTACGAGATGAGATATCTGAAGGCTTTTCCCCGTCATCACAGTAGCAGGGAAAATGTTCGTCGAAATCACACAATTCTAGCGATCAGTTCCTCTATCTCTCCCCTCCCAATAGCACACAATGAGCTCAATGAAGCGAGGAAGGATGCATCGTCGATCCCATTCTCATCCATGAAAAAGATAAGCACTCTGATTGCTGCAGTACAGCAGAGTTGCATTCGCTATTCGCAGCCTGCATTTGCATCTGCAGAATTCCCACTCTTGCCTTACTGTACTCCTCTCCTCCGACAGCAGAGAGAGCAGCAAAGGTGCGGAGGGGAGGCTGGAGAGACGCTTCGGAAAACTGCAAGCGACAGCCCTGACCTTGACCTTGACCATGACCGGCACTTGAAAAGCCTTCATGAAAACTCCCGGTCGTGAGGGTGTGTGGGCAGCGCTCTCAGTGGACGGGCCCCACGTCCACTCTGATGATATCTGTATGGAATGTTTACTTTCCCTTTTCCGTCATCTTGCATTTGCACTTTCCTAGATGATGAGTTTACGGAAAGAGGAAGAGGTCTCGAGGAGAGGGGAAGGGATGCGACGATCCTTGCCATAAATATATTTGATAACGGGTGTGATAACGGCCACAAAAGGCGTCAAGCAGCGGAACGTTTTCCTCTCCTCTCCTCTCCTCTCCCCGCATCAGCACAAGCCGAAGATACCGGCGGATTTCTCCTCCCATTCCTAATGGAAGCAATTTCATCCTATCCCAACAACAGAGCTCAGCTGCATGTACGAGTACGACCACGGCGAAAGCAGATGAAACAAATAAGTAGCTAAGAACAGCTGATTCATCAGCTCACCGCAGAAGAAGAAGAGTCAAGCTTCCAATTGGCCATGACGGTTACGGTTGGAGGGGAACGGAAGGTCGTGGGGAGGGGCTAAAGTAGGTATGGCGATCCTCCCCATTTGCTCGACGCACATGCTCGATAAAGTTTCTGACGTGTAGCTTGTGCTTGCCTGTTGGAGTAATCCAGCGTGGACTTGCCGAGTTGGCGGGTGATTGGGAAATTCCTCGGTTCTGCAAGACATCATTACTGCGTTACTGCTTTCATGTGTTGAGCTTCATTTTTGGAAAGCTGTCACGTGGCTGGTGATGTATTTTATGTTCATACTATGTCGTAATTTATACGCCGAGTTCTTTGCCCCCTAGAACGACGTATGAGTTCAGAGTCGACATTCCTTTCTGCACACGCCAATGCTGTCTAATAGTTGAGACTGCTACGGTGCGTGTCAGCTTTTGATCTCCTCAGCTCCTCGCCATCTCACGGCAAGACAATATGGCTTCAGTACTACTATGACAGTAAGTACTAAAAGTAATAGCATAAAGAGGTGCTCTGATGCCAGCCGATATTTGGTTACTACCGTCGGAGAAAAAGAAGCGTCCTTTCGAAGATAGCAAAGCGCGAGAAACTGTCAGACTGTGGCTTTGGGACACGTCACGAACACATATCTATCACCCGTATCCAATAAATACGATGATCGATCCTGTTGATTGGAGAGTTTGTATTCTAATTCTATTTTTGATTAGCAACGATTTTATGGAAAAGGGCAGATAGAAATCTCAACTCACAATGTCTATGACTTCGAAGTTAACAAGCACAGCGATCACCCCAGCGCAACGCCTTGCTTCGAGGATCTCATAAACGCCATCAGCAATGAAAGTAACGCCCCTTCCCGCCCCGGAAATGCAACCTCCCCACCACCACTCAAGCAATCTGCTCCGGAATCTCCCAGACAGCTCTTCAAGTACCCTTCTGTAGAAGCTCCTTTCCCACCACATTCTCACACAACACCACCAGCTCAATCCCCTTCGCCTTGCATCTCTCTGCTCTACTAACAATCATATCCTTGAATGACGAAGCTGGACCCTTTATTCCGCCCGCCTCAAGCTCCTCGCGTGCACGAGCAAAAGTCTTAGCCTCTTCAGCAACAGCTCGCAACTTTATCGCCTCCTCCTCATCTACGTAGTACTCATGTAAGATGATACGTCTCAAGCGAGGGACAACCTCTTCTCCATTTTCAAGGATCTCGTCGACGATTTCCATGCCTTGGGGTGAAAAGAGGACGCTGGTGATCTTCAGGACCTCAAGTTTTGGTGAGAGGAGCTCTTCGAGTGCCAGGTCCTCGAATGTATCGGTGGCAGTAGCGGCGTTGAAGTTGGCGATTCCGGCGATGAGTGGTGATATCCATGCGAGGAGGTGGTAGTGAATTTGCATGTAGCCGAGGTTTCTCAGTTTGTGCAGACCGGGAGCTGGACCCATTAGGTCATCGTTAGGTTCGAATCTGAGCCCTCGAAGCGACGCTTCTACGTCGTTGTAAATCTCAGTGAAGGTGGGTTCCCATCGTACGTATCTTTAAAGTCCCCCTTCGTTGTCGGGCTTGGTCGCGTACACTGATAGGTATTCGAGTGCCTTGGGGAAGCAGAGCATCTGGTGGAAGTCGTCCAGAACGAGATCGCAGTCGACAAGTGTGAGTGACACGAGCGATGTTGACTTGGGAGACTCGCACTCAAGACCTTCGTAATCGTCCTCGTCATCGAATTCGACGTCTTTGGACAATGGATCAGAGGCTGCAGCATGCATCTCAAGACAAAGAAGATTGGGATGCTGCAATAAAGGGACGATACCTGTAATATCCCAATCCCCAGCCGTGAAGTTAAGAATACCTGCTTTCAGTGTCAGTCCTGGTACACACTGCTTCATCAAGATCTTCGTACTTACAAGTTTGGAGGTTGGCAAGTACGGGTGATGGTAGATACATAGTCCGTCTGTTTTGCCAGTGTGGTAGGTCGTCACCTTCACGAAACTCGATGGTCATTTGTCGTAAGTTGGGCATATCCCCAATGTAGTTGAGGCTTGCAGATTGAGAGTCTCCGCCGTCGGACATGCAGTGCCATGGCATGGAGACATCAAGCCTTTCGATGAGGGGAAGGTTGCGGGGGCCATACCAGATATGACCATTTGTGAGTCTGGGGAAGTGGTCATAGTCAATGTAATCCGTGATGACTAGGAACTTGTAGAGGATTGGGGTGGCGTTGAGGTTGAGGAGCTTGCATGTGCGCGCGAACATGGCTATGTGGGAGGGCTTAAAGGGTCCGAGAGGTATCTGGAGATCATGTAGAGAATTTCGTTTGTGAGAGTGCAGAGATAGCAAGATTTTGGCGGGTTATCTTCTGAATATCTCTCAGGGGGAGGACGGACAAGAGGTGGGAGGTGCAACCAGCAATTCGGTGTGATCGTCACAGCCTCGCTTGTGGCGTTGTTGTTTGGATTTCTTCGAGTTGTAAGTGTTGCTGAAGAAGAACTCGAGTCGCCGTAGAAAGACTCATCTCGAAACTGCATATATCGCATCACAGCAGAGGAGATATCTGAGCCCTTGTTGTTCGAATGGCCTTCTGACGGAGGCATGGCTCCTGAGGAGGACATCGTCGACGTGGCAGCGCTCTATCTCTGACACAAGGGACGCATTTGGTTCTCGAGGACGTGGTTGATACTCGAAGACGCCATTGGAAAACTTCGAATGGGGATTTTGGAGTTAAAGATAAACAAACCGAGTGGCCAGCTAACACACGTGATGTCAAATTTACCAGCCGAGACATTAATCAGACTGACAGGAGAGCTTAGGTCCATTCTGGGCTGTTTGACGATACCTAAGATCTTTCTTGCCTGAGTCGGAGGCTTCTTTCGGTTAGATCTGGAGGTCGACTCACCAGATCAAGGAAGAAAGAGCTGGTTACAAACAGGGTGGCTCAGTGAGCTGCACAGTTGAGAGTTGAAGGATTGGGACATGATCTGAAAGCATCAGTGTAACTAGAATCTACTTTGATGCACTGATAGATGAATCCTGTCACTCAGAAGTACTCCGTAGTAATTGAAAGAAGAAAAGCGAGTTTTCTTTACAGCTCTGCCAACCACATCTTGGAAAGCAGGTTATTGTTCCCAGTAACACGGTTCAAGCAGCCTTGAATCCAGGGATTATACCAGCAAAGAGTTATGTTACGTGTCTCGATATGAGAAAGTGAGATCCTGTACTGTGGCGATTGGACATGATTTCGTTGTGATCGTGGTTCAAAGGGAATGAGAGCTGGAAAAGGTTCTGGACGGTTTGCGTGGAGTACGAACAGTACATTCGCTTCAAGTACTTTCAAGTAGTAAGCGAGGGCGTGTCATTATTGATTTCTGCAACACACTTCCCACTCAAACACCACAACAAATAAGACTGCCTGGTGATCACAGTGCAATCATCAGATTTGCCTCCTGCTTCCTCAATAATACATCGTGGGAGACCAATCATCGAAATCATGTGAAGCAACACCCCACTTGCTTGTGGAGCCATGGCTGTGGGGCGGAGAAATAGGTGGCCGATTGAGGCATGTCCCTACTTTTTGATAAATACTTGAAAACAATTACAACCACAAAAACAATAATATAATGTTAAGATACCTACTTGTTTATTAGCTATTTTTGAAGCATATACAAAGACAGAACTTCGTTGAGAGTTTTTTCAAAAAAGAACAAGTGCAGGGAAGAAGTTGGATTTCGTGTTCTATAGGTGCCGATGAAACATCTGAGCCGAGGGTGGCAAATGTTTTAGTACATAAGTATTTAAATAAGCACTTTTGCCGCATCGTCCAAGAGCAATTACAGTTGTTTCACACAACTGCGAGGTTGTATAGTGTAGCGGTTAGCACGTGGGATTTTGACTACATATCAGAATCATGTTCTGTAAAGAACTTTCCCGAATCCCCGGTTCGAGCCCGGGTACGACCTAAATGCATCGTTCTACGAATTCCTTCGGTGAATTTTTTTTGCTCTATGTCTGGTTGAGCATATGATTGCTATTCATTTTTGCAGATTTTAGCTGGTGTGGATGCCTAATAACTTTTGCCCTAGCCGAGGTCAAACCCCACCTAATTTTGGTTCTGATACTTCTCCAACTCAAAATCTCGAGGCTTCAACCGCTTCCTCTATTCATTGTGCCACTTGCAAAAGAAGAAGCAAACAGTACTAAGATGGGAATCTTATCAATTGAGACACATCAACTGGGCAAGTATCCTTTCGCATTTATTTCCTAGTGAGCAAATAATGCAGATTCAATGACTTGGGATCAAATATTAACGCCGATCTGTGTGTAACCTGATTCTCTGCCATCCACGTCATGTTTCCTTGCAACTATTAAATATCGAAACATTCCTGCATTCGCTGATTCTTGAATTTTTATTCGTCTTCATCTTCTCCGTCCTCTCCTTCATCCTCGTCTTCATTATTCTCCGTTTCATCATCTTCATCATCGTCGTCCTCGTCGGTATCAGCATCTTCAATCTCCAACGGCTGCTCAGCAGAATCTCCATCCATCTTCAACATACGCTTTCCTTCTTTCTGGCAGCGTCTCATCATGTTTGCAATGCTACCTGCTGTCCGAATAGGGGCTACTCTATGCTTTCTCAGGACCGATCCGGTTATGCTCTTCTCACCTCGTCGCTGAACAACGCCCTTCATCTTCTCATTGAAAGCCCTGGCAATCTTACCGCAAGGCAGTGCCGGCCCCTTTGAGTTTTTCTTCTCTCCGTTCATTAGTTTGATGAGGACCTGTTGTTCGGAGACCAACCATCGCTCAGATTTATCTCGGGCTCTCTTGCGAATGCCTGGTTTGAGTGCCGATTGTGCTGAAGCCGAAGCCTGCTTCTGCGTGACTTGTTTCTGATTCTGTGCTGGTCTGATATTGCTCCTCATTCGACGTGCTAATTCTACTCCACTCACTCGAGTAGTCGAAGCCTGCGACGGTGTCTGAGTGTGTGTACGTCCCTGTGTAGTCGGAGCTGGCAATGTATCCTTGGTGAAACTGCACTCCTTGAAGCCTTTGATGACATTGCCATCACGATTTGTATCGAGTCTAGCAGAACCTTCGATTCTTGCCTTCTTCGTGCGCTGCTCAGTGTTGGCATGCGATTCTCCGGCTCCAGTGACAGCACGCTTTCTCAGCTCTGAGCTTGCAGATGATTCTGATGTTGCTTGCTTCGGGATATGATCGATCTGGGAGGTTGTGGCATGGGCATTGTCCCGCGCTCCCGGTGATGAGGTTATAACAGACTCTTTGGTAAGTTGCTGTAGACGGAGGTCAGTCTGTGTAGCGTCGACCGTGGTGTTGGATAGTTTTGCGGTGACTGGGGCTGCAGAGCACTCTTTTCTTGCTTGGTTGATATGCGGCTCACGATCACATCCTAAGCCCTCCATATCATCATTGGGCAGCTCTCCCGGGCTTTGTGGTTTAGAAGCGACGGTTTCTGCTTCTGTGTTGTGGCGTTCGATTCTGTGCTGTAAAGCTTCAACTTGTTTGAGACGAGGTCTTTCTAATTCTGGGATTGAAGAAGATGCTGTTTCGCTTTGTTTGAGTTGCTGGTCATGGCCATTTTGAATTTTTCCAGCTCCGTCGCTGGGCAGGCCTTCTTCTGGTTCTGGGCTCGAAGGGCATCCATTTTCTTCTTTCTCCGGATGTTGCTCGTGGTGCTGCTGTGACCTTTCACTTTCGCTTTTGGATAGCTTCCCAACTTCATCAGTGAGTTTCGAAACAGCCTGCAGTATCATCTGTACTTCTTTCCTCAAAGATGCCAGCTCGTTTCTTATAGCTGCGGAACCATCTTGCATTTCCTAGACTTGGGTTAATGAGGGCACCAGATTACCACACTTGCACGTACATTTACTGAACTTGGGACCACAGTTGGCAAAGCACCACTCTGAGGTGACGAAAACGCGACTGTCGACGACACGAGTCCAGATTGTTCCCTCAACTTCCTCATTTCCGCCATCCTGGCACGTAAGATAGAGGTCGCATTGAGACCAGCGAGCTGGCTATGGAAGTCGTTGAGACTTGGTCCTGACATTGCGACAGATGGCTATGCTATGTTTGTTACCTGTTCCTTGATCGAGAGCCTCTGGGCATGGAGCAGAAACTTACCTGAAGTGGTTGACGGTGTTTATCACGGCGGGGTAGTCGTATCTTTTGCAATATCTTCTCCGACCTTCTTTGATGGTAGATCGAGGTATCCAAGAGCAGCTGTCGATATCTTCACCACTCTTCTTCGGTGGCAAGTTGAGGGAACAGATTATGGGGTAGAAGGTTAGGAAGGAGAGAAGGCAGATCGGGAGGAGGAGTGGTATTGGCTGTAAATGAGTATTAGAAGGACGAAGTTGGCGAAAATGAATCGTTGAGATACGGAACCGTCCTGCGCGTAATCTAGGCAGGCACCAAGCAGTGGTCAAATGAGGTGAGGCTCCACTGATACAAGAGTTCGAAGAGATAAGGTATTGAGGCTGGTTGTCGTATGTGGTTGAGAGGCAGCCTCACTAAACTGATAACGGTCTAAGGTTGAATGCAAGTGAGATTAGTCTGAGATTGTATTTCTTTAGATGTGTGTTAGACGTTTGTATTTGCTCTTCAGCGAAGATCATGTTAATTTCGCCTAGAAGTGCACGAAGATGAGGACGAGATAAGAAGGACGGAGCCACCGCCCTAGGAAGCTGCAGTGCTGGAAAGTTGGGTTCTAGAGACTCACTGCCCAAAGTTTATACCCTTAGATCAAATTCTAGAAATGAGAGACGACGTGTTCTGCAGAATCGAAGCTCTAATCAGGACCTGAGTTTCGGTTCAGCAATCTCGAAAACAAGTTGGTATCGCTTGTATCCGTGACTTAAGGGCAAGCTTCTCGCACAGTTCTAAGCCCTTCTCGCAGTTCATGCCCTTTCAGAGATTCAGAGAAAATGACAGACGATTTGATTTTATGATTCTCTTTAAAAGCATATTTGATTTTTTCTCAAAACGGATATTTCTTTTTCATTTGATACGAAAGATGAAGTTTGTTTACTTTGGCTCGGTAAGGAGCCCGAACTTGGTAAGCCTAAAGTTCGTACAAGACGGGTTTTCTTCCTCACGATCATTTTATTTTTAATCTTGTAAGTCAGACATTATTTGGAATTAAAACTAAGACTTTCAAATCTGTAGGCATCTCGGAAATTGGTAGGCAAAGCAGACACGAAGATTGAACAAGCACGAGTGAAGTTCGCTGGCTAAGACCACTGGAAAGGATTACAGGCCTGACAGCCCTCAAGCCCGCCCAGAAAACTGGCGATTCATGAACTTCCAACTCACCAGCCAAACAAAACACTCTCCTCAAGCAATTGTGGACAATCCTTCTTCAAAACAATTGCTCCGAATGGCTGCATCAAACCATCCCACTTTCGAGAGTCAGGCACAGCAAAGTCTTGGGGACCGAACAGTGGGGATGGCATGCACTAAAGGTCTGGGGCTGAGGGGTCCTGGCGGGGAAGGTTCCCTCATTCAGGATAGCCCCCTGATGAAAAGCTCGCTGGTTTCTGCCCGAAACAGCGAGTACAACAGCCATTTGCAAGAGTATCCTTGTAGCGATCAAATAATTGTTTTGAGATTTTGTTTCTTGGTGGGCAAGAAATGTCGCGAGGCTTTTAACCGCCTCGTCGTTCAGAAAACCGTGACTTTGAAATCGGAAATTACCTTTGTGCAACATGTTCGATGAGAAATTCGTAACTTTTTCCGCTGGAGAAGGACTTCTCAGTCTTGTTGGAGTACCCATCGTAGTCGACCAAGCAGACTATCCCGGAATCCACATCGCTGCACACAACCTCTCTGAAGACTTCTCACGCGTCACAAAAGAGGCTGCTTCACCTCTCATATCCTGGACTGGTCAAAACGATAGGCGCGATGCAAAATCTCAAACGGCTATCATCGTGGGTAGTGTGACGAAGAGTCCTCTGATTCAGAGTCTTGAAAACAGTGGGAAGATTAATGTGGATGGGATTAGAGGGAAGTGGGAGAGTTATATTACGGCTGTTGTTGAGGAGCCGTTTGAGGGGTGTAGGAGGGCGTTGGTCATTGCTGGGAGTGATAAGAGAGGGGCCATCTTTGGGACGTACGCGCTGAGTGAACAGATTGGTGTTTCGCCGTATGTTTCTCCTTTTACTTTTTCACCTGGTTGATGGAGGTTTTGTTTGAGTTATTGGGACTCGGATAGACTGACATTAAGGCAGATGGTATTGGTGGGCTGATGTTCCACCTAAACTCCACCCTGACATCTATGCACTACCTGTTACTACCACTCAAGGAGAGCCGAGTGTTCGGTTTAGAGGTATTTTCATTAATGACGAGGCACCTGCTCTTACTGGATGGGTGCGAGAGAACTTCGGGAAGTATGGTGTTGAATTCTACAAGAAAGTGTTTGAGCTGCTGTTGCGGCTGAAGGTAAGTACCAAACGCCTGATCACAATCTTCTGATCTTCCAAAAAGCTAACGACATCTAGGCCAACTTCCTCTGGCCAGCAATGTGGCCCGGCTACCCCAATCCTGGAGCCTCATTCTTCACCGACGACCCTGCCAACCAGCAAACCGCCGAAGACTACGGAATCTGCATCTCAACATCTCATCACGAGCCCATGCAACGCATGTCCAACGAGTGGTTTGCCGAAAATCCAGACGGCAGCTGGAACTGGCTTACTAACAAGAAGAAGATCAGTGCGTTCTTCGAAGAGGGGATTAAGAGGAGTAAAGGATGCGAATCGTATGTAACGCTGGGCATGAGGGGTGAATATGATAAGAAGATGGTGACGGATGATCCGGCGGCGGTTGTGAAGGATGTGATTAGGACGCAGAGGGAGATTATCAAGGGAGTTCATGGGAAGGAGGATGGTATTACTCGTAAGCACAGCATTATGCGGATGGAGCACTTGACAGCTAATCTCATCTGTAGAACTCCTCGCATTATACAAAGAGGTGCAAGATCAGTATGATACTGGAAGGCTCGAAGTCCCAGACGATGTCACACTTTTGTTTGCTGATGACAACTTTGGAACTATCCGACGGCTTCCTCAGGGCAAGGAGGCTGAGAGGAAAGGTGGTGCAGGTGTATGTTGTCTCCATAGCCCTTATATGACGGTACTGACATTCGCTAGGTCTACTACCACTTTGAATATGTTGGACATCCGCGAAGTTACAAATGGACTAACAGCAACTCACTTGTAAGTCTGTCTTCTAGTGATTGCTTTAGAGATATTGACTGCCGACAGGGAAAAACATGGCACCAACTGCAAGAAGCTCATAGGCGCAATGCAAAACAGATCTGGATATTCAACGTTGGCGACATCAAGGCAGTGGAAATACCACTAACATTTGCAATGTCCTTAGCTTGGGACATCAGCTCCATCAAACCAGACAACTTTTCACATTTCTTCAACACCATGGCAGAGCGAGACTTTGGCACCGGCTTGAGCGAAGTGATCGGCGCCGCGTCACTTGAATACGATCGCCTTGTATCAATGAGGAAACACGAGCACATCGAGCCATATACTTTCTCTCTTCTCCACTACAATGAAGCTGAGCATGTTGTCAACCGCTGGAAGATGCTCTTGGGCACGGCAGAAGCAATACACAACCAGTGCCCGAAAGACCAACGAGCCAGCATCTTCCAGCTCGTGCTGTTTCCTATCAAAGCTTCATACATCTTCATAGCGCTGCAAATAGCCCTGGGAAGAAATCAACTCTATGCTCGACAGCGGCGAAATTATGCGAACACATTGGCGAAAGAAGTGCTAGAGCTGTTCGACGCCGATTACAGTCTTACCGAGGAATATCACGCTTTATTGAACGGTAAGTGGAACCACATCATGATGCAGCCACATTACGGATTCGGAGACACATGGCACGCTCCATCGCGCGATATGATAAGTGGTCTTTGCTATGTTCAAAGCAGGCAGAACTCCAATCCCATTGCTGGACAGATGGGCGTTGTCGTAGAAGGACACGAGGGCGTGCGTCCTGGTCGGTGCAATGAAGAATCTGATAGGACGCATCCGAGTAGGCGAGATCTGGTGCCTGGGCTCACACTCGGTGCGATGACCCGGTACGGGCTGGAGAGTAGGTGGTTTGATGTGTTCTCGAGGGGAAACATGCCCATTCATTGGACTGCGGGTGCGCCATTCGGCTGGGTTAACTTGTCCACAGTGGAGGGTACTCTGGTCCCAGGGAAAGAGGACGCGCGTATTCTAATAAATATCGATTGGGAGCAAGTCCCAGCAGAATTTGATGAGGAGGTATTGGTTGACATTCGCTCAGCCGAGGGAGACTTCGAACAAGTTCACGTGCCGGTACTGGGACGAAGGTGTTCACAGGACTTTTCTGGATTTGTTGAAGGCGATGGCTACATCTCAATACCTGCCTCGTCTTGTGTTATCGAGCCTCCCTACCGAGCGCTAGTTGAGGTAGGGTTAAGTGCAAATGGATCAGTGGCGCTGGACCCAGCTTCAGATAAGGCAGAGTCGTATCTCATGTACGACACCTGGGTCTTCACTGAATCTGCCAATGCTGAATTACTTCTTTACTTCAACATGACACTCGACATCGACCCGAGCGATCCGATGAAGTACGACATGGTCGTTGATGGACATTCGCAGACTCACAAACTTGTGGACGATGCGAAGAGCGGTGGAGAACTTCCGGAAGGCTGGGTCAATGCCGTGCAGGACTGTGTGTGGGTTAAGAAGCACAGCTTAGGCGAGACCTTTGGGCCGGGAAAGCACACGATCCAGATAAGACTGCAGCACTGGAATCTCTTGCTCGAGAAATTGGTTGTTGATCTTGGAGGGTTGAAGGATAGCTACTTGGGGCCACCACCGAGCTTCCACTCTACTTGAACCAGGCCAGGCAAGCGAGGACGGGAATCTGAGAGTGCTCGAACAGAAATATAGCAGCAAAAGCCATCGACTGACTGACTGTGTAAGCTTTTGTCAGGCATCCAGCAGTAATGGGTCCTATCTCGGGTCAATACATTGGGACAAGTTGACCTTCGTATACTTCGCAATACCGACCCATCTCGTCTCACGACTTAAACAATGTGAGGTCGAATGGGGCTGAAACCTCCTCCAGATGTAGAAGTCTCCCTGCTTACGAGGTAAACGAGAAGCATACGGATGTACACTTTGAGCTTCATGCCGAGTGTAACTCGGGGTTGATTTCCTAAACGGGCTCGTCTAACCACCAGCAAATCTGCGGGCATTATCACGTGCGCTGGGTTATCCGAGCCAATGGAACCTGAAGGAGCATCCGGTGTCTCCAGTATCCGTTATCTGGCTCAACACCGGCTAAATGCATCTCACTACAGTACGGAAGGTACGAAAGTACAGTAGTACTCCATACAAACAGGCTGATCTCGTCTCGTTTTCGCCTTCCTTTCCTCCACATCCGCCATCCGATCTCCGCCTCACCAATCGCTGTACTGTATTAACATTTCCCCACGGGCACGCAAGGGCAGGCAGGACACAGCCCTGATCCATCTCATGCCCCCTCCCCCTCTTTCCCCATCCTCTCGTCTCCCCCGTCTCGCATCCCCCACCTCCCACTCCCACGTCCCGGTCCTTTTCCTAGTACTCCACAGCACTCTACGTACCACCCACGGTAATTTACCTCCTGTTGCAAGGTAAGCAAGAGATGCCCTGGACTGCGATAACACACGCGGCTGGAAGGCCGAGGCCACTTATCATGCACGTCGTCTGCAATTCGAACGAGCCCGACCAGGGCCCCTTCAGCAGTCGACCTCTCACGGCTTGGTCGGCCCTTTCCTTCGTAGGGAAACTTCACCTCTACCCCGGGGCCAAGGGAGGCTTTTCCGCAATCCGAGCACCAGCGGGTGTACGTATCCATCAAGTTGTCTCTATTGATGCTTCTCATTCCCTATTCCTAATTTCTACCTCTCTCTTCACTCTTCCTACAAATCCGGTATTGTTATCAGGACATACAACTTTCTTTTTTCTCTAGGGGCAGCGTCGTCGAAAAAGCAACCGACGTCGCACATCAGCTACCTCGAACCGCTCGAGAATCATGTCTGACCGACTTTGCTATTCATCCGACGCCCAGTTATAGTTATCGGCCACGTTGGCAATGGTTTTGGAAGTGAGAACTGGCAGTCATGGGACTGCCATAGATGGGAATGCGAGGATTGGAAATAATGCAAATGCCGCTCCTATTGTCCCGAGTTCAAATCGACATTCCATGGACGAGTATTACGAGCAAGAGGAGGAAGTAGGACCGTCCGACGATCCCCCGGCGTACGACAACCTGCTTGACTCTCCATCTCTTCGCCGCAAGTTCAATATCCAGCCGCGAGAAGACGAAGGCCGCGAGATCCTGCCACCGTACTCGAGTGCGATCAGTATACAGAATGTATTCTTGAAGAAGATGGAGTTGGAAGGCGCTGTGCATCGGGCTGTTGACAGGAACTGGTACCGAGTTGTTGTGACGCTCCAAGGAACGGCTTTGAAATTCCACAAGTTCAAGGGTTCAGCGCTGTTTGGTGGGAAGGATGATGGCGGAAAGCCCGATGATTCCATGGCATCGAAGAAAGGGGTGTTTTTGAGAAGTTATAACCTTCAGCATGCCGATGTGGGCATCGCTGCTGATTATTTGAAGTAAGTCATTATCGTAGCATATTTCCTATCACTTCCGGATCACCGCGGAATGTCTTTCAAATGCGATTTATGCTTTAGCGCTCCTCATGGACTTTGCTGATCACTCTCAGAAAACGCTTTGTTATTCGTGTTCGTGCTGAGGCAGACCAGTTTCTCCTCTCCTGTAACAAGATTGAGACTTTCGTTCTTTGGCTACAGTCACTCTTTGCAGCTATCGACCTTGCGCCGCCTCTCGACGACCGGGAAATTCCTAGAGATCTCAGTATCCCTCGGCGAACCCGGAGACGTGCCAGAGCAGGCTTTACCAACGTCCAGCTGAACGCCAATTTAGTCCGGGAGCAGGAGGAGATCATCTCAACCCAATTCCCGCAGTTGGCTGGTACTGATCAAACAGACGATGCTGGAGATGCAGCCGTGTCTACTACCCAAGGGGACATTGAGACGGTCGCTGAAGATACTGAATCCAGCTCAACGCCTCCATCCGTGGATTCACCATCTCCGGCTCAATCGACAGCCAGTCTCTCTCTCCCAGAGCCAGAGCCGGATCCAGCTTCTGTCTCAGTTGCAGCATCTGAATCACGACCAAATCTACTTTCCCGCGCACGCCACGCAATCCAATCAACCACGCACTTGAACCTCACATCTAACGCCCCAAATCCATCCATTACCCCAGATGGTAAATGGCGGCCTCAGCATCAGTGGACCCATTTCTATGATATGCTCTACGCTAAACGCTGTATGGCTATCTTGACTCACCGCAGTCCTAGGAAGAGCAATCTAGTGATCATGATGGGCAAGCAATGGGTAGTCGACTGGGCTACTGGGAAACTGGAGCGGTGTCAACCACCTGATTATGGTGAGTTGGAGGGGAAGGATACAGCGGGCGAGTTCAGGCTTGGACAGTCCGGAACCTTAGTCAGAGTTTAAGATGAGAGATATGTGTTTGTGTTTGTTTCCTTTGTGTTTTAGAAAGAGCGGAGGTGCATTTGGTGTTGGAGTTTTCAGATGGGCATTGGATTCTGATTTGGAGCGGTTGGAAATGGAAAGGGCAGGCATCAACGAAGGAAAACGAGTGTATTGATTGTACTTGTATCCTACCTGCATACGGAGGAGAATGAGAATTGCATTTAGATTATCTGCATTGCTCACCGGTACCTCTTTCGTATATATTTTTCGTACAATAAAAGACTTCTGACAACGTCTTCGACATCTCGATGTATTAACACTGCTCGACTTTAAATCCTCTTCATTTCAACACATCAGATCCAGTCTCCTGATATTCCCTCCCGTACAAACCCAACGTTGTATCTCGAAAGCCACAACCCCACACCATTGGCTGCACGAACGAGCATTTGTTGGTAACAGCACATGATAGCAGTGTTACATCCTATCTTCAGAGAACCTACTTGTGTAACACAGTGACACCAATACGTACCCAGATTCCCGAGTCCACGGATCCCTCCAAAAGCCACAATCGTTCGTCTCCCGCATTCGGCATCCTGGTATTGTTGGTTTAACGTGGTACGGATCCAAGCATCCTTACATTGTTGGTTTCTTGTGGTACGTACCACATGCGGACGTGCATGTCGAGTTGTTTTCCGCTTTGGGTGAATTGAGGTGGTTGGGTTCTGCGGGATAGTGGCTCGGTTTGGGGGCTCTTTCGTGATTGCCTTGTTCATTTTGAGAGGAATGATTTACTTCTATCTGCTGTCTGGCTTTGCAATAGTAGCAAAACCACATTTCACTAAGGACAGCTTGAGCGAATTTCTTGCATTATCCTTGAATTCGTACTATGCTGATGTCCTAGAAAGCATTCCTTGCCTGTCCTGGTATATGCTTCCCATCAGAGTCCAGCCTACCATATGACTGAGATCTCCAACCTCAAACGCCGTTTTCCAGCCCCCAACCAAACCAGACCAAACAATCCCTCACCCTATGCAGAATTCCAATAACCCAAACCAAGTATGTAAAGGAAAAGCCCCCAGTCTCTACTCCGTATCCCGGTCCTCACTCCAAACCAACCTCAATGCTCCTCCGCCAACACCCCCTCCGCCTCCCTCCCCTTACTCGCCAACTCCTCACCCCTCTCACCCAATCTCCTCCCAGCACCCTCCAAATCCTTAACCAGCATCTCACCCATACTAAGCAACTCCTCAATCTCCGCCCTCTGTCTCCTAATCTCCTCTATCAGTGTTGCGTTTTGCGATTCTGTGGTTTGCAGTTTGGCATTGAGGTGTGACTGCTGCGATTGATGCAGAGGCGTGGTGTGTGAGCGGAGGAGGGAGGGCGCAGAGAGAGTATGTGGTCTGTAGGAAAGGAGGGTGTTAGTAAAATTGTAATGAGTTCTTAATTCCGCAATACAAATACCACTCCCTTTGCCTTTGCCAGTGCCTTTCCCATCCTCGAGATATCCTGCCCAAGGACAGCGAAATAGAACACAAGAGAAGTAAAGCGGAAGAGAAACAACTCACGGCACAACTTCACCCTTCCCCCCATCCAACCCCCTCGCCCTCCTCCTCCTCGCCTCGGCAATCAAATCCTCGAGTCTATTCAGATTCTCCACCACATTCCGCTCCTTCAAAATCGTCTCGAACTCCGCCTTCGCAAAGCCCTCTAGTCTCCCTACCATATTCCCATGTAAGATCTTCAACGCCGACGGCGCGTGCTCTGCGATGGATGGGAAACATGTTGCGAAACTGGGGTAGGAGATTGCTTTCAATGTGTTTGCGAGGGCGTCGGAGTAGAGTTTTGTGAAGGCTGCTGCGCGGGGACCGGGTGTGAGGGCGACGGGAGCGGTGGGGGGAGGGGAGGGGGAGGGTGGTGTTTGGGAGGGCATTTTCTTCGAGGGTGGTGATTTTGTGAATGCGGTATGGAGATTCGGGCTGTAGGTTGAGGAGACTGTGGTGGGATGAGTTGGTGTTGAATTAGAAAGAAGTTTGTTTACGCGATGGACGCGATGAGCTCGCGAGGCTGAAGTGTGGGGCAGCCTCGTCGAAAGGCTACGAATTTCAGCTTTGGAAACGTTTGAAGTATCGTATTGCATTTGCAAGTGTGAGAAAGATTGATATTTTGGTGCCAGATGCAAGTTCAAGTCCTTTTTTTTTTATAGACATACAATTACTATTTCTGTCCTTATATGTATTTTGACCAAGACTTGAGAATGAATATCACAAATGCTTCTCATCTGTCATACAGAGACTAAATTGATAGGTACAAGTAAGTTCCATTCTTTCATTATAGGCATTATCAATCATCATCTTGACACCTAGCCTACTGCCTACCCAAATTATGTCCAAGTTAAAAGACATCCAAGTAATTTTTACAAATGCAACCCAAGCTCCGCTCTCATGAGAGATCCAATCACTTCCCAAATCATATCGCTCATATCCTTAGGTGAAATCCACCGTCCCCGTCTGATTCCTTTGATTCCGCTCTAACCTCCTCCTCCTCCGCCTCTCAGCAGCAGCCTCTGCTCCATCACCACCCTCCACACTGGGACTCATGGCACTCCATGTACCATGGCTCTCTGGACTTCCTATACTCCCAGCTGGTAGCCCAGCGGGACTTCCTCCTGGCTCGCTTGGTCTGCCGCTATAGTATGCCGAGTCCTTCGGTTTCCTACCACCTGCAAACGGTGGAGCAGGAGGATTTAACGGCGCCATTGCTGGAGGTGGTGTATTATCCCTTCTCACACTTCCTTCTCTTCTATATCTCCGCCGCGAGGGTCCAGTGTCTGTGCCACTCAAACTAGATAACGAGTCTGCACGCCTCCGTCGTCGATCTGACCTTCTCGCTTCTCTTTCTGCGGCAGCTTCCTGCTCTGTGAGACGCCGTAACGTGACATTCCGGTCTTTGTCTCCGTGGACTTTCACTTTCACGCTCACAGGTGGACTGACTATATCTCCACTCGTGTGCCCACCTCTACTTCTCGATCGCCTCCTACGGGCTTCTTCTTTTGCTGCTAGGCTTGCGGCTTCTGCTACTGCGGCGGCTGCAGCTATCTCTCCTTCTCTTCTCCTCCGTGAGGAATGTCTGCGATGCGGGTGACCGCCTGCTGACATGTAGGCTTCGCTTCCTGACTCTTCTTGATGCAAAATGCCTTGTGGATCATGAGGCAAGGGTGGCATTGACACAGGTTGTGTGACATCGTATCGCGACCTTCTCGCTTCCATATCTGTGGCTATTGGACCGGGTTGGAAAGGTGGTGGAACAAGAGGCGGTGGTATGGCTCCAGGGCGGATAGCGTGAGGGTCGTCAATGATGGACGAGAGTTCGGAAGAGTGTGCAATAGAAGGTCGTCGTTGATATCGGCGGCCTGAGTTTGGGAATCCGTCGCCTGTGAGTCGAGATGGCGTGGCGCCATGTCTGGCGAGGCGTTCATCTTCAATACGTTGTGCTTCAAGTCGATCAAGACGGTCCAGCTCCTTCCTATCTCGCCTGTCTTTCATCTTCTTTGCGAACCACCCCAATCCAAGGCCAGCTAGAACTCCATTGCGAGCCCCGTGGGTAGATTGTGGGCGTCTCGACGGAGAGAGCGTAGACTCGTAAGAATATGAACCAGAATCGAAGGAACTTTGCCTACGGACCGGCCTTGGTGTGGTAGGTCTAGGTGCTGCAGCACTGATAGCTGCTGCTGCCAGAACCGGGTCTCCTGGTCCAGGCAATACGCCCGAGTGTCCTGGTCTTCCTTCTTCCATTCTGTGCACAACAATGCTCTCGGATAGATCGCTATCGCTGTGTCGCCGAGCAGCATGTCGTCGAGATGGTGTATCATGAGCAACAGAAGAATAATCGTCGTCAGCTCTCTTGTCTCGCCTTCGATCGAAGAAGCTTTTGGCTAAGCCAGCCGCTCCGAAGACTGCTCCTGCTTTCAATAGCTTATCCATCATCCCGCCACTCTTCTTGGACCTCTCCGTGTACTTTTCCTCCTCGATATAACTCCCACTTCCTCTTCTGCTTGGAATGACTTCGGTTCTCCTGCTTCGACTATGGCTTCGACTCCTACTGCGGCTCCTATTGCGTCTGCCCAGTAATGTTGCGGCTCCAGCCCCCAGGGCCAATGGACCCAAAAGTCCTCCGAACCTGCTGGGCTTCTTGTCTGAAATAACCGTTCTGCTTTGACTACGGCTACGCCTGCCTCCCGTCCCATATCCGTCAAGTGGTGGAATTGCTCTATAGCACAAAACGAAGAATAAGACCAGCAAGAAGGACATCCAGACAGCATACAAGATGAACATCCACTTAGGACTTCCGTAGAGGGTCAATCCGAGGGGAACCTGAGCGAAGCCCAGTAACGCAATGGTTCTTCCGAGCCATTGGTGCAGAACCAACTTTACAGGCAGCTTGACTGGAATCCGTTTCTTCTCTCTCTTATGTATCCACCATCCACCAATTGCTTGTATCAAGATCAAAGTGTAAATGGCGACACCTATTCCGTGATGTGGGTTCGTAAGACTGCGATTGAGACCGACGGCATTGAATCCGATGATAAAAACGACTGTTGAAAGTCCAACAACTAGTATCTGAAGGTATATATGCATGCGTAGCGCCCAAAATGGGTTTCGAGAGTAGAATTGGGCCATGAGGATGGCGGCAGGAAGGAGGACAAGGAAAGCTATCACAGCTATGATCCCATGTGCTCTGATCAAGCTGTGGTATCCCGGCATCGTTTTAAACCGATTGCCCATTCCTAGCAAGTGTATCAGTATATTTTCCCCGCAAACAGAGGAGGAGGAAATGTACCATTATATCGCATCGTCTCGAAATTTAACCCCACCAAGTTCGGTAACAAAAAATCATTTCTTGAAGAGTCCCATGTGCCATCTCCAACATACATCGTATTCGAGGAATAGGAGCTGCTCCCAGGTGGAGAAAGCCCATCGGTAGCCATCACGACGGCTCAGGGCCGCCGAACGGCAGCTCGGAATCAACTCTGTTATCCTCTTGTCCAAAAGTTTCGTATAGATTTGTTCGTCCGTTCAATCGCCCTTATCGATAGATTCGAGGAATGCGGATAGATCCTCAATTGTCTTGTGTGTCTCTGGAATGCAGTGTTGATTCTTCAGCTGTCGTGAAGCACGCAAGTTGTCGAAATCCTCCGTCCCGTCAAGCTTATCGGCCAAGTAAACAGTGTTATCGCCAAATGCCGGTTGCTAGGCGATGCGCAGTTGACCTCTGCCCTTCGAATAAATACTTCGCACCGAAAGGAATCGTATCGCAAAATGATGAAGCCTTTGATGGAATCTTGCAGCAAGCAACCTTGCGGTCAGATCAGAACAGCTTCAAGGATGGGTCGCAGCAAGGATTTGGTTGTGCTCACCTGGTTCGCGGGGTGACGAGTTGACTCTTGATGCTGCAGCTTTTAGTGTGCAGTGTTGATCAGCCACTCATGATCCGTGGGCGGCCAGACAACCGTATGCGAGGTGGATTTCTTGCTTTTGCACGGACGCCACGATTGAACTCAAGAACTGGATTATTACCGGCGAGTGGTCTTGTTCTGATCTTGATGATTTTATTCTCTGGTCACATTTTCCCCCGAATGTCGGTGAGAGAACCTTGAATGGAATGATATCGCGGGCCGGTTGGGGTTCTATTTGCTGTCCTCTGTGCTGGCTGGACAGTGGGGCAGCGAATAGGTGAGTTGATGGGCACGAATGTTCAAATCTGTCTGTTACCATGCTATCTTGATTAGTCTGATTGTTCTGAGGCAACAGACCTGCAAAAGATCCACGCTAAGATATCTTGTTCCCCTTGGGCCGTCATGTTGTCCCGCATTCGCACTTCTTGTCTCTGCATAGCCTGAATCCATCCGCTTCGGCTGTGACATGAGCTGATTGGCCAGGCAAGTTGTGCATATTTTGTTTTCACGACAAGCGAATGTTCATGGGGTCGTTTATCCTGTATCGTAGGCTCTAGAAGGGTCATTTACAGAGGGGTGGGAAGGCAAGCCGGCGCCTCATGATGCCGTCCTCCTGGTCTTTCTCTTCTTTTATTCCCTACCACCAAAGCACAAAACGGAGAGCATGCTCAGGCTATGTATTCAGTTACTTTGATATGTAACTAGATAGTGTTCGTAATTTTCAACAATATTTACAAGAAAGATAGCCTGGATAAAGATATGTACAGAGTCCAGCAATGCCAAACGAATCGAAGAAGCAGAGGTAGCGCGAACTTTGACCAGCACAATGCGCAAGACAGTTACAAACACTGAGAGTACCATTGACTCTGGACTTTGCAAGTCCCGGATGAGCAACAAGTAGCACCAGCCCAGCCAGAACCTCCACATTGAGAGTACATGGCAACACACTATAGGCAATTCAGCACACGTGCGCACATAGAGAGGAGCGAGTAAACTTACGTTTCCACCGGATCCAGTTCCAGTTCCAGATGTAGGACTCGCGGCCTTACTTGTCGTGACAACTGGAGTACTTCCACCACCACCTGAAGCAGTACCTTCAGAGACAGTAATGGTAGACGAGCCACTGCTGAAGTAACCCTCTGTGGCAACAATCTGATAATTATGTGTTCCAAGCTTCATGCCAAGTGCAGCCCAGGCATCAAAGTGAGCCTTGGTGTTGACTGTACCGCTTGAGCGATGAGAAGTCCGAACGGACCAGTATTGCTGAAAGGTTGCGGTGCCGTCGATGGATGGCTGGTTGGTGCGTGTGGTCTGGTAGATGTCATATGTGGAGCCATCACTGGTGACAGATCCCTTTTTTGTTGCACCTGTAGATGGGTTGTAGGTTCCGAAGTTCTCGACGATGTAGTACTCGATCAGAGGGGAGCGAGTCCAGCCGTAAACGGAGAGATAGCTGTTGCCGTTTGGACTGTAGGTACCGGTGTATGAGATGGCTCTACAACAAGGTTGGCTCATGACTTCACTCGTTGGTTGATAGAGAATGGCTCACCTGGAGGTTCCTGGATTCCATCCTTTGCCTCCAACGAGGTTACCTCCGGTACCCCAAGTAATACTGTATTGACCTGCAGGGCCGTTGGTATAAGTAGCTTGAGCACCATTGTCTGTCCACCACGAATAGTAGAATCCATTGTTGGTGCCGGTAGAACTTTATGGAGGGTCAGTACTGACTTTTCCACACTCGAAGCGCAAAGATATTGAAGAGTCATATCACAGAAGATAGGCAATGACAACAAATGGTGCTGACCTTGGAGTTCCACCACGGGCCACGAGGTCACTCAGATCAGTGACATTGGCGGGGTAAGCAAGAACTGAAGAAGTGAAGGCGAAAGAAGTAGCAAGGAAGGTGATGAACGACAACATGATGGGCGAGATTGATGGGCAATTGTGATGCTACCCTCCCCAAGACGTCGAGCAACCCTTCTAATTATATATTTCACCATGAAGCAAACCTTAGATGAGCATGGATCGTGTGCAATCCGCACCTGGCTCAAATCCACCCCTTCCGATCTAATATCGATGCGCTAAAAAAAGCCCTTTAAGTGGAGACTTCGTGTTTTGCACATCATCATGGCCGGGAGAACGATCTGCTGCACTACCCCATCTTTTGCCGCCCCTTGCTCCGGATGAAGGGACATTATCAAGTGATGAGCGACTCGTCATCACTAATTCCAGTCCTGAGTTGAAGAAGAGCGCAAATTTTAGCCGATGTTATGCTTTGGAGAAGTATATCAACCACACGTAGGACGAAGATCTCGCTTGACCCGTCTTCGTTAAACAATTTACCCGGCACCTGGTAAGGGGTGTTTCGCAAGGCTACCTAAGCGAGGCTTTATTCGAAAGCCAAAGTCACCCCTTTCACTTCGTATCTTTCACACAGCCACAACGAAAGGCTGATAGCGGTGCGAGATACGGATCATGCATTAGATATAATTGTACTTAGTACTTGGGTACAAGCTCTTGTTTCAGCACAATTAGCATTTACCCGAATCTTGAAAGTCTAGAATGCTCGCAGATAAAATGCATAGGAAGTGTAATTGAGAAGTTTGAGCCGAGGCCCGCCAGTCTGGCACCCACTCCACAAGAAGAGTTCACGGTTACCAAGGTACAAGTCCTCCTTTCATTTCTCAGAGCCCCGGAACACACTCAACCTCACGCATCTGTGGCGCTCAAATAGGCACTCTCCAGCCCTAATCAGGATTCAGCCTGCCTATGCCGAACCCGATTCTTCCGTGTAACAAGAGGTGCTTACAACCTTAATACCACGTGGAACGGAGCCGTGGTCTGAGACGGGTCCTGGATAAAGAGCTCGCATGCAAGTTCAGATCATGAGATGCGGGGATCTACGACACTTTTTGAGAGTCTACTTGTGATGTTCGGCCTTGCTGCTGAGCTGTCCCCAGATTCGGATCATCTGATATACCTCCTCCGACCGGGAACGCTCTTTTGCCTAATATTCTTATGCCTGTATGGCGGGGAAACTATTAGTTTTAGCACTAGCCCTGTCATATTTTTAGTTCCGTTTCGAATGAGTGACTAGAAGGTCACTTTGTAGCTGAAGATTGAGAAAATCTTGGAGGTCAAGAGATCTCATAGTGTGTGTTATGTCTTAACTGAGAAGGAATAAGGACCAGTGGGAATATCTTCCTGCGGCTAAATTCTCTCGGAAAGATGGAGATGTTTGTCTCCACTGTTCGTCCCTGATCGAAAGCTTGAACCTTTTTGGTTCATGCGGAACTGAATCGTGCGAAATATGGGACGTCTACTAATGTAGCTCCGCTCGGCCCTGGTAACCTACTCCATGAGGTTGATCGTACCTGACTCTTGATATATGCTTCTCACCTCTGGTCTTGTCCTTCGTTCTGGCACCGCTTCTGTTTACTTCTGCTCTATTGTAATCAAAAATCCACTCGATCTTCAAAATGTATCTGACTGCTGCCGCAACACTTCTCCTCCTAGGTAAAGCTCTCGCTTCTCCTATTGAGGTCGAGGAACGTCAAACGAGCTGTCCCAATATTCACGTTTTTGGTGCCCGAGAGACAACTGCACCCGCTGGATATGGAACTGCTGGTGGTAGGTTCCCTTTAGGTCGAGCGTTTGTTGGATGCTGATTTCCTTCCAGTGGTCGTGAACTTGATCCTCAATGCCCACCCAGGAGCTACCTCCGAAGCCATCGTCTACCCAGCCTGCGGCGGACAAGCCTCGTGTGGAGGAGCCAGTTACGGGAACTCCGTCTTGGCTGGTGTGAAAGCCGTCGCAAGTGCCGTCAACTCGTTCAACACCAGGTGTCCAAATACTCTCTTGGTCATTGTGGGATACTCTCAGGTATACATGCCCATCCACTTCAAGCGAGCATTCAGCTGAAAATCCTCAGGGTGGTCAAATCTTCGATAACGGCTTCTGTGGAGGTGGTGACACCAATGTCGGCTTGACAGATACTTCTGTCCCCATTCAACCTTTCGCGGTAAACATGATAAAAGCAGCCATCTTCATGGGAGACCCAAGATATATCCCAGGCCTACCATACAACGTCGGTACCTGCAAAGCCTCAGGCGTAAGCTCCCACCTCTTCTACCACACCCTGTCATCGAGAAATGCTAACTCTCATTCAGTTTGCACCCCGCCCAGCTGGCTTCCAGTGTCCCTCAGCAGCCAAGATACAATCTTACTGTGACGCAGCGGATCCATACTGCTGTAACGGCAGCAGCCAAGCCACTCATCAGGGCTATGGCACTGAGTACGGACAAGCAGCTTTGACTTTCGTCAATGGGAAGCTTGCTTCGGCTGGAACTGGAGGTGGAAACACACCTACAACCACTGCGGCAACCACGCCGACTGGTACAACAGCTCCAGGTACGGGATCTGGCCCTGTTGCTCAGAAGTACGCCCAGTGTGGTGGTTCTGGATGGACTGGTGCGACGACTTGCGTAAGTGGCTCTACTTGTAAGGTTCAATCTCAATGGTACTCTCAGTGCTTGTAAGGGATGGAGTGAGGGCATACAAGTAGGCCGTGTGCTTTGAGGTTTGTAAATACTCTTGTGGTTCTCTGTATATAGTTGAGCTGGGAAGTAGAAGGTATATATCGAATGTGATCTAGAATACCCGTACAGAGAAACTTGCCGATTCGATGGCTGCCTGATGTCATGTAATGCTGTGAATTTTCCTGACTTGCAGAGAGGAGTGTTTCCCTCTCATTACTTTGTGATCCCCTCTAAAGCAACTAATGCAGCTGCAACGAGATGCGTAGATCTGAATGGAGGATAACCCTGTGTTGAGCCGTTCGTCCAGTTTCCTGCACAATTCCAGTCGGTATCGCATGTAGCTAGCGCTGCTTTTGCAGACCTCTGAAGTACGGTGGAGATACTGGATTTCATTGCCTTGTCCGGCGTGGTTGAGTGTAAGTACGCCAACTGACGGAGAAATATAGCCTATGAAGTGTTAGTGGGATCAAGCTGATGCATGTTACAGTATGATGGATCGGGTTTAAAGTACTTTGAAGCCTTGTTGATCTTGGTTGCAAGTACCTCTCGCTTCACAGAGCTCTTTCGCAACCCCAGTGGGCGCGAATTTCGCTATTCCTGTCTGGGCGATCTTTGCTGCATATGACAGGTAAGATGAGTTGCCAGTTGCTTGGTAAAGGTAAGAAAGACCTCCTACAAGATGCTGATTTCACAGTAAGCATGGTTCATGGCGTACGTGTAGAAACTTCGACCTACACCGTACGAATATGACCATTGCGCCTTGAAGACCGTGCAGCCAGCAGTGTCAACTCCGTCGTACACGGTTCCGGTCGCCAGATCCATCATACCTGAGTCTACAATCCAAGTGAGCAGCTTCTCTGTGATGTGTAGGAGCGTTGCATTTTTGGTCTGAAGGTAAGTTCTCATGGCGAGGGAAATGAACTCAAGCTGTGTGATACCGGACTTGTACGTAGCAGACTGAGCTGGATCGGTCGACTGATAAGGGTGCTGTGAGCTTCTGAGGCACATTCAATTCCGAGACATCATCACATACCCAGTAAATACCTCCGCCGCACTCTGGTGTCCAGTAGTCATAAACTTCATCGATTGTTCGCTGGGCAAGCGTTATCCATGTGCCATTTCCCCAAAGGCCTGGCATGTAAGAGTCTGGTCCGTAGAGCTCAGCTCCGGCCACGACTGATCTCTTACTTTTAGTCTCATAGCTTTTCTTGGAAAGAAGCTATCGTACCTGCCTGGGCGTACCTGTCACGTATTGGCGTTAGCCAAACTAGACAAACGAATAGAACGATTGAGCATTACCATTCAACATCATCATTCCATCGCCCAACTACAATAGAGACGTACTCATGATCGGTACCAAAGAAATCGTGAGCCTCGTCGTAAGAGTTCAGGACAAGAGCCTCTCCAATGAGCTGCTTATATGTCCAAGATCCAGTATATTTTGCGTAATCCATGTACGTCGAGATAGATGTTAGTCTTTAAGGTTCGGCACGGTCAGAGCTGACTTGCCTCGAAAATGCATCCACTCTCCCACCATGGTGAGGTGCTTTGGTCAAAGAGTCCTTCGGTTACATTAGGAGATGAGTGATAGTACCCAGTCAGCTTTGAGAAAACCGCAGCAAGTGCATGGGAGTGACTCGGTGGGTGTGCGCTGAATGAAGCCAGCTGCATTGCCCATCCAACTGCAACAAAGACTGAAAATAGATGCATCTTGGCTTGACGAAGAATGTCATCGAGAATGTTTGAGACTTGAGAGAAATGGAACGCAACGAAAAGTGACAGGAGCAAGCAAGTTGACGACACAGCTCGCCTCGAACGACTCAATATGCAGGTACTGTACGAGCGTCACGGTGATTCGAACATCAGTGGTTACCACCTTCCTCATCGAAATAGTTCAAACTCTGGCCAGCATGGCTGTCAATGAATTCACTCATTACCGCAACGATGCGGCCTCCTACTTATCGCCTTACCGGATATTCAATTCCTGCTCGAACCCGGACGAAATGAGGGGTTCGCCAAAAGTAGGACAGGGGAACGGGGATATCTGGAGAACTTAACAACGGAACTGCAGGAACGCTGTTATCGCAAAATTTACAGGGTTTTATCCTTAGATCTAAACATGTACAACCTATTATCCGCGAAGTCAAAAGCACGCCCAGAATCGGTCTGCCAACTCACCTGAATTCTAGGACCTTCGCGATCTTTCTCAGACACTGGATGTGGAAGACTAATGTCAACATCGCTCTCTGCTATATACAAATTATGAGACCTGAGCTGGAGATACAAGCGTGCGAAAATCCGCGACTCTCTGTAAGATATAAAAGCCTAGAAAATGATCATGCGTCAAATTTTGTAACCGAGACTATAGAATGGATGATAAAAGAAGTCAATGATCGTGAACAAAGTGATGAATCGAACAGACGAAGAGCGAATGAAAACATAAACAATTGGAGACTGATGGGATCTTGCTGAGACAAGTGTAAATTATTCCGAATGCTCGAGACAATTCTCCGACCAGATTTTTTCGATCATATAAACTATTCTCGGAGTAGGCCGTCTAGCACATGTACAAGTAAATTGATACTGGTTGCCTCAAGAGTAAACTCCGTAATGGATCCGTGAATATGGTCGTGGGCTGTCTGACATTCAGGGCGCATCTCAGCTCAGCCACAGCGTCGACGTTCTGTGAGTGCCTGGGATGACAGAACAGACTGTGGAATGGCTTCAAGTTGCATTTCAGATCGTTGAACGGAGTGCGAAATTGAAAAGAGCTTTTTGATGATATTCGAGAGGCAGCCCACAACGAGGATGAGGTTGAAGGACAGAATCACTAGTTTAGGTCACCCGTAGGCAGGTTTTAGGCCTACGGGTGTGAGCTAGCCTGCTGACAAACCACCAAATACACTATTTCCCCTCAGCCCATTCATTTCTTGTCCATAAGAGTCTCTCAACACCAAAAGAACAGAATTATAACTTCAGCTCCGCAAAAGTCGATGCAACGCTAACATGCACACAACTTTTAATTCATTCGTTGCTTCACTGCGCATACTTCTCTGTCTGGTCAATATTTGCATCTTGAGGGTAAACAGATTGGAGGATGCACAACTCTTGCTTTCTTACCTGTGGCTCTGAGCATTGATGAAAAGAATATCATTGACCGAGGACGGTCAGATTTTTCCAGAGAATTATCTGCTGATATCTTCTATTCTTCTTGCTACTTAGCCATGGTTTCTTCTGAAGATCTGAGTATTCTATTGGTCTAGATTGACTTGTACTGGGAGGCCTACTGCGCCTCCAGTCAGCCTTACTTCGTAGGTGCGAGTGCCGAGAATAAGCAAGACGCTGATTCTGGAACTCGTGAACGGGCATCGCGAGCTCAGCCCTATAGTATTTCAAATGAGTGTCTGATGTTTGCAGCCCGTGGGGAGTGGTGGTGGTCAGCTTCCCACAAACTGCCACCGGCTTACCACCCAGATAAGCAGGCATCAGTACAGTACAACCTCGCATTGCAGCCCTCTGAGCCCCCATCGCAGACTTCAAGAGTCATTGTAAACATCACAGCCCTTTTCGTTTGTTCACACCGAAGCTGTTTTTTTAGTCCCAGGGCTGCCATTAGGCTGCTGAACTGTTGACGAGGTTACACAACTGCGGTTGCAAGTGCGGAGTCCGCTTTTGTGTTGACCAAGGCTACCCAAGTTTTCGACCAAACCACCTCAAATTTGGGAGAACTTGTCTTGTCTCACAAACTGTGTCGACATTGGCCCACTTTGTGGTCTGACAAGAGATTTGCCCAGTTCGGGCTTACCGTCGCCATTGTTACTGCCCATAGGCTGCTCACTTGATCGTCCTTCCATGGTTATATAGATAGCTCTTGGTCCCCAAGTCCCAATTATCTCTCACTCAAGACTGTAAGCCTATATTGAATTATATTTGAAGACTTTCGTCTCACAAACAAAGTTTTGTCTACTCAAGTACTTCCTCAAAACTACTTTTCGCTTCCACTGTTTACTTAACCTATACAACCATCAGCCATCATGTCAGATAAGCTCGACGTTGAAGAAGCCGTTTACGCCAGTTCCTCTAGAGATAGCGTCTCTAAGCGCTTCTCAACGATAGGAGAACGGCCTCCCAGTGTCTCTCGATTGTCTGATACAGATCACTCAATCATATGCCGATCCATCGGAGCTTTGTCCAACGACGAGAACCACAAAATCTGCCAACCTTCCTCATACATATATCCTCCTAGAGGTCTCCCCAATGGTCTCTACAAAGACGTCATCCGCTCTAGGACACTTGCTCAGTATGAGTACTGTAAGTACTTCCTGCCATCTATTCCTTTGCTGGTACTTATCGATACTTACATCCTAGCCGAGGATTTATTAACACTCTTCCAGATATCACATCACTTCTCTTCACTGCAGCCCTGATCCTGCAACTCCTCCTCGGTGCAGCCCTTACAGCTCTCGGCTCTACCGATGCCGGTACAAACGTCCGCATCACACTCCTCGCCGCTGCCAACACCGTACTCGCCGGCTTACTAGCACTGATGCACAACTCAGGCTTGCCAGAACGATACAAGAACGACTGGACGGAATTCGATGAAGTGGAAATGTTCTTGAGGGAGCTGGTTGAGACGGGAATTGTGCAGACTGGATGGAGTAGGGATCAGACGATAGAACAGTGTTATGCGCTGTATAAGAGGGCGAAGGGAACGGTCACGAGGAACAAACCCACAGCTTATACGGCTAGTTCGGCAGCAGGGAGTTCGGTTGTTAAGAGTGAGAAGGCGATTCATAGGTCTTAAAAGGATCTGAGGCTGGACTTCCCGAGTTTGAGGTCCATGTATCTCGGCGTTGGGAGAAGATCAATGAGCATTTTCCATTGTTCGTATTCAATTTCCAACTTTCGAGTAAACATGCATCCCACTTCCACCTCCGATCAACAATTCCACCCTCCATCTCCAGCATATGCTGCACCTGTGACATACGTGCTGTCCGGCCCCAGTAAAAAGCAGATAATCCCAGCCATCTCTTCCGCAGTTCCAACTCTCTTGATTGCATTAGGCATACCCACACCCTCCTCTGGATTCATCTCCTGTGCTTTCTGCAACAGAGGGGTCATGATAGAGCCAGGAGTTATAGCATTGACTCTGATTTCACGATCACCGACTTCTTTCGCCGTGGCGCGTGTGAGTCCTATTACGCCGTGTTTGCTTGCCACGTAGGCAGCGCTGCCGGGGAAGCCTGGTGTATGTCAGTATTTTTTTACTTTGAGCATCCTACATATTTTCAAATATGAAGAGAGGAGTCCTTACCCATCACACCTTGAATGCTCGATACATTGACGATGCTGCCTCCATTCTCTATAGCTCTCAATTCAGCCCTCAGGGAATACATGAGTCCCGTAAGGTTAATGCCAATGATCCTCTCCCACTGCACAACAATCAGCTTGGGCACTTTGCAGATTTCAAGATTTCAAACTCGCTTCCCAAACCATGCTCTCACACAGACTCTCAGATCTTCAAGAACACAGAACAGGCAAAGCTCAAAACTGTCTGGGTGAACAGTTCAGACATACCTCCTCATCTTCCAACTCCACCAACTTCGTAATCCCATGCTTCTTCCCAATCACGCCCGCACAATTCGCTGCACCATCCAACCTGCCATGCTCCTTCACAATCCCTGCAATCCAAGCATCGACTTCCTCAACTTTAGAGACGTCCAACTTGCTGAGATGGAAGGAACCTTTTGCTTGTCCTCCTGACGAAGAGTCTGAGAGGACGGCTGAGAGAGTCGTCTTAGCGGTCTCGAGAGTTGATGGGATGATGTCGCCAATGCAGACTGTAGCTCCACGAGTGAGGAGGAGAGAGGCTGTGGCGAGACCAATGCCGCTGGCGCCGCCGGTGATGGCGATTACTTTGGAGGTCATGGACATCTTGGGAGATCTTGATGGTGGGGTCTCGAGTGTGAGTAAGTGATAAGGGAAGAGGGATATTTTGCGACGCTAAGAAAGGAATTTATATTTTCGATCTGTAGAAGTTCCGTAGTTTTCCCGTACTGTATCGAGATGAACTTTCATCAGATGAGATGGGTATATAGGTAGTCTAAGTCTCAAAACAGAAGCCGATCTTTCAGATGTCTCGCTCGTAAATACAAGGTCTGGTGGCACCAACGATACCCCGCGTTTAGTGCTCTTGGGCAGGTGTGCCTCGCCTGGAACTCGTGGAGAAACTACACCGAAATTGTGCTGCAGTGCCTCGAGAGTGCACAAGTTCGGCATAATCCAGGGCATGGCATGCATTAAATCCTTGAGCCGACCTTCCCCACGTTTCAGTATTGCGGTTCTCATGACCGCATTGGATGTGTGGAGGGGAAGCTCCATGAGTTGCTTTCCATTCTTCAAGTCTGGTGTCTTTATTTCTGAATTGCTTTGGTCATTTCCCGGTGGAGCTCTTCTGTGTTCAGTAGTAGATTTGAACGTTTAGCTCCAATGTTCTGAAGTAATTCAAACAAGCACAGAACGTCTAAGCAGTCCTTCTTGAGGGCGAATCCGCCGCACCCGGTAACGACACAGCTTCGAGAGCTTCAAGCTATTCATACAGTAACTACCAACACGAGAGGCTTTCATAATGCGCTGGACGACTTATCTTTTGGCTGCGGCAGCTGCTGTGGGTATAGAAGCCTCAACATTAACGCCACCAGTCCTCCCGTTGATTGTACGGAATCCATATTTGAGTACATGGCTAGGCCATGCAAGGGAAGATCCGTGGGAACATTGGCCCATATTCTGGACGGGTCAAGAGGTCGGATTGTCTGTTCTGGCTGCGGTTGGGAAGTCTGATACAGTTTATCCGCTGTTGGGGAGACCACAGGACTCGTTACCAAAATCTGGGGAAAGGTTGGCGGTCTTTTTTCTTGTTCCTTTTATGATTGAAGAGCTTCCTGGAGCGAAAATTACAGAGTGGATTCTCGACATAGAGCTGTACTGATTGTTACATTCTAGCTTCACTGTCTCGTACCCAAAGTACTTGGGAGCGACGTTCGATGCCTCGACCACAAACCTTACCTACCATATTCCTGCCCCGAATTCATCCCATGATCCTGCTGAGATCGTCCTGTCCTTTCTCTCCCCGATTACGCCAACTTCTACACTAAGACAATCAATCCCAGCTTCTTACTTGACTGTGCACGTTAGCGGTAACTTCGAGATTGACATCTATATTGACCTGAATGGACTGTGGGTCAGTGCGAATCGAGGAAATGAAATTGAGTGGGAATTGAGCCAGAGTCAAGCATCTTCTGGAGCAGGAAAAGAAGCTCTCAAGACCTGGAAGATCAAGAGAAGAATCGAGCAGCTTTTGACTGAAGATGCGGACCGAGGAGAATGGGGGACATTACACTTTACTGGACCTGCGGATGTGAGGCACGAAGCTGGAACATCTGCTCTACTACGACAGAGATTTTCTCGGACTGGTACATTGCAGAATATCGTAGATGACAGGTTCCGCTCGATTATGGATGACGAGCCTGTCTTTGCGTTTGCTAAGTCATTCAAGCTTAATGGTACCTCTGCTGCAGGTGGCAAAGCCCATGACAGTGTCCTCTTCACGCTGGCCCACGTCCAGGATCCGGTCATCCAATTTGCATCCGCTCGCGGAACCACGTTGATGCGTCCATTATGGGCGAGCTACTATTTGGGGGCAGATGAAGTCTTACAGTATCACTACGATGATTTTAGCAAGGCATTCGCACTTGCCAGTAATTACTCTGGACAGCTTGAAATCGACGCGCTGAAATCGGGTTCCGAGGACTACAAGGACATTCTTGCGGTGAGCGCTAGGCAAGTCTTAGGTGCTTGCAGCTTTGCTGGGACGCCTGATGATCCTATCATCTTCTTCAAGGAGATCTCTTCAGATGGGAATATGAACACAGTAGACGTTATTTATCCTGCTTTCCCGTTCTTCTTGTATACCAATCCGAAATGGCTTGCGTATCTTATGGAACCGTTGATCGAGCATCAGATGAGCGGACAATACCCGTAAGTTATTCTCAGTTCTTCTTTGCCTGTGAAATAGTTCGCTAACGAAATGAAAGGAATGACTACAGTATGCATGATCTGGGAGCACATTTTCCTAATGCAACAGGCCACCCGGAAGGGAGAGACGAGTATATGCCTGTCGAAGAGTGTGGAAATATGCTCATCATGGGTCTTGCTCTGGTAAACTCACTAAAGTATGACACCGAACCTGCCAGTATTTGGTCTGCGGTCGGAGATGACAACCCTATGGAATCTACCCGTGGATCATTCCCACTTCATATCGACGCTGAGGGCATGGATGACACGTTTGGAGGGCCAATTTCAGCTAAAGGGGAGAAGCAAGCCCGACAGTGGATTCAAAAGTCCTACAAACTGTGGAAGCAATGGACTGGCTACCTTGTCCGGGAAGCTTTGATTCCAGCAAACCAATTATCAACAGATGATTTTGCCGGCTGGCTGGCAAATCAGACAAATCTTGCGTTGAAAGGCATCATCGGGATCAGAGCTATGTCTGAAATCGCAGAACTGGTCGGAGAGACCAAGGATGCCAAGTTTTATCGCAACATATCCGAGGTTTATATCAAGAGATGGGAAGATGAATTTGCCATCTCAAGAGACGGTACTCACGCGAAATTGGCGTACACTTGGTACGGCAGCTGGACGACGCTTTACAACTTGTTTGCGGATTCGCTTTTATGCTTCCACTTACCATCGAGCTCGAAAGTGGCGATAGCCGATGGGCAGAAGCCGTTGATTACACCAACAATGTCAAGGACGGCATTTGTAACGGAGAAGATATACAAAATCCAGAGCGACTGGTATCATAACGTTCGTCAGAGATATGGGCTGCCACTGGACAGCAGACGTCTTGCAGCGAAAAGTGACTGGGAGTTCTTCGCGGTTGCTGTAGCCAGCAAGCAAGTTCGGGAAGAAGTTGTTCAATCCATCGCCTTGTGGGTGAATGAGACCTCGACGGGTAAGTTTCCTTGGATGCGTTTGTGGTACTTACTGACTGGGGCAGATTCACCGTTGACAGATCTGTACGAGACCGAAGGGACTGGCGGATTCGCTATTCACTCTTTCAAAGCAAGACCTGTTGTCGGCGGTCACTTTGCCTTTTTAGCGTTGGAGAGAGCGTGTGGTGGGAAAGCTTCTGCTGGCTTAAGCTTCTTGGATGATGTGCCAGCACGGGAATTTGATATTCCCACGGGAGATGGGAGACTCGATGGGGAACTGTAAAGAAGGCTGTATCATTCATTGGAGGCACCTTTCGTGTATGTGCATGAGCTTAGCATATTCGAAGCATCCATTTTTGCCCCAAAAAACCCCTGGCCTCCAATTAGCTCTCCACTTCTGGAGACGCAGACGTACATTCATATAACCACGGTATCACGTGATCCAAAGAGCTAAACGTGTTTTCTTGAATCGGTTGAGAAAGATCAAAACATCCTGCTGGAGAGCGCGAAGTAGCTGATAGACAAACTTTGGCTGCTTGTATTCATTGGATTTGGCAGTTAAGTGACCACATCGCTGCTCGGGCGCCCTTGAGGGAGATTACGCTAGTCTATTCAAGGCTTAGCTCCTTCTCACTAGCGCGACTTCCCTTTCGAATCAACATATTTTGTTCCAGCTTGATCTCTTCAACCCGAAACTCCAAACCTTTCATCACCACATTTCATCTTCGATCTTTATCGAGATCATCTCTGCATACAAATCCAATCCACTCCAAGAATCGAGGCCTGCTCATCATGGCTTCCATGGATTACGAAAACGAAAACGGTGCCCGTTACGAAGGTATGATCCCATCTCGTCGCCTTCTACTCCTCGTCGCAGATCTGCGAAATCGAAAGGATTCTTGCTGACTTGAAGTTCGACGCGTAGATGAGGCTCCTAGATACGAGAGAGATCGTTCAGCAAGCCCGCGCCCAAACCGTAGGGAGTCCCCTCGCGGAGCTCCTCGTCGCTCTGCATCCCCCAACGGTAACGGCCATGCCGACAGCCGGTTAGTACCAAACCTGCCTCTATACACTTCATCGACTGACATGTGCCAGCGGTCCTCCCGCCAAAAACGAGCGAGGTCCTCCCCAAGATGATGGCGCCATCAACCCTGGTTCCAACCTCTTCGTCACTGGTATCCATCCTCGCCTCTCTGAGACTGAGGTAACTCGTCTCTTCGAGAAGTATGGTGATGTCGAGAAGTGCCAGATCATGTTGGATCCTCATACTAAGGAGTCGCGTGGCTTCGGCTTCGTCAAGATGGTCACTGCCGATCAGGCTGATGCCGCCAAGGAGGGTCTTCAGGGTGAGGTTATTGAAGGCCGCACTTTGAGTATTGAGAAGGCCCGTCGCTCCCGCCCTCGTACCCCAACCCCTGGCAAGTACTTTGGTCCACCAAAGCGAGGCAAGTATCTTCTGCTCCCTCTACTTTACACAATTAACTAAAACAACAGAAGACGATGGCCGAGGACCGCCCCCAGGAAGATATGGCGAGCGCTACGACGATCGCCGGCGAGGAGAGCGTGATCGCGGATATGGAAGAGATCGTGGTTATGGCGGACGCGATTACGATCGTGGATATGGTAGAGACCGTGACGACTATGCGCCTCGTGGAGTTGACCGTTACTCCCGCGATGATCGATACACCCGAGACGATCGCCGTGGAGGAGGTGGAGGATATCCTAGAGAAGCTCGTGACTATCAGAGAGACGACCGTGGCTCAGCTAGAGAAGCTCCTCAACCGGCTGCTTATGGTGACCCAGCACCTCGCTCCGAGGGACGCGAACCAGGCTTCTCAAGTGACGAGAAATTCTCCCGTCGCGAATATTGATTGCTGACCAACGCAGGGGAGCGTCCTGCTCGTTAAATTCGTACGATCTCGGCGAGCACGACAAGAGCTTTGGATCTGCGACTTTTATTGATGCAGGGGCACCGCCACTTGTGCATTCTTTCTCATTTGTCTTCACATCATGGTCCAAAGCTTCGAGTGGCGGAAAATGCAAAAAGCGGGTGTCTCCTACAATCTCGGCGGATACGAGCGAATTTCGAGTCTATGGATGCCTTTCAACGGATTGCTAGGGTTTTTTTTTTTACTTTGTAATCGGTTCTATTCGGCACGAAAATTCGGTCAGTCAGTCGGGCACAGGATCTGTCTCAGCTAGGGGATTTCGGTGTCATTCCTGGAAAAGACATCTGGTTCTTTTACGTCTCGGTCAGCCCTGGGCTTCAGTCAGCACATCATGTCCCCTTGTACCAATATTGCAGCTTGCGCTGAGCTCTTATCACATTTCGGCTTTCGCTATGCCTTTCGAAGCTGTTCGACTTCGTCGTCTTTAGTCGCCAGAGCAAAATTCGAAAAGCACAGACAAAATCTCAACCGCAAATTCCGTGATCAATCAACATCTTATATCGCTTCCGAACAAACACTAATCAGCAGCCAAATTTTCCAACGTGCTCGCTCGCTCACTCAATACAAGAGATACAAAGCCTGTCTCTTTCGATTCATAATTGCCAATGCCAGCCTCACTCATTCACTTCCCGCCTTCTCTTCCGCCATAACCATAAATAGGCAACTCATCGTAAAATACTTCTTCAATCACGTTTCGGCCAAGCACATCACCCAGCAGAACCACTGAAGAATCGCAGCCAGAGCCAAAGCGTGTCCGTGCTTTGTGCTCTCTGGCGTGCAGTTTAGCGTAATGCAAGGTAAAGCCCCAAGTATGCCTGATATGGTGGCTGATAGGATCCCCTTCTTTACAGGCATGAATTGAAATCTGGTTTTGTGTCTATGGTAAGGGACTGTGCCGCTCCACATGTTCTCGGAAGCCGACACTTGACAAGGGATGAAGCAAATCACCCGCATTTGTGCTATACATATTTTGTGCTGAAAGCAATTAATATCTAGCCTACCTCGTGCCACTTGGGCATGTGCCTGTATGCGCCTGTATGCAGATGTATGGAATGCGGATCGCAGGTATGATGCGCAGCGGGAATGCAGGCTGCCAATTTATTGATCGAGGCGGATGTGGCGTCTGCACATCTTGCAAGGTCTGTGTGGTGAGACAGGGCCATAGTGCTGGATGATTCGATGCGATGGCTGGTACGGACTGCTATCTCCTCGCCTGTACGAAAGAAACAGAGCTCTGCTTAGAGAAAGGTAGGTCGTTGATGTATCGAGGCTTTGGACTGTTAAATAGATAGCATTTCAAATTTAGTCTTCAAAGGCGTACTCATGATCATCATATTTGCAGTCACTTCTTCCGAGTGCCCATCATGTATCAGGCTTACACTTCACCGACTTGCAAATTGTTTTGCAGGCTTGGACAGTACGTTCATCTCATACGTCTTGAAATATTGCTGTCAACTCTCCCACAATCCCTGCTATCTGTAACTCATATTCTGGCGAGGTCTTGTGATACACTATTTATTCGCTCTAATTCATCAGTGAGCTTTTCTACTCTACAACACATCCCGTTGATAGCACAGATGGGATCAGGAACATGAATGGAAATTAAGCAAAGCAAATCAACACGACTGGATGTGTGCATGGGTATCTCAAAATAAAACTCTTCCCTTGTCCTCCTTGCCATGACTCAGTATGGTATGCTTGTCCATTGCAGATGAGAAATCAGAAACGCCGCGATGACAAGACAAAAGACATTTTTTCTCGGAACAGGTAACATTTAGACGCTTGCTGTGCACATGAATGAAAAGTCTCATAGATAGACTCTCATGATCAAAAACAGACAGGAAGATGTATACCGGGGACGAGATCTGACCGTTCAAATCCAGTTTCCTGACAACGGCCTATCAACTCTAGCATTATCACTGCCAAAGGCATGCTCGGAAATATGTCCGTCAACAGCGGAATTCTTGGCTCTGCTATACCAATGGGCGGGTGTTGGTGCGCGCTTGTACTTGTTTGTTTTCTTGCCGCTCGCACTTCTTCCATTCTTAGAATTACCGTGCTGGTGGTGCTCATGCTGGTTTTCTTGCTCATTGCCATAGGCGTTCTGTTTCTCCTTCAGAACACTCATACTGGAGCCCATACTCGTATCTCTTGAAGCACGTTTTTCAAGACCAGGACTCCAAAGTTTCTGTACGCTGCCGAAGCGAGGGATGGACTTAACGGGTGACGGGGTACGACACATCCATTCTGATTCTGAGATTGTCATGGAGAGTGTGTTTTGGCTGGTGTCGAGTGTTGTACGGTCGTTATAGATGTCGTTTTCATTTTCGTCAGTGAAGTTTTGGGTTTGGTCCTCGATATCTTGAATCGGTGTACGACATGATGGCGGACAAGGCGAGTAGGAAGGCGAGTGCGAGTAGTAGTCTGAGAGGCGTTTGGCTGAGCGACGAGTTTTGCGGACTGTTATATTGGCCATCGAGAAAAGACTGTTGAGAGGAGGAGATGCGATGCCCTGGCGTTTGGATTTGGCTGGGTTGGGTTCTGGGAGGTTGGTGTCGTCAAGACTTGGCGAGGAGGGTAAGGCAGACGGAGAAGGAGAGGGCATCATGGGTGAAGTTGTGACTTCGACCTTGGCGAATTTAGCTACTCCTAGGACTGGCTGTGGAGATTGTTAGCTTGATACCTCTAGCTTTATGTTGAATTGTGCTCCGAATAGATGTTAAGCTGACATACCTCTGGAGATGCAGTGTCCCGCTCAACGTATGGAAGAAGGGAAGCAGCTATTGACGGAGAATGAGATATTCCAGAAGAGCTTCTTGAACGGCTGTCAGGATCATGTCTTTGACGTTTCAAAGAGCTATCTCTTGTTGGTATTTCTGGCAATGGTCGATCTAGATAGCCGTTCCAGTTGTTCTGAGGCGATGCCGGCTTGTCAATAACAGCAGCAGAAAACCTGGATGTGGGGACTTCTGGAAGACGTCGACTAGAAAATAAAGGAGTAATTTCAGGTGGTACGTTGAAGCTTGATCTGCTGCCTTGTTTGCTTGGAGGCCGCTCAGGGCTGTCGTCAAAGACGGATGTCAACCATGGATCGTTGGAGATAATAGATGACATCGAGCGCTTCAGCTGTTCGATTATTTGCTTCTCTTCCTCATCCGTGTCTTCTTCTAGTTTGGTATGTAGGTCCTGCGAGGCACCATTCAGAGAGAGAACGCTTGGAGATGCTGGCAAGAGAGTCCTTGGGTGGTTGTCTGGAATGAGCTGGAGGTTAATCAAATTGTCCCAGCTGCGGTAGTGGAACTTAAACGTTACGAAGGGACTGTCTTTGGGGTCTTTGAGGTGCCAATCATAAAACTTTGCTTCTTGGGGCTTTTCGAGAAGTCCGCCGCTGGGCATGCTGGAATAAAAATTAGTCCAATCCTCCAGATTTTCTTCGAAATATCGTTGGCGCTCCCAGGCTGGGCCTGCTCAAACGGCACAACCGCATCGTAACGTTGGAAGGTGCGCAGCCAAAGAAATATATCCGGTGGTAGGCTTACATGATTCCATAACCTTCTTGATTCTTGAAGTCCGCCAGCGCGGGCAATTTTCTCTTTCGTCCTCTGGCACGGAATACCATGACCTCGATCAATCCTCCATCCTTAGCGGCAGATGGTTCTTTTTCCTCGTATCCAAATATGAAAGGACGGGCCTCAGTTCCCATGTTGCGAAATAAGGTTCCCTCATACCTGTAATTCCACCTGTCACTAGGCTCGAACAGCCCTCTCATGACCTGGCCGCTTGGCTTCGTCTTCGCATCCGTTCCCCAGGATGTGATATGTCTGCCATTCATGAAGAGCTTGAAGTAGAACCATTCTGAGTGCATCGCAGCTTCAGCCACATTATATCGCATCCAGAAACGGGTCGCTGTAAACAAGTCAGCGTTGAGGGCAAGGTCGCGCGGCGTGGACACAACGTACCTGGCATGGACGGGATATAGACGGAGACTACTGACTGTCTCCCAAGTAGACGATCGGCCTTGCTGTCCGAGGATGCAGAAGGCGGCGTCCAGTCTGCATAGGCCGCGGTACCTTTGCGCACATCGGGGCTGCGATACGTGAATTGGGAGCTTTCTGGATGCGGGAACTCTGGGTGGAGCTTCAATTCTAGTTGAGAGACCACTGAGACCTTGATACCTCTGTGGGTAGGCATTTGGAGCTACCTAGATCGGTGGGTGTTTGTGTGGTGTTGCGAGATTGTGTGTTGATCTCGAGGTCTAGTTTCAAGAGCTTCGAGTGTCAATACGCGTTGTAAATAGACAAAGTCTTTCGCTTAACATCTACGTACCCAGAACAGCAAGAGACAAGACTGAACATACAATTGGTTTGAACATTAACGCATGGTACATCTTTCTTGGAGGCATATGTTGGAGGTATGCAAATTTGTCTCTTTGAAATGGTGGACTCCCGGCGTTGCAACCTTAGAATACCAAAGTTCAAGAAGTATAGAATTAAGAGCAAAGTACCAGATGCTGCCTTGAGAATCCTTTTTGCACAAAATTACTAACCGGATGTGTAGATTGCTACGCTGCTGTCTCATCAGGGCCAGCACGACAACCTGGTTCGTACTTTCGCAATGTGATACAATGTTATATGGACCTAGAGGATTGACTTTAGCCCAGTCATAAACATAAATCTGAACAAGATTCCGAAGAACATTTGGCTAGCAGTTAGGATGCCTTGATGAGTTCAAATAAAGAAACAACAAGCGCCCAGCTAGAACCTGGCAGTTGGCCTAAAGACCCAGCTCGATATCCATTGGCAAATCGCATCTACAGCTGTTGTGTTGCCGGTGGTTTGGGGAGATTCCTATTACCTCCTTGTGCAGTAGGATAGCCTTTAATCCCTCGAGGAAGCTCCAGAGAGCTACGACCCCCTCAACCGGTTGCGAGAAACCCCGACTGACCTACTCGCAAAGTAATAGCACCAGTCACAACTCATAGAGCACTCCGCCTTCTTCCCATGATGTCACATTTGCCCTTATGTACAAGCCAGCCCCAAACCATTTCCCATCGCCAAAATCATTTGCCCAGGACAGCTTTGGTGTCTTCGTCCTTGTCTATCAATCCTAGATTTCTAATCGCTCCAGCCTTTGGCGCATCGTCTCGAGGGTTGGCAGCAGCAGCTTTCCGGTATGCCTGTTGTAATGCTCGTACTCTCGTAGCCTGGGTATTTGGTCAATGCCATCCTTCTTTCGATCTGATGTTCACAATTGTGGGTTTCACGCACCTCCTTCTTGTGGTGTAAGCACTCATAGTAATCCTCCAATACCGGCGCACATTTCTTCTTTCCAGAGTCGTCGTCGGATGTGGTATTGACAACGTAGCAAGCTAGAACCTCTTGCCAGAAGGGAAAGCAGCGACTGGTGCCTACGAAAATAATTAGCAATTGAATGCCAGGAGACGTTCTCTGGTGTTGAGGGGAGCTCCAGAATGATGGACAGTTGGTGGTTGAATGAACGGCCCCGAAGAGGAATTGAGCCTCTCCTGAAGCTCCGGAAAGAGCCCGGAGCTTCATAAGAGCTATCATCACATACCTCCGTTGAGACCGAAGCCGGAAGACATCTTGTATGTTCAATTCGACGTGATTGGCGTTGATTTACAGTGATTTGAGGTCCGTTGCGGGACATGGTAGTCGCGGACTCTAGAGCATAGATGCCTGATATCAAGCCTGACATCCGAGGCGTTAACATGCGGGAACCTTGGCCAGCTTGAGCTCCTCAAGAAATCCATGGTCTTTGTTCCTTTGCGCTCCTGAGCATATTTAAGATATGGCGGAGTCAGAAATTACTCCAGCAAAAGCTGTACTTCTGGCAGTCCAGCTGGCTAGCAAGGGCCAAATTTCAGCTCTTCAAAATCTTATTTCCCTTCATCGCAAGACCTTACATACAGAATTGGTTCTGAGGATACTTCTCAGCTATTTGCCAGAAACTCTTGATGCGTCCGAATATGGTCCCTTTCTTGGGAGACTTGAAGCTGGAAACTGGGCGGAAGAATCAGATGCACCACTCAATTCCTCTTCCTTGGATGAGATCAGTGAAGAAGATGCGAAGAAGAAAGTTAGGAAATTACGCCTTCTACCTTTGCTTTGGCCAAATGCACCAGAAGATGCATCGACAGACCCTCTCGTCCTCTTTCTGATCCATCGATCATTACGGATAGACCAGAGTACTGGCCTGATTACACAACTACCTGAGCTCCTTGTCCCTTACCTCCCTCGTTCAGATTACTTGCGAACTTGGATGATATCTACGATCCTCCCATTAATGCGGCTTAACTACGAATATCACCCCGAAGAAGGCACAGTTTTGACCATACCAAAGTTCGAAAGTCTGGACGACCATGCAGGGGTGGCGTTATTGTTGTCAAAAACTGGCAGAGACCGGGTCAGCCACGCTGGGGTCGATCACACAGTTGGACGAGATCTAAAGGGCTTGGTCGGCCCATGGATGTATGGAGATTCAAGGACAAAGCGAAGGAAGCTACGGAAGAATTCATCGCTGAGTTTACGGGCGGTTGAGCCTTTGGAGGAACCAACAGCAGCGGATCACAAATACATGGGCTGGGAAGAGGTATTTAAATGGATGGTCGGTCAAGCCAGTACTACGTGGAGGGTGGCTGTCGAAGGCGTTGAGCAGTGGGATGGACCAGGCGATGTTGATTTAGGAGGTTACGAAGATGGAACAATGTGGCTGGACGAAGGCGATCAAGAGCATCTGGAGGCAAGATTCGCTCGAACAGTGCTTGCCACGGCGTATATTATTTCTGAAGAATCAAAGGAAGCTCTGGATGGCGTCCAACGTATTCTCATGCGAATTATCGAGCTTTTGGATCAAGACAGGATACCGACATTGCAAGCAGCATGTGCACTGCTTACCCCGGTGCCGGACCTTGAAGGAAGCGGTTTACTGCCAGCCAAAAGTGCTGCATACCTGAGGAATGACCTCTTGGATGACCACAATCCCTTGACCTCCCCGAAAGAAGAGTCGATCAAATTGCTTCATGCATTGTTGGTCAGCGCATTTCTGTGTACTAGAGCAAATTGTCCGATGAACATCAGACGGGCGGGCGAATTGGCTCTCATCCAGGATGAACACGAACAAAAGCTTGCTTTCACCAAGTTGATGCATCAATTGGCCAATGGGCCAAAAGGAGACGATAAATACTGGATTAAAACCAGGAATGAGATTTTGTGGTTGCGAGGGTGGGGTGCAGAGGAGCTCACGGAAAGTACCGACAGCATCAAGGGAAGCGGCATCTTTGGGCAACTTAGCAAAGAGTTCATTGAGGTCGAAGTGCTCAAGTCGCTCTTGACTAATACTCGTGAGTCCTTCCGAGAAACCCCAACTTGAATATCCTGACATAAAATCAAAGGCTATACTCTTGCACGATCCATTTATGAGGTTGCAATGGACCCACCATTACCCAAGGAAGTGCTTCATGATGCTATAGTCTCTGCCGCTAAGAACGCATACGACAACGCGACCAACGCAAATAAAACACGTGGTGGACTGAAGAAATGCGACGAAATGTGAGTATCTCGCAAGCCACTCATGCTAGAGTAATACTGACGTCCACTATCAGACTGCAAACATTCCCAGGCACACTGAAAGGCTCGACTGAGTATGAAGAGATGGAACACTTGGTCCGGGTCACCCACGAGGTTGGACAATACAGACTGGTCTTCAAGCAAGGAGAACCATTTAGGCCAGTAAATCTCCGTGTACACAGCGATCCAATTTCCATCATTGGCAAGATTCTCGACCAGAATCCCAAAAGCTATACCCAAATCCGAGACTTTCTTGACATGGGAAGGAGCATGGTGTTGGCTGGCTTGACAAAAAAGAGAGCAGAAAGCAGGCAACCTACAATACCACAAGAGGAACAGAAGGCAATTGCTGAAAAGCGTATTGTCAGTATGTGTATCGACGCCGCTCTTGCTGAAGATGACTTTGAGACAGCATATTCTTACGTGGTAACTCGACTCAAGGATATTGGTGGTCCAGCACATGCACGGTGTCCCGACTTAGAGCGAAAAAAGTCGGGTCTTTTCGCAGAGGCACCACCAAAAGTGCTTGATGATTGGTCTTGGCGAGCGTCACTTCAAGCTGGGAAGTATGAACGGACAAACAACACTGTCAAGCCTACCCACCTAGGTAATACAAGCGGAAACGTTGAAATCCGTCACCTCGAGCAGCGTATGGATTGTCTATCGCAGGCATTACGACTGGCTCCAAAGGCGACCTTACAGGAGATTCTCAATGTGTACCGCCGTTGTGAGGAGAAGTTAGAGCAGTTTGTGAAGGAAGAGGCCAAGATAGAAGCCGCTTGGGACGAGCAAGGAGACGACAACTTGATGCCTGGTGGATTTGCAGCAACGCCAATGAAAAACAACACGACTGCTGGCACATCTCGCGCTGTGGAAGAAGCACCAATGTCCCTGTTCGACTTGTCTCGTGCGTCTATGGCTCGAGCTCAAAGTGGATTCTCGGCTCTCTCGATGGTTAGGGGTAGTAATAGCTCAAGACAAGAGAAGCCGAGACCAGATTCAAGAGGAAGTGCCGAGCTGTCAAGAGTATCTACCCCAGATTCTGCAGGTCTCAAGGCCCCTATGCGGAAGAGAGATCAGTTGAAGAACGTTGCGGTTGGTGGCCTTGCTAGTGGAGTCGGTTGGCTTCTTGGCGCACCTCCTGTGAATCACAATGAAGAAGAGAGTAGAGATTAAATTTGAGTTTGCCAGGCTAGGGAGCCATTGACCATATATCTGGCGTTGAGCGGGAGTTTTGGGGATACTTGGTTGGAGCATAGCAGCATACCAGGCGGCGTCCTGGGTTTATGATACCAACAGTACCATGAGTGCTTGTAAGATTACAATACAGTTTACCACATTTGTCTCCCATAGAAATAATTCATGCCCTTTTGATTGATTGAGAACATGTAGAATATCAACGCCTATTACCTACGGCGGTTTTTTTACACGCTTCTAAAACATTCTCCATCGTCAAACCTCCCAACTTACTTCTTCGCAGCGTCAGCCTTCATTCCCTGCTGGATCCACGCCCTAGACTCCTCAGCCTTTTTCTTCATCAACTCTGGATTGTTTTTCAAGTCATTTGTCGTATCTGGGCCTGGAACCTGCCTTCCTTTCTCAAAGCCGGGTCTGGCAAGCAACTTCGCCTCCCATTTCTTCAGTGCTGGAAACTCATCAATCTCAACACCAGACCAGAAAGCAGAGCGGATCCATCCCCAATGGGCAATATCAGCAATAGTCAATCTATCACCGACAAGAAATCCGGACTTGGACTTGGCGAGATGTGTATCTAGAACGCCGTACAAGCGCCTGGTTTCGTTAATGTACCGCGTTGCCCCGTACTCGATGAACTCTGGTGCGTAGCGGTTAAAGTGGTTGGCTTGTCCTTGCATTGGACCTACACCGGCGTTCAGGAAGAAGAGCCAGCTGTTGACTTCATAGTACTCTCTTGATCCTTTGGGGTACGAGATCTTGTGGTCTTTGTCGTACTCGTCAACGAGGTATTGCTGGATGCTGCCGGATTCGAAGAGGTTGATTGTCTTGCCGTCGCTGAACGTGTCGGTGATTGCGGGGATGCGGCCATTGGGATTGATCTCTAGGAACCAGGGCTCTTTCTATTTTGGGTGTTAATACTCTACTTGTAGTTCCTTAAAAAAAGGTTTGGGGATAAATAGAGATTACTGGTACTGGTAACTATTGCAAGACATGGATATCGAGAAATTTGTGCAATACATATCGACAATATGAGAAGCAGGCTTGGATAGCATACTGACCTGAGTATTCTTTGAGATATCAATTTTTGTGAACTCATAAGGAAGACCGAGCTCCTCTAGGGTGATTGAAATCTTAATACCATTAGGAGTTTGGGTAGTGTACAGGTGAATGTTAGGACGGGAAGCCATGGTGATCTGATTTGACACTTGTGAGATGCGACTGGACATAGGGAAAATGTCTTGACAGAACCGAACCGGATGCTCTCTTTATATGCTTGGTAACGACTGTGTTGTTGCAGCTTACAGGAAGTGATGTATCTACCCCACCTGTCCCACCAGAGATGGTGTCATTTCGCTGCCTCGGGGTTGTGGAATAGCACGAATAAGAGCGGGCAGATTGATGCACGAAATTGCCGATGCTTGGTAAGCCAGCATTTTTGTATCAAAAGCTATGACATAATTACAAAGCCATACCTTACAATATCCTTATCGAGGATACTGGACAAATGAAAGCCAAGCCTGTCAAAGCTACCTAGGTATTTAGCAGCAGGAAAATTAGATGATTACTTATCGCCGAAAAGCTTACTTTCGGGGTCTGGCCCTTGGTGCCTACATCACACTAAGCACTAATTGGTTCCAGCATAATTCCAAGCGACTGTGAGAGATGCTTTTGCTCTTGTTTATGAGATATGATGTGGTATGCCACTGATGTTTTCTAAGTCGAAAGAATTACGAAAACTCCAAAAGTACACGCACATTTGAGCTGCTGGTGAGGAGCGGAGACAGTCAATGAGAGGGGAAATAGTAGAGAGGCCAAGATTTGCGTTTCAAATTACGAATGTGTGAGCGCGAAGCTGAGCAGAAGTGATGCAGTGGAAGCCAATGCTAGAGTATATACAGTGACGGTGGTTTTATTCTCTAAATTTGAGAAGTCGTAGCTGGAAGTCTTTAGTGTCGAGAATGGAGAATGGAGAGAGGATCTGAATATCTGGATTTAAAAGAGTGGTTGGATGAAAAATTCCTCAATGAGCATACTCCGCGATAAGTTTGAACATCTACAGAAGGATCTCAGTGGAAAATCAACTTCAACGAGACGTGATCAGAAAGCGTGGTTCGGGTTCTTGGTCGCCTAGAGGGGTTGTCTGGAGTCAATTGAAAGTAACTTATTGAGGCGCCGATTGATACAGATTGTGGCAAGCCGTGGCTCAGATTATTCTATCTTCCTGTCCTTCTGATCGTAAAGTATGCTTGCGATAGTCGTTGTTTGTTCTTGGTGACCCGTGCTTCGTTGTGCTCTTCTTCGTTTCACCGCCCATTTGGAAGATCAAACCTCCAAAAAGTCCAAACAAACTCCCGAATCCACCCATCAAACAGTCCTAACCAGAAATTGGTAGCTTAGAAATCTAGATATCACAAGGGCGGAAGAAAATATATGTCAATATTGATCGGCTCGCTTACTTAGCGAGGAAGTAAGCTTCACAGATGAGCTGCGCCGTTGACCATGAGAGGGACTGCACTACATTTTCGGACGTTTCAGATAGACCTCCGTCATTACTTCTGCTTGCACATCATGTTCCAGGCTGGTATCTGGAGTAGAAGGTTGAGGAATTCCGTAATTGAACGTACCATCAACGATCTTAATATAGCGTACCAATGTCACACTACAACCCTCCACTTCTTTATCTAACTCATAGAGCGTGTTGATACCCATGCGGGTAGCCTGAGTACTGCTCAATATAATCGTCACCTGTACCTAGGAGGGATGTTAACTGTATTTTATACGCCATCAAATTGATTCTCGCCTATCACGCCCAGAGTCCTCAAACAAGACTTTGGCTGAAAGATTGCTACACCATTGGTCCCACCCCTCATCCCGGTCTTCAGCTCCTCAGCCTCCTATCTTTGTTCATTCCCGCCATAGATATTGATGCCTGGTCAGTAACAAATCCAAAAGGGGCCAAATTCTCATATCAGTGACTTCATTGCTGCTTGGAGACGAATGTTGACTGTATCGCATGATGCCAGAAGGAGCAACCACACCGATCGTCAAGGTCCCAAGAAAGCGGAGACGGCCTCAAATATCGTGTACCGAATGTCGTCGACGGAAGCAGAAAGTGTGTAAATCCACTCCCGTCCTACAAAGCATGACATAACGCTGTCTCACAGTGCAAGGCGAGAACGAATGGCCCGTGTGAAAATTGCTTGCGACGATATCCTCCAGTGCATTGCTATGTGGATGAGAACGCTCACCGTAGAGAGGAAATTGAACATCAACCTTCAAGCACTATTGCTCTGCAACAAAGCTTTAGGTCATCGGTATCTAATCCTTCTTCACTAGGTCTACCAGAGATAGGCGGAAATACCCAAAGAGAACATGCGACGGCCTCCGAGGCGACACCTGCGGACCATCCAGAGTCTCTCGCATCCAATTTAAATGCCTCTGATCTCATCGTATACTATCCAAGAGTGGATCAAGCCATTTCTGGCTACAGCAGTGCACGAAGCACACCGTCCCCCTCATCGCAGGCGATAGGCGGGATGATTGCGGCAGTCAACAGCAGTTTGACCGATGCCTCGATCGATCCAACTCTTCGTAATGCTGAGCTGTTTCACCGTTGTAAGTGTCATCGATCATAAGCATCATCGATGATCTAATCTCTATCTAGTCCATCAAAAAGTGATTTCGAGTATGACATCCATTGATGGTAGCCACACACCGCAGATATTTCTGCAGGAGATCCTGCCATGGATGTTGCAATCTCATATCATGCCCCACATTGCCATTCTGATGGCTTCTGCAGAACAGTCGGCAGATAGTGTTAAAGATATGAAGCGGAAATCGGAGACGATAGCGATCAAATCCAAGGTCCTGGGGCTGTTTAACGAGTTCCTCGACAACGACTTCTTACTCGTGGGCAATGCTGCCATCAGGGCTATATTTCCATTAGTGACGACAGAGGTCAGTCAGCTCCTGGGAAGTCCATGCATTGAATACTAAACAGATGAAGTTTCTATGGGGAGACATCAATAACTTGTCGGCCCACATGAGAGGATTGAAGCAAATGGTCAAAATGAAAGGAGGACTCGACGCTCTTACAGACCCAGTTCTGCAGCACGCTCTTACTGTGTATGTTGTTTGAATTCTCCCTAGTGCAGAGAAAATATGCTGATTGGGACATGACAATCAGAACGGATTATCAATTAGCTTGCTATTTGGAGCAGAATGTCTTTCTCCAGACACTTAAAGAGGGGACTTGCCGAATTGTCAATGTGTCTCCATCTTACAGTCCAACGCTGTGCTCTCCCTTGGTAGATCATCCCAAGCGCTTTGCAGATCTCGGGTCAAAGTTGGGCCTAGACGATTTGTCCACCAAGATTCTGGATGATGTTAGATTCCTGACACTCTCGCTTCTCAATGCTGAAAGTAGTGCGGAACAGCTTGTCAAAATCCGAGCAACAGCTGAATGTAAGTATAATAGCTCCGCCACAGTTTGAACGGATGGTATAGCTCACATTGCCAGGGCTTTACACGCGCTTAAGTTCTTCGATACTACCACCACTTACGCCACCATCTCTGATCTCAAACGCTCTTAGCCACATGATACACCTAACAGCAAAAGTGTTCACCAGCTCTATCAAGAACATGACGCCACTATCCGACTCGTTTACCTCGTCAATGCACGAAGAATTTCACTCGTTTCTCGCCTTGATTCCAAAAACGCTTTGGAAAGACCTACCAGGAATATGGTACTGGATCTTGCTAGTAATCTGCCCTTCCGGCGAGAAGATGGGACAAAGATCGCTTGTAGCAGCTGGCAGAGCTAAGTGGTTTAGAAGGAGGATGGCTGTGGCTGGTACGGCAATCGCGTTTGCAGACTTCGGTCTTGGAACGCTCATGGTCCAAAGATTTTGGCTCGTGCAACAATGGATTGAGAGTGGAAAGAAAAGCTTCCCTGGAAGTGCAGACTTCTGTAGGGATTCGCCAAGTTCTTGGTGATCCGAGAAGCACTGTGCATAGAGGCCTTTTGTTTTGATGGGACACGAAACTCGAGGCGCAGATCCAAGGGTGTCGGCAAATACTGTGAATCACGTGATATACATGAAAGGGCGTACAGCTACCTAGACTCGCGCCAAGAAGACCCTAGCTAGCTTTAAGCCGAATCAAGATAATTGTCGACGAGGCAGCTTTCCCTCTCCTCTCCATCTTCTCCTTCCCCCAAACTACTTCCAACACCACGAACACCGCACAAGATGGCTTGGAGACAGCAAGGAAGCACTGGCTCGAACAACATTCCCTTGGGAAATAAGCGCAGATTCAACGCTGGAGATAGCGCATCGCCGCCTCGCGACGACAATGGCTACCATCCGTCCGCGCCTTCGAATGGCAATTCTGATGGAGGATTCAAGCGTGGCCGCAGCCCAGTAAGAGGTAAGTAGCTCTGTATTCCATTTTCGCATGATCATACTGACCATAATCTCTAGAGGAGCCTAATGCAGACGGCACTCGACGTCGCAAGAAGAGAAATCGTTGGGGGGACAGCACTGAGAACAAGGCTGCTGGCCTCATGGGGCTTCCGACTGCTATCATGGCCAACATGACCAGCGAACAATTGGAGGCATATACTCTGCACTTGCGCATTGAAGAGATCAGCCAGAAGCTAAGGATTGATGATGTCGTCCCAGCCGATGGTGATAGGTATGTACTCTCCGCCACCCCTGCACCAAATGACCAAAGCTAATGACTACCGTCACAGATCTCCTTCTCCTCCCCCCCAATACGATAACTTCGGTCGTCGTGTCAATACTCGAGAATACCGATACAGGAAGCGTCTCGAAGATGAGCGCCACAAGCTGATTGAAAAGGCTATGAAAGTCATTCCTAACTACCATCCGCCACAGGATTACCGTCGTCCTACTAAGACACAGGAGAAAGTCTACGTCCCGGTCAATGACTACCCAGAAATTAACTTCAGTATGATTGCTAACCCTCTAACCTTTCTAACTTCTGTTCTATCCCCACTTACTGCTCCTTTCCCTTTCATTACTGTGTGATCGTGCGGGGCATTCGAGAATGCAACGCATTGTCGTCACTAACCCGTCACTCACTACATGTTGCTCTTAGCTTTTGACCATACACTAACACTTAGCTTGCGCTTTACTAAAGTTGGCTTACTTATCGGACCTCGTGGCAACACATTGAAGAAAATGGAAACAGAATCCCAGGCCAAAATTGCCATCCGTGGAAAAGGATCCGTTAAAGAAGGAAAGGGTCGATCCGACGCCGCTCACACCAGCAACCAGGAGGAAGACCTTCATTGCTTGATCATGGCAGACACCGAGGAGAAGGTCAACAAGGCAAAGAAGCTGATTCACAACATCATTGAGACTGTAAGTCCCTTCCCCTCATTTGAAGACACCTTTACTGACACTTGTAGGCTGCTTCCATTCCTGAAGGCCAAAACGAGCTTAAGCGCAACCAACTTCGTGAGCTTGCAGCACTCAACGGTACTCTTCGTGACGATGAGAACCAAGCATGCCAGAACTGTGGTCAGATTGGTCATCGGAAATACGACTGCCCTGAACAACGCAACTTCACCGCCAACATCATTTGTCGTGTCTGTGGTAACGCAGGCCACATGGCTAGAGATTGTCCTGACCGGTATGCCTACCATCAATACACTAGAAATAGCATAATGCTGACCGGATTTAGACAACGTGGTGCTAATTGGCGTAACGATGGTCCTGGTGGTCCTCCGGCTGCTGGTGTTGGTCGTATTGGCGCAGGAGACGCCGTTGATCGGGAGTACGAGGTAAGCAATCCGGTTCCGAATTTTCAAGCCACGACTAACATTCTTCAGTCACTTATGAATGAACTTTCAGGTGCTCCAGCTCCAGATGGTCCTCGACGGATCGAAGCTGGTCCAGGTGGAAACTTCGATCAGCCTCCACAAGACGATGTCAAGCCTTGGCAGCGCGGTCCCACCGGTGCCGCTGCTCCATGGCAAAAACGAGGGGATGATCGAGGATTCGACTCCCGTGATTCTGCACCATCGGGAGGCGCTGCGCCATGGGCAAGAGATCGTCCTCGTGGAAATGACAACCGTAGTGGTGATTCATACTACAGCGGTGGTCAGCAGGGCTATAATGCTCCTCCTGCAGCTGGTGGCAATTCCGCACCTTGGGCACAAGCAGCTCCTGCATATCCTCCCCCCGCAGCTGGCTACGGGGGTTATGCTGCTCCTGGTTACAGCGGTGGCTATCCTCCCCAACAATCGATGGGTGCGCCACCTGGATTAGCTGCACCTCCTGGATTGAGTGGTGCCGGCTTGAGTGCTCTTCTTCAACAGTATGCTGGAAGCCCTCCACCACCCCCTCCAACCTCTAGCATTCCACCACCTCCCCCAGGCGGTGCACCCCCGCCACCTCCTCCTAGCGACGCTCCTCCTCCACCGCCCGGAAATTAGGCCTGGGATTCTGGGTACCTGCTAGGATGCTAACATAAGATTTCGGATTTTTCTACACTTGGTGTAAGAAGTCATCAGGCTTGGTCGTTTTGCTTTGCTCTCTCGTGCACTGTTACTTACTTTCATAGTTTAGTTGTTCCCGGCCGGCACATTAACTGTAGTAATACAACAGCTTTTTCTGTATTTTCTTAGGGTTTTTGGATGTAGCTCCGTCTCATCCTGGCCTAAGAAACAATGTGAGACGATTCCATACGAATCTCTTACGACTGGCTCTTTTGCTCTTTTGCTCTTTGTCTTGATGCGTGTTTTGCTTTCTACTCGCCATCCATTTTTTAATCGTGCCCAAACTTCAAATTTGACTAGGACCAGCAACGTACCCATCACCATTGGCCACCTGTGCCACGTACCCGAGACGAAACCTTCCGCTTTAACAGTTATAAGTCCACTGATTGATTTATACGATTTAAGACAGCTCATACTTCTGGCAGGCACAACCCAACAAGCCCTTACTTCAACTACAGGACACTATTTTCAGGGAAAGACACCCGCTCTTGCCCTTGATACACTCCCGCTCTATTGTGAGCACAAACAATCTGAGTCCAGTCAGGATAAGTTCTCGACCTAGAACAAATGCCATCTTAAGTATGACTGTGATAAGAGGAAGCTTTCAGGTGTTATCTACTAATGTATACTGAGCCGGTGCCCGAATGGGTTATTAATTGGAGTTTCGTTGTATTCTTTCCAAAGAAGGAATTCAATGTGAGTTTGAGAGGTTCGATGGCACTGGTCACGCGGATCAAGTACGGTGCTCCTGCGAATCCTGTTGTGTACTGCTTTGTTCTGGCAAATGGCAGCTCCATGATTTCGACTGGTATTTTTCAGACCATACTTTGCTGCAACGTCACGCGCGTGTTCTTAAAACTCCCAAACCATCCAAACATCCCCTGTTGAATCTTTTCGAGTCCCCTAGTACCCTCTCTTGTCAACATCTCGCAACCGGGCCAAGCCCCTCTCTTACTCTAACAGCTGACTGATAAGCTCCATATATGATACCATCCTGACAAGCAACGCAAACTCTGTGTCCGCACTCATTGCAGCGGTTCAGGTAGCTTTCGCTTTGGCACTGATTATCATTAGCTGGTTTTCATTTCCGTTTACCGTCCACTGGGCTGGGAAAACTTGCCTCAGAGCAAACCCACATGATGAATTTAGGTCTGAGGACTCAATTTGGCTGATGTGCGTAGACTTTGGACGATTTTTGGTTCCTGGGAAATGGACGTCATTTGGATTCATGAACAGAGCGAAGCTCTGGTTAAATAGTGCGACATTAGGAGGGCTGAGCAGCCGTGTTGAAAACACACTGCCTGTTGAATAACCTCACATGTCTGTTCCTATTAATCATAATAGAGGCTGCCCGTGGAGAACCTATGCTCCATGCCCTGCACTGGCATGACTGGACAGTCTACTCTCCCATGTGTTTGAGAATGACTGGCGAACACACCCTTCAAACATCTCAGTCGCGATTCGACATTAAGAAGCAAATCAACCCATGAGCGAACTTGTTATTCCCAGATATGTGAATGTGAACCCTACTACCAAACACATGTCTTTGAATCATTTCACAGGTTATGGGGTCACATATAGGCAAGCATGACAACTCCCACAGGTTATGGGGTTACATACTGGCAAGCATGATAAGTCCTAACTCCCAATTCCTAACTCTTAGAAAACAAGATGCCTCATTTGTCGCCCAAATATGGCCACTTCCCAGAAGCCTGAACAAGATACTATACCTCCGTACTTCATAAATTCCACGAGCTCTGCATAAGCCTAAGCTCCACTGTTGGCCTATTTGAGCTTTCGTTTCTTCACGGAAGCCTTTGTCTGTTTTGAACTAGTGTCAGTGATGGCCGTCTTGCGTTTCGACGATCTAGTAATCCGCTTTCCGGACTCTGCAGATTCCTCTGGGACACTCTTCAAAGTCCCTTTACTCCGCCCGGCGGTTGACTCTGGTTCTGGCTGTTTAGCTACAGCGCGCGGCAAAGGTCGCTTGCCTCTCGTCGTAGCGGGCTTTTCATCAGCTGCTGTTATCGTATTAGTCTGGTACATACTCTGGATTAGCCTTTGCAGGCAACTTACTATGTCGGCTTGACCCTCTTTGCACACTGCTGCCAGTCAGTCCGCTCGTGAGCTCCCGCGACTGACGCCGGTCCTCTGCTGGAAGTATGGTATCTCTACTAGCGCTTGCACGCTCGATCATGATCTCAGTGCTGGTTTCTGATGCTTTGTCTTCGTAAGGTGGGTCTGTTTCCACCTCTTCCTCTTCTATGGCTTGAACCTCTTCTTTTATATTGTCCATTGTATTCATGACTCTATCGAGGAAGTCTTTCTTGAATTTGAGATCTTCTGCCAGCTTGAAATTCTCTTCCTCCAGCTTCACGATCTCCTGTTTAAGATCCTCGATCTCTTCTTCAAGTTCGCGGACTCGTTGCTGCCACGTCTCGATATCTATTATATAGCCGTTTCTCTCGTCTGTTGACATTTGCGAGGATTGTTTTTGGCCACTTTCCGCGCCCTTATCACCATCCGTGGAGGCAAGTTTGTGGTGTAGATCATCTATTTCGAGTTCGAGATTCGTAATCTGACGTTGACGATCCTTCAAGACGTCATTATTCTTCCAGTCATCCAACTCTGTCTGAAGTCTTTTATTGTGTTCTTTAAGAGTGGCGATCAAGCTTCTCAACGCGGTATCAGCGCCTAAGCTAGATTCATTCTGGAGGTCTTCGTCAATGAACATGGTCAGTTCGGCAACTTTCGACTCCGCCACCTTGAGCTGTTCGCGCAATGTCCTGTTCTTGGTGACGAGTGCCTTTCGTTCTTTTTCGCGGCGATCTCGTAATCTTTCGTTTTCTACCATTGTTTCTTCAAGTTCATCGTCATCCCAGTCGTCGGTGAACTTTGCTCGGGGGTCGCGATTGACTTTCTTCTTACTCTTTAGTTGTGCCTCCTTTCTGGCAAGTTTTCCCTTGAGTTCTTGAATCTCCTCATCCTTTTCAAACTCAACTTTGATGGTGGATGGATACTGAGGATTGTGGTTTTTCTTGCCATGTAAGGATTCGCCGAGTTGCTTTGCCAAACCTGCGTTGGTCTTCTCCAAGTAGGCAACTTCGTCATGCAACTTGAAGACTTCAGTCTGAGCAGATTCCACCTTCAATTGCAGGTCAGCAAACTCATCTCGTTGTTCTTTAAGCAGCTTCTCCTTAGCTTCCAAATCCGTATTGCAATCGCTCAGCTTCTGCCACAGATGGGCATCTGTTTCAGGGGACAAATCCTTGAGCTTGGTCGTTAGACTTGTGATCTGTGCTCGAGCAACTGTCAAGTTCATAAGATTCTCTGAGGTTTGGCGTTCATTGTCACGGGTATTTCTTTCCAGTGTGATCGACAAGTTCGCGATGATACGGTAGCTTTCCTTCAGATCGTCCTCGAGCGCTGCGGTAGTGGCCAGGCGAGACTCTTTCTCCGCTTCGATATACTCATCTGCAGCATTTCCTGCCATTTTCCATCCACTCGCCTCTCTGGCCTTCTCACAGCATCGTCCTTCTTCGACCTTGAGACACAGGTCGCGGACGGAGTGTCTCAAGCGCTCGGTTTCAGCCTGCTCGTTCCGAAGACGTCTCCTGGCATCCTTCAGGTCTTGTAACTTGTCATTCAGCTCATCATTCTCTTGCCTCAAGAGTGTCAATTCTTCTTGATCCGGTGTCGGGTTTATGTTTAGACGGAGAACCTGAGCTTGAGCAACTGCTAATTGTCTCCTGAGTTCGGCTGCTTCTACATTCTTCGATGCAGCAGCAGAGCTAAGTCGGGTATTCATGTCAGCTATCAGCTGTTCTCGGGCCTGCAGTCTTGCTTCTGTGAAATTCAAGTGTCTCACGAGTGCTGCATTTCCATCAGTTTCGGGCTGGTCGCTGTTAGCCTGAGCCGCCATTAACTCGTTTTTTAGCCGTTGAGTGCTGTCACGCTCATCTTGAAGTTGTGATTTGAGTTGCTCAAGATGTCTGATGCTATCTTCCCCGGCATCTGTAAGTGTTTGTCTGCTTGCGTCTAGTAGCTTCTGAGTGTTGGTCACAGATATCTCCAGATCTCGAATCTTGTTGCGCAGAATACTCTTCTCCTCGGCAAATTGATCCTCAGCTTCTTGCTGTAACTCAGTAGACTGTTCTAGCTCTTTCTCCAATTCCGAGATTCTACTGGTCAGTGTTTGAGTACCTGCAGGGGATTGACCGCTGCCTCCGTCTCTTTCTCTGCGAGCAGCATCTCTTCCAGTGACGGCTTTGTCCCTATCTCTGCGTGTCTTCTCTCTTTCAATCTCAGAGGCTTCGTGTGCGCGATTTGATACTGATGCCAGACTCTTATATTTTGCAACTTCGGCTTGCAGTGCCTCTAAGTCTGTATGGGAGCCTCCACCGGTTTCACATTTCTCTAGTCGCTTCCTTGCATGGTCTCTTTCCTTCAGAGCCTTCGTCCTTTCACTCCGGATGCGTTCTGCTGTCTCCTCTGCTTTGCAAAGAGCAATCTCGAGTCTCTTGAAGGCTACTTCGGTTTTGGCGACGCGGTTCTCCCGCTCTTTCAAGTCTCGTTTAGTGCTTTCGAGCTCTTCTCTCAGATCCGCTCGTTTGCTTCGCAGCCACTTGACGGTCGTAATTTGTTCTGGGTCTTGACCGACACTATCAAGTTGTTCTTGCAGGTCGTCTCTTTCGGAAGTTAGGTCTTTGATTTGCTTCTTTAGGCGAGCGGAGTCTTTCTCCACGGCTGATTTCTTGTGATTCGCGTTACCTTGCTCAAGCTGCTGCTGAAGATCGTTGATTCTGGCCTCCAATTCTGCCACATAGTCCCCACCTGCTCGGACTTCTCTCTCCAGATCAGCCTCTGCCCGATCTCGCTGTGCCTCGAGGTCTGTTATCTTCGGTGCAATAACTTCGAAAGCTGCCGTTTGTTCCGCATGTTCCTCTTGCAACTTTTCGAGATCGTTCTCCGTTTCAACCAGGAGATCAGTCAGCTCTTGCACACGCGTTTTGAGGTAGTCAACCTCAGCTTGATGGCCTGCCTTTCGATCGCCTGCTGCGATTCGAGCTTGCAAAGATGCAATTGCCTTCTCGGATTCTTCTTCCTTGTCCTCCAGTTCCTGGACTCTATTGGCTCTTGCAGAAATCACTGCAATGTCAACATTGATAAAACTTGGTGCTGATCCTTTCGACTCGAATTCATCTAGTCGTTCTTGAATGGCTTCATTCTCCTTCTTGACATTGATGATGTTCGCAAATGTTTCTGTTTGCTTCCTCGTGGGTGCGATGAGTTCAGCATTGGCATGGGCTGATTGTAGTGGGGTGTCCTCGGGATCTGGCAGTGACATGCTTTGCCGTTGAATGCACTCTTCCAGCAGTTTGTCCGCCTGCGCAATTTCTAAAGCATCCTTGGTTCTCTGATATTGACATTCAGCCAATGCAACAGTCAGTCTTGCGATCTCATTATTGCAAACTTGGGAAGTTGGAGCTTGTCGAAGCCCTTTGATGATTTCTTGAAGACGAGCAACTTCTGCTTGGACAGCATCGAAGTTTCCCTGGAGATTTTGAAGAGAACGTTGCAATAGTGATGATTCCGTAGTCGCTTTTGCTTTTTCTCTCTGGCAACCAGAAAGTTCGTCGCCGAGCTTTTGAATAGTGTCGTCTCCGCTGCTCCCTGTCAAGGAGGTTACCTGCCGTCTCAAGGAATCAACTTCGTCATGAAGATCCCCCAATTCCTCACTACCAATCATGACGTGTTCACGCGTCTCGTCGCTGAACATTGTTTTTGTTTTTGCATCAGAAATTTGATTTATTGGTTTATCGAAACACTCTTCTAGTATGTGGTTTTGTGATTCAAGCTCGGTGATCCTTGCCCGAAGACTAGTCAAGACCGCACTCTCTCCTGCAGAGTCCGAATCACGATTTGGAAGGCAGTGGTCGAGAATAGTCTTAAGATGTAAATTTTGGTCGTGTGCTTCATCCAGTTGTTGCTGTAGCCTGTGGATTGTTGGAGTGGGCCCAATGACGCTATCGAGTCGTTGGGGCGAGATGTTGCTTCCTCTCACAAGGAGAGATTCAAGAGTGGCGATTCTGTCCTGGAGGCAGCTTGCATTCTCGATGCTCTCATCAAACAGTCTGATATACTCCCTGAAATCGATCTCGCACTTGCTACCACAATTGCAGCATTGGCCGTCACTCGATTTTCCTGGTTGCCATTGTCCTAATATGTTGATGAGTTGCCCCAGGTTTGACTCAAGTATGGGAGCGGTATCGGCATATTTATTGGCAAATTCGAGAAGCTCCTTCAGATTCTGATCACCCATACCATGATTATCGCTGGTATTGCCACCATTGACTTGGGCTGTTTCGGTAGTCCTGCTGCCACCATCTATTGCAGCGACTTTTGCTCGAAGCTTGGCATTTTCAGTGCTTATAGCTCCCACGTTCTGTACAGCAGCAACAGCTGCATAATTTGCCGCTGTTTTAGCTGTTGTAGCACGCTCGTTGCTGGCTTTGGCTTGGACACTGAGTTTTGCAATGATTTCGTTTGAGTTGGTCTGAGCATTCTGTAGGACTGTGATGATGGAATCAACGCTAGACTGGTAATTCACGTGCGCAGCCTCTAGTTCCTCAATGTCCTCTAGAATAGCATTGATGTCGATCTGATTTTCATCGTAATCTTCGAAGATGCTGCTTGTAATCTGCTGTTTCCAAATCCCAAATTTCTTGACTACATCAGACAGTCTCTTGCTGTCAGTCGTACGGCAATCTGTCAAAACAGCGGGTCTCGGAGCCGAAGGAGATACGGAAATTTTCTTGAGTTGAGCAATCTCAGCCTGCAATGAGTCTACCTCATTCTGTCGTTGGCTGATGATCTGATAGGCATGGCGTGTCTCCCGGAGTAGAAAATCTACTGTGGTTTGATTATCTTCATTGGTCAAAGCTTGCACTTCTATCCTCTGAATTTCGTCTTCTGCGTCAAAAAAATCCAGACCAGTAAGTGGTATCGGCGTAGCCATGCTATTTCAGGGTATGCTCCCGCTCGCGGTGGACCGAGATAGTGAGTTGGCTTTGGGTTGTGTCGAGATGGGTAATGCCAAATTGGACAACCCTGAAAGAGAGAGACATTGAGGGCTATAATTACTTATGAAAGCTTCGTGTCTTTGTTACTGGTTTCTGTGTGTGTAAATGCCTTGAGTTGTTGAATTGTTTGCGGTTGGTCTTGTTCGCTTCATGGCAAACGTCTTTGTTCTTTGTTGTAATCTCCTCAGCAGAACCCAATCCGGCGTTCGGCACTGCCACTTTTGGCGTCGAAGGAAACTAGCAACTGTATCTCATTACCTGTAAGATACAATCCGCGTGCGACACAATGTCTCTGTGCTGCCCGAGGATTTTCTTGTTGGCTGATGTGCGGTTTGTTGATGTTCGCTTGCTGTGCTTCAGGGGCTCGCTTAATTCACGCCGTTGGCTTGAATCTGACCAACAGCTGCAAAGACCATCTCCCATGGCCAGTCATACCATACTCGGACTATTGTTGCAGAAGGCGTCGAAGCATTCCATTCTATGGTACATCCAATGTCATTTCGTGTCAATTTGATTCCTGGCGACGATTGATATCCAGAAGCTGCTATATACCCGCTGGTCCACGTTGATTCTATGGTGCGTGCAAGTGTTGTTTTGGGGATCTATTCGGGCCCTTATCACAGACGTGTTATCATTTCGCGGGTGTCGTTTGTTGTTTGAAGCTGCTGTCCCAGTGCTACGGATTGTGTGATGCTAGGTGCCTCCAAGACTGTGGATATTTCCAGACACGTGACTAGGGATATTGTGGCCTCTAGGTACGTAGGAAGAGCCTGACCTGCTTGGAAACTGGGTCCAACATAGACTCTGCGTAGAGATTTTGGCCGCTATCGACTTTCCAACATCAAATCTCTTCAGGAGCACGGATTATTTTCCTCGAATCCAGGTGACTACCTCGGTTCGGTAGAAAAGGGCCCGTTCCCGTTCGCAACGAGACTTAACAAGGTAACGTGCGCTACACTACTGTAACTTGCACTTCCAAAGGCCCCAAAAGCCTCAACAGAAGATATTGGCGTGACATATGCTCAAAACTCTCCATACCTCGGCGCTTGGCAGACATAATATATCAACGACATAATCCCGTTCCCGTTCCGATGAGGCACGGAAACTTCGTCGCCAGCAGGCTCCCATCGCTGGATGACGAGCCAGACGAGATTCCAGGAAATATATAAACGTAGGTACAAGCTCTCGTTCTTCCTTTGTCTCGCTAGAAGTGCACGAAGAACGCAACAAGATGTCGTCCAAAGCCACCGCGAAGGCCTCCGTTGCATTGGAGCATTTCGTACGTCTTAATACATCAGTCTTCTACCACGAACCTACCACGTCGAAATCCGGGTCCTCCACATCTCCTGATCCAGACCTCATCTTTCTCGCAGGCTGGATGGATGCTTCACCCAGGACTCTAGCCAAATATACCGCCGGTTACGAGAAAATATACCCATCAGCGCGCATCGTAGCCATAACGACAACCTCCCTCGACGCTGCATTCCTCCCTCTCTCATCGAACCTCAAGCGCATTCAACCCGCCATTGACATCCTCTCTGCACTACCATCCGGCTCGAAACTCCTCGTACACTTCTTCTCCGTCGGCGGAGCATGGACGACTTGTCTAGTAGCAAAAGCATACCATGCAAAAACGGGGCGCCAATTGCCAGTCACAGGTATGATCTTGGACAGCACACCTGGACGTGTCAAATACGCGTCCACAATTCGCGCCTTTGCAGTAGCATTACCCAAAAATCCGATCCTAAACGCACTCACGAACATCGGAATACGTATCATGTTCTTCTTATACATTTTCGCGTATTGGATAAGTGGGAAGTTGGATCTGATAGCGCAGACGCGGGCGGATCTGAACCACAAGGCATATTTTGGAACAGAGGCGAAGAGGATGTACATCTACAGTGATGCGGATGACAAGGTTGCGTGGGAATTTGTCGAGGAACATATTGAGGAGGCCAGGCAGAAGGGGTATTACGCTGAAGGAGATAGGTGGGTTGGTAGTACGCATTGCGGGCATTTGCTGGTGGACCCTGAGCGGTACTGGAAGGGTGTTACTGGGCTATGGGGGAGTGTTTCGTGAAGAATTTCCGTCGTTGCATCCGTTGCATTGCCCGAAACCCATCTTGAGCAAATTCTTTTGGAGCATAGTTTCTTCATCTTGCAATTTCAGAATCTAGATGCATCCTTTCAAGAGATCGAGATGTCGTTGTCTTCGATCGCAGCTAGTGCTGTACCCGGGTGTGTCCGCGTACCTTTTTGGCGGCAGTCTAAACTTTATTCCGCCTAATGAGATGCTTATCATGACATTTCGACATGGATTACTTGCCTACTATGACGTTCTTTGATTTCGAGAAGTTATCCCCGATGCAACACCTCGGGAGAAAGGAGCTTGAAGCTATTTCGGGGAGCCGCCCAGCAATGTTTGTCAGCCATTTGCGTTGTTATGTCGAAGGCGGGGTAGATGTTACGACAACTCTGGTTACCGAGGGGGAAGCTCTATATAGCCTATTCGCTCTTCTGCTCTCTTGATCTAAGAATCTTCATTTCTTGCGTCCATGCTATTTCACCACTTTTGAAATTCATTGTCGTAGAATCACAATCTTAGTCGCGAATAGCTGGATTCCTCAAGCAAGCCCTAGAAGCCTAGAAGGTAGTCCGTCTCAAACTCACAATGACTACAGTTGGAATTCCCGTTCCAAGGCTGCTGCGTAAGTTTGATATGCTTTACTTGAATCATTGCAATACTTATTACTTTTTTACATCCTATGTTTTATTATTTCCGTACAGTAAAACTCTATCGCTGGTTTCAAGCTCTCCAGATCTACATAAACACTTAATGATATACTGACATCAATCATTCAGCTATCGCCGGGACATGGGCAGGGCCCTTTGCACTCTACAACATCTTCCTCTCCAGTCGAGTCTTCAACCAACGCCTCAAGACGCATGTCTATTTCGGCGACAAAGATACTTCGGTTAGACTCTCACTTTCTTTCCATTCTCCAAAACTACATACATAATAAATCTGACACTCCCCAGACACCAACCGACCCATCCACAACCACATCCAAATACTCTCCCCTGACCCTCGCCTCCCACTCGCACTCGAACTTCCTCGAAAACGTCCCCTTGGCCTTCATCCTCCTCATCATCGCGGAGCTCAACGGCGGGAACAGGAAGGCGCTGCATTATACGATGGCGACGCTGCTGGCGCTGCGGATCGCGCATGCTGAAGCAGGTTTGATGATGAAGGGCAACTTTGGGGATGGAGGTGTGGGGAGACCACTGGGGTATGTGGGGAGTCTTGGAGTGCTGGGGGGACTGGGTGCGTATGCCGGGTGGTTGGTTAAGGGGTACTGGGGATTCTGAATGGGCAAATTTGAAATGAATGGGTGGGCATCGTGATGATGATGGGAAGATGCCTGTTCTTATTGTTTGGTTCGGCAAAGACGCGGACGATTGGGCTTCAATTCTCTTGGAATTTCTGGAAGGAGCAGCAGCACATGTGCAAACGATAGGCATTATCATTCTGTACACAGGCAAACATTGTCCTTTGCACATAATCGTTAATATTACTCATTGTTCAACCAACTGAAGGGGTATATACTTCTCAACCTAGTCATGTATCCAAAATAATACAATCATTCGCTTATCCAATATCCGACGCCTCTTTCACGTAGTTTCATCATGGAAGAACCTCCCATGTCTCAACATAGCATCAGCTTCCTGGTCGCGTACTTTAACCTCGAAATGACTTCCACAGAAGCCCTTCCTCTTCGCAGCATAATCAGCATACAGCTGCATCCAAATCATCCTATCTTTACAATTCGTCGCTCCAAACCACTCGCTCTTCAAACATTTCGGCATGTGTTTATTCAACATTGACTGGGGAGCGCTATCCCACGGTCGAGGAATCGGCCAGTCTGAAAAATGTATCATCTTGGAATTATGTAGCTCCGCTTCTGGATCCCATTTCTTGCTCGAGCCTCGATACTTCGAGTGGTCTTGTCTCCGGAACTCGCCAGTCATTAAGTGGTATGGTCGTTGTGGGATCTTCAAGGTTTTGCTTTTATACAGTTTCTCGACGATCGTGAGGTCGTATTGATCGGGATCTGCCTTCTCGATCTCGGCCTGTATTCTTGCGAATTCGTTCGCGGAAGGAGTAATGAGCATCATCTGGTTGGAGAATGCCCAGCCTGTCGGCTCGCCCCAATATACCCATGGCATTGCTAACTTCGCTTTCGGGAGCAGGAATACTGAATCGAGGTTTCCTCTTGCTTGAGAGGCAGAGTCGAGGACTAGGACCCGCGAGAACTCCGTAAGATTGAATGCTATCAGTTTGATATATTGGTCTGCCCATCTTCCCCGGTCAGCAACATTCTCTTTCAGAGCGTCAATGGGATGTAGACGCGCAAAGTATTTATCGCGAGCTTCGCGCAAGAGGTGTGCTTTTCGTGTCAAGGTGTTGTTGAGCGCGGGGTCAGTTTCGACTTCGTCAGGACTCCAGGTGGAGGGGTAGACTAGAGTTCTTTGCTCGCGTCAGTACTTGCACCAGCTTGCACTTGATATTGTCCGTCAGCCTTGAGCAACTCACCTCCTCGCCCTACTTCCTATCTCCTCAATGTCATGCCATGTCAGGACCGCACTACACAGCTTCTCCTCGTCTGCCACGATCTGGATATACTGCTTGTCGTCCCACTGGATCCAGAGGCTCTCTACGCTCATGGTGGGCCGCACCGGACCAGGCCAGTCGTGTCTGTCATGATTGTGATCTAACAACCATCTTATACCAAGAAGCAAGAATATTATCAGGGCGACGAGCTTGAAAGTCGGCGTCGCAGTGATGCGCTGAATGCGCCGCAGGGGACGAGGCATTGGCCGTCCATTCGTCGCGAAGGGATGGTGCTCCTTATCCTTCGGCATGTTCGCGATGGGGCTTTATTTCAACATCTGCCGGGTCAACAACGACGCTGAGCAGCGATATACTGGCCTCTACCCTCCCTCGACGACGCTGGTAAGGTGAGTACAGAGAATACATCGGGGTGAGTTTGGCTGAGACGGAGAGGGGGTGTAGTTTGGAGTGCAGAGCGCAGTTCATACTTCCAAGCCGCTAAAGACGGATCCGGATAACAGGGGCGTGAGGACTTTCTCCTTTGGGCACATCTTGGCATTTTCATTTATTTCAAATTTATCCGCCGTTTCTTGCTCTTATCCTATGCTCAAGTATTTTCAGTCTTCGCTGTCCTTTTGGTAGTCTTATGTTCATCAGATTCAAGTGTCTGATGACTTCCAAGTCATTGCCAGTTTTTAAGCGATTTGGAAAGTTTGGCTCAAACCATATCATGAGTTTTCTGATATTGTCAAGTGGCCAATGAAGAGACGTTTCCCACCTCAGCTGTTAATATGAGATGGAATAATATGGGACTGGCGATTACGCGTCTGTGTCGAGCAAGGATTCTCTTTTTGTTCCGCTCAAAAATCCAACAGAAAGCGATGCTTGATTCCAAAGATCGCATGTTTACCTCAATGGAGCCACAGTGATTTGACTTGCATTCTTTACATGGCTTCGCGACGGGTCTAAGATGTAACAAGAGGCCTGAAATCCTCTACTCTACCTGCACTGTCTTCAAATCATCTACTCACTTGGAAATATGCATGTCACCAGCTAGGGGTTGAGAAATACGTAGCTCACAGTCATCAAGACGATTCTCAAATAAATTTGGACGAGAATCGACCGGCCATCCCGAATACGGCATTGTTCGTATCGAGTCTGTTCACCAAAAAACTGTTCCCTCCCAGCAATCTCCGATATGGAAACAGTCACAAGACGATATTTGTCACCGAGTCTAGCATTCTACCCCAAAACACGCAAAGGCAAGACTACGTAGCGTTCTGCACATGTCTCCATTTCTCAGCTACAACTTCCAGTCCGCATCGGCTTTCCGCCCTTCCTTGCTGCCCTAGTTTGCAAGTCACCAATATGGCCTCCACCTTCCAGGCAACTCCCTCCCCTGACCATAAAACGGCCGCCTCTGCACCTCCTGATGCCTCATCGGATCCTGTCCCATCGCGACTTGTTCTCTCCATCTCTGGATATCCATTTGGTATTGAGGATTCATCTGTTGGTGAGCTTCTAGGTTTGCTTGGCTAAGTGGTGGTCGATGAGGAACGAGCGCAGTCTGGAGACTCATGTTGAAGCGGCGGAACCAGGTGTCCATTTTGCTTACCTTTCTTTTGTTGTATTATCTACTCCTCTACTTTCCTGCGAACGTGGAACTAGCCTTTAATTCTTGTACGCTCTAGATCAGGGGTTGCTTTTGAGTATATGTTGGAGATCTGTTGGGTTTCAGAGGAATCAGGTCTTTGAGGGAGAAAGTCACTGTTTTTATACAAAGAAATCAAACAACGTTATTGGTAGCGATGTTTGTGGAGGATTCGAACAACAGAATCAATGAGCTGTTCTACATTCTGACGTGTTCCAGGAAGATGAGACGTTCAATCCTCGCACCCTTTCGATCTGAACCGAGTCAGCAACAGCAGAGCAATCCGAGTCTTGAATTCAGCAAGTTAGGTAGAATCCCGCAAAACGTAAAAAAGTGGCAAGAGGAGCAATGTTTTGCAAACATCTAATAATTATTAACAGATCAAATCGCCTACAGACTCAGAACAAGCAAACGTTACTTAGGTGATTCACAAATGTCCTGCGTGTTCGGATGAGCAGTTTGTGAGCCTGAGTGTACTGTTTTGTTCCTATACAGAATGACCGCTCGTCGTTGGATGACTCCAACAGGAGGACTCGTCAGTTGAATCACCTAATCCACCATGGTATACTTTACATATTTCTTTCCCCTATCACATTGAGCACCTCAAAATATCTTCGGCAAGTTGACCTTCTCTGTATCTTTTTCTTCTTCAACATACGAAAAACAACTACACAAATCAAGCGTTGATCCTAGTCCAAGATGAAGCCAACCGCCAACCTAAAATGCCACCTCCACTACCCAAGTCCACAACTTCTCCCATTCCTCCCACACCTAAAGCTTCCAACTCATCCCTAGCAGTCCAGAAATGCCACTACACCCTCAACGCCTACGTCTGCACCCACAAAACCTGGCCTTCCTCCTGCCCACCCAGCTTTAACACCTCCACATCACCTTCCTCACCCTCTCCCTCATCTCCCTCCGCCTCAAAAACACCCCGCATAATCCACAGCCCACCATGTCCATTCTCCTCTCCTATTTTATCCAGAACCAAGAACAGCACTCAGAACTCAAACATCCTCCGCTGTTTCAACATGGAGAAGACGCCCCGGATACAGCAAATACCGCAACTGTGTCCGAAATGCAGACCGTTCACACTTGGAGTGGGGAGGGGTGGGAAGGGAATCAGGGAGTTTGAAATTGAGGTTCCTTTTGAGGGGCAGTTGAAGATCGAGAAAGGGAGTGAGGGAGCCGCGGATTTGAAAGTTAAGGTTCAGGACGAGGATGCGGACGGGAATGGAAGTATACAATCTAAGGGAGATGAAAGCAAAAGCAAACTTAAGGCCAGCCGGCTGGAGCCCGAGCCGCTTATAATCCCCTCCTCGGAAAACGGCTCCCCCGAATTTCCTCCTCCTTCATTTTCGATATTCAAAAGAGTTCTCGGCGCATTGATACCCGGATCTAGCGCGTCTCCGCCAACCGACACTCCAGTTCAAGTCATAGACGACGAAACTACGAGTGAGAACGAAAACGAGGGCACTTTAACTATCGAGGGGACCAAACAAGACGTGAAAGGAAAGAGTAAGGATAAGAAGAGTTGGCATCAAGTAGAGCATGGTCCAGAGTGGGAGATCCCAGGTTGGGAGATTGTCGGGAGGGAGAAGAGCTGATCTTGATTTTGCCAGCAGGCATGTCGATATCTCATTCCCAAAAATTCTCTCAGAAGATGAAACATAACTACTAGAAGATTATTAGTATTGCATGAGTAAGTTGGATGGTTGATGGTCTGGTCTGAAGTAGCACTAGTGAATCGATGCTTTGAAGCGAGCCGGCAAAGTAGGAACGCTCACTTGCACTTGAATTTTCTTCGAAGCATGTTGAAAATGATGTGACCATATTCATAGGTCCGACTAGAAGGGCAAATACTGGCAGGATCTTGAGACTCGTGATTGATCGACTGGAAATCAACAATAAGGATTCTAAGCGAATCCACATAAGTACACACGCTACGAGCTCCGAAAACGAACGAGAAGAACATATGATATTGTAAAAGGGTGGAATGAATGAATCGCTGATGATTCCATGTGTTAATACTGGTTTTTTCATTGTAATACTCACATCTTTAGTAGGTAGTCTGGGATGAATCACCCTCCCGACGAACGCATGAGAGGACATCAAACTGGCTCGCTTATTGATCGCGCTGCAGTATATCAGACCCAGCAGAGCAATGACTACAGTACATCGCGGTACCTGTGTCTGCATGGACATAGCAGAGATTAAAATGTCCCCTCTGCGCTGGTCACGCTGTTCCTCATGCGCTGGCTACTATTCATGACCTCGTTCACGTTGCTGGTTCAGTTTGGTAGAAGCGAATGAGAAAGTTCGAAGAGAAGCCAGGGAACAAAGTAGGTGTCGTCCAGCTTACCATACATTCACATCGGCGTGTATCCATCCGTTATCATGGAACACGTCTAGAGCTTTCAGAACCTTTCGCGCAACCAGTCGAGGCAGGAGGGGGCCCGTTCTGTGGTTATCTGCTTTTGTTTTCGACAACGTTGTGTCTATCTACTCGTATATCATAACATACGGACAAAGTGAACTCATGCTCATGCTTTCGATGTGGGCGCGCGGATTCTGGGGCATTCCCTCACGAATGGTTGTTCGTACATCGCGAGTTCCTGTATATGGTAGTGTTAGCACTTGAGCCCCTCAATATCTTTCAAGACGGCTACAGGAAGTTGCAGAGGAGGCAGAAAAGCTGCCCAATACTAACATTTCTGAATTAATCTCCAATACCCTCAGGCAGCTTGATCATGACGCTGAGCCAGTCAGGATGAACACAGTGACTGTGGAGGGACACGTGCTATGGGCTCGTCTGTGGAACGTCGGGTGTCGTTTTGGCTTTCCTCTGCCATGATTTCCTGGAAATTACTTTTCCTCTCCAGACGACATTGGGTTTTAATGACTCCCGAACCCAATAGAAGGAAGTCGTCCGCACCTTTCAGGTGCATGACTGAACGCCACTTGCCGGCATTTTCGCTAGTCAGTGATATTTGAAACTAATCGGATGTGATTCCGAAAGTGCTGAAGATAGTGGTGCCGTATAGATGCTTGGTGTTGTTGAATCTATAGAGATTCAAGCTCGGAAGATGGTATGCTTAATTTAGTGCCTGAATCACAGCGCAAAGGGCAGGAAGTCATCGAAGCGGCAGCTGCGACCCTGATGGGACTTCCAATAGTCCCTTCTCACCAACCAAAGAATCAATCGCCGCCGCTTCTGCCCTTCACCGCTGGGAGAAGAAAGCTGAATATTGGCGTCGTGCCATTGCTAATTAGGAAATCTTGAATTAGCGACTTTGGCTCAAGTTGAATTCTACCTGGACAATTGTGTTTCCTGAGCTTGCCTGTTAGCCTCTTGCGGGGCGAATAAGGCACGATGAGGAGAAAGTGACTTTCTGTTATTAGGTAGCCCGATTAACAGTCAATGATCTGTTCATCAAGAATTGAAATATTCTATCTAGCTGAGCAGTGCCGGAGCTCAAAAAGGACTACGAAAGTGCACGTGCATCCAGCAATATTCATCCAGTGTGATATTATGTGCTTTGGATCATGTATCGATTGATATGTTTCTCTATCGTCTAAATTGCGCCGATTTTGCCATCATCCGCTACACTAGCCAATATATCTATCTTCGGCCGGTTCGACTCGACTCGACTTCAAGCGATCTGGGAATTGTCAAGCCTGGTACATATACAAGACTTTCTTCCCTCTCTGTCACAGCTCCCTACTCCGTAGCCCACCAGTCTCTCTTACCCTGTCATCCTTGAGCTGGGCTCCAGAAGTACCACCAGCACCAGTGACACCAGCGCTCGAACCCCCAGCCGCAGGCCCAGGCCCAACATCAATACTTCTTTCCACCATCTCAATTCCACTCAGACTTGGGAACCTCTTGCTGAAATCCGCGACATAGTCCTCTTTCTCCTGTAAAGTCATATCCGGTCTAGCCTGCAAGGGTCGAGGCGATAGAGCTGAGGGTTTGGGAGGAGAGTTCTGCATGGAGTGTGACGGACCAGTGGAGATGCTATTGAGATGCATTGGTTTCGGTGGCGCGTTTGGTCGTGGTCCTGTGCGCGAGATGGTCGCGGGAGATGTGATGGGCTGGGGTTGAGATTGTGATTGCGGGGGGAGAGCGGTGCGTGGCTTTGCGTAGTTAAGATCAGGTTGGGTGATAGGTACAGTTCGGGGATGGATCACACCTCCTACGGACTGTGTCATGGGTTTGCGGATCACGGAGGGGGTAGGTTTCGCGTAAGGGTTTGCGGATTGCTCGAATTGGTTGGATTGGGGTGGTGGTCCGCTGTCTGTGAATCGGCCGTATCCCTCGGCTGTTTTCTTGACGGGCGACGGGCCCTGATTCTCGTCAAGGAGACTTTGGACCTTGTGTTGGATACTGGCTGCACGTGAGACGCCTCCTATACTCCGTGGTGCTGTGGGTCCCCGATCGGCTACACGCTTGCGATACTCAGCGGCAGCGTTGGCTACGCGCTTTTCTTCCATAGATAGACGTCTCCTCTCGATCTCACGACGTTGCTCAGGTGCCATGTGTTCCATATCTTCGAGAACATTGCCATCATCACTGCGACCATCGGTAGCTTCTGAGCCGGCAATAGGTGTCAAATCCCTGCGCTCCATGTCGTTCAGAGGACTTGGGGTTCTCGGTGCAGGCGGTGAGCTGGCGTTGTGCTCAAATCGCTTGAACGCATCCCCGAATTTGCCCGCTAATAAATTCTTGGTGCCAGATAGTGACATAGACGGCAAACTGGAGCGCTTGGATTTGTTCCCACCACCGCTACTCCGCCGCCTATCCTTCTTGGAAGTATCCTGGTCTTCCATTGTACGAAGGAAGTCAACATTTGACTGTATGGTTGTCTCTTCATCCGAAGGCGAGTCTGCAACAGCAGTTTCGAGGGCTTTGTACGAAGGACGCTTCTCAGAAAGAGATGGTCTACCACTCGACTCCTTTTCCTTCTCGCGCAGGAAGTCCATGTTTGATTCCAAATAAGTACTTGATGGGCGTGGCCGAGAATTACTTGACTTGGTCCTTGCTACGGGCTCCAATGCTTCAAGACTAGGCCTGCCAGCCTCAAGCGATGGGCGAGACGAGGATGAATGTCTCGCGTGGCCAGGTTGCGTAAAGGACGAATTTCGTGGGATATTAGGACGCAGAGTCTGGTTTTCTTCTGGTCGCAAGAGATGTGACCTGGTACTTACAGCTTCTTGGTTCCTGGGAAGGCTTGATGATCGATGATGATCAGAGGTCTGGGGAAATCGATATGTGGGCGAAGGTGCATACTTGGTAGGTGGCTGTCCAGTAGGAGGTGGAGTAGGGGTCGTCATAGTACCCTGTGACACATAAGAGCTAGTTGGTGGCCTTGTGGGTGTAGGCTGATACACAACAGTCGGTGCAGCTGCAGCCTGCAACTCCGGGTTGCTAGAAATGATTTTCTGTGCTCGAGACACCACGTTATTTAATGGTTTCACTGTTGATGCGGGTACTGGTTTCGGCTGTGACGGTACCGCAAATGCATCGTCTGCCAGCTTTTCCGCAACTCTCTGATTTAAGTCTCGTGTTGCGGTTGGCTTCGTTGGAGAACTCTTATCAAAATCGAACTTTCCACCATCGTGAAGCAAAGAAAACTGATCCAAACTTGGAAATCGACTAGATATATCGTCGAGTGCCGGAGAGCTGGATTTAGCATCCAATGCCGCCCATGGATCGCTGTTCACCCCGCGCAGAGGGGATGGACTTGGCTTGGCTACATGTGGTTGTGAGTTGGCCGTGGGTCTTCCTCTTCTCATTGGAACAATATCTGGAATGACTTGTTGAACCGGTGGGGGTGGAGAATATACAGCGCCAACAGGTGGTGGTGAGCTGATCTCTTCTGGCTTAGGAAGCTGCTGATTTCGTCTGGTTTCTGACTTTGTTCGTCCAGCATAAATCTATATGAAATAAGTATTCTATCTTGAACGCTTGCATTTTGACGCACATCTTTGATGGGCACTGCCAGCCCCTGCATTAGACATGCTTCTCGAAGCACTTGGTAGATGTTTGGACGTGATTTAGGATTCTCCTTCAACATAGAGGCTGCAAATTTTAGTATTATACCCATACATTTGTTCATAAAACCTACCTATGAGCTTCTTCAAATTGTCGGAAAATGGAGGGTAGCTCGGGAATTTAAAGCTGGCGTTCAGAATCGCAAGTTGTCCTTGTGCTTCAAAGGGTGTGGTGTAATAGCACAGCTTGTATAACAGAACTCCCAACGCCCATATATCCGACTTCTCGTCGATCGGTTGTTTACGGTATACGTCGACCATCTCAGGGCTCCTGTATTGCAACGTAGTGTGTTTCTGTACATCATCCTCGATCAACCTGCACTCTGCAGCTGTGGTGGCCGCAGGTCGTGGCGGGGCCGTGGAACCAAAATCGCAGAGCTTGAATCTCTTAGAATTCCCAGTCGAAGTTATGAGGACGTTCTCAACTTTCAAGTCCCGATGGAGAAGCGGGGGCTTCAAGTAATGCATGCAAGCAACTCCCTCCGTAACGTCAGAGAAGATCTTCAAGATCTCAGGTTCTGTCAGACGATTCTGCAACCGTGTATTCATAAAGTCTATCAGCCCTCCACCATTACAGAACTCCATCAGCAGAAACACCTCGTACCCTCCGCCCTTCAGTTGTGAGGCATGGGAGTCGTAGTATGTGACGATTGGTCGATGCCCCTTCAACTTCTTCATGGTTTCCACCTCCGTCCGCATATTCGCCAGGTGTTCCTTATCCGGTACGGCCACTCGTTTTAATACGGCAATGTCAGTCCCATCAATTGGCTTGGGCATCTTGACCAGGTAGACATGGGCGAATCCTCCCTCGGAGAAGTACTTCTGGATGATAACCTTCTGGCTTCCCACTTGGATTTTCGTGCCCGGCGCAAAGGTACCGGCCGGAGCAGAAGGGTCGGCCATGGGAACTGGTGCGCCAAAAACTGATCGAGGAGCCGTCGCAGGCATCGTGGTGTTGTATGAAGCCATGTTGCCAAGGCGAGGGCGAGGGCGAGGGCGAGGAGACGAAGGCTAGAACTCGTGGTACCTGGTCACCGCATTGGAGGGCGTAACAATTCGAGAAGAAGGCTGCAGAAGAAGAAGAAGAAGCTAGAATGTGGAAGAGAGTTTACGTCTGCAGAGAAACTGGTGTGAAGCAGCGTTTTGGATTGTGATGGCTGTCGAGGTTCAGGGTCAGGATGCCTCAAGTTGTTGGCATTACGACGGAGGTATGCAAGGGTTGGATGCCGTCTGCTAAGCCCCAAATGGCCGTCCTTGCCAAGACACCGTTGAAGCTGGGTGGGATCTGGCTGCTGACTTGTCCTTCTGCAGTGAACAGGAGGTACACTTTCTACGTGAAGACATGGATTTACAAGACTAAGTCAACGTGTTGCTATTTTGTCAAAAACCGTGCATCTGGTGATACCTCTCTGCCTCTCTCTGGCATTTGGCATCAAATGCGCTGTTAGTGTACCTACGACCTAATCCGGGTGAGGACATCTAGCTACTGTAAATCGTCCAATGATGGCCGTCCAGCGAACCAAGTGCCATCAGCCACAGCAGCCTCGCCTTGCATCGCTCGTTGTCTCGAACATTCATTGTCAGAGGGGAGGGTCTGGAATTTCTCTTATGACCTGAACCTGGACTCGAATAATAATGATTTCTCGGCGCTGACATTAACCAGGCACCCGGGAATACACGCTACTAGGCAAACAATTTTGTAATACGACTCGAAGTTACCTAGAACTCAAGCTGAAGGCAACGATGGGAGGTACCGTACCTAGGTAGGTAAGATCATTGGTTGTCACGTGGATAACGACATATCAGATTCCCTGGCAGCCGAGTCATTGACTTTCGATGCCGTCTCAGGGTTCAGAGGATAACTTAGCAAACTGCCAGCTGTCCAATAGAGCAAGGACTAGCAGATCCTCTCACGCTTTTGATTTGCAGCTTCCCATACATACGGAGGAAGATCCGTAGTAATTGCAACAGCAACTGGCTGTGCTATCGAACTTCAGCAAAGCCCTGGATTGCGATCATATTTTTCTTGATTCTGAAAACATGAGTACGCGTATCCATTTCAAGGCCTTTGTAGTCCCTCTGCTCGCTTTGTGATGTTCCTTTCTCTGTATTTGCAGGGCTACGGGCGTTTTCATTGGCCAAGGATCTCCCGAAAAATGCGGTCCAGCCCAGTCCTTGCCCTGCGCTGCCCTGCCCTTGTGTTTGTTGCAAGCCATGCACGCTTTCGTAATCCGCCCCGACTTCGAGCCAAGACCTGTCTGTAGGTCAGATAGGTACAGTAGAATGCGGAGAGGATATTGATTGTGCAGGTATGGAAAATAATATCTTTCCTTGCTCCGTCCCCGTCCCCGTCCCCGTCCCCGTCCCCGTCCCCTTCTCCGTCTGTTCCCCCTGAATCCGCGATGACGAGCTGGCGGGATTTAGCAGTGGCTGTCGTTGTCAATGATCTCCCCCTAGTCGAGGCAGAGGCAGCAGGGATCAGACGCACTAAAGGCACAAGCGAAAATTGTCGGGGCGCAAAGCTATAATAGAAGGCACGATCCGCCCCAAGAAAGTGACGACCGCGACCGCTGCACGCGTACCTACCTAGGAGAGGTGCGACAGGACAGCACAGGACAGGACAGGACAGGACAGGACAGGACAGGACCAGAGACCCCCATGCACTGCACGAGAGCCTGAGCCTGAGCCTGCACCCACATCTCTCCGGCATATCCACGGCTCAACTCCAGGACGGGAACAAACAGCATTGACAGCACTCCACAAATACACCAGGAATACACGAAAATACCGAACCGGCCGAGAACCCAAGTCGATTTTGTGGCCGAATTTAATTAATTGTTAGGTCACTTGCACTTGCAATTTTCGGTCACGTTACAACCATACTATTCTGCCTGCAGCTGCACTCCTTTGGCACTCACCTTCGACTAACCAATAGTCTTTTTTAGAAGGCGAAGGAGTAGGTAGGTAGGCAAGCCAGCACAACCGTGTACGACCAATCAGAGGCCACAAACCACAACTCAGCTCAAAGAAACATATCCCCTTCCATTTGCATTGCCCTTGCTCTCGTCATTTGACAACAAGCATTCAGAGGAAGGACAAAAGGCCCAGATCGACACCAACATCTTTCCTTTATCTGTTGATTCGCCCCCCCACAGTCTACTCAACTTGCAGCAAAACCAAATCATCGCGACTGCGGTCTCAAATTCTTTATGGCGTGTCCTACCATCAACCGAAATTCTTCCTAGACTTAGAGGTGACGCGTTGGACGTGGTAAGAAAGAAAGATGGCTTCGAGGTAAGAAACCTGTCAAACGCTACCCACCAAGAACAAGGACATTTGAATCTGACGCTAACATCACGTGCGCCAGACTGGACCGACTCGTCACGTGCGTATACTCTTTTGAAACATTGCTGTCATTTGAGACACCGGTTCCAGTTCCCGTTCCTGCGTACGAACATGCTGACTCGTCCTTAGGTTGCTTGAGACAGGAAGCACACAACTGATCAGAAACACAGCTGCCCAGCAATTGGCTGATGTCCAGAAGGCACATCCCGAAGAGCTCTTCAACCTCCTCACCCGAGTAGTTCCGTATCTCCGCCACAAGACATGGGACACTCGGATAGCAGCTGCCAGGGCACTAGGCGGAATTGTCGACAATGCAGAAAAATATGATCCAAATACGGGTGATGGATCGGCGAAGAGCGAAAAGAAGGAAGAAGACCATCCTATCAAAAAAGAGGAGCCGGTAGATGACCTACCATTTGCCGAGGGTCAATTGAGTCTCGATACTCTCGACCCCGTGCCTATCCTCAAATATGGAAAAGAGCTACTTCGAGGTGCCGGCAAAGACCTTGACTACGCGCTCGCGACACTCGATCCGGCGCAGCGACTCGAGCACCAGAAGAAGACTCTGGCCGGTCGATTAGGTTTGTTGGGCGAGTACCTTGAGGAAGATATGGAAATCGACTTCCCTCCACCTAAACAAAACGGAGCACCTACCCCATCAATCAACACCTCAAATGGATATGGCAACGGTGCTAAGCAACCTGACACTCCCTCGGAAGAGTCAGGCTTGAGCGCACGTCAGCTAAATCAATTGAAGCGCAAGAGGAAACGGGAAGCCCAACATGCCGGAAGCAAGAGTAGACTGGTTGACTTGTCAATTCGACGCTCGAGCACCATGGCATCCGTGGAACTTGGCGCTGATACCACCATGTCAGACATCGTAGATGATTCTGCCGCAAACGGCAATGGTGTCTCTGACTACTTCAATTTAGACAGAAGTTCAGAAGTCGACGAAGACAGCAAAGTTATCTCCGAATTTAAAGGCCCAGTCCTCCCGATCAAATCTGAACTTCAGACGGAAGAAGAGGCGGACGGTGGTGAGTGGCCATACGAACGCTTGTGCGAATTTCTCATGGTTGATCTTTTCGACCCTCAATGGGAGACTCGACATGGTGCAGCTATGGGTTTGAGAGAGATTGTTCGAGTCCATGGCGGTGGGGCTGGCCGCGTTAGAGGAAGAAGTCGCCCAGAGAATGATACGCTTAATCGGAGATGGCTGGACGATCTTGCTTGCCGATTATGCTGTGTCTTTATGTTGGATCGATTTGGTGATTATGTTTCTGACACAGTAGTCGCACCTATTCGCGAGACCGTTGGACAGACGCTAGGTGCACTGCTCATCCATCTTCCCCCAACTATCGTCTATGCGGTCCACCGGATTCTTCTCCGGATGGTGATTCAAGATGATCTCCAATTGACGAAGCCTGGATGGGCTATTTGTCATGGTGGCATGATTGGACTGCGTTACTTGGTGGCTGTTCGCAACGATCTTTTACTAAAGGACAGTGATTTGATCGACGGAGTCATCAAGGCGGTTATGAAGGGTCTTGGAGACTGGGACGACGACGTGCGCTCGGTCAGTGCAGCGACGCTCATCCCGATCGCCAAAGAATTCGTCAACCTACGCCCCGAGGCATTGGATGGTCTCATCAATATCGTCTGGGAGTGTTTGTCAAATCTTGGCGATGACCTCAGTGCTAGTACCGGTCAAATTATGGATCTTCTCGCCAAACTCTGCAGTTTTCCCGAAGTGCTCGAGGCAATGAAGCAGAATGCGGCTCGAGATTCAGAACAGTCTTTCGCTCTTCTAGTCCCACGACTCTACCCATTCCTCCGACACACAATCACATCCGTTCGATCAGCTGTGCTGAGAGCGCTCATGACATTTGTCAACATTGAGGGAGCCGGCACTCGCGATTGGCTGAATGGTAAGATCCTTCGACTTATCTATCAAAATATTTTGGTCGAGCGAAATCCAGACACTCTCAACCTCTCATTACAAGTCTGGACAGCGTTGGTACAATATCTTGCCAAGGACCCAGCAGATCTTGCGGAACAATTTTCAGCACATGTTGATCCGCTCATGCAACTGACTCTTCACCCTATTGGCGTTTCTCGACATCCATTACCGATGAATGCTACCCTTTTCCAAAAGCCCTCCGGAAGCACATACTCAATGCCTAGTGGGCTTGTGCCCACTCCGACACGTCCCGCCTCGCCGCCATCTGCGTCAGAACCTCCGCCGAAGAAGCAAAGACGAAAATCGACCAAGAATCTGGAGCCTGTCCCAACATCTTCATCGCATGACGTGGACGGCCATATGATGCAAGGTGACGTCGATCTTGTGGGTATGGATATTTTGATCAGATCTCGCGTTTCAGCAGCCCGAGCTATGGGTTTGATCATGTCGCTTGTGCCAAGCAGCCATCTCGAAGCCTACGATGCCAGCATCATCCCTGGTTTATCATCCGCTTTCTCCTCCACACAACTTACAGCCGCATTGGTCATTGACGAGTACGCAAAGAACTGCACCTCGAAGGATCAAGCAGCGAGATTCGTCAACTCTCTGCAAAGAATCGTAGAAAATGAGCGACCATCACATTACCGCGATCTCGTGAGCTTCACGCAGCTTGTCCGGGCACAGTGCACTCAATTACTCAATACCTTCCGTGATGTTGGCAAAGTCCCACAAGGCAAATTACCGGTTCTTGCAGTTGTCGTTCAGGGCGAACCAGAAGCAGGGCCTGATGCATTCTCAATACAGACTGCCGACAAGGTTGTCAATGATGACTTTGATAGGTTGAAGAAAGCTATGCCACCCAGCCAACGGTTGATCTCGACACAGTCTCTGACCGAGGCCAGAGATAATGTCGCCGAAGTCATTGAAAATGCCAAAGCTATAAAAGAGCAGCGTGATATTCGAATTAAAGCTGCAGCCGCGAGTGCTTTGGTGGCAATGAAGTTCTCACCGAAGAAGCCTACTCACATTATCAAGGGGATGATGGACAGCGTAAAGAAGGAAGAGAATGCTGAGCTGCAGCAAAGATCTGCAGCATCGATTGCAAGACTGGTGGAGCTGTTTGCTGATGGAGGAAGGGCTGCTCCAGCACAAAAAGTCGTTTCGAACCTGGCAAAATTCAGTTGTATTGACACATCAGAAACTCCCGAATTTACACCAAACGCAGGCTTCACAAGTGCTATCCTGTCTCTCCGGAAGGAAGAAGATCGACGAGATCACCCTGATGCTGCAAAGTTTGCTCTCGAAGCAAAAAATGCGCGAATCATTAGAAGAGGTGCAAAGGAAGCTTTGGAGCAGTTGTCAAGTATTTTTGGTGCCAATCTTCTTGAGAAAGTGCCAACACTCAAGAGTATCATGGAGGATCCTCTCACACATGCATTCGCGGGAGATCTTCCAGAAGACACCAAGGACCCAGAGAAAGAGACCGGACAGGCTGCTGTGGACGGAATGTCCGTTCTTCGGGCGTTGACTCCTACCTTACACAAGGACTTACATCCATTCGTCATCCGACTCTTGCCTTTGGTCATCAGAGCGTTGCACTCAGAATTGTCGGTCTTCAGATATATGGCTGCGAAATGTCTTGCAACTGTGTGCAGTGTCATAACAGTTGAGGGTATGACGATGCTTGTCGAAAAGGTCTTACCATCCATCAGCAACCCGATTGACTTGAACTTCCGCCAAGGTGCCATTGAATCGGTATACCATCTCATTCATGTCATGGGTGACAATATCCTACCATATGTCATCTTCCTCATCGTACCTGTTCTCGGTCGTATGAGTGATTCTGATAACGATGTTCGTCTGATCGCGACCACGACGTTTGCTACCCTCGTCAAGCTTGTACCGCTTGAGGCAGGTATTCCAGATCCTCCTGGTTTATCTCAAGAACTGTTGAAGGGCCGTGATAGAGAACGGACGTTCATCGCTCAGCTATTAGATCCCCACAAAGTCGAGCCATTCACCATCCCAGTTGCTATTAAGGCAGAACTTCGCTCCTACCAACAGGAAGGTATCAACTGGCTGAACTTCCTGAACAAGTACCATCTTCATGGCATTCTTTGCGATGATATGGGCCTTGGAAAAACGTTACAAACGCTTTGTATCGTGGCAAGTGATCATCACAATCGAGCCGAGGAATTCGCCAAGACAGGATCCCCTGATGTACGAAGGTTACCGTCGCTCATTGTCTGCCCGCCGACGTTGTCTGGTCACTGGCAGATGGAGATCAACACGTATGCGCCGTTCCTTACCTGCACAGCATATGTTGGACCTCCTGCAGACCGAGCCCGACTTCAAGATCAGCTTGGCAAGACAGATATCGTTATCACATCCTACGATATTTGCCGTAACGATGCTGAGATCCTTACCGCCATGAATTGGAATTACCTTGTTCTTGACGAAGGTCATTTGATCAAGAATCCTAGAGCGAAGGTCACAATTGCAGTAAAGCGTCTTCTGAGCAATCACAGACTTATCCTCTCTGGCACGCCTATTCAGAATAATGTCTTGGAGCTCTGGTCCCTGTTCGACTTCCTCATGCCCGGTTTTCTTGGAACAGAAAAGGTGTTCATGGATCGCTTTGCCAAGCCTATTGCAGCCAGTCGATACAGCAAATCCTCTTCCAAGGAACAAGAAGCCGGTGCTCTCGCTATCGAAGCCCTTCATAAGCAAGTTCTTCCATTCCTCTTGCGTCGTCTCAAGGAAGAAGTGTTGGACGATCTGCCTCCCAAGATCCTTCAGAACTATTACTGTGATCTCAGTGAGCTCCAGAAGAAGCTTTTCGAAGACTTCACCAAGAAGGAAGGCAAAACTCTTGCTGAGAAGGCCTCGGCTGGTGACAAGGAAGCCAAGCAGCACATCTTCCAAGCTCTACAATACATGCGCAAGCTCTGCAACTCCCCTGCTCTCGTCATGAAGGAAGGTCACAAGCAATACGAAGAAACACAAAAATTCCTCGCCAAATCAGGCAGCAGTCTCCGTGATCCCGTCCACGCCCCAAAGCTCACAGCCCTCCGCGATCTTCTCATAGACTGTGGAATCGGCAACGAGCCATCTTCCGATGAAGTCACCACCGAAACGTCCTACGTCTCGCCGCATCGTGCTCTCATCTTCTGCCAGATGAAAGAAATGCTTGATATGGTCCAGAACGACGTCCTCAAGAAGATGCTTCCATCCGTCCAGTTCCTCCGCATGGACGGTTCAGTCGATGCCTCGAAGCGTCAAGATATAGTCAACAAATTCAATTCCGATCCATCCTACGATTGTCTCCTCCTAACCACCTCAGTCGGTGGTCTAGGTCTCAATCTGACTGGTGCCGATACCGTCATCTTCGTGGAACATGACTGGAACCCACAGAAGGATTTGCAGGCTATGGATCGCGCACATCGTATTGGTCAGAAGAAAGTTGTTAACGTGTACCGCTTGATCACTCGCGGGACGTTGGAGGAGAAGATCATGTCGTAAGTTCCCCCTCCATTCCCTTCTAGCTAATCATGACTAACATACTTCAGCCTCCAACGCTTCAAAATCGATGTCGCCTCCACAGTCGTCAACCAACAAAACGCCGGCCTCGGGACCATGGAAACAGACCAGATCCTCGATCTCTTCAACCTCGGCGAGACAGCAGACGGGATCGATAAACCTAGCCTCAATGGCGGAGCGGAGGGTGAGAGAGAGGAGGATATGGTGGATGCTACTGGGGAGGTCAGGGAGAAGGGGAAGAAAGGGTGGTTGGATGATCTGGGTGAACTGTGGGATGATAAGCAGTATGAGGAGGAGTTTGATTTGCAGGGCTTCTTGGGGAAGATGAAGTAGTTTGGAGGGAAAACGACAGAGAGGGGTGGTGGTGAAGTGTGGAAGATGAAAAGTTTTGGGGCGTGTTGCATAGCATGGCTGGATGGTTGGGTGGGTGGATCGGAAGGCGTTTTCATTTTCTTGCTTTCTGTTACTGTTTGATGTCTTACATTTCTCCTCTTTTTTCTTCCTCTACTTCATCTGCATTTCTTGTTACGTGTTCGATTCATTAGGTTGGTGGGTCGTTTCCACCCTTGCTCTAAGGAAGGAGGGATAGAAAAGAGAGAAGCGGAGAGGGAGAAGAGACAAAGGAGAGGCGATGTGCATTGTATATTGTACGATTAGATAGTTGGGCATTGCATCTTGCGTGCATGCGTGCATAGTGAGCGGGAGAAGGAGAATTGAGACTGAGATGGAAGACTTGATCGATACAAGCAATTGTCTTTTTTTGTTGTGTTCGTCCTTGTGAAATACCATTTTGGCATACGATGAAGGTGCGAAGCCATTATGGCAAAGCTGAAGCTGATGCGGAAGCTGACCTCTGCGTGTCTGCTTGTTTTTTACGTTACACATCTTAAAAGGGATTTGAGTGAGGTGATACCGATGGGGGCCTAGGAATATGCATCCAGCATCAGAACCACGCTCCTACTAACGGTATCCGATAAACAGAGCTTAACCCACTCGGAGAGGTTGTAAATAGGCTCGTGAGGTTACTGTACAAAATATGGTAGTTACCAAGGCTTAGTATCTGATGCATCTGCTGGTTCCTCGCTTATTCTTCTTGGCATGTTTACTTTCACTCTGTCATGCACCTAAGTGAATAAAATCACGATCAAACTTCTAATTGTACCACATCCATTCTGCGACATCGAGAAGAATCACTCATTCCAAATCAAGCATGAAGTCATAGCAGTCCTCTTACATCTTCTGTGATCATAGCATTCACAATCATCCACACTCAAAGAACAGACAAAATTCTGCAGAAGCATTTATCTCGTTCTATGTACTTCTGGGACTGTTGACAGGCAATCAAATAACGAGGTAAATAAGAATCGCTGAAAAGGATTATCTCGCAGTTCTGAGACAGAAATCTCACCTGTGAACCTAGCTATGCCATGCCAAACCATGGCATAAAATGTATGCCACGAGAAATCAAAATCGAATTGAAGGTCCCAGGAGCGCAAGACCAGTATATGACCACCATACTTAGCGCCATCCATGCATGAACTCCCTGCCCTCTCAAAGTAAAGTACCATTCCTGTGCTCTGTAAAGAATTCTCCAAATAACTCCTTAAACCTCCCAAGAAAAACAGATGTTCATTCGTCCATCGATTGAGAGAGAAAGGACTCTGTAACAGGATGGAGAACCGAAAAGTAGACACATAAAGTATCTAGGCGCAGAAATCATACTCCTCCTCACCAAGATCCTGCCAATCCTCACCCTCACCCTCGTCCTTCTCAGCCTCTGACTTCTTGATGGCAGTCTTAGCACGATTAGCAGCCATAAGTTCAGCCGCAGCTACATTAGGCGCAAGATCAACCCACTCATCCTCGACTTCACGGGCAATCATACGTCTTGACTCCTTCTTGACACGACGGACATTACTGTTGGTGGTGGAACCGGCCGTGACACGGATAGAACGTGGAAGGTGCATGGAACCGCTACGTGAAGTGACGACTTCCTTGTCGGAACCCTTACCATCTCTCTTTTCGAGAGCCAAAGACGCATCTGTATGATCAATATCCTTGCCCTTGATAATAACCGATTCAAAAGTCTTTTCCATATCATTCAAAATCTCAGCAGTAGCCTTGGCGTCAATTATTAACTGTTGCGGAAGAGCCATGGCATCCCAATCGGTGCTGAAGACCTTCTTCTGAGCGAAGGCAGCACGCACGATCTCCTTGACATGGGCTTCGATTTCAGAGCGCGGGACACCATCGACTTGATTTGACTTCTCGAATGACCGAGCGATGTAGGCGCGAAAGGATGCGGGCCAATCTTCCTTGGCTTTTGTCTTTGGTGCAGGGGTCTTTGGTGTAGATGACGCAGCAGTATCCGCAGTACCGCGAATGTAAGGAGCAAACCCATTGGTACGCTCTCCAAGCAAATCAAAGCTCAAGTCCTTCTCTATGACTCTGGGTGGTTCGTGGGAGGTCCAATGGACTGGACGCGGAAGGGAAGCGGCGATGGCGTCTTGCTTCTTCATAGCGTTCGTCATAAGAGGCTTGCCGAGATCTTGGGGCATGAAACCGCTGTAATAGGGTAACTTGAAGTTCTCTCCTGTGAAGGCGGTGGTCTTATTTGAAGGGCCTTGGGTAGAGCCTGTGCTATTGATTGGAGAAGCGTTCTCGTTGACCAAATTCTCCTTCTGAACACGAGTTTCTGCAGTCTCAAGGTCCTTCTTGGCTTCTCTGGCTCTAGGAGTATGTGGAGCGAAGTTGGCTGAGTCGTAGTACGCACTTGGGATGTAATCACTGGTCGAAGGCGAGGGATTACTACTAAGAGTAGGCTTGCTCCGAACTGAAGGGGAACCTGCGAGTCTTGAGGGCAACCCAGTAGAGACGTATTTCTTTCTAGCCTTGGTATCATCGATTGTTCTAAGGTAATAATTGGATTCCCGGTCAACTGGTTGAGACTTGACAACAAGCTTATCAATACTGGCTTCAGGACTCGACTTGTTGTGAAGCTCAAAGTCGGTATCCCAAACCCTAGTTCCAACAAGGGCGACTGTTTTGAACTCTGAAGCGTGTTGGTTCGAAGAGGCAGCATACATGGTCTTCTTATTGGCCCCTAAGACGACAGGTCTTGAGAATATGGTGGACTGTTCCATGATTTCTGGGTCACCATTATTTGTCTCTTTGGCTGAGCCTTGATGATAAGTTGAAGTGACAGTCTTCCTATTTCGATGAAAATTCAGTGCATCATATTTGACCTTTCCATCCGCTGCCTTGGTAGCACCAACCTGCGAAGCTCTGCGTGCGAGCGACTGCTGCAACAGCTTACAGGTGTAGTAGTCGACCATGTAAGATGGTTCATGGTGCGTGTTGACAGTCACGACGGCTCTATTTCTAATGGCCTTCCACTCCTGGAGATCTGTTGAAGCTTTGGGGATATGCGTCTTGGAAGGTGAATGGTACCAAAAGTTAGGAGGGATGGATTCGTCAGCATGTGAGATATTCGAGGACTGGGTCGTAGGCTTGGTGGTCAAGTTGTCGGCACTTGCTCCTTTCTCGTTTTCAGCTACATCAGTGGAAGATTTAGCCTGACCAGAACCATTACTAAAATCGGTTGCCTTCATAAAGTCGTTGTGTTGACGGAAGATGCGCTGGCTGTCTTCTAAAGCGTTGTCCAACTTGTCAGTCAATAGGGAATCCTTGAACACCAGCTTGGTACGGCCAGCCTTACGATCTTCGACAAGCTTATTGGCTGCAAAGGCTTCAATCTCCTTGCATCTTTCTGCAGATCTAACAAGGTGCAAGATCGTAGATTGTCCCTTGCGTTGCTCCTTTCCCTGACCTTCAACGTTTACACCTTTCGACTGGATATTTTCAGCTTCGAAATGTTTGTTTTGTTTTGTCGTATCATTGTTCTGGGACTTCTGAGTGCGAAGGTACGCAGCTTGCTTTTCAAACGGAGATTCTGCGGTACCTTGGAGGGTAGCATCCTCTGTCGAGCTGTCTACAGAAGTTGAAGCCGCCTCCATTCCTTGCTTTGTGTTTGCCTGAGAAGCAGTCAATATCTCCCGGGGCTCTCCTAAAAGGGTGCAGTCAGAGCAGGGGTGGGTGACGTTGAAAATCTTTGGGACGGAGGCTTGGGTTGGGCGCAGGACTTTCTGGATTCTGAGACAGGTACACGGGGATGCGTGATGGATTCGAGGGAGGACTGGATGAGAAGCTTGATGATGGCAGGAGTATGCTATATATTATTAGCGCCGCTCTTTTTTCTGTTGTCTTGTTGGGGCGTCGTGTGATATTTCGAGTGTGAATTTCATTAGAAAATGAACAAGCGTTCAAGAGAGGCACCGCGAAGATAAGGCATTAAGTATAGAACAGAAACAAGAATAGCATGTCTGAATACTAGTATGCTTTGAAAAAGGGATGACTCCTAACAAGACTGAATTCCAAAGGTAACTTACCAATCTTGTTCAAGTAACATTCTTCCTTGTCTTCCTCCTTGTGGTTTCGGTCGTCAGCGTCGCGCTTTGGGGAGGGCACATAGGGAACCAGCGGAATAGCCCGGTTGGTGGGCCGATCTTGGGTAGTTGGCGGAGGCATCTTGTCGCGCGATGTATTGCTGATTCAACCTGTGGCATTCGAAGGTCTGAGCTAGGTGGTGGTTGGTTCTTGGGAAGATAGAATCTGGTCGAAGGGATTGTGGTGTTGATAGGGAGTAGAGTGGAGGCTGAAGAGCGCGAGGGCGGTGCTTTTGTATTGCTGCTAAGCGACGACGAGGACGATGAGTGCGTCGTTTTAAAACAATAATTCACTTTTAGGCTTGCGACAGTCACAAACTACCAAATCAAGACAAGAATGTGTCTATCACCAGTCGTTGGAACAATGAATGAGTCTTTAGAATGCAAATGTAGCCTGTTCAAGTGGTGAAACCTATTTGTTTACTCTGTGATATGTCTGTCAATAACACCCTCCCCGCCGATTAATCAAGCAGGGTCTGCCAAGAAAGTTTTTTTTTTTAGATTTCTCATCGTTTTATATACACCTTCAAAGTGGAACGATATTACATCAGACATCTCCGTGACTACTATATCTAAGCTTTGGAAGATCTAACAAACCCTCTAGAAGGAGCAGCACCCAGGCCGAATTTATTTCCAACCCTTGACCTCTATTATCCAAAATCCCACTTTTTTCTATCTGGTTCATTCCAGCTACAATTTCTCCAGCAAATCAATGCATTTGGACACTCATAATACCATGTCCGCTGGATCCGAGACATTCTGGAAAGCATGTGTGCTTACACCCACGTTTGCCCATACTTTGAGAAATTTGTCAAATTCCCAGAGAGGAATCTTTGTCAAGTAAGCATTCATGTGGTATTGGTATCAAGATAAAGCCTTTGGGAAGTACAGATCGCACATGTCCTTGAGTTGGCCGTAACTGAAACCCCGTTGATGACACGGGTCTAACCTGCCAAGGTAATGAAAGACTATAGAGACCAATAGGGATTTAAAGCACTTTTAATCTTGTGAAATGAAGTTTCATGAATTCTGGAATGAACCTGCGCCATGGAATCCTCTCAGACGAGGGCTACCTCCGAGGCTCCGTCACTCGGACTTAGAGCTATTGCAATACACGCGAAAGGCAAACGATTGATATTGAAGCTGTCTTAGATACTATGTCTAATAAAAACATATTGTCCACCTCACGCGATGTTAAGTTGATAATACCTAGGAGCGGTGATGCCCAAAGATGCTTGGTGCAGTAGGTATAGAATCATGATCGGCTAGAATTGTCGCATCCTGTCTAGCCCTCACAATCACGTTAGCGAAACAATTCCAGCACTTGTGTCTAACTAAATAATCGAAAGTCTATATCGACAAAACCTTGGACGGCCACGTCGATAATACGTGGTTCAGGGCAAAGCGGTTCGAATACGGACAATAATCAACGGCGAACCATCGGAAAAAGTATTAAATTACGTTCGCAGATTAGAACCTCACACACACATTCGATTGTCGGTTTCTAATTCAGTTACACAAGTTTTTGATACTGATATGTGTGCTTGAAGAGAAGCTGGCGTTGCCTTGACGTATTTGGTTTTTCTTTTCAGTTTTCTCGATAGTTTGTTGATTTTAGGATAAGCGAGGACCAAGACTGAGATTTTGTAGCGAGGCAAATTCGGAGTTCCATAGGTGTTCAGAAAGACTGCAATCTGACAGAATATATCATAGCAGAATCCATACATAACGTGATATTTTACAATGTATATCAAGTCTTTAACGACAACAACATACAAACTTACATATAATTACTTAGTAATCTTGTTCAGACATACGCAAGGTTTTATCGCCCTTCTCTTTGAAATGCTTCCATTGTTTCACCACAAATCCTATATACTCCATTAAATTGCGAGCCAGACCATCGATTGTGATTAGTCCAAGAACCGTATTCAGAATCAGCGTGTAGAACGCCGGAGCTACCTCAGTGACCTTTTTATTGGTCTTCCTTCAGCAGCAGCGATAGTATAGATCCAGGCGTCATTGATTCTTTGCATTATTGCAAGGCTCTTTGGAGAAAGAAGCAGCATTGGGTAGTAATGAAGCCTTGACAGGCATGCATTTGTTCATACAATCAATCTATCTACGCAGCATCCCCCGGCATCATTAGCATTAACTCGTTCAACCATGCAATATCCCATCCTCGAAGGCAAATGCATCAAACAATAAAAGCTTTGCTTCCTTCCACAAGCCCATCCATCAATTTTGTTACTGCTGCCCATTGCGGCATGAATCTTTGCACCTCATCCAATGCTGGAATTGTACCGAGCTCATTGTGATCGCTCCACCAGCAGACGACTCTCCCACTTCTGCCTTCGTCTCCTTCTCTTTTGCCTTCGCTGACTGGCCACTCAATATCAACGATCCATTCACGGTCCCAATCTCTGTGCCAGAGTTTGATCTGGTCGCTTCCGCTTTCCGGTACGTTGTCCCATTTACCGTCACTCTTGGCAGCGCCGTGAACCTCAAATGCCGTGAATGGGTCATCAAAGCGGATGATGCAGGCTTTAGTGTCGACGGCAGAAATGTTGAAAGTAGCTTTATTTAGACCTTTGGCGCGACTTACTTTGGAGCTCAACCAGTCTTTGTAGCCCTTCTCTGGGGGGACACCTTCCTTGACGTTATCGACAACCTTGGGTGGTATTCCGCTCCATGAGCAGTAAGATAGGCCTTGGCGAATGTTGTCGTTGGGCTTGCAGGATATATTTTGGCCGGCGGCTGAAGGTATATCTGTGATGATTTCTCGGACGTATTCTTCAACACCGGCAAGTGTGACCTGGTTTATACCACTGTCGAGATCCACTGTTTGCTGAAAGTATACCTTGAAGCGGTTGTTCGAGGAGAATGGGAAAGCGACGAGGTTGTAGATGAGAGTGCCGATAAATATGAGGAAGAAGAATGTCGGCACGTGATGTGTTATGCGGTGCATGAATGGTGTGACAGGTAAGACCAGGAGGATAGAGAACAGGGAAATGAGCAAATAGGGCAGAAGAAGAGGACTGCCATCCGAACCAGTTTGGACTAGAGCTGCAACAATGAGGAGACCCACTTGGCCGGTGACGACGATGATGAACGGCCCTACAGAAAACAGGGGAGTTAGCCATTGCTACACCTGGAATGCTTTGGGAAGGGGATGAGATGATATTCCTCGTTTTCATGAGAGATAACGGGTTCCCCCAACACCTACCCAGCAAAAGAAACTGAAGCAGCCATGTCCATGTGGGCAATTTCCCAGACCATCTCTGCTCATCCCCGAAAGCAATCGTTTCGTCGTCTGCACCATCGGCACCATCGGCACCATCAACAGCGGCGGGAATGACGCGTCGATAGCCTCTTGCAAAACTCGCCCCAAGTGTACTCCGGTGACCATTGCCTCCAACCAGAGGGGTCGTCTCACTAGGCTCGTCATCTCCGTCTCCTCCAGGGTCATCTCCTTGTGCATCGCCCGTTGATATTATACCATCGGAATGAGGGATCGCGTCAAACCCATCCCTGGTCTCGTGCTCATCGTGGGCAGCTTCGACTACCAGGCTCTTTTTCGGAAGCGCAAAGAGTTCGCACAAACCTATGAAAGCTGCCAGAAAAATAGAACCTTGATAGAATACAAACATATACCCGCCGCTGACTTTGTAACGATCTTCAAAGACGGTAGCGCCGACGAGAACGATCCATCCAAGGGCAAACAACCACAGTAGCGCATATACACGGTGGAGTGCTGAAGGTCGAACAAAGTTGCAACCAGCCATAAGGAACCAAAAAACGCAGAAGAATAAGCTCAGCGACATCGACCATACGGCGTACTGTGAAGAGTATACAATCAGAGGATTGATTTTTCTGAGCAGAAAAGCAGCCCCAAAGGTTATTGCTCCAGAAATGATGAGCACGATCGGGAATCGGAACGCCCCTCGCCAGCCTTTCAAGGATACAGCCTCACTTTCATGGCCTTCTGGTTTAATAGCCCCAGCGAACAGATAGTACTTATCCTGACGAGCCAAAAGATATGACACGAGTATTAAAATGAGTGGCGAAGCAATGAGTATCGTAAGAGACCAAGCGAATAGTGTTCTCAACCTGAACACCGCCATGGTCTTGCCAAATAAGTCAAACCACACACCATCACTGCCACGTCCATTCTTGACTTTGCCAGTAGCATGGTCGCCTCGAGGACCGACGAACTGTTTCGTATGCGATGTTAGATACTCCATTGACGCAACGGAGGCAGACAGCATATGCCAAAGCGAGTCTCTGGAGGCATGCTTAGCATCATCCTGGTCTGTATGATATCTGGCCCTGGGTTCCCAAAATGTGACGTCAAGTCCACGGTATCCCTCAGCTCGGAAAACAACGTAATCGGTTTCACTTCTAATGAAGCCCAGAGCGAAACCATCCGCGCTGACAACGGTACCCAGTGGATGGGGAGCTTTCGCATACGCCCGAGTGACTTCCGAATCGGTACTGCGGAACAGCATAGCTCGACCTCCAGCACCGGCACCTTCGAGGTTCAGGAATGCATGGACGAAAGTGGCCATTGGATGTGAGAGGAAAGCTTTAGCGCCATAAAGTCCGTCCTCCTCGCCATTGTTCAGCAAGACAATGACGCCTCTTTTCGGAGTGTTGCCCGGAGTGGTGAAATACTTGACCAATTGCAGTGCCGTGACGACCCCCATTCCGTCATCTGTAGCTCCATATCCTGTTGATACACTGTCGAAGTGGGCATTGACCATGACCCCTCCTTTTCCATGAAGTCTATGGGTGTATGGGGGCAGGGGTTTCCACCATTCCTCTTCCTCATCTTCTGTTCCACGGATATAGACAATGATATTGTTTCCCTCGAAGTATGTGCTGATCCCCAGCTTTCTTCCACTAACTCCAATGCTCGTGAGAGCGTTACTTGTGTAGTTCGAGACGAGGTCGTTAAAGATGACAGCAGCAGGTTGCTCTGACCGGATTCCAAGCCCTCCACGATCTGCAGACTCGTCATGATCTTCTGTGACCGAGTGCATGTCGATATCCTGCGCCTCATTGCCGCTCGATTCCAAAACGTAAGGCACCGCATTCAAGTTCTCCCCCGTCTGGTATTTCACCCCATTGCTGTCCAGAATCTCCTCCACTCTCTTCAACAGCCAATTCCTGACTTCGTCGTTCCTTCGACTGTTGAAAGGATGGTAGCCATTGCTCAACTCTGCCAGGTCCAGCCAAGCTTCGGTGAGATTCAATCCACGGTAGACTGTGGGATTCTCTGGCGCTGAAGGAACTGTTTCGTGCACAATGAGCAGAGGGATAAAGATGCCGAGGTACACTATAGCAGTAACCAGTGTCACGGCCATAGGAACGAAAGCGAATGGATTATACCATCTCATCGTTGCTGGCTTGGAGACTGAAGGGCGGGACAGCTGTTGGAGCTCGTCGTGAAGCTCATGTCATGTCATCGAGGTGGCTGGGAGCTTGGGAAGGTGCTTGCCTGCCAGAACAAGGTCAATGCACTAGCGCGGGGTAGCTCGACGACATGTCATCGATAGCCAGCTGGGTAGACGATGAACAATCACTTCAATCATCCCTATCAAAACATAGCAAATCCAGAGATTTTACATATCACAACTTTCACATTTTTCTGGATCAATCCTCTCGATAGGCACATAGGAGCACCGAGCTACTTATATGTTGGCCTTTGTGGGCACATTCCGAGCTTTTTGGACTGTATTCAGTTCTTGACGATATTGCTGATCAAACTTCCGCAGGACAAAGGCGAGAATTTTGTGATGCATCATTCGCTAGGGATGCAGTTGTTTTACTCATGGATTTCCATAGTCGTTTCTGCTACTTTGTTACATGCTGTTACGGCGACAAAGTCTTGGCATTGCTGAAGCCAGCTCAAACCCCAGCCAAGGCTCATGTTGCAGAAGGTTTTTTGTTTTCCCGAGTTGTATGGTGTATGGTGTCTCTGACTTGGTAGTTAGATCAGGTAACTGTCATCTGTCTGGTAATGGATAGGAAACTTGAACATTTCTGAGCCTCGAATCTTCAAGGGAGTAGTTGGAAGTCCTTTATGTTTTGAGTATCTTTGGCTTCTGACAGTCTAAGTTCCATATGTAGGGTTACTCGACCGAACTTTCTCAATTTTACAATTCAAATTATCTAGTCCGGTGACCTTTTTCAATTGCTCATCGAAAAGACCGACTGGAAGTAGCTTTCCCAAGCGTGCAAGCCACGCCTGGCCTCCTCGCCAGATCTGATGTGGCGGCATCGGCTTGGTGAGGTCCTTCACTACTCCTTCTGCCCATGTATCCGCATCAACGTAAGTCCTTTTCAAAGACTTTAGATTTTCACCAGACAGCATCTTCTCTGCCTCGTCTCTCGCACAATCATAAATTGACTCTTTTGGCAAGTCTGGGTGCGTCAAGTTGGCGAGGATGTTGGATTTTACGCCTCCAGTTTTCAGATCAACAACCTTGATGTTGAACGCCTGTAACTCCAGTCGAAGAATGTCAGAAAACATTGCCAACGCGGCTTTTGAAGCATTGTAGGCGGCTTGGAATGGAAGACCTGCGATGGATCCAACGGAAGTGTGATTGACGATCAATGCTCCATCTTTGGCTTCCATAAGCAGTGGTATGAATGCCTGGATGGTGGAGAGACATGACCAGAGGTTGAGATCGAATACTTTCTTCGCTTCAGGGATCGAGAGATCTGTGATGGGCATGTTGTATTGGGCACCAGCGTTGTTGATTAAGACGTCCAGTGCTCCTCCGGTCAATCTCATGATTTCAGAAACGCAGCTCTTTATGGATTCATCGGACACCACGTCTAATGTCAGAGTCTCGATATTCGCTGCTGTAAGAGATGCCATTTTCGAAGGGTTTCGTGCTGTAGCGAATACTCGATAGCCAGATTTTTGGTACGCCATCGCCAGTGCAGCACCGAGACCTCCATCCGAGCAGCCTGTGATGAGAACGGTCTTTTTTTGCTTGCTGGGAAGGGGTGACATTGTGAGATGTGGACTGGACGAAAATAATGTGCTTATTACTGATGAAGGTCCCGAAGAGATTTTTGATGGTATTTCACATTCAACGAGCGTGCTTCGAGCTTCTTAAATACTGATCTGGGTTGAGCATTCAACCGCCGTGGACGGATCTATTAGATGTACCCTCCGTAGTGTCTCACCAAATCGAACGGGATCTGGTTGGCGAGCTCGTAAAGAGACAGCCGCTTTGGGTTTAGCTTTATATATGGAGGCATCCAAGACCACGCATTTCAGCCGCACCGCAGTCCCAAGATACTACCATCAAACGCAACTTTTGTTCTTGGAAATGTGTTCGAAAAACTCTGTGGTCTCGGTCTTCAAATGGGGATTTCAGAGATACCCTTTGCAGGTCGAGTCTGATTCTATAAATACTGGATAGAGCAGGTTGCTAAGGCCAGTGCAGAAATAATAGGGCAAAACCTGCTTCCAGTGGTAAGCGACACAGACTTGTTGATTCTTACTTCACAATGTCTACTATTTTCTGATTTGTGAGTACGACGCCGTGGTTGATTGCCGAATCGCACTTCTTTAAGCCAGGAGCGGGGAAGCTTCAGTCTAGACCTCATCTGAACCTGAAACTAGCTGCAACGACAATCAGCTGTTATTTCGAATAGCGACGCAAGCTGTCCACTTGCTCATAAAGCACTCGAAAGCCGTCATTTACAGACTGATCGGACGATCTACCTAGGTATTTGTTCTATATCACACTGACAGCTTCTTCCATATCCACTGCGGTCTCCTGAAATTCGAAGCGGCCGGCGTACTGGCTTAGCTGGAGCTCGCCTAACTACACCAATATCAATAATACAATTGCTTAAGAAGACATCTTACAGCACTGACGGTCTTTTCGAGTACTTCAGATAAGGGATCGACAACACTCCCACTTCAGTATATAGTCCCTCAGCTCCAACCCACACTCACGATGGCCAAAGGACCCTACCTCACTCCCGCCTCTGTCCGCGCCTGGGAGGAATCCTCACCACTCAACGAGCGCCTCATCCGCCTCATCCGCTCCCTGTACTCTCTCATCGCAGTTCCCCTCCAAATCCCTCTCATCCTCCTCGATACCATGTTCAACACGCGATACTACGGCCGTCCATCATGGTCCTTCGGATTTCGCACTCTCCGCTGCATCGGCGCACACATCATTTGGTCTATGAACCCTGGAACCCGTCCCGTGCCAGATGTACTCAGTGATTCCGCACGTCAAGCGATCCGGAAGTTGAAAGGTACTTATAGAGCTGAATTGGTGGTTGTCCCTGCGAAGAAAGGAGTTTGGTACGGTGATGCGGTGCATGAGCGTGTCCACCCGAAGAAGTGTCCATGTTTCTGGATGTGGCTGGATGGGGAGATGGTGAATCCAAACCCAAGCTCAACACCGGACTCTAAACCTATCGAAGAGAGGAAAATTATGATGTACTTTGTTGGCGGCGGCATGGTGCAAGGCCATCCTCTCGAGTCGCCTCTACCATGGACCGTGATGAAGGTCACGCACATACCCATCTTCGGAGTCAACTTCCGTAAAGCCATTACACCAGAGACTGCTTTTCCAGCTGCATTGCAGGATGCAGTATCCGCATTTTTCTATCTCGTCGACCAAGGTTTCAAGCCAGAGAATATATGTATGATGGGAGACTCCGGAGGTGGCGGCATAGTAGCAACCACTATTCTGTACCTGCGCGCTTACCGGGATAAACTTCTACAGCCTGGAAGCTGTATTTTAGTCTCACCATTCATGGATCTCGTTGATGATTTCCACAGTGATGAGGATGCGCTGAATTTGGATATACTGAATCCCACGATGTGTTCTATCGCAGCAACACAATACACAACCAACCGACCTGACTTGCGCTTCACACTGCTATCTCCAGGTCAAGGAAATCTACCTCCTCCGTATACACTGGAAAGCTTACCGAATATGTTACTATGTTATGGTGACGCGGAGATCTTCATGCCGGGGATTCAGAGGTTCTTTGATGCGGTTATGCAACAGGGGAACAGGGTTGAATGTCATAGAGGGGTTGATCACGTTCATGTCTATCCATATTATTGTAAAGATAGAAGTCCTGGTGGATTTTATGGGAGATTAAATGCATTTTTGCATGGGGAGGTTAACGTCGGTGAAAGTCTCGACAAATAAGATAGCAACTTCCCAAGCCCCATCCAGCAAACGAAGCAGTCCCCACTAGAACCATGACGATAACTCTGGTAATGTCTCTCCTCCCTGCTACCACCTCCACTCCGCTCAATACACACACCAATAATCCCACCCTGAAATGGACTCGCCTGCTGCTCACCACCAGCAGACGCAGAGCCAGCTGCAGGCCATTCGCCTTGACTACTAGTAACAGGAAAAGCTATAGCCCTCTCTACCATAGCCTTATTCGCTAAACCAAGAATGAAGTCAGGCTCTGAAGTTGGGCCACAGCATCTGTATGCCTGCTCTCTAGTCGTTGCACGCCGTTTTGTACGACAAGGTTTACAGCGACCAGGCTCAGAAACTTTTGTATCGATTTTGTGGTTACATCTTCCGGGTGTTGCGTGGTCGCTGGGCTGGTTAATAGCAAGGCGGTGTTCGCACCGGGCGAAGATTGTATGGCCTGCAATGCACATTGTTGTTGCGTTGTAGTGGTTTAAAAATGTGGTTGGTGGTGTGAACTTCTTGTCCTCTGTGACGAGAGAGATATGTTTAGTGATGTAATGACAAGAGCAGATGAAATTCTGAGATCGATATTGAGACTTTGAAGATACGAGAGCAGCGAAGATGGGACGGAGATATAAGGACAAGAAAGGCATTGTTCCTCTCGTACACCTCGATAGCACAACAGATGAAAGACCACCAAATAAAAAGCATAATCGTTGTGTCCACAGCTTTTTGTCTCCATTGTGTTGATTATAATGCACAATGAACATGATCATCACTATTCAGATCTTGAGGGCCTCTTTGTGCTCGATTTGGACAATGGTGCTTTGTTCTACAAAGCACCAATAGGAAGAACCATTGACTCAAAGGAGTCGCAACTACAGTGGACGCTTGCCACCCTTTTGGATCTCAAAGAGATGGTGGATCTGGTGGCGAGAATTTTGCACCTGGCGGCGCTGCCTTGATGAAGAGTAAATCCCGGTCTCTATGAAGGAAGGACCATCGCGCCAACTACTTAAGCACAAACAAGCTCGGAGAGAATCTCAAAAACTGTCAAGGTCAACAACAAGCGTGCAATTCATTGAATAATACTATGCAGCCTGAAACAGTGGCCCTAATAGTCCGAATCCCCAACGCCAGATACCGATGTCCGTCTATACATCCTCCCTTCCCTTTCATCCAGCCATCCACATAGAAACTCAAGCAAAGCAATACATGTAGGTAGTAGACTGTCGTCCCTTCTCCGCCACGGAGATCAGATGGTCATATGAGATACTCCACAGTTGCAGGCTTAGTAGCCTGGAGGGCAGCTATGTGCTATGTTCCTGTTTCCGTTCTGTACCGTTCTAATTTGGGAGCCAGCTATCCTTAGCATCCCTCGCCCACTTTACCATCAACGATTTCGAGTCAAAATTGGGGTGTTTGGCTTGTATCGATTTGTCTGTTTCATGTCTGGTTGTTATCTCCATCCGCATCCTCTAGTTCTTCATCACCGTCGGCGTCCTCGTCGTCGGCATTCAGAACAGTAGCGCCCATCATCGCCGTGGCACCTATCATGCCTGTCATAGTCTGATCATCGTCGTCATCATCGGCGCTATTTGGATCATATCCACCTTGGCCAGGTTGAAGGTTATTCAGGTGGTGTCGAAGGCCGTTCACACCAACTCCCGAGAAGACACAGAATACATTTCTTTGGTGTTCTGTAAATTCTTTGGACAGATATCAGTACGGTATTGGTAAATATCAAAAGGACGACATACCGGCAGGGGCGTCTCGACAAAACTGCTCTAGATCAGCTCGAAGGAAGGCTTGGACGCCAGTCAAACTCAAATGAGTCAGCTTCTGGCAGTTATTTAGAAGAACAACAATGCTCTGTTATAACTGTTAGTTCGGTCAGGAGATGAGGTGAAGGGGGCCAACATTTAGAGTCAGATTAGTGCAATAAGAGAGATGGACTCTCTCAAGGCTGCTTCCGGCCATATGCTCAAAGAGCTCGCCATCAGCATTTCGGTAATGGCGAGGGTATCGAAGGCGACTCTGCGCCAAGGCGTAAACACTCTGATCAGTGATGTTCGAACACTTGACAAGACCTATTCTCCTCAGTTTTGGGAGAGTGGCGAGCTTTGTAACTGAAGCATCAGTCAGGTGGGTACAACATCCGAGATCAATGTATCTGATTCGGTTGCAGAGCTGCACGAGCTTAGTGACAGCAGAGTCTGTAATGTGATGACAATGACCGAGATGAAGATAGTGAAGGTTCTTTCCAAGCTTGCTAATGGCATTGACTGACACATCCGTTAGGTTTCTGCATTTAGCAAAGACTAGGTTCCTCAGCCGTGGCGCAACTTCGATAATCTTTTCAACAGCTCTATCTGTAAGACGAGCGCAGCTTGTCAAGTCAAGGATGCGGAGGTGCTCGTAAGTCTTGTCGTTTTCTAAGTTGAGAAATGCCATATCTGAGATAAGCTCGCAGTTCGCAAGCCGGAGTTCTCGCAATGTCTGGCCATTTGTGACGAGAGAAGTAACGGGGTCATTTCCGACGAGTTTGCATGAATGAAGGTCAATTTCGAGTATGTTGGGACAGTTTTCTGCGAATGCTATAATGGAGGAATCTTCGAGCTGTTCGCAGTCGTTGAGTTTGAGCTGGAAATCATTAGCATAGTACTTACTCGCCCTTGACAAGAGATCTTACTCTCTTAATGTATCTGCAGGAGTTCGCTACCGCAGTCATAGACAGATTGGATATCTTCGTGCAGCCAGAAATGTTTAGGCCTTGCAGCTTTTGGCAATTATCAGCCAAAGCAAACATTGATAGCTCGGTAACTTCCGTAACCCCAGATATATCCAAAGCCAGTAGATGATCGCTGTCCTCGAGAAGTCCCGTCACTCCAGAGTCCGTCAGCCCGTTGCAATTTGTCAAAGTCAACCGTTCAATCCGATTGCAGGATTGCAGGGCAAGTACGCTTCCATCACTACAATGGTCCGAAAGCTGGGCTAGGTTCAGTCGCTTGATGAAGTCCCGGTATGCGAAGTAAGGTTCTCGTTTGATGAGGGTGTTGCAGATAGAGCTGTGCTTGGTCCAAGTCACACAAGCAGGTCGGTGCCAAAGTAGATCAACACTATTTCGCGCCCACCTCTTCGACACAAGCATACAGGTCAACAAGTCGTGTGGACTACTGAGTTTCGAGAATATGCCGATAAGAACCTCCGCAGGCAGGCGGTTTGAAGCTGCTACACAGCTCTCCTCAGACACGGCCATATCTGAGAATGTGGGCACTCCGATAGAAGACTGCGAGTCGTTATTGCCGACATAGAAGTCAGACTCTTCATAATCTGCGCGAGCAGGCGAGTTACTCGATGATGATTGTGAATCGCCTTCTGGGTCCGGAGTGCCGCGATAAGAGGATTCGGTCTCGAGGGGCGCCATCGTGGGTACTTGGGACCTCATTGTGTCGTCGGGCTGAATTAATCCTGGAAAGAGCGACGAGGTAGTCGTGAAGACTGTCGGACCTCGTGCCCTCGATGCTTTGTGATGATTGCGAGTCTCGGATGCGTGATTCAGTGCTCTGGGCCCGTCTGCGAGTCGATGTATTGTGGAGGGGGACCGCTCGTAAGCCTTCAGCCTTGTGAGTGACGGAGATTTGAACGTTGGCGTCGGTTGTGTCTAGTTGTCGTTGAGGGCTATAATCATCGTTCGCGACAATACCGATACTGGCGGCGATGGCGGTGGCCGATGCGTCGCGTTGAGCGAGTGTTGAGGGCGGCGTTTATTGCTTTGTGATCAGATTATGGCGATGTTTGACCTGGAGGATTGAAGTGGTGGAAGCAATGCACGGCAGCACCGCATCACATCTGATGCAAGGCTATGATTGGTCTCGCTTACAGTATGGGCTGGGAATGGTGAATGATTTGGCACGTGAGAGGAGTATTTTGGGACATTTCTGCCAAAAGCAGAGGCCAGCAGACATGGTTTATAATGCACATAGTATCGAGTTCTTCCTAATACCACGGCTCTCGATTTAGTAGTCCGGGTCTAAGACCGTCACATAAGAATAGACGGCTGATAAGCAGTTCTAGCCTCTACCAAGGATCCGGGATGGATCAACAGCACTACTCAAATATCGCTATTGATATCAAGAGCAGGCATTACGAATCTCCTCATACTTATAAAAGCAGGATCGGATAGTTTCTGACATTCTGAGACTTCACAAGTCGAGTATAACATCTGGATTAGCTGAGCTTGGTTTAGACGTACTCTAATTTAGGAATACTGTATGCCAAAGCTAACATATGGCATTAGGTAGTACTACCTCTCCGTTGGCCTGCTGCTGGGGCTGCACTTCACTTCAGGCGGTTGCTACAGGTACCAGATACCTTCCTACCTACACAGGCATCAACGGCATCCTCAGTGAAATCACGTGGTCAAGTGCAAACCCTGGCAGCAACCGAGCGGATAAAGGCCCAGTTAAAGCTCTGGCCCTTCCGCTTATGGAAATGCCACTTTGTTTCAACTATGTTATGGTTTTAAATGTATATCTAGCTGGTTTAATAGTGATGTATTGATTTTGATTTATATTTAGGTAAGGATATGGGTATATACATTTTCCTTTGATTTTCACTTTTGACTTTTGCTTTTCCTTTAGGGGTCGTGTATTATGAGTTTCGGCAACGTCTCATGGCGATATCCCCCTTCCACGATACAGCCGTATAGTCGGGGCATGAAATTTATTATTTTGCTGGCATACAAGGCAATTGTTGCTGTTCTGAGTGTCTACTGTTATCGTTCGTATCCTTGGACTTCAGATTGAGCAGGACGCTATTTAATTAATAGTTGCTGTTCATCTCATGTAGGCCACAAAATAAAGCTTGCGTCAAGTTCTGGGCGACTGTTGCATGCTCAGCTGGTGTGTGTTGCGTGGTGCAAAGGGATGAAACATCCAGCGTATTGGAAGGATGATGCGCAAAGGGCTCTGGTAGTGGTGAGCAGGTGGTGAAGCTATACTCTGAACAGCCAGCAGGTCAAGGTGTCATTTTCCCCTAGAGCAGATGAAATCGACCATGCAGAGGCTATCTTTGCAATCAAAGAAGAGCATTTCGTCATAAATAAAGGAGATCGCTGGGATCATGAGCTCTTGATGAGGATCGTGACCAAGAGAGTGAAAAGCTCCGAGAACAAAGGCAAATGAGACCCTTCTTCAATGTGAAGGACAACTTCGGGGCCACATGGTTTGTAGAACCCGAGGACTGGAGATATCTTATGTAAGAGCTGGGAAGGGAACGATTATGAATGAAATACAAGCTATCGCTTACAGTAGACGGGAACAGAAACAGTCCTTGAAGAAAGCAAGCAGTTGAGCGATGAGAATGAAATTTGGAAGAGGGAGACATGGAAGAAAGTGGACAGAAAGGCAGGGTGTCATACGAAAAATAGCCCGAAAGAGATATGATGAGTTCAACTGCAAGAAATATAATAGCATAATAACACAACAGCAATAGCAAAACAGTGAACAGCGTAAGAAGATAGCGAAGAATACACACTCTGTACATCGTAAGGTGGTACAGTCAACCAATGGTGATCTTCCTCTCTCCAGCTTGTGATGTCAACAACCGCAATTTTGGAGGGGCTTCCCAGAATCTCCAAGAAAGGAGCTAGCAACCACTCCCAAGGAACAACCAAAACGCATTTGCCATCATGCAATTCAATTAACTCGTAGTTGTGAACTCAATCCAAGATCAAATCTGCATTTCATCAATTTTCACCTTTTCGTAGGGTTGTGGGCCCTAACCTGTGTGGGCCCAGTCACGAGCTCGGCTAAGGCTAGCGCGCCGCTGCAAGCTCACACTGGATTGTCTTGCGATTTTGGAAAGCCGATTCTACGAACGAACCCCAACGACAAAATCGACACCATTCCTCACCATCACGAAGGTTGAGGATACCGACAACCCCTTCGACATTTGTCTGCTCATATTCGTGAAGTAAGGCAAAAATGTCGACCTTCGAGCAAGTCGTAAGTCTCTCCCGCCTGCCGCAAAGGGACTTCGCGCGTCGTCAAACTCCCAACCCCGTGGAATGAAATCTGTTGTACTGGCTACTGGGCTCTGGGAGGACGCGGAATGGGAAAGAATTGGAAGGCTAATTGCAATATGTCTGACAGATCACGATTGATGGCAAGGGTCACCTCCTCGGTCGGCTGGCCAGTACCGTGGCTAAGCAATTGCTCAACGGCCAAAAGATCGTTGTTGTGCGTTGCGAGGCCTTGAACATCTCCGGAGAGTTCTTCCGTGCGAAGCGTACGTTCTACATCTATTCCCAGGCGCGAGTTGGATCTGGAGGAGAAGGATAGAGAGGGGCTATATGACGCACACGTTGTGGATTGGGGAACTTTGACTGACTTGGCTCCGCGAACAGTAAAGTACCACGCCTACCTCAGAAAGATGACCAGATACAACCCAACCCGTGGAGGTACGTTACAATTCAGCACCGCGGCTCCGAACCGGGCAAGTCTAGCGCATTTCGCAATTCTAATACATAGCAGGTCCTTTCCATTTCCGTGCTCCCTCGAGAATCTTCTACAAGACCGTCCGTGGCATGATTCCCCACAAGACCGCCCGTGGTGCCGCCGCTATGGAGAGACTTAAGGTCTTCGAGGGTGTCCCACCACCATACGACAAAGTCAAGCGTGTCGTGGTCCCACAAGCCCTGAGAGTCCTGAGATTGAAGCCTGGACGCAAGTACTGCACCGTTGGCAGACTGAGCCACGAGGTTGGATGGAAGTACCAGGATGTTGTTGCTAGGTCAGTCAAGCTGGGGAGTCTAGGACCTGGGGAATTTGGGGCTGACAAAATTGTAGACTCGAGGAGAGACGGAAGGTTAAGGGAGCCGCATACTACCAACGCAAGAAGGCCGCACGAAGACAACTCTCCGACGCCCAAAAGAGCGCCAAGGTTGACGACAAGACCAAGAAGCAGTTGGCTGAGCTCGGCTACTAGACTACCCCCCGGAGTTAATTATTTCGCGATTACGTCTGGATGGTTGGGATTTTGGTCGGTCTGGCAGGCTTGTTCACTTGTTTTCTTCTTTGTTTTTTTGTCACCGCGCACGCAGCCAAAAAGACAAAAACCACGCACAAAACTTTCAATGCCTTGTTCTCGAACCCCAACTGTGCTTTTCTGCTGCGGATGGGGGAGGGATCCCAGGGCTGGGTTACTTCAACACACCATATGAGAACCGTGAGCGAGCGGGGAAACTATGGGAGGTTGCTTATTGAATGGAAGTGATATCGGGCCCTGCTTCTGATGTGTATAAGCTTCCGCATTGCATGCTGCCGCCCCTAGGGAAATGAAATCCAAAAAATAAGAATAATCTGGGCTCCCCATAGTGTTGGTTGTGACTTGGGGATTGATGGGTACTGATGAACTAATTGCAGGCTGTCGTGGAGTCCTCAATCGACGGGTTGTTTATAGATCATGTTCCGGCTCCTTGCTCCTTGGGAATCATTCGATCTGACCTGCCATGCGTCCTTGCGATATACTTATAGCGAACCCAAGCACACGGATAGCTTCCAGCCCACACTGCAAGACGGGGCTGTTTAGAAGTTGGCAAGGCTCAAGCCAGACACATGTTTCGCATACTCACCTACCCACCTACCCACCTCTGGATCCGCCCCTCAGTTGACCAAATCCACGCACAGTCAGCCAGTGCTGTCTTCATCGAAATGTACCTTTCAGCCCTCCTCCATGAATTCTTCCAATTCACACAAAAGTGCCAGACTCGAGCACTAGGAAACTGATTGCACTCCATACCTAGCTCAATGTATCTCCTCGCACATGTCTGTCTACTTCTGTATATCGTGGTTCTCTCAGCCTTGCATAAACCCTAGCCCTCTGTTATCTCATCCAGAGCAACCAATCACGACCCTTCAAAGTCGAACAAAAAGGCACCATACGGTACATGATCGGCAAGCCGCAAAGCCGATACGGCGCCAAATGCCCGCGCCCGCGTCCTCCTCCTGATCCTGATCCTGATCCCTTCTCCCGAACATCACCTCGGGTTAGGTAGCCTTAGCCCTCCCAGCTCCCCCGCTAAATCCACATCTCCCAATACGTAGCGGAAGCGATCCGTACCCCACATGAGCTAGTAGCGACGACAAAGGCAACTCTACAGGTACAAGAATGCAGCTACAGAACGTCTTTTGAATATTAAACGATACTTGAAGTTCCTTGGGAGTGTCAAGCCTTATAATTACACCTTTTCTCCTCTTCCTGGTCAGTTATATTAATTGTCATTTGGAGGTATCTGCGGACCGTTCCTAACAGTTGTACAGACAGTTGTACAGCTTGTATTGAGTTGATGGAGTAGGAGAGGGTTGCAAAGGACCATTCGCGTTGTTGTTTCAGGGTGTCATCTGTTGATGCAGATGTTCTGGATATTGGCCACTTGAGCGAAGCTGGAAAATCGGCTCAGATACACCAAACTCAGACTCAGGCTGAGACTTGGTTGTCCCCCCATCCAGCACAACCGGAATCCATTAATCCACATTACTCACCTACCATCAAAAAGATATAACACCACCTCATCTCATCCTCTCTCAAGCACTGCGGTTCCTACTCAAATATCACACCTCAACTTCCAATCTCAACGTCACCACCAATTTCCAGCCATCCTATCATGTCCAACCCCAGAACCCGCCTCCAGTCCCTCACCTCTCACTTCCTCCCTTCCTCTTCATCCCCCACAGTCCCGTCCTCCAATACGCCCATCCCGCCAAAAGAACCACACATCCACACTCTCTCCCCAACATTTTTCCTACCCCGAGCCGCCGAAATCGAGCCGGATGCAGAAGCTATATTCCATGTAACAGCTAATGGCAAGACGCTGAGAAGGAGTTATGCGGAGTTTGCTGATCGGGCGAGGGGGTTGGCGTACTTTCTAATCAAGCATGGATTTAAGAGGGTGGGGATTTTGGCGCCGAATACGCCAGCGTTTTTGGAGAGTATCTTTGGGATTGCGGCTGCGGGGGGTGAGTTTTACTTCTTTGTTCCACCAATTGTCATATATCTCCGTTTCTTGAACAGTGTACTGCTTTGCATCTTTCAAAAGAGTTGTCTCGAAGAGAAAGTCGACCTGGAAGTCTAATCATCCTAACACAATACAGGCGTCAATGTAGCGGTGAATTATCGACTCAAAACGGAAGATATTTCCTACATCTTCTCCTTCGGCGAAGTAGACAGCATCATAGTCGATGAAGAGTATCTCCCTCTCCTCTCAGACTTTCGCTCTCAGCATCCAAAAGTACCATTCATAATTGATACGGACACCGACGCTACAGAAGGACAACTCTCTGGTCCTTTCGATGAAGCCGTACTCGAAGGTTTGAAGTATGATGCCGAACTTGGGAAGCATGGTTGGGCTGGTCTAAAGGCCCAAGCAGATGATGAGAATGGCACTATCGCAATCCCATTCACAAGTGGGACCACAGCGAAGCCAAAAGGTGTCGTGTACACACATCGAGGCGCTTATTTGGCAGCCATGGGAAACGTGATCGAGAGTGGTCTGAACTATCACTCTGGCCGCTGTGGCTATCTCTGGACATTGCCCATGTTTCACGCCATGGGTTGGACGTTCCCCTGGTCTGTAACCGCTGTCCGAGGTACGCACTTCTGCTTGCGTAAAATCGACTATCCCCTCATCTGGAAACTCCTCAAAGAAGAGAATATCACGCATTTCAACGCCGCCCCAACAGTCAACACACTCCTCTGTGCCTCGAAAGACGCAGTCAAGCTCGAAAATCCAGTCCGAGTCACAGTCGCTGCGTCTCCACCGACAGCGCACCTTTTCGAGCAAATGACAAACCTGAATCTAATGCCCGTCCACGTCTATGGTCTCACGGAGACCTACGGCCCGATCACGAAAGGGTATCACATGCCCATCTGGGAAACCCTCCCCATCAAAGAGAAGTACGCGCGAATGGCACGCCAGGGCCATGGCTTCATCACCGGCCTTCCCATACGCATTGTCAAGACTGAACAACCAGAAGGTGTGCTTATCGATGTCGCGAAAGACGGGAAAGAGATCGGCGAAATCATTTTCTTTGGGAATATCTGCGCCAAGGAGTATCTGAAGGACCCTGAAGCGACGAGGAAATTGTTTGCGGGTGGAGGGTTGCACTCGGGGGATTTAGCGGTGTGGCATGAGGACGGGAGTGCACAGATTTTGGACAGGGCGAAGGATATTATTATTTCTGGTAGGATTTCCTCTCTTGCTTTTCAAATCTCCCCATCCCCAAAATTGAAGGCCAACATGCTAAATGTAACAACAGGCGGCGAGAACATCTCCTCAGTTGCTCTCGAGTCCATGCTCGTCCAGCATCCCGACGTGCTCGAAGCAGGCGTTGTCTCAGTCGCCGATTCGCACTGGGGCGAGCGTCCCAAAGCCTTCATCACAGTACAAGACGGTAAGCAGATGAAAGGCGAGGATCTAATTGAGTGGGCCAAGCATGAGAGTGCGATCAGTAAATTCATGGTTCCGAGGGAAGTCGAAGTCGTGCAGGAATTGCCGAAGACAAGTACGGGAAAGTTGAAGAAGAATGTACTGAGGATGTGGGCCAAGGGTGACTATAGTGAGAAGTGATATAGAAATCGGGTGGGTTAGGGTGGGTTAGGGCGGGTGTATTTAAGTATGTTGATATTTGTAATGTGCGTAGTTGACTTGCCTTCTGTTTGCTTCACTAGGGCTTTCACGTCAGTGGTGTCGGAGCTTTATGCTGCCAAGCAGTGGAGATAAATCTCAAGTTAAGTTCGACATGTCTGCTTACCGGTATTATAGACACAGCGGCGCGAAGCTCGTTTGTGCTATTGCGTATTTACTCAGCCAGGCGGTGTAGGTACAGAGCGTCTTTCGCTAAAGTCACGTTTAAAGCCAGATACTTTACCTACCTAGGTACCTAGGTACTTGCTGGCTTTAGCTGCACCAGGGCGTACCTGTATCCGCTGTGCCATTACAAGCTTCTGCTTCAGCGTCGTCTCTTTTCTTCCCCAACAACAAAATAATTGACAACCTATACCACAACTCCAGATTCACGTCGTAGTGTTACATCGATCTCAAAACCAAAGCACTAAATACCTCATATCTGGAGTTTGGAGATTTGTGGAATTAGGGCAAGGCCTTAGACCCGTCTGGGTTCACCCTTTTCCAACACTCTTTGCCAACATTAGCAACGTGTGGAACCAATTCATTAACATACCTTACATCTACTTTGCAACCTTCCCTGTTCCCCTTCTTACCCAAACCCGCACCATAGCTATGAACGATTTATCCATTTACTGCCCATCCAACCTCCTCTACAGTCAAGAGAATATGTCACGATACAAACCCGGCGGATTCCATCCTATCTGCCTTGGTGACACTTTCAAGGAGGGTCGGTACAAAATACATCACAAACTCGGTTGGGGAGGATGCTCAACAGTCTGGCTTGCATGGGATACCGTGTATGTTACTCCATTGGACATAACACACGCTCCTGCTTACGGATGAGACCCTAGAATGGAGATGTGGGTGTCGGTTAAAGTTAAGAGCGCTGATAGCACGAACAATCGTGAAGTGGGGGCCTTGAAGACATTGCAAGGGAAGGGGTCTCTACATCATGTCGTCAAAAAGTTCGATGACTTCATCCATCGTGGCCCTAACGGGTGCCACCAATGTCTTGTTTTCGAATTGCTTGGCCCGTCCGTCGACACTATTTCCAATGACTATCGCGAGAGCGGTGACCAGCTTGATTCGGAAACTATCTTAAAAATTACCACCCAGATGCTGGAAGCCATATCATTCATACATGAGGTCGGATATACCCATGGAGGTTTGGCAAGTCTTTCTATTTGCAAGAAGTGAGTCTGATTCTAAGCAGATATAAGCGGCTCAAATCTAGTGTTCACGTGCCCAAGGCTTGCACGCCTGCCTCAAGAGGATCTGTTCGAAGTCCTTGGAACACCAGATTTTGAGGCCTTGGCTCGCATTGACGGCCAGCCGCTGCAAGCTGGTGTGCCGAAACAACTCGTAAAGAAGGCCGATTGGGTAAACTGGATAGACGAAGATGAAGAAGACATTCGGCTTATTGACTTTGGAGAAGCATTCGTTCAAGGATCGACGCCTGATGGTCTCGCTCAGCCAGCAGATCTGAGGGCTCCTGAGACAATTTTTGCAGACCACTTTGATCACAGGCTTGATCTCTGGCGTGCAGGACTTACGGTATGATAATTTCCACACGTCCACGAAGATGTGTATTGACATTCATATCAACAGATTTATTCATCCTTATTTGGGTCACGGCCCTTTCAGCACTGGGGCGGTGTTGATAAGCTCGTTCTACAGATGATCAATTTCGTGGAAGAGCTGCCTGCGGAGTGGCAGCCCCAGTGGGAGCTCATACAGAACACAACTGGACTAATGTGGGAGAAAGCCAGTATGCTTACCATCTTACCACTGTCAAATCCTTGATGGATATAAACCGGTACCTCTAACATCTTTAAATATAGTTAATGACACACCCACACAGCCAAGGTTGGACTCAAAGTTCCACGAAAATGTTCAAGATCCAGCGCTGCAACGTCTGCTCCCAGTCATTCGAGGGTTAGCGAGATTCAGACCTTCAGATCGAATCTCGGCAGCCAAGGCACTGGATATGGTCGCCGAGGGCGGAGGTAGAAGTTAAGTGGGAAAAAGATTTTAGACATGTAGAAGCTAGTCTCGATACACACTAACTTCTACTGTGATGGAAAAAAAGACTCATCTGAGTTCCATCACAAACAAATATGTGGCAGTACGCTGCTGGTATGAACTCTCGTGTCAGGAACAACTGGTGCACCGTCAGTAACATAAACCATGTTTCCAAATCAAGATGTTTGAATGTGTACCATCTGTCCATTATCTGGAAGTCAATCTACCAGATTGCCTGAAAATCAATTGAAGTAAAGAGTTGTTTGTCGTGCAGTGGTTCTTCGAGGAATAGGTTAGGCACTACGAATCTTTGCTAAATATACGATACGTGAGGTATTGGTGTAGCCACCATGGTGATGACCCAGCCTTTTTTACTTCAGCAAATTGTACATGTTTTCCCTCCTGGCTATAGCTCTGGCACCAACAAGCGGGAAGCCATAATTGTTTGTCCTCAGAACCAGATAAGCAAAGAGAAAACAATATCACTGGCTCTAGAAAGCCCATGACCACGGGAATCCCATCTAGGGTTGTTGTCCCATTGATCCGGAATGTGAAGATTGTTCTCCGATATCAGGACCGGTTTCAGACTCCAGAGTAGGTCACAACGCACCGTGAGCCAGCTACCCGGACACCCCACATTGACCTACTTCGGAGCTAGAAGTTAGAGATGGTATGGACTACAAAGGGCGAATAGAACAGAGAACAGAAGAGTGAAGCAGTGCCATCGAACACTGCATTTTTCGCTGTATACTAATAGAGAAGTACTTGATGATTTCTTTTAGCAGATCCACCGGATACGCCCCGAGGACTTGCACCTAGAACACGTCGTCAATATGGACGCTGTGAAAGCATTGTTAAGGCGAACTATCGGTAAGTTTTCATGTAAACCGAAGAAGCTTAAATTGGAGAAGCCTGAATCGAAGCAGCCTGAATCAAAGCAACTTCAACCGGAGGGGCCCAAATCGACAATGGCGTTCGTATTCGGCATTGATGGCGTACTTACGGAGGTACAGCGGTTAAGTGTTGTCCCCTGTCGATAGGGGGATCCCCTGGACGCGGATTTTGATATCCTAGAATTGAAGCAATTCTGAAACTAAATTCATAAAAAAAAGTTCAGAATACTCTTGAAGACAAGGGAAATATAGCGGAATAGTTTTTTGTAGCTTTTTCCTATTGTTGTGGTTGTTTTGTAAGGGAGAAGTTGTGACACTAAAACGACCGGGGACAACACTTAACCGCTGTACCTCCGTATGGAACACTGGAAAGCTCTTCCAGGAGCCAGCGAGGTCATCAATAATAGGTTACTTCAACGCAAGATCCCGTTCGTATTCCTCACCAACCGGGGTGGAGCCACAGAATCGCAGAGTACCGCGGAACTCTCCCATGATCTCGGCGCCACAGGCAAACTGAGCGATCGCCAGTTCGTACAGTCACACACGCCATTCCGCAGGCTCATACCGAGATTCGCAGACAAGAACAACCTTGCGATTGGTGATAAAAAAGCGATATGGTTCGCCCGTTGGCGGAGTCTTATGGCTTCATGAAGGTCATTACCACAGCTGATATGGTAAAGACCTTTGCTGGGGATGTCTTTGCTCATCTCGGACAGGATGGGAGAACAAGGGTAAAGAAGTTTGGTAAAGAGATCGAGCATCTCCTGCCTGATGGCACGGTTGAGATCGCCGCTATCCTCGTCTTTGTTAGTCCCTCCTCGAAAACATGCGACCTCGATGCACAAATCGTGAACAGCATCCTTCTTACCGAGAAGGGTGTGTATCCTGTCATCTTCTCGAAGAACGGGAATACTAGCTTGCCAAATAAAGGGTACCTCCAAGATGACCAGCCGAAAATATATTTCAGCAACATGCATGAGAGCTGGTCTACGGCTGCGGTTCCAGCCTACACATCTCAAGTGAAATTTCGGAATGTACTGAAGGCTGTCTGGGACATATCAACTGACAATGCAGACCTTAAACCCCGCCATCATAAGATACGGTAAGCCTAGCGAGACCGTCTTTATCTGGGGCGAGCGTGCTCTACACGAGTGGCACAATGGCCTCAATCCTCAGGATACACATCCTATTAAAACAACTTGCATGATAGGTGATGATGTACACAGTGATATCGCGGGTGCTAAGAAATTCACAAGCAGATATAACAGTGAGTGGAAGACCATCCTTATGGAGACTTGCTTGTATAGGTAATAAGGGTACGAAGCCTGCGCATGAGCCTAGCTGATCACATCGTTGCTGGTGTGAAGGAGGCTGTTGAGCTCGCTCTCAAGCTCGAGATGGATAATGACTCCTGAAGTCACTGATTCTCGCTGAAATGATCGCCCGAAATATGAAGGTCTGGCTGCTTTGTTGCTTGAGGAACCATTGTTTTCGACTAACAAAGAATAGCTTGCAATCTTTTTTTAAACACCACGTAGGCGAATGCATAATTTTAAACCCTCAAACAGATCTCCCACATGTAAACGGCAGCAGGTAGAATCATCTTAAAGACGAAACAAAGACGAATGGTGCAAAACGATACCTTGCGTGAGTGTAAAACAACACAGTATACATGGCTGAGCTGGCGTGAATCGTCTCTGGACGACAATCTGCATCAAATCGCTTTAACTTCTGATCTTTCTACTCTTCAAATTGTTCCAGAAATCAAGGATCCCACGGCCCAACAGCCCTTGTTCCTGTAAGGATTTCCGGCTCACCATTCTCTTTCACCAACAAGATATCCTCATGCCTCACCCCAAACTTGTCCACCAAATAAATCCCCGGCTCGCTTGTGAACGTCATCCCAGCCCTAAGCGTAACGTTTACATTCCCTTTATTCAAATAGGGACTCTCATGAGCCTTGATCCCAATCCCGTGACCAACACGATGCGTGAACGCCTCACCGTATCCTGCGTCTGTGATGACTTTGCGAGCGGCGATGTCGACTGATGCTGCACTGTTGCCTTGATGTAGGGCATGCATGGACTGAGTTTGTGCTTCGAGAACGATATCCCAGACTGAGAGCTTCTCGCGCATCGTCGGGGAAAGTGATTCGAGGTCCGCCGTGGTGCTAGGTTTTGGGAAGAATGGTGGGAAGAAGGTACGGCAGATATCAGAAGAGTAGCCGTATAGGTGAGCTCTGTTAATGGTTAGTTTGAGCTTTGTTATCCGGTATTTGTGGCGTACCCAACGTCGATGAGGACGAATGTCTCTGCCTCCAAGACTTTGCTACCATTCGTTCCCCCATGTGGGTTTGAGGCGTTCTCATCTGGGCTCTTTATCAGCTTTAGGCTCTTATTGATATGCAACACATTGCGGAAGACCAAGAAGATCTTCCATATGCTTACCGAAAAGTACAATGTCGAAGAATGGCTCCATTCCTGCAGCACGGAGAGTGTTGTCCAGCACTTGCATAACCTCATTCTCAGTCAAGCCAGGATACATGCATGTTCGCATCGCTCTCAAAGCCTCAACAGTGCCCGTATTAACAGCTCTCACAATCTCAACCTCTCGCTCTGTCTTCGTCTGCTTCACCCTTTCAACCTCACCGCCAAGACCAACAACTTCAAATCCATTCTCGCCCAGTCCCCTCTGAATGAAGTCTCTCATCTCTTCATCGACCATTATTTTGGGCTTGGAGTCCTTCTCGAATGATCCGGGCGTCTTCCATGACTTCGAAAGGGTCTCGTAAGGATTCCAGTGTTCTTCCCAAGGAACGAAGTCAAGCTGGTCTACAAACGGCATGCCCAACAATCTCGCTCTCTCTACTTCAAAACTTGGGGCAAGAAATCGCGTTACGGCTTTGATCTCTCCAGAGCTCTCATTTATGAGTGGCTGAACGATCATTAAGAACGGTCGCTCTTCGGGCTCCCAGACTTCCCAGTCCTTTTGGCTGATATTGGCATAATACTGCAAAGTGTATCCAGGTTCGACAAGGAATGCATCAACGCCATCCGCTACGAGCGCACTTGCAAGATTGTCTCTTCGCTCAACATATTCTGAGATGGGTAGTGGTGATGCAGAGTCCAGAAATGGGAGACCCGTTGACAAGAACTTGTCGACCGAGCATTTTTGGAACTCTTCAATTGTATGACCTGATGAGCGCTCATCTGGAATATCGTCATCAGAACCCCTGATCTGAGAACTTATTAGTCTAGACGCACTCTTGTGTATTTAGATAGGATTTACCAGTATCAAGCAGGTGACAACGAAGACGAACGCTGTCAGAAGACATTGTCTTGCTCTGAGCCTGATGCTAGGTATCTGATATCTATACTCAACCCGAACGTTGGGTTGAAGAAGAAGTCGTTTTTCGTCCATTGCTTGGAACCTCAAGATTCAATTTCAGAGCCTGCTGAACTTGTCCAAATGTTTTGCCGCAAAAAGAACTACAAATCCAGTCACCTGGAATGAGGTGATGGGCGGGATGCCTGCAGCACCAGCCAGGTGCCGAAACAAGCCCGTCACGGCCAACAGCCAATTGCGCGGTTGATGCTGCAGGGTCCACTGCGTGCCAACTTCTTCCCCCGTGTCCCCCATCTTTGAAGACGCTCACCAACAGAGCAGTGAGAAAATCAACAAGCTATGATAAGAAGAGTAATCTATATCGAAGGTCCTGCTATTGCGGGTAAGATGCCGGTGGTCATTCGGCAAAGCCGTTCCTCTAAGAGTGGGTTCTTGTAAGAGTGGACTATTCTGAAATATGGTCCCTATTGCTCTGGATGGGATCTACTTTCAGTCTTCGCTCTTTCTTTTTGTTCTTATTCATAGTTTTGCATTGAATTTTGCTACTGCTCATTCTCAAGATGGGAGAGATCAACGACTCGCAGCCCGAGAGCGAAGGGCTCTCTCACACCAAAGAAGATGCAACCACCGACGCTGTTTCCTACTCAAACGTAAACGATCATGAAGCTCAATGTTTCGTGGAAGGGCAGACAGCCTATAGCAAGCTCTCTGTCACGTCGATGGTCGTATTTTCCGGTCTTGCAATCGGATCAGATGGTTTTAATGCCTCAATCATCGGCAACTTGTCGCTGATTTTCGGCGTACTATACCCAGGTTTGTCGACCGTCATGTACTCACGCCTTTCTAATGCTTTCCTCATCGGGATGATTGTTGGGATGCTGGGGTTTGGATACATATCTGATCGCTTGGGTCGAAAGAGCGGTGCTGTGTTGACAACGTTCATCCTTGTGATGGGAATTGCGTTGAGTGCAGCCAGTAGTGGGAAGGACCAACTAGGCATGTTCTGGATGCTGGTTATCAGTCGAGGTATTGCAGGTGTAGGAGCTGGAGGGTATGTCTTGGAGTCGTCTCTTAAATCGTCCTGGGAACTTGCTGATCATTTGACTCCCAGAGAATATCCAGTTTCTGGAGCTGGAGCAACCGAAGCAACTGACGAAGATACTGGAACTCGCAAACATAGAGGCTTCATCTTCGCCTTGATTGCGGATCTTTCTGCAACTCTGGGGTTCGTCTTCGGTGGTCTCGTACCACTGCTTCTGATTTTGTGCTTTCATTCTCATGAGAAGCATTACAACATTGTGTGGCGACTCGCGCTAGCCTTGGGTGCCATTCCCCCTCTCTCCATTTTCTGGTTTCGATACAAGATGGCAGTCAGCACTGCGTACCGCAAGAGTGCTGCAAAGAAACAACGTGTTCCGTACTGGCCGATTTTGAAGAGATATTGGAGGCCACTCCTTGGCTGTTCGATCAGTTGGTTCTTGTACAGTAGGTTCTGGCTGATTATTCCTCACGAGCTGTTTACTGACCCGCACAGATTATATCTCATATCCTTTCGGGTTATTCGCCTCAACTATCCTCAACCGCTTGAATATCGGCTCCTCACTAACAAAAGACATGGGCTGGGGAACAGTGATCAACTGTTTCTACATTCCTGGTGCATTTATCGGAGGCTACCTCTCTGACAAAATCGGTCGTCGACGAACCATGGCTCTCGGATTTGGGCTTCAAGCAATCCTCGGTTTCATCCTTGGCGGTGCACTCGGAAATATCCAAGACATGCTACCTTTATTCATAGTCATGTATGGTGTCTTCTTGACTCTCGGAGAAGTCGGACCAGGTGCGACCATCGTCCTCACATCCAGCGAGTCTTTCCCGACCTCTATCCGAGGTCAATGTCTTGGTCTCATCGCAGCACTTGGGAAAGCTGGTGCTGCTATCGGTACCGCTGTATTTGCGCCTATCCTGGCCAGCTTTGGAGATAGTGTGTATAGAGGTAATCAAGCTGTGTTCTTGATCGGTAGCGGGTTCGCTGCTGCGGGTGCGATCTCTTGTTGGTTTGTCATCCCGGATATCAGTACGAGGTTAGAAAATGAGGATGATGCTTGGAAGAAGTATTTGAAAGATATGGGGTATGAGATTCAGTGGGGTGATGAGGAGACGAAAGATCCAGAAGGATTGAGACTTGATGCTTTGAGGAGTTAAAGTGGCGTGTAGTGAGTGGTGTCACTTGTTGAGATGAATAAAATTCCCGTTCATAATTCTGGAATGACAGGGCCGTTTACTTGTAAGATGAGACACAGATAAATTTGTCTCAATGATGGTAAGTACCGGTCGAGAAGAATTCAAATTTCTCCTCCGGCTATTTTTAATACTACATTTTTGTCTTATTTTTATTGTATATATTATATTTTTAAATCCAAGCTCAAGGCTCAACGGAGTGCTTTCCATCTTTCTTACCTATCAACAGCCGTCGCGTTCAGACTTTGACCCACCTCCAATTTTGCCTGCATCGGATCTGGACATCTACAACAGGATTGATGAGTCCGGTGAAAACAGATCCGCGGGCTGGTCTCTGTTGGCGATCACTGCTGGTTCGGAGGAATCAATGTCCATTGCGGATCCGGTATCTGCTGGATCTTGCCTCTTTGCCCTTTCCTGTGGGACTTTCTGGTACATGTTCGGGATCATTTCGACGACATACCTAGCTCAACACTACCTGCTCTCGCATCGACCGTGCTAAGAATGTGAACAGGTGTTAGAAAGATGGGCTGATAGCTCATCAGACCACGATAATTGCTCTTGAGGATATGTGACTATTCAGGGCAAAGCCGAAAAACTGATTGGGTGACGAAAGTTTGCGTATTGACTGTAACTGGGGCTAAGCGAGATAGCAAAAAGAGCCTATCGGTTTCTCGAGGTTTCTCCTCCAAATGTGTCATCACCTCTGAGCCACACTGTGACTTTCGTTTCCATGCATGTTTCCATGTTGGCTTTATTTACCTGGTTATTATCTCAACGACAATCACTGCCTCTCGACAATATCGAGCCACAGGGTAGGTCGCTGAGAATGGTTGTCCCATACCCACGTGATCATTGTATTTTACCCGCTAGAACATTTTCTCTATTTGGAGGTAATTGTTCGGAGAGCCACATCGATCGCGCTACAGCGGCTTATCCACCTGCTGTAATTGATCGAGAACACCGGAAATCAGTAAAGGTGGTTGGGGTGTAGAAAGTGTGTAACTTGACAAGTTCAAGGACTGTCAAGATACAGCGGACTGTTGGATGCAGCTACAAGGGATTGGGGCGCAACAGAAACCTTCCCTCTCCCGGTCCTTCTCGTCAGTCTTCTGAAATTTTGGACAGCTAAGTACCAAGAATATCACGCAACACCATGTCGTGTCATATCTCAACATGTTGAGAGAGCCTCCTCTGCCAACCTCATCAAAATATCCACGCATGCATGCGGCGCCAATGCAATAAAGTAAGCCGCCTGCTAGGACGTCGCAAGCGAGCTTACAGCATAAGGTTACAGCAGCAGAATATCGAAAATTCCATGCCTCATCGGCCGACACGTAGCGTTGAAAAGAAAAGAAACGAGATTAGAGCTGAGATGAGTCCTCGCATTCAGAGACAGCCCACCAAAGATCTCATATCTCATATCTTCGACCCCATCCGCATGTCATCCAATTCTCTGGAAGTAACATCCTCATGTCAGCTGTGGCACATATGACATGGTGCAGTATGGCAGCCCAGCCCAGCCCAAAAGTTACGCGCCAATGCGAAGACATGAGATTGCAAGAGCCGACAGAATTTTGACTGGCGAACCTACAAATGAGCACCGAGATACAGCTGTGTACTCGTCACGGTGCACGTAATACGACGACAGAAAGACCAGATGAACATACTGTTCCCCTCCTCTATCCACATACCCTCTCCTCGAAAATGAAGATCGATTGGGCATCGGACCTGCACGCAGCCGCCTGCCGCCCAAAAGAAACAAAAGTATAGAAAAGCACTCGCTACTCGGCCGGCTCGGAAAATACATCGTATGGCAGAGTGCCAATTCTGTAAGCGTGAGTAAGGTCAGAAAACGGGATGCGACAGCGGCTCGTGTCTTGTCGCGGCGTCTTGCTCGCGCCGCTGGAGTGCAGGACAATATTGGTGGCGCTCCTGTCCGCTGGCGCCAGTTCTTCTTTTGATAGTAGGTGAGGACTGAAGAAGGGAAAGTACTCGTAAAGAAAGTTTAGTGATGTAATGATTGGGGAGAGCGAAACTTAATAGGTGGTGGAGTTATGATAGGCTTGATTTAGCCAGAAGTCGAGAAGAAGAGGGAAGAGAAGAAGCTCCGCCGAGGATTTATCGTCCTAGTGGATGATTGGCATAATCTGACAACGGTAAAATGAAGTTCTGGAAAGTTGCCTGCGGAGGTCCAATGAATTATGAAAGCGGGAGAGTTCCAGCTGGTGTAATATTGACAAGAGCAAGAGAGTCTGGTGGCAGCAAGTGGTGAGTTGTGTTGACGTGTACCACCATATCATATCGGTAGCTGGATTACTGGCGATGGTGTCGGTCAGTCAAGAATATTGATGGCTTCGGGGTAATGCATTCGTAGGGCCGAAGGATGCATAGCCGCATTCCGAAGATGCTGCAACTATGGCAGTAGTGGTTGTGATGAGATTGACGCTGCGCGGGTTACGTATTCCTCTAGTCTTGGAAGAAAGAAATTGGGGATTTCCGGAAAGGACAATAAATTTCCTGGCATCGGTACGGTGTTCATGAACGAGTCAAGGTGTATTCGATGTTGGATAAGATGTTGAGGGAATTTTCTGGAACGTTATTTGATTGTCCGTGAATTGCTTGGTGAAGCGACATGAAGAAGTGAGAGGCTGCTCTGACTCGCTAGAGGGGAAAGGGGTAAATTACACAACCTCACGTCAAGCGAATTGAAACTCAAAAAGATGACATCGGACGAACGTTTCCTTGGCTCCGACCGTTGTCCTGATTTATGAACCCTTTGTGCAGATGAACAAGTCGTCGTCCTATGATTGCTCTTCATCTGCACAAATTCATCCGAGAGGGAGGCTGGTAAGCGCATGAGTGGTGTAATTATTTTCATGCGTGAGCAAAAGACATGCATGCATGTTTGTATCATATACATGCGGCTTTCCGTGGCCGTGTGAAGAGAATTTTTGCCTTCGGCTTAATAAGTTGACGAAAATATGCGCGCTGCTTTGCTTTGTGATGCTTGGCTTGCGGAACTAGATTCGAGTCTGTCGTCTTGTTGATGTGAGGATTAATGTTTGTTGAGGAATGTCCACCGGAACGCATAGCCTAATAACCTAAGCTGTGAGGCAATTCAACTCCCTCATCTCGTCTCATAGACTTTCCTGTTCTTTGAACCATATGAAAACAATAATAATATTCCAAACTGAACTTTCAGCAGCTCAAAAGTCAGCACTCATCAAAACAAGATTTTTCGTCGCCAACCAACCGTAAGTCTCCTGTCCAATCTTCCAATCTTCCAATCTTCCAATCTTCAAATCCCAGAAAGCCTCGACCAGTCCACCACTCCAAACTAAACCCTTCGCGTAGAATTGTCTTGTCCTAATGCAAGTGTAAGTCACTGTAGTATTCCGATCCGTCCTAGCGCTGGTGTCTCGTCCCAAAATATCCCGGGCCAACGCGTAATTGGCATGGTTGCCGCTCAAGCGCAATCTCGTTGACGAGAAATGCTTTGGGACGAAGCGTGGAAGGGGAAGGGGAAGGGGAAGGGGAAGGGGAAGGGGGTGCGAATGGTTGAGTAACAACAAAGTGGGTACGATGTGTTGCGTGGCATTGGTTGGACTCAGGTTGCCAGGAGGATATGGGATCAAATCTTATTGGAGATCTAGAAGAGTGTGGTCTGGAAGGTGGACTAAATACTGAGCTTTTGGGTTGATGATTATGAAGAGCAAGAAGTGCTTAAGTGCTGTGAGTGGTAGATTTGGGAGATAACCAGTGAGGGAGCTATTTCATTGGTTGACTGACTATTTGTTTTCTCGCTTTGTACCTCATCCGAGAGTTTGTTCCTGCGCTTGCCCTGAGCTGGTCTGGCTGGTCTGGCTGGTCTGCGATTACTGAATGCACCAGACTGTAAATTAGTAGTCAGGTCTGACCAGAACAGAACTGGGTGACTCCGTGCAGGGCCAACAAGCAGATACAGTAGTAAGTGGAGAAGGGGTAGGAGGTGGGAACCTGAAAGAGGCGGAGCGGACAATCGACAGTGGGGAGGGGGAGGGATCCAACCTGATGTGACCTGATCCTGATCCGGCTGCTCCTGAGTCCTCATGGGCCTGTGCAACGGCAGGACGGGCACAGATCACAAGTTCCTCTCCTTTGCGAAAAGCATCGTCGCCATAGACTTTGTAAAGTGAGGGGAAGAGAAGGGAAGGGAAGGAAATTTAAAGGCTGCATGTCAGATGCAGCAGTCAGTCGCAATAATACAGTACAGTACTGTATGCAATCTATCGGTGAACTGTATGCTCCCAAGGCGGGGTAGGGTTTCTCTGCTACTTACTGTATGGGTATTCATTATTATGGCTTGCCGAGTTGAGTCGCCCGTCCTCGAATGGCTTGATTCGCTTCCCCTCTGGCTCTGGCTGTTATCGTCGCCGTCGCCCTCCTTAGTTTCCAGCGGCGTTCAATACTTCGATATTGGCTGCAGGCCGTGGCGTCACTGGCACGCGTCCGGCATCCTGACTTTGACAGGTTTTGGCTTTTTGACTGGCTCGAACGTGCGGCGGCCTCCCCTGTGCTTCTCTGTGTTCTAACTTCTGCACTGCACCGCTTTGCCCGGGGGATGCAAGGGTTGAGCAATAAGTACAGTATTGCCAGGGGAGAAGTATCCATGCCCTGTAAGCCCGCATGGCCAGAAACCTCGCCAGAAACAGGGCAGCCAACAAAAGCCTGCCGTGCCCCCAGCACGAGGAGATCGGATCTGATACAGTATGAAGAGAGGAGACTGCTGATGTGCAGTACCTTTTGCCTATTTCGCTGGCCAACAAACATAATCGATCCTTCCAGGCCCTCCCAGTCCTTTACCCAGAGCACAGCAGAGCAGAGCAGAGCAGAGATATCTTCAGAGGACGACGACGACAATCCCTCCTGCGATAATACCAACTACAGTCACTCATTTACCTGTGTTTGGATCGGCATTGTTGTGTGTAGGAAAGACTCGATCCTCGATACCTCGAGTACCTATCTGCAACTTCGGGATCCTATCAGACTGGCAGCGGGATATTGTACCACTAGGACAGGCACACGGCACAACGACAACTGGAATATATCTGCAACACTCGTCCGAACAACACGCTCTAGGGGAAAACACAGCCATACCAAGGACGAAGGATAATACGGGACCATCCTCTGCGTCCCAGGCCTGGTTCTGTTGGTTCTCAACTCACCGTCGTTGGATACTGGAGACGACATCTTTTTGTCGACTCACCACAATCGAGTAATGCTGGATCCACAACTATAAGCAACACTACTTGACGACCTCGGAATATTTCACCTTTGCCCTTCGACGTCGAAGTTGTCGTTCACCATGGGGGCTCCCAATAAACCTAATGTTGCTGGCAGCCGTCAGTCGAGGAAGTCAATGCCACAGCCGTCGCACCATCCAACCATGCCGACCCGCGCAGCCAAACACTGCCGTCATCAGGCAGCCAAAACACATACAAGCTCCCAACAGCTCCTCCTCTTATTAATATTCTTCACATGTTGCGTCTCACTGTCGTCGGCATCGCCAACGTTATATATCGACGAGCAGTTGATTGAAGGACAAGCTGAGCTCGAGGGACGAGCCGCAGCTTCGGAGCCGCTGGGATCGACATTTGCTCGACTTGCTCGTTCGGGAACAATCCTCGTTGATCGCAGTCAGCCTCCAGAACCCAACGGCCACGGTCAAGATCTAGACGCCGCCGATCTCAGACGACGCGCAGACCAGCCAAATCCCCAATCTTCATCCTCATCCCCAATTGTGTCAACATCAACAAGGAAATCATCATCCTCCTCCTCCTCCACGCTGGCGCCCACTTCTACCTCCAGCGGCATTATTGCCGCTGCGACGACAAGCGTCCAGCCATTACCTACCCCTTTTGATATGGGCTTCAACAACAATATAACAGCTAATTGCGCATCATTCATGACTGACATGCTATCCAACAACACATTCAAGCAATGCCTTCCGTTCTCCCTTCTCCTCCAGGTACGTGCTCGTCCCCATTTCCTCCCATCCCAGTCTTCTCAATATCATCAATTGAAGTTCAAATTCTAACATCCACGACTTTAGAACTCCAATTCCTTCTTCCAAGCCTCCAAATCCCTCGTTCGCATCACCCAAACCCTCGACTACTCCTGCTCCGCCGACTCAACTATCTGCACCTCCGTTCTCTCCTCCTTCGCAACCAACATCACCACCACCTCCGCCTGCGCCGAAGATCTCTCTCTCGAGAACCCCCTCGTCCAACAAGCCCTCGTTGGCCTAAAAGCCTACAAACCACTGTACACAGCATCATGTCTGCGGAACCCGGAAACATCAGCATACTGCTTCGCAGACGCCATCACCAATGCCTCGAACCCGACAGACTCGTACATATACTTCCTGCCGCTGAACACCTCGCTTGTTGGAGGGAGTCAGCCAACGTGTGATGCGTGTTTGAAGAATACGATGGCCGTGTTCGAGGCGGCGAGTGCGGATCGGAGCCAGGCGCTGGCGAGCACGTATGTTAGTGCTGCGAGCCAGATCAACGTCAATTGTGGCCCGGGGTTCGTCAATGCCAGTTTGGCGCAGGCGGTTGATTCAGCTGCGATGTCGGATCTACGTACGCATCCGACAGGTTCGATGGGTCTGGTTGCACTGCTTGCTGTGTTCATAACGTGGCTGCTGTAGTGGGTCGACACTCCTCTCGAGTACGGTGTTGTATATCTTTGGAGCGAAATACGGGTCGACAGACTTGCATATAAACTTACTTGCATGAGCGATTTTTGGGTTTGGATTGGTTACGGAAAAGGGATATACTTTTGTTTGATTACTTGGTTGGATATTTGGGGCGTTCAACATACCCATGTCCTCCAACAGGGGACTTTTCTTCTTGTCGATATTCCGGGATTTGGCGTTCGGCATATTATCATACACATACATCTTCTTCGCTCTCAACACCAAGGGAGTGGGAATGATTCGTTCGGACTGGACTGGACTGGGACGGAACCTGGAGACAGAAAGCCGACTAGTAATTGTTTTGCTTCTACTTGATATTTGTTAATTTATCTTCTATTGTTTATTCTGTTGGGACGAGAGAGGGGATATTCGATTCTGATGGAGTGATGAGGATGAGATGGAAAGCTGGGATGAAAAGCGATGGATCACGATGATGGTTCACTGGAAGATGAGGGTGAGGCAGATGATCTATGAGTACATTGAGACCGCTCACACAGAAGCTCAATATGCATCTTCAAAATTCTTGTATATACTTCACGACACCCAGACAGACTCACAAACATTCAGTCTGGTGTCTCTGGTTATAATACCAGACAGTCACATGCAAAAACTAAAGAGAGAATACCAAAATATACTACACAATGTAATCCCATTAAATCTTTCCATGCATTTTTTTCATTCGCGTGTTCCGATCTTCTCACAGTCAAGACAAGACAGCTAGGCTAGCTAATAAGCTGGCTGGCTGGGTATCAGATTTTACATGTAACAATCGTCACCACCCTCAACCTTGGTCAGTAAGCTCAAGATACACCCACTCTCTAGTACATCCCCGCCGCGGGTCTGCGACATGCGGAGCCAAATCTGTCCTTGAAGACTTATCTAAATGAGAGAGCGTTGAACACGACTTCGACTCCACACTTGTTGTTTGAATTTTCTCGTGGCAGGCTTCATGTTTATAGTACACAGACCTCTAGACATTGGTTTTGTCGTGGAATACTGGTAGAAGGTACGGCGAGTCTGATACCTATTTGAAGCCCAGAACTCGCGCCGAGAATTTATGACTGCTGTACTTGCCCTCGATGCTGGTAGTATGTGCTCATCTCATGCTTCTGTGTCTTTTATTTGAACTTGGAAGTGCTAAGCCATGCTTTTGGCTAAGTATGCTTGCTTGTCTTCTCTCACTTGCCAGGCGGTCTACGTGATAAAAGTCAACATGCACACTGTGTGAATAGCATCAAGATTATGCAAGGTGGGTTCACAATTGCCAAAGACAACTCCATGGTACGTTACAGCTTAAGCATTCTAAGAGTGTAGCGATCCCCTTGATGCGCTTTGTACCCCAGCAGCCGCTGTTGAGGATATGACCAGCGTCACGGGAACATTGACATGCCCCTCGGCTTAAGCAAAAATGGTTTATCCACAATAGGCATCATTGAATGGAGAATCATCCTTCAGCAGTAATTGCCTCTGATACTAGTTGTAGATACTGGATGAACTACAATGCGTGGTATTGATAGTATCATAGTTTTTCTATCCCAGTGTTTACTTTCCTCATCACTAGTGTTTTAGGCTAAATTTAGCGAGCGAGCGAGCGAGCGAGCGAAGGAATAAGGGCGAGGCGAGAGACATCTCGAGACTGAGATTATCAGATGCAACCTAAAGTGGAAGGATTATGAAATCGAGGGCGTTAATTCTAGATTATCAGACAGACTGCACTGAAGCGTGTTCAAATACTACTCCCCTCGCACTACCGTTACCAATGGTCTTTCGACATCAAAACACCCCTTTCACCAACCAGGGAGCCGTGGGGTGTAGCGCTGGTAAAATGGCACATCAAACTTCCTGAAATCCTTGATATGAGTTCAAGATTAGCTTCATGATGGTTTCCTATATACTCTGCTTAGCTCTGCTTAAATATTGAACATCCTAGTCTCCCCGATTAAACGAACAGTCCAAGCCACAACCTATGGACAAACGTCGTAACTCGTGATTTGCACCTCACCTTCAAATGGACCTATGACCACATCTATCCGAAACAGATATCTCGAGATTACTCCTCAGTTCTTGCCTGCACCACCAGCAGGAGCAGCAGTGACATGGAATTTCGTCGATCCAGGCCGCGAATACCCACTGAAATAATCATCGTACTCCCAGTCCTCGGCCGTCAGTTGGTTCGAAAGCAGATTATCATATCGTCTGAAGAGTGTTCCGAGACTGACGTATACTTCACAGTATGCGAGACTGATTTGAAAAAAGAATACGGATTAGTCTCGAGCGTTTTAGTGTGAGAAAGTGTTGGATGGTGGAGGAAGCGGGGGAGGGAGAGGGAGATCCGTACTTGATTCCAACACAGCCACGACTTCCTTTGCCAAAAGACACAAATGCCTTGTCGATACGTCGCGCTTCAGTGGGGTCGATCCAACGGGTGGGGTCGAATTTGAGAGCGTTGGGGAAGTAAGTCTCGTCTTGATGTTGCATCCAGGATGACATGGAGACAAATGACTGAGTAAGCTTGATTAGTCTGAGCGTGTACTGGTAGGTAGGATGATCTTACACCGCCTGCAATGAAGTGCCCGTTGAATTTTGCGCCTCCAGCTGGGACTATGCGGGCTAGACGGCCAGGAACCCCAAAGGAAAGGCTAAGATATCGTTAGGTACTTGGTCAAGATTCCGAGGGATTGAGTACAATGGAAAGGAAGTTGACATACCGCAGACCTTCTTTGACAACTCCAGTCTGGGAGCAGAAATGTAAGCATGTAGCCCAAAGACATGAGGGGTGCCAGACGTACCAAGTAAGGCAACTTCTCTAAAGTGGCATAATCTAACTCGTCATCCGCATTTGGGAAAGCAGCAATCAATTCGGCCCGTAACCGTTTATAGATCTCCGGGTTATTGACCACATTATACGCAGCGACAGTCATAGCATTTCCCGTGGTATCAGCTGCGGCAGCGAGGACACTAAGCGCCTCATCTTTGATCTCCTCTACACTTGGAGCTGGGATACCCTCAGGCGGTGCTAAGAGAGCTGGGAAGATGGAAGGCTTGTCAAGTTTCTTGCCGGAATCCATGTTGGCCTTTACGGCGCGGACTTGGACTCGGCAGTGCTAGGTTCAGATTGTGAGAATGGTGGACTGTGGGGGAGGATGGAGCGGATGAGGTGTAAGAAGGGAAAGAATGTACCTCACGCAGATTCATCATTTGTTTCAAGGGCCCGTTGATGTGTTTTACGAGACCGGGTGGGAGGGCGATGACAATTTTTGCCAGGAGTGGCCATTGTTGGAATACCCACTAATCTGGTTGTCAGGATCGATTGATTTACTCATAATAAGAAGAAGCACTTCCACGTCTTACGAGCGCCGAGCAAGAACAAAAAAGGAGCTGGTAGTGACCGCGAAGAATGGATGACTTACCATACATGGACCAATTCCACTGACCATTGCAAAGAACTCTGCGCCAAGATCTTTCTTGTCCATAAGATTGTAACATGATCCGAAGGCATATTCGGTGATAACATCCACGGATATTGAGCGGAAAGTGTGATGCAGATCAACAGCTTCGTTCTTTGCAAATTTGCTTTTGATAATGTCTGAGAGCTTCTGAGCTCGCTCTTGAACAATATATTCCAGGTTCATGACATTCCGGCGGGAGAAAAATGGCTCCAGCATTCCTCGGCGGATGCGATGGATGTCGATTGGTCCACAGCTGAAGGTAGAGTATCCAATTGTAAAACCGTCGTAGAACTGTGTGGATTTGGCATACTTTGTACCAACGCAATTGATGATCTCGTAATTGTCTGTGTCACTCAGGTGAACTTCATCTGGGGTGATCCGAATGACAGGGCCTGCATGTTGGTGTCAGCAATGACCAGAGGGAGAACTTCGGGGTTTGAGACGTACCATACTGCGCGTGCATTTGCCGAATTCTTTTGTAATAAGTACTCGTACCTCTGAGGCTGTAGTAAGTCTGGTAGAGATATGTTGCACCTGCTATTTTTGGTCCCGGAATTCCGTGAAGTGGGTGCTGGTAGAGATTGTAAATCACATTGTTCACGAGCGACGCAGCGGTGAGGAAAAGGAGCAGACAGATGACGATGAACCAGATACTGTATCCCGCTACCGGAATACCCTCGATTACACCCATTTTTTGTTTACAGTCGCTCGCTTTCGGGAAGTGAGAGTACGATACGACACGAACAATCAACAGAGAATGTTCCCAAAGAGTTTGGAACAGATTTCCTCCACTTCAAAAGGCCAGAGCGAGTGGGGGTGGAATCCAAGAGTCCAATCGAGAGACAAGATTGATAAAAAGATCCATTCCGGATAGCCCCGTAACCTTGGCCCCGGTCCTCGCGTGTCGAAGCTGTTTGTAGACATGACGTGGAGTATCTCATCTCATGCAGACAGGCCGATGCACACTTCTCACCCAACCAATCTGCGGCTATCGCCATGCCGGAAAGGACCCTGAAAAAGGCTTTCATCCCGCCAGTCCAATCATCGAGAGTGCAATAATCATCAAGACACACCATATTTTCAATGAATATGGGGCCTATTAGTGATGGCGGGCGATGGCTTTGCTTTTTCTCCTTCTTTACTTGATTGTTCCGCCCCCAGATCCAACAATCTCCCCCATCCAGCTTGATCTTGATCTATTCTATGTCACTGCCTGTCAGTTCCAGGAAAAGTGCAGTGGGAAGCACACACCAAATTCGATTCTCTGCATCCTCGGACCTGTACCTACAGTCAGTCAGTTGGCTGTTTGTCTGAAGTTCGGATACTGCCGCGCGCTGCATAATGACAGCTCCGGTCCCCGCGGCGCCAGTGGCAGCTAACCGTAGCCCTAGCCCCGGCCAGACAGTGAGTCCCTGAACCTGGATCCTGGATCCTGACTTACCGTACCAATACCAATCTTCCCACCTCTAGCCAACGCCATTATTATTAGCCGTGACAAATTCAGCTAACATGATATTTGACAGGATGTTGCCGCTCCAGAACCTACAGCCGTTGCGGTATCAGAAGCTGTACTGCCAGCAACGGACGCACCAGTAGTACCGCCACTGCAAGACAACGACAACGATTCTCCAGATGATGAGGACTCAGCTTTTGGAGATGGGTATGTGATCAGCGATCAGGAAAGAGCTTGAGAGGAAATGGCTGATCCTGAGGTCAATAGAGAAAGCTCAACGGGATCCGTCTCGTCCAGCATTCGCAATTATCGTGAAGTGCATGGCCGCACCTTTCATAATTACGGGAACACCGAGTATTGGTACGAATTTTCCTCTTTCTCTCTTCAAAAACAAGCATTACCAGATTGCATCGCTCACTAATTCCTAGGGGTCCAAACGATGAGACTCAGAATGAGCAGCTTGACATTGGGTAAGTTGGGAGCAATCCAACGTGTGGTACAAATTTCTTACTGAACAATCGAAAGGCATCACATGTGTACCCTCATTCTCGATAATAAGCTGTACCTAGCACCTATCGAGAAGAACGTCCAGAAAGTCTTGGACATAGGTACTGGGACTGGTATCTGGGCAATTGATTTTGCTGATGAGCATCCCTCTGCTACCGTCATCGGCACGGACATCTCTCCAATTCAACCAACAGTGCGTCGCAACATTCTTCTGAGATATTCTGGAATCGAATGCGAATCTTAGCTAACATGTACATCAGTGGGTACCACCGAATCTCAAGTTCGAAATCGATGATGCCCAACTCGAGTGGACATTTCCCGACAACGATTTCGACTACATCCACCTTCGATGTCTCATGGGAAGCATCGACAACTGGCCACTCCTCTATCAACGCGCATTCAAGTAAGTCCTTATACACTCAGCATTAAATCTCCCAAGCTCAAAAGAGAAACAGCGCTACAAAGCCAGGAGGTTACATTGAGCATCTCGACATGGACATCCAATTCACTTCTGATGACGGCACCGTGAAAGAGGGCGATGTCATGTACGAATGGTCGCAAGTGTTTATCGGCGCGGGCGAGATGATGGGTCGCACTTTCAAGGTTGCGCAGAACTCCAAGAAACTTATTGAAGCGGCGGGGTTCGTGGATGTGGTAGAGAAGACGTACAAGATCCCTGTGGGATCATGGATGGAGGATCCAAAATGGAAGGAGATTGGGAAATGGGATCTTCTGTATCTCACGACAGGGTTGGAGGGTATGGCGTTATATATTTTGAAGAATGTGCTAGGTGTAAGTACATCCTGGATCTAGACATGTTGTCAGCTTTTCGTACTGATGATTTGTAGTGGGAATTCGTGGAGATACAGGTATATTTGGCCACCATGCGGAAAGCTCTCTTGAACCGGCGCAATCACGCCTATTACCTCGTGTAAGTTCAACGTTACAAGCATATTGGGTGATTGGCTAAAGTCGGACTTTAGAACTGTCGTGTACGGACGAAAACCCGAATCAAGTACTGAGTGATTGAAGCGTTGGGTTGGCTAATGAAGGTATAAAGGCATGAGGTGAGAGTCTCTTTATGCGGGAGCTGAATGAAGGAGCAACGAGTACAGGGGAAGGAAAAATACGGAGGACAACCTCATCAAAGGTGTTTACGTTACTTGGAAGTGGTGAAAAGCTCCGCAATAAATGGTTCTAGACGAGTTTGAAACGCTTCAAAGACTGTTGACCCTGGCGAAATTGCCCTCCCCGCGATATCGTTGACAACAACAACAATAAGCGAACTTAAGAGCTACGGTACTACGAGGCCTGAGTTTAGATTCCAAGAATCCAAAACCGACGTCCAGTTTTCCAACCAATGCTTAATCCCATAAGACACAAACCCCTCAAGACGTAGAGCACCGCGCACAGGACACAGGACATACACCGTACAATACTGTTTCTGCTCAAGCTGAATCATCTCGAAGCCCACTTCATTCAACCCGACATTCACTTGACAACCATGTGACCCTTTTGCGGACTGATGCGAACCATCTCTATGCTGCTTATGATTTCGACCAAGTCGACGTCGAGAATGCAAACCGTCTGAAGAATCATATGATTGCAGCACCAACCTGCAAGTAATGAACTTCTAGATACTTGTTGTATCTGATCGACGGGATCTAGTCTGATTGAATGGAAAGTTGTTGTTGGTTTCTAGTGGTTTCATTCTGCTGTTCTGAAGTCAAAGAGTTCAGTCCGCCGTGCTACGTCGAGGCGGTGGACTTCGTGTTACAAAGAATAACCCAGTTGGGTAAGATTACGTGTAAGCAAACCTTGAGAATGTATTGCAAGTCCCTCTCCGTCTTGAAGGTCCGAGAATCACTGGGGAGAAGGAAAAGTTAAGTCATTGAAGTATAAAATGGATTTCCCTGCAACAATGGCAGTAAGAGCACGCTTAAATATGAAATTGGACGAATTATGTTGACCTTAGTAGATCTAGCAGAAGCATGCTAAAATTAGTTGTAGTGTGAACCAAGCAATCAAAGTAAATTTATATAGTACAAAGAGTACTCATGGAGTATCAGCTTTCTAGCCGCGCGCAAATAATCGAGAGCTGGTAACAGTTTCTCAGTAAGATAAGTCCAGCGCGTTTGCTTCGGTCGACCACTTTAGGCGTCACAAACTTTAGAATACATCTCATGCGGGGTAAATAAAAAACACAGGAGAACAGTCAAATGTCAAAAGATGTGGAACCTCGCTTTGAACCGCGAACAGGGAGGAAGTCAAGGCTCCCACACACCTGCAAGTGGTACCCACGTGATATAAGCAACACTTCCAATCAGGAAGCCCATCGGACGTCCTCATCGTTCAGCCCCAGATTTAACCATAGAAAAGAGCGGGAGATCTTCAAATGCGCCTCTAGAGGACATGCAAAAGTCCTCCTTGGATAGGCATGTCATTTCAGGTCGTTTATCATGGTATCTCATCACCTGACCCACCTCATCATCTTTTCCATTCCCATCCGAGGCCTCCTACTCCAAAACGCAGTCGAAAGAGAATCCAAACTTTTGTTGCACATCTACAAATCTCGCTTTCCGAGCCGTCCATTAAGATAGGTTCAATAACGCGAAAGACCTTGGTGACTAACTCCACCCAGCTTGTTTTGCTCGCACACGTTGCCCGTTCAGGCGAGCCACCGAACGCCAACAATTGTTTAAAAAGGAATCTCTGTGTTAGAGACGAGGCGGCCGCATTTCGATAGTGATGATGATTAATATGGCGAGGTGGGCGTGTGGTGGTGTTGAGACTGCGAGGCGTGCTGTTATTTGCTGGCTCGCATACTGACTTGTTTTGATTGGGCGGGAGTGCGAAAGAAGCGAGCGGATAGGAGGGGAGAATGCACCCTGGCCTCGAGGGAGAAGAACAATATGTGTTTGCGATGCTGTGTGATCGTGTGAGGGGTATCATGTGGAATGATTATTGAGGTGGACGGCAGATTGGAATGTGATGAGGTAATGATGAAGCGATGGTACAGCAGTGAAGCAGGTTCAGATGAATGCGGCAGCTGTTCTGACCAGCTCCAAATGTGCGAGCCTGCGAATAGGAAGAGGACAATTTCTTGGGCTCGATAACACTTGGAAGTCGCGCATAAACATATCGATGTTCTTGATCTTACTCCTGTAATCGAGATCAGAGTCTTTGCCTGCTCGGTCACTCACAGGGACACTTCGATTGGTAATACAAACACAACACGACATCGGCTAAGATTCCCTGGATCTTTGACATGCCCTGCATAGTCGTGTAACGCCGAAGGAAAGCCCCCTCCGACGACATTTTGCTTTCTCGGTCCCGAAATTGCTTGGAACTGGATCCCGTTCCCGAGAGTGCGATGCGCGAGGAAAATGTACGATGTGCAACAAAAGCAAGAAACAGGGCATTGTATGGTCACGTGGCTATCATGTGAGAATTCCCGATACCTTTCGGAACGGAAAATATTCTTAGGAGATTTGCCTGTCAGGGAGTGAGACTACTGTACTCCGGTTGTATTGGCAAGTGCATGATGGCGGCTTGGCACGAAGGCGGAGTATCGAACAGATGTGGTGTGGGGGCTAAATGGTTCATGCTGAGACGAGGGTTTGATATAAACATGGCGAGAGAGGTGACGTGAAACAGTTGCGATTTGCAACAAAATTCCGTACAGGAAATCAAGTCAATGCAAGACAAAATTGCGAGAATCAAAACACCCCTCTTGCTATTGGTCGACGAAGTGTAGAGCGTTTTAGCACCATATATAATACCCGTGACAAATCTCTGGTCCAAAGAAGAAATTCTCGCTCCAGCTGTACTTACACAACCTATTGTGTATTATTACCTCAAGGTAAGTCCTCTCCGGAGCTATCTCCTGTGCTGTCTTCGATCACAAACCCCCTCTCTAGAGATCTGACCGTGCCTTCTTGTGCATCCATGATGCACATGAAGTGAGTGCACTCGTTCATCACCGGGTATGCCCGTAGCCAGTTTCTCAATGTCTCCTCTCTCACGCTCGCCCAGCCATGTAATGCTACGTCCTTTTGGAACGCACCTCCTTTGAGTAGCCTCTTTTCCTGACGTCTCTTCACACTATTCCATTTCTTCCACACACAGACTCTCCGTTCCTCACTCTCTTCGATCCATGACTCCATATCCAGTACAAGCGAGCTCTTCTCCTTTTTGGACTTGCTTTCAGAAGGGTTATCTGGATCGGAGGGCTTGGTATCATTGTTGGTGATTACTATGAATTCCTTGTCAATTCGGACTTCGGCAGTGTAAAGATCACGCTCTATCACTGCAGTGCTTGTCCCATCGCTGAGAATAAGATAACACGGCGGACATCTGCGTTTTGCGGTTTTCGCCACTTGGGATTCAAGAGAGACAGGATTTGCTTGTTGCTCGACCTCGCTAGGTATAATCATATTGCGGATAAATGAGCAGACGGAAGGTCGGAATCCAAGCAGGACAAGAAGCTGGTGCTTTCGTAGGGCCACTGTTGAGCAAGCATGGGTAGGCCGAAAGTTCAATGAAACAGACAGGTCCTTCCTAGAGGAATATTAGCATACATCTCGTAAGTCGACTCGACGACGGGTTGGACTACCTGACACCAGTCAACATTCCGACGAAGCCAGCATATGTGATTGATCTCCCGATAATCTTTTCTGGATCGTCACTCTTGGACCTCACGAATTCTAAGCTGACTAGCACATTTCGCAGCGGGTCCATTCCCCAGTCAAGCGTTCTGAAATGCATCATCCTCTTTCCACGTTCCCCTTTTCGACCCAACGAAGTCATTGCACCGTCACTTGTACAACCCAACAAAGAATCCAGAAGCACATTCAATGAAATAAGGAAGTACAAGTCTACCCCGCACGCCGCGGAAATGCCTCTTAGCTCCTCGGTCTCCTCTACAGAGTGGACACGACGTAGGAAAATCGAAGCGAGCCACTCGATGACTTTCCGTAACCATAGCCATGGGATTACCAGTTGTAGAACTTCGTCCAATAATGAAGTTAAAGCTCTCATTTCTGGAGCAAATTTTGTCGCGAGTTCTACATATCGTTCTGCAGGCGGCAGTGACAAATCGATAAGATATGTCGGGATGGGTGTATCCTTCGGTGGAGCTTCGGGAGGGGACATGTTGACGACACATCCTCCTAGATTGGAAGGAAACACTCTGTGTATTTGGAGCGGCAGACGTTCGTACTTCCAAAGCACTCACACAAAAGCTTCCCGTGTGGTATCGATAGTGATTGCCAACTGTTCGAATGTGACGCACACTCCCAGGCAGCACACGGCTGGCTGGCTGGCACCGCTGCACGAGCCTCAGTTCACTTACCAGGCACAAAATGTCCAGGCTGCCAGGCAGCGGATTCCATTGTCACCTGGAGGATAAACTCGGGTCATGTGCAAGCCGGAGTTGGAGTACAGCAGCGAAGACCAGACAACGACGACGGCATGAAGTCGCAAATCTCTGGTTAGCTGATCATATATTGGGCGTCACGTGACCTACGAAACACTGGTGGAACTTCCAACTGCTTGCACACCTCGGCTCTGCAATAATCCAACGTCGTTAAAGGTGCTGAACGAAGAACCATAGAGAAGATAAGTTGTTCCTCTTATCCACGTTATTCTGCATTTGCCATAAGCCGAAATGGTCCATCCCTCCAGAGTCCCATGCAGGAGACTCTTTCCAAAGCCCTTTGCTATTAACCCCCGATGGGGAATTTCAAGAACCTCCAAATGAAATGGGGGAGTTCCAACCATGGCCCTATCGTCACTGGCCAAGCTCAAAGTAAACAAAGCCTTCGTTCAAGTTCGCAGATGGGTAGCTCGTCTAAGAACACCCAATCTTCCAACATTCTCAACGTCGGGCTAGGTCAGTCCCAATGCACTGCCGTGTTTACCTACCTTGAAGTTCAGATGCTCCCACATGGAGAGCCGTGCGTGTACGACTGTTCTGGAACCTTTACACGTTTGAATAGATGAGCAGAGGAATGAATGCACCGATAATACAATCTTTCAAGCATTGAGGAGAGCATACAACGCACAATAGGCATGGGGAAAAAATCTATTGTTGAAGGCGAAGAAGATTGAGTCTGTGGAAGTGGGTATGGTCTTCTTTCATTCCAGCGGTTTTACTGGGTCGAGGTAGTTTGAACATTGTACCGACGGACTCGTCAATCAATTCATACCTCACAAATATCCACCGACGGTCAACGAGTGTGGCTTCCTTCCTCTCTCGCCATTGAAGACGTGTCCTCCTATTTGAGCCTAGTATGTGATGCACGTCTTCACATCATGCTCTGCGCAACCACAGAGCACATGGCTCTACCTCGCCAGATTCCCAATCCCAAGTCAAAGACAAAGCCCTCTCGTTCCATGCTGATGTGATCGAGGGTAACACGTGGTAGGGTGTCCACTTCGTAGAGAAGTTGGATGGTTCGCTAGCCGCGACGGTCTTGTTCTCCATATTCTTGGCCGTTGGCACCGTCATTGGAATGTTTTGGAGTGCTTGGGAGAAGGATGTGCAAGGCGAATTTGGAGTGGCGTCCTTTGTAACCAGAGTAGTGACCTTAGCGGTCTTGACTTGGCAGATGTGGTCTAGCTACTTCTCAGGTTGATGCCAGCCAGGTACGCGTAAGCGATTGATGTACAGAAGTATATTTTCGAACATTTCGGTCCTTAGGTTTACCGGTCAGGCATCGATAGGGTTTCCAAGAAAGCTTCATCCTCAAGGCTCCCCATTCTCAGCCGAGGATCCAAGACCGAGACCCATCTCGACATCAGCACTTGCTCGCGACTCGGAGCAATCCTCAACATCACTCACACTCCCGTGTTGACTGGGATTCCGCATGTCGCTCATGAGTCCCAGCCGGACGGCGCGGTTCCTCGTTTGCCTCCAGTATCTCCACGTTAAGATCTCGTAAGCTGTGGCTCCCTTCCTCAATTCGCCCCAGTAAATCCAACCCAAGACGAACGGCGACAGCACAATAAGGCTGCCCACGAATGCGATGGTGTATGATCGAGTGTCCGGATGGTCGATGTACAGGATATTCCAGATGAATCCCAGGATGATCGCCAACGAGACCACCTCCTTAAACATACTGCGCGATTGGAATAATCCCCCACAAAACGTGGCTTACAAATGCATCGGCGGAATATCTGTTTGTGTTAAATCCTCCCCGAATTGATATTTTGAGATTTGTTGCGCTCACATGGGCTTTAGGGAAAGAAGGGTGGCGCTTGGCCAGCCTTTATTCAGAATCTCAGCTGGCAGGCACGAACCTACCTACCTATATAAGCAAACTATGCGTCGGCCGCAAGAACCGACCTGCATTCCTCATTATTCAGCTCTCACGATGTGATGTGACCTCGTATCCCCCACCCGCACGTACTCGTAAATTTACAGTAATTTACAAATGAACCCCTGGGCACCAGGGGTCTTGATGAGACTGGATCCCCGAGGTCACCAATCGCCAATCAGCAATGCTCACAAACGACCTAAACTCCACAGCATCGCCAATCATAACGGCCAAACTTCAGCCCATAATACAGGCATTTGTACCCCTTGGCGTCATCTTCTCCCCTGTACTTCAAGCCTTCAAATCACAACTGATAACTTTAAATTTGTGGTGTCCTCTCCAAGAAGCGGGCTGCGTCCTTTATTAACACAAGTGCACGCATAACAGCCACTTGTTTGTGCCAGTCTGCGTGTCTGAAACGTTGAAAAATACCGTGCTCAGCCCACGGCAGATAAGGCTGATGCCGTGTCGGAGCTGAGGATTCTGGCCAAGGCCGCTCTTCCGTTCGGATCTGCGAAATCTGGGGACGGTTTCTGCAAATTCTGAGGACAGTAGTTATGCACACTGCACAGCTCCTTTCCACTGTATACTTTCAGGTTGACGCTGTCAGAATTCTGTGGACCAATGCAGTCAAGACCTGTGCCTCATTATTTGGCCATTGAAAGAAGGGGTGCAATTTGGTGCAGGCATGGAATCCTGGGTCACTTTTTACGGCGAGGTTGTTAAACCTTGCCCTTGTCGATCGAGCCTTCGTCTCCCTTGCCTTGGAGATGAACTCTCAGCCTCGGATCTGACTAGTTGCCGACCAAACCACTTTCCATCAACGTTAGCCGGGTTTAAGAAAGTAGAGACAGTCCAATTATTTAAGTCCTGCGAAGTGTAAACAACTGACCATTTCCGCGAATGTTTCTTGAATCTCACACAGGATGACAAGTCGAAAGTAGCTCTAATTCTGCATCAAGTAACTGTTTCGAATTGCTTTATTCCTGGGGGCGGCTCAGTCTGTCTTGGGCTCTTGGGTTGTCAGCACTTTTAGATCGATCCGAGCCTCAAGTCGCGCTTCAGCATTCTCTCTTTAATTATTGCTGCATGTCGAGTACATGTTTCGTGCCATTCTCCTTGCTTAGAGACTGCTAACTGTAAACAAATAAATTGCTCTATATTGCATCTCTTTGCTCGATATTTTCGCAACTTCTTGATCTCAAAGATTGGATGACTCTCTTTCGAGTAGGCTAAACCATTATTGGTTTCCCAAGGTACCATATCGTCTAGTCACAGGTCTGCTTTTTATTAAAAAAAAGCTGTAGCTTCCATTCGGTTCTTGGAATGCTCTCCTGACAAGGCTCTGTTTCACCTCTCAACTTGCTTATTTCTCTACCTAGGTATCTAAGGGAGGGTACTTTGTCCAAGACAAATTTTGATGAGAAAATTCTCCGTTTGGTCTCGCAGCACGGATATAGCTACTGATTAAGACATATATGTTCGATGGCACGCTGCGTACGATGTGCAACAGAAAGTTTGAAGAATACTTTGTGGCAAGGAGATGGTGAGTGTGAACGAGACGGGATGAGGAAACGGGTTAGTCACGTGCTCAACAGCTCCGTATTTTGATCTGCCCTCATGTGTGCTTTTGCTTGAGTGGTAGGTTTGAATGACCTTGGGAGAGACAAAATTGACGAGAGTTCTATTATGTCTCTTGTTGAAACTCTTGACGACTGTAAAAGGTGGCATGATGACTTTGTGCAGTCTGCCTTCCAAGCAATGGGGCTGGTCTCAGCCTCATCGATGATTGCTTCAGTGTCCCAAGAGGATGCGCCAATTGTCTTAAGAAAAAGCTCATTCCGACCGCCGGTCTATCGCGTTCAACCACAGCCTCGCGACTGGGAGTCGCCTGGCGTTATATATCTTGAAGTTAACACGGAACTATTCAGACAACGATCCGATGGAACTCAACTCTGCCAGACAGCATTTCAAACCGTTTCTGCGTCCATCCTATAGTTTGATCACCAAGTGTAACAAGGCAGAACTCCTTTCATATATCGTGTGGAGTGCGTACTTTCGCAGCCACAAATTCGGCCCTGTGCTGTTGGCAGCTCCAGCTCTTCCGCTTTCGTCAACTTACTGATTTTGCCTTGGCACCAAAAGCACCATATGCCCATGCTGTACTACCCCAGGTCATTAGAGAAGGTAAGCATACCCCCGGCATATTGCGTTTCATATTCCGTCAAAACTCGCAATAGACAAGCTCTTTGGATCGGAATTGCAATATGATACAACTCAGTTACTCTTCGGCCTTTCCTTTCGACATGTGCTATTTGCGTCCTGGCGAACGCGATTTAAGAGCCTTTTATCACAGCAACTCCGATTGTTGGACGATAGGCTTCCGAAGATGCTTTGATTGGATATTATTCGTATACAAATAACTTCTATGATTTGAATCGTCTTCGTGAAAAGGTCGAAGGCCAAGCGAAACCCTGATCAGGCAGCTCAACAATAGCAGGTCCAACAGCAGATAGCGGAAGCTCCACAGCAATACCAACAGCATCCACCACAAGATCCTTGATATTCTGCAGCGGCACCAATGTGCTCCACGTCTCGTATCAAAGATCGTACCAGCCAGCAGCCAAGGATTATCGACGATGACTTCGCCGCAAGTGCCTTTCTCCTAGAACGTTGTGGGGAGCCAGACTCATGCTCCAGACAGATACTCTTCGCCTGCTCAAAGACACGGGCTGTTACTACTTCGCAGGTTGTAGAGGGAGTCGGAAAAAGAAGATGTAAGCAAATATGCTAAGTTTATAATTGCAGCATGGGAGCTGCACCGAACAAACCCCTCCCCCATTCAGAACCGTGTAATTAGCGGCCGCATTCCGAGTTGCAGTAGGAGAAATTGAGAAGCAACAACAGTACAAGAGTCAGGACGTGCTGTGCCGAAATCTTTTATTCTCTTATTTGATGCGCTTCCATAGTTTAGGAAGGCACTGCGTGATTTTGGGCTGCTAAGGCTCGAATGTCACAAGTAATAATTCTTGTCGACTTTTCTCGACGCGCATGGCTCATCGCGAGTTACTCCCAAGCTATTGGATAGAAATTCCCCAGTAACTTACAAAAGCCAAAAGAATGGAGCACGTGGAGATGGCAAGTTCAAAACATGAAGTCATGAATGAAAAACAGCACTGTAGATGTAGGATATTGCACTTTGCCATTGTCACAGATTGCCAAATTAGTTCACGCTTGTTAGGAAGTTTGCCACGTACTAGCTCCTGCGAGCGGTCTACAATCATGTAGCCAGAGATTTCGTACCATCGTATGGATCAATAACAATATCTCACTCACCAGTCAAGCGTTGTATCCTCAGCATCCTCTCCCCCGCGACCACAGCTATATATGCAGATAGCCTTGAGCTCCTCCTTCCTGCAGCGCGCACACAATGCTATTGCATTGTCCTGTCTTTGAGCAGCCTCCGGACTTCTCAGGTAAGAATGCAATAGGTATGATAGCATCTCCCACGTCTTGTAGATCCTCCGAATGCTCCGCAGTGTATGCAGTGACGGGCCGCCGAGTTGGGAGCTCGAGATTTGTTGCTGGCGCAAAGGTGCGGGGCCTAGGAGGAAGGAGGGAGAAGACTCGAAGAGGCCGAAAATATTATCGGGGTGGCATCAGAAATGGCCCTCCGCGTGAGCTTTACATGATTATGGAACGCCATGCGTAGAATCGAGTTGGTGACAAAACGAGGGTGCTGTCATGGCTCTTTCATCTGGGGAAGAGAAGTTGGATGTTCGGTGGATGTACGCTGACTGAGTGCTCGAGGACCTGAGCTTCACGAAAGTGCGACACTAGCGTTCCAATCATGGTCTAGCCCAGACCCCCTGGTCAAAACACCGCGTCGTCGGAAACATTTGACCCCTTCTTTTCATTGCTTCTTTCATACTTGAGAAAAGATATCGCATGTGTGGATTTGCTGAGCACACTTTCTGGTTTCAGAGCCGCATACTTATGGGATGAATGCCCAGATACTTTCGCATAAAGGCTCGGTGATCAAGCATTTGAAAAAGCTCAATGGGAGCAAGGAGTTCATTGTCTCGATACAAGAGTCCAGTATCGCGCCTGGATGACTTCTTTTTTTAGGATGGAAATCTTGCATTCAGCTCACCTTATTAAGCCTTGCTCCTATGTGCAGACAGGACAAGTCCATCTTTTGTAAGAATCACCAAGCTCTTCAGCTCGTTATAGTCATCTGTGTTTCTGCATGAAAGGAGACTCGAGTGGCAGTGCCCCTCTTCAGACACACTGGAATGGTGAAGCTTTGGGATGATGCGGTGGCCGTGCACCAAGTCGCAGGTTCCTAGGATTGAGCTTGATGCCTTCGCGTTCAGTTTCATGATTCACAATGTCGACGAATAATAACACTCGGTCAGTCTTAAGATGGAGTACTCTGCTCTAAAGAGAAACTAAGCTTTCGTGGCCATGCGACAACTCACTGGGCATGCTCGTCATAGAGCCAAGTCGAAGCGAGGTCTTGATCTTCCGGCCGTTTCCCGCTTCGCATATGAAGACGGCCTCCCCTGCTTGAAGTCTCGAGGTACCTTCTCGTCTGATGTAGACTTGTTGCGTTGGCAGAAGATATTACTCTCTTTATCTATATCGTTGTTAGTCCAGCTCCTGTAGCCTTTAGGTGGGATACGATTACCTTCCCTGGAGTTACAGCATCCTCTTGATTTTTCATCTTACTCTGCCACTGATAGATTCGCTCATTCTATTTTGTACGACATGGATTCATAATAGACCTAGAGTTTGGAAAGCTGCAAGAGCAGCGCATTCGATCGAACACATTCGCTGAAACTATGTTTTACTTCCAATCGCTGAGATCAGCAACCATAACGAACATCTTGCTCTTGGTTATTGGTGAGCAAAGTCATCCTTTTTTTCGAGTCTATTCTTACTGACTTATCCTTAGCAACGTCTGTTCTTGCGGCTGATTCGAACGATACTCTTTCCAATGGCGAAGAGGGCAAAACAGTGCCTCTGAGAATCCTGCCATTAGGAAATTCTATTACCTATGGTTACCAGAGCACTGACGGAAATGGCTATCGTAAACATTTGCTTGATAAAATCACTACCAATGGCACTGCCCAGTACATAGGATCTGTTCGGTCCGGTAATATGACCGACAACCACAATGAAGGTCATCCGGGTGCCACCATTACGCAAATCTCTGCCTTTTCAGTCGGCAGTCTTGCACTGCGTCCAAACCTCATTCTCCTCATGGCTGGCACCAACGATATGAATATGAATCTCACCCTAGGGGCTCCAGAAAGGCTAGCAAATCTTGTTGACATGTGTTTCCTCGCTTGTCCTGATGCCGTGATTCTTCTGGCCCAGCTCACGCCTGCCGGAACTGCTGCTGTTGAAGCTCGGGTTGAACAGTTCAATCCTAGTGTGGCCAGTCTTGCCACCAGCAGAGAACAGCTGGGCAAGAAAATCTTATCTGTGGACATGCCAAAATTTGTCACTGCCGCCGACTTGAAGGATGTATTACATCCGAATGATGTTGGATATGCGAATATGGCAGATGCATGGTATCTAGGAATTCAACAGGCGAATGCAAGAGGGTGGTTGACACCACCTGTGGACGGAATAGGGCCCCCTCGAGACAGCGGAGCTGCAAGTGTTCCATCTCCCACAGGTGCGGGGTTTCTTGAGGATACGAGGACTCCGGTGGCTTCGAGCTCCTTGAGTTCGACCACGTTCATGAGTTTGTCAAGTATCATGACATCGATGAATATCTCCGTGCCGACGGTTTTGGCGATACCTACAAGATATTCCTCAATGACGAACTCATCGACCCTCACAGTGCCTACACAGGTTCTAGTTCCTTCGGTGGCTGTAGTTTCGCAAACTGCTATAAATGGTGCAGATTTTATGGGAGGTCAGCTCCGCGGTCAGGTTGCTTCAATTTTCCCCGTCATGGGGCTGTTGCTATTGCTTTTGGGCTTTTGATTTGATACCCGTCCAAACACTCTGAGCGAAGATAGACATAATTTGGATCAACTCCCTGCATATATTCATTTCACAGAATTCTCTGGTTCCATAAATTTCCTGAGTCGTTTCTTCGTTCTTTACGCGTCTCACCTCCGCTCCATCAGTGAGCAACACAGCTGCTCTACTCAAATGTCGCTGGTTGCGATGATGAAGGTCTTTGTGATGTCGTAGAGAGGCTGCAAAATGTTTGTGCAGACAATGCAAGTGATGCCATTTCCATGGTGAAGCGAATGGTAGGCGTATAAAGGTTTCCAGCAGCTAGCATACAGTTGCCAGTGCGGCCTGGAATATCGTCTCTTGGCCGGGTTGTGGTACCTGGTTTTGCAAGGCTCAGCTGCTCTTGTCTGTTGCAAGCATTCTCTGTAGCAGCTGTCAATACATGTTTGAGGTTCAAATGCATTTCATTACTTGTGTTTCTAAGATATCAGGTCCTTAGAAGCATGGGAGACCATGGACTAGATGAAAAGTGGGGGTCACAAGAACGAACGAGCCATCCATCTGGACAACTGATGGATCTAACAAGAAACCATGTATGATAGGGTTTAGGTCAGTCGAAGGTATGAGAGCGGGTTCTTCTGCATTTTAGGGATCATATTTGAGATCTTGACGCAGGATTGTGTACTTGTCCCACAACACACTTGTACCGTACAGTACCTACCTGGAGCTTCCATGACCCCTCTTTTGATATGGCTAAATTCAATAGCCAGGCACAAAGAAGAGGTAGATTCGTTCAGTGAAAACTCAAATCCTCGATTTCTCCTGTCTCTTTCGGGTAGAATATGGAGTATTTCTCCCCGCAAGATGATTCCACCCGCATCATCTTTAGCCCAACAACTATCCATTGCCAGGTCGTGTTTACTGCCAAGAGCTGAAGTTTTTGCAAGAACACAATTCAACGCTTGCGGGCTTTTAACCTTGCCATCCATCACAGAAACTAATTGCCTCTTCTAGAAATCGTTAGTGATTCCGAATCGATACTCTGCAGGGGAGAGCACTTACCTCATGGCTCGCGACAGTTCTCTGATCTGTACCATGGTCTTGTACTCAACATCCATGCCACGCAAGTTGACATTCTTGGTACAACGGGCATGCTTGAAATATTGAATACCTGCATTCTCCTTTCGAAATCTGCGAAGATCTCCCAATGGGTATCTGTGTGGCAGGATGACGTGCTTGAGAGAGCGAAAGAACTTGACTTGAAGCACATCTAGCTCATGGTGATGAAGTTGACAATAAGGGCCAATGATCAAATTCCGGATCTTAGTCAAAGTCTGCTCTCGCACCGCTTCCATGGCAGCGCCAGCGAATAGAGCCTCCAGAAGTAGGGGGCTGATGTGGAGATAGTCGTGATCGTAATTGAAAAACATAGTTTGGACTCTGGGATGGTCTTCGAAGGCGAGTTGGTAGTGCTTCAGGGCAATTGCACGAGAATCTCGGACTGCATGAAGCACTCCTGGGATGCTTGTAGTGACCTTCACTTTCGCGATGGCGAGCTCAGAAGCGATTGCGAAGCCGTGACCTCTGGTGCCGGAGATCTTGAAATGGACTGCTCGTGGACCAGGCAGGGCAAACCACCATATCATGTGCTGAAGCTCCATCGGAAGCTTCTCGAACAGGGTGAATTGAGGCCATATGCTGTGGGACGAGAACATCGGGACGCTGAATGAAGCAGCAACGGCTTTCAGGGAGGTATTGTCCGAGGAACTCTCATACTGTGGTTCGCTCAAGGCTCTATGAAAACCACAATCAGCTTGTGCTGCTACCATGTGGTGCTCCTTGGGGCTTGTCATGGTGGAGTACCACATAGGACACAATGACTCTGGGGCAAGTAGATCTGTGTATTTGTTTGGAAGCGTTCTGAGTCGAATAAAAAGTAGAAACATACCCATGGATGGAATTATCCTTCTCTTCTGATGGGGAGCTCGAGGGCATGTACGGAAGAGCCATTATTTTTCCCGCGTTAAGGGAAAGAGATGTTGCTTCATTAGCAAGATGGTCGTAGGTTCAGCCTCGCGTATCTGACTGTCTAGATCTTCAGCTCTCTGGTCTTAAAGTCGAACTGATTTCCTTACCTCAGTCCAGATCCTGTACAACAATTCACTACTTGAGACCCGAATTTCACAATAACTTCGGGGAAATTGCTCGTACTCAGCGCGCGGGGAGCAAATTCTCGGAGAAGTTGATACACTAGAAAGACAGTCCGAGGAGAGGAGGGTTCTGTTACGATATTATCTTCATATTTGGCGTCGGATTCACCTCTATATCAAGGAAAATGGAAGTCAATAGCAAAACTCGGTTAATTCACCTCGCCCAAAAGCCCTTCCAATTTGAATCTGTGTCATGATGGTTTTCACAGATTTGAAGCACCGCCACAGAACGTAGTCTCCTGCATCTTCCACACAGCGTATCATGATGTTTTGACCTTTCGCAACGCGGTCAGGATCTCTGGAGGCACAGAGACCAAGAATCTGAAGAAAAAATTTGGGCTGACGAGGACGATGTCGGCTGAGTATTGGATTTATGTTAGAATTGAATGGGCACAATGATGCAGTTAGTTCTCGAGTGGTTTGTCGTAGATTATCTACAGACATGTTGTGAATGTATTATATTTGTATTCCTATTCCGACAAGCGGTCCTTAGAAATCTTGCAATTTCAATGTACGGCCGGCCTATCAATTATGACATTCCACCTGGATAAGTGCGGTACTTGGTTCCATTATCTGCAGCAGACACGAATTTCTGTTCCCGGTACCACTTCCCCTGAAGCATAATCATGGTCGGTACTCTGCAAGCTTTGCCCAAGACTAAAGTCGAGCTTCCCGGGCTCGGAATCGCATTTGCTTCTGTTCATGAAATTCTTAAGCACCTTTCAATCACAAGGAAGAGAGAAATGAGACATACCATGCTTGTCGGTCCAACAACAATAATCTCCGGCAATTGTACATTCTGGTCGCTGCATGTCTTCCATCTCTTGTCAAGTAGTGTCTTCAAGATTCGATCTGCAGATGGTGGAGGTGCCGGGTGGAAACCAGAATCTTCGAGATACACTCCTTCGATGAAGAGTTTGGTCAAATTTCCAAAGCCTCCTAGTAAATTCATCAATCCAATACTAGAGATCTCCTCCCATGGCGTTGCCCCTATCGTAGCGCGACATGGTAAAGGGTTACTTCGTCCAATTGCCGAGTATCTCAGTTTACTCTCGATACTTTCATCGTCATTGTATCGTCCCGACGCTGTCCCGAATTTGGCGTGAACATTACGTGCAGGAAAAAGCTCAGTAAAGGGACAGACTTCCAAGAGATTCAATGTATATGTCAGTACGACCGGCTCAGCAAACTTGAAGAATGTTTCGACGCTTGGGAAGAGTAATATGTCGAGTATTGGATTGAAATATGTTGGCTTAAGGAGTCTGTTCTTGAATGTGACAGTGTAAAATTTGAGTGCGAGTTGGCGGGTTTCATGATTGACGTGCAGTAGAGTAGGTACACAGGCCCTGGATCCAATACAGCGGCAGGTTGTACACGGCTTGTGACGGCGACTAGTGTTGGTGAAGTCTTCAATGCGGATCACACGTTCCCCAGGAAGAACCAGTTCCCACACCATCAAGCGAATCCTGCTGACGTGTTAGCTTATGGATAGTGTCCTTGAAGCCTCCAGGATCCCACGAATATGCTTCATGAAAGCTAGAAACTTGATCCACACAGGCAGAGAACTTACTCTGTTGGCAGTTTGGGGAAATTGGTGAATGAATACAAAGTCAAGGGTGGCGAACGGAACTCAAAGACTGGCAGTAGTGGCATCGTGGGGCTGGCGAGTGGCTGGGAAGAAAGACGAGTTGCGTCGAGGAGACTATCATGGTCAAATGTAGATGCCACATGAGAATGGCGAACTAAACGCGATATTTGGGACCCCATCGCGCTGTGTCGGATAAGTATGTAGAGTCTGAGTCCTGATTTGGCTTTTCTGATCTTCGTTGCATCAAAATCCGCTCTCCGGGCCACTTATTAAGCCGAAAAGAGGACGTCTATGTGATTCTTCAGAATACTGATGAGATTGCAGCAGGTAGTCAATTCTCGTAACGTGAAAATGACGATGCGCGATTCACGTTGTCAACTTTTACGACTGGTGAAGGTAAACAAACCTTATCCCGAATAAGCGACTTCTTGGCGCTTTTGGCTCCTTCCGGCTATTTCTACTTCTTTGATGTCAAATCTTTGGTAGGAACGATACAAGAGCTCCTCCACTCTGTTAAAGTGGTGGAATCTTGAGCTGTGATAACAAGCTTTGATCCTGTCAAAATCTGCCACGATATGCGCACCATTTCCTACCACTCCATTTCTAACATCCATTCTCCTGCACAATCTTAACCTCCTCGATACGATAAGGTTTCGTGTCCTGCTTTTGACAGCTGACCCAAAGATCTTCATTGACTTGTATATTCACCAAATCTCCCTGTGGCAACTCCTGTCTTTCATCATCATGATGCGGAGTCCATTGGTCAGACATTCTGCGACACCCACCGCACCTTGTGCCTGTTTCCCTCTGTACGTCTCAATGATAACGTTGATAAAGCACTTAATGATTCAGAACCATCATACAGCCTGATTCTTGAAGCTCATTCTCAGTAAAATCAATCTGTGCGTTATGCAGATGAAATGGATGCTGACAAGTACTGGAGGCAGGTGGTGTTCCACAGTAATAATGAGAAAAGCAGTTCTGGCAAACTTGCAGAACAGAGTACAGCTTGCCAGTCACTGTCCAGCAGCGAGGCCAGAACTCGACGGGGAAGAGCAACAATGACAGAGTAGATTTGGAGAGGGGAAACTCACTTGGGTGTCCATCAAAGACTCCGAGCTACGAGTCTGGGTAAGGAAAGACAGACCATCGGGTAGTCATGCGTAATCCAGGTCTGTAGATCATGGAAATCCTGACCGGGAGACGAAAGACTGTATTAGATCTTCGAGATTGACCTGATACTGTAGGAATTAGGTCGTGACCTTCTTCAATAACCTTTGAGTAGTCTAAATATACCAACAACTGAGGCAGTTATTCCAAACGAGGTCTCGTAAGGAGATTGCTACTTCATTCGGTGGCAAAACGGTCCGTTTCACAAAGATGGAAACTGGGATTGCGGTTGTGCCGGTACATCCAACAAGAAAACACTTCACATGAACCCATTGGATTTGTGGAGCTGAGGAAGAGAAGTCTCGAGAGATTCCAGACACTAACACTTACGGTATATCACGTGACTATTATATCATTTGCAGAGGCCGAGCCGGTCTTGAACTTGAGGGATAAGCTGAACAGGACACAAATCACAGTAGTAAGCTTGAATACTACTACTCTAGTGCAAGCTGTGGACTTATTCGATTTATGCATGCTCACACACTTGCATAATTTTCCACACGTGACCGACGCTTCGAAAAGCATTTGACACCCAGGCAAACCAGCAATTTAAAAGCTCGGGTTTGTCTACAGGAAACCAGTTTCCAAACATTGCTTGAGAGTCTCCGAGAGCTTAAACCGTCCACAGATATCGAGGGCCTCAGGGCCCTGGCCACAGGCGTTTCTCCAACGACAAAGAGCAGCGGAATACAGTCCGAAGTCTCATCTGCAGTAAGACAATTTGTTCTGTAGAACTTAAGCCATATTTGCGAAATTGAGTCCACATCTTACACCTGGGATCATTATCTGAATTCTGCTCCATGTTTGTATGTAAATCAATCCGCCTCGCCGCTTTCAGAGTGGGTTCTGGAAAGATGATAGATGGAAGTCAACAGCCCGACCTGGCAGTGTCGACAAATGGGCTCTCGACAACTCCAATGAGTCACCGAATGCTTGTGAATAGAGGAATAATGGGAATTGTTTCAAACGGTACTAGGTACAGTGCAAACAAAACGATAACCAACAAACGCTGTTTCCAGGTAACAGTGCAGCCTTGCTTGCCCTTGCCCTGTTGTCCAATGAGAAAAGTCGGAAAATGACACGTGATGTAAGCTTAGCTGAAACCTGAGGCTCAAGTCCAAGAGTCCTAACTTCTAAGGTAACGAGCCAGAAGGACAGTGAAAGCAGCTCAAGTAGGTAGGTACCGACCACAAAGCAGAATCACAGGAAGGTTTGATGCGAGTTAAATGTACCTATAGTATGCAAATGGTCTCCCCGCTTTGCCAAAGTCGTCAAGTTTGCTACTGTAAATTCCGACAATCGAAATTGATTCCCTTCCCTGCCCTGCACTTCAGAAGTCGCAGGAGAGTTCCAGCCTCTTCTCTTAGACAAGGCGGGCGCGGGAGAGGTGAAGGCGGTGTGGCACTAGTACAAAATCGGCTCTATGCGGCCCCTGGCCGAATTTTAGCGCAGGTCGACAGAAGCTCGTAGAAGAATCAGAAATGCTCCCACAGCAACGAGGATAAATTCGCTTTTCTCAGCCCAAATCTGCTCGTCTTCTTCTTCTACATACCACTCCAAACCAAAGATACCCAACTGCTCTTCTCGTCCTTCACACTCACTTCCTACTTCACGAATACCCTCAAGGTAAGCAACACCAACAGCAGTTCTCTCCCATTCTCTCAGCTGCCAGCCTGTTTGTTTTGGAGCTCAGCCTCATAGCAACGAGCCTTGAAACAGCTTGCACGTCCACCTTTGCTGGTCGCAATTGTTCTCCGAACATCTCAACACATTCATCTTCCATCAGCTAACACTCTATCTCTTCCAGAAACCGAAATACCGCTATCATGGCTGGCGAGACCTTCGAGTTCCAGGCTGAGATCTCTCAGCTTCTCTCCCTCATCATCAACACAGTCTACTCCAACAAGGAAATCTTCCTGAGAGAACTTGTTTCCAACTGTTCCGATGCTCTCGACAAGATTAGATATGAGGCCCTCTCCGACTCGAGTAAGCTCGAGTCTGGAAAGGATCTCCGCATCGACATTATCCCAGACAAGGAGAACAAGACCCTCACTATCCGCGATACTGGTATTGGTATGACCAAGGCTGTAAGTACCCATCTGCCACTCTCGTAAACTCTGCTAACATCCAACAGGACCTCGTCAACAACCTCGGCACGATCGCACGATCCGGCACCAAGCAATTTATGGAGGCTCTCACCGCAGGTGCTGATATTTCCATGATTGGTCAATTTGGTGTCGGTTTCTACTCCGCATACCTCGTCGCAGACCGCGTTACCGTCGTTTCCAAGAACAACGATGATGAGCAATACATCTGGGAGTCCTCTGCTGGTGGAACTTTCACCCTTACCCCAGACACCGAGGGCGAGCAACTCGGCCGTGGTACCAAGATCATTCTTCACTTGAAGGATGAGCAAACCGACTACCTAAACGAGTCAAAGATCAAGGAGGTCATCAAGAAGCACTCCGAATTCATCTCATACCCAATCTACCTCCACGTCACAAAGGAGACTGAGACTGAGGTTCCTGATGAGGAGGAGGAGACCAAGGAGGATGAGGGCGATGAGAAGAAGGCCAAGATCGAGGAGGTCGATGATGAGGAGGAAGAAAAGAAGGAGAAGAAGACCAAGAAGATTAAGGAGACCAAGATTGAGGAGGAGGAGCTCAACAAGCAAAAGCCAATCTGGACTCGTAATCCTTCCGACATCACCCCAGAGGAGTACGGTTCCTTCTACAAGTCTCTCTCCAACGACTGGGAGGATCACCTTGCTGTCAAGCATTTCTCTGTTGAGGGTCAACTCGAGTTCCGCGCTATTCTCTTCGTCCCTAAGCGTGCTCCTTTCGATCTCTTCGAGACCAAGAAGACCAAGAACAACATCAAGCTTTACGTCCGCCGTGTCTTCATCACTGATGATGCCACCGATCTCATTCCTGAGTGGTTGAGCTTCGTCAAGGGTGTTGTCGACTCTGAGGATCTCCCACTCAACTTGTCTCGTGAGACTCTCCAACAAAACAAGATCATGAAGGTCATCAAGAAGAACATCGTCAAGAAGGTTCTTGAGCTCTTCCAAGAGATCTCCGAGGACAAGGAGCAATTCGACAAGTTCTACACTGCTTTCAGCAAGAACATCAAGCTCGGTATTCACGAGGATTCCCAAAACAGACCTGCTCTCGCCAAGCTCCTCAGATTCAACTCCACCACCTCTGGCGATGACCAAACTTCTCTTGCCGACTATGTTACCCGCATGCCTGAGCACCAGAAGAACATGTACTACATCACTGGCGAGTCTCTCAAGGCTGTCCAGAAGTCTCCATTCCTCGACTCCCTCAAGGAGAAGAAGTTTGAGGTTCTCTTCTTGGTCGACCCCATTGATGAGTACGCCATGACTCAACTCAAGGAGTTCGATGGCAAGAAGCTTGTTGATATTACCAAGGACTTCGAGCTTGAGGAGACTGAAGATGAGAAGAAGGTCCGTGAGTCCGAGGAGAAGGAGTTCGAGGGTCTTGCCAAGGCTCTCAAGAACGTCTTGGGTGACAAGGTCGAGAAGGTTGTTGTCAGCCACAAGTTGGTCGGTGCTCCTTGCGCCATCCGTACCGGTCAATTCGGTTGGTCCGCAAATATGGAGCGTATCATGAAGGCCCAGGCTCTCCGTGACACCTCCATGTCATCTTACATGTCCTCCAAGAAGACATTCGAGATTTCGCCCCGCTCGCCTATCATCAAGGAGCTGAAGAAGAAGGTTGAGGCTGATGGTGAGAACGACCGAACTGTCAAGTCGATCACTCAACTTCTATTCGAGACTTCTCTTCTCGTTTCCGGTTTCACCATCGAGGAGCCAGCCGGATTTGCCGAGCGTATTCACAAGCTTGTCTCTCTTGGCCTGAATGTCGATGAGGAGCCAGAGGCAGTTGAGGAGGCCGCTGATGAGGAGGTCACCGGTGATGCGCCAGCCGAGAGCGCCATGGAGGAGGTTGACTAAATGCAATAATGAGCTTTGCGTTGTGTGCGGGATTCTTTTTTTGCGGAGTTTGATGGTTGGTATTTCACGAATGGTCATTCTCACGTTGCATGAAGCCTGCTTTTACTCTTTCCATTTGATGCCCAACCAGCGCAGCATTGGTTTGCTTGCTTTTGGTGGCAATAATCAAAATGTACTTTAGTGCGAGACTCGGGAAGACAAGAGCGGAATACAAAAGAAGTTAACTTATCTAATATCCGTGCATCACAAATAAACTTGTGTTACCATGTGAACGGCGATTTACATCGGCTTCTCATTTCCCGTAAAGCAACCTAGCTCGACCCCTCCTAGTGGTTGGGGTCATTAACGTGGTTTTGCAAGTGAAACCATGAGGAGAGTCCGAGGAGGGTCAACTTGCATGTGAAACTTTTCAGCTGCTATTCCTGACTTGACTTCATTCCGCAGTTCTTGATGGTATTAGCATGTATGTTTCCTCCAAGGCCAGTCTCCACATCGGAGAATTCACAATCCAAAGCCTGACCTCGGCGACCATATGTCAAATTTCTGATTACTCCTGTCTATCATCATTTCTCACATCGTCACTCGCCCTGCAATCAACCGAATATCTCTCCGCTGCCTCGCCCCTGGGTCCTCCGCGTTTTCCTAGAAACACAAAGGCACACAGTGTCACGCATGTATCGCAACATCGAACATCGATGCGGTGCTAGACTGGACGATCTATGGGACTTTCCTAGATGGTGTGCTGATGTTTGATTTAGTATGATAACCTCTGGTGAGAGAAGACACGGATTGTTTTCTTTTCTCTTCTAGACTTGTTGCAGGTGTCCTACAGCTGTTCGCACGAGATACTTTCAGCTTTGACGTCTAGACAAGAGTGTGACTTCTTTCATTTTCGGGTTGAGGGGTTGCCTTTTGTGTAATGTATTCGCTCTTTCCACGTCTGTTACTTCAATCGCATCAGTCCTATAAATACGGCTCTCTCCTTCCACTGTTCCAAAAATCGTTCTTGCCCGCCATCAAGAGAAGACTCCCTTCTTGTCACACACCCAGTCTTGTAAACTGGATACAAGCACCACGTTATCCCACGTTCGGATTCCATGTTCTTCAAACCTCAACGCCCGATCTTGAGCACCTTCAGCTCACTTCATTCTCTTGTCCAAGCCTTTTACACTCGGCCCAAAACAGTCACAAATCATCAACTGTAACACCAGGCAGCCTACCTTCAAAATGGCACCAGCAACCATCACTCAACTCCTCACTCTCGCTCTACTCGCCGTCAGCGCAACTGCCACCAACGGAGGCTACGGCCCCCCACCACCACCTATCCCACCTCCACCCTATGCTGGCCCGGATCCCATCTATGACCCTCTTCCAGGCAACCCGGGTGCTTTCCCTCCAGGATTTCCATTCAACAATTTGCCACCTCTTCCAGGTGCAAGTCCGAATCCATTGCCGGTTCCGGGATACACGCCTATTATTCCTGGACCACCGAAGCTTACTACGAGTAAGGCAGGTGGTATCTTCACTACTCTTCCTGGTGTTCCTGGTGGTCCCGGTGGTCCAGGAGGACCAGGAGGACCAGGTCTCCCTACTGTAGAACCCATTTGGTGAGTTTACCATATTCCTCTCATTCTCTCAGCTGCCTTAACGAATCATACTCTGACAAAATGCAGTGCGAAGACCATCTTGTCTACCACCATCCTTACTCACATTTCCACTACTGTCGTCAGCTTTACAAACACCATCTCCTCGCTTGAAACATTGACGAACAGTGTCTGTGTCCCAGCCATCCCAACTCTTCCCCCAGCTGTCTCGACTTCGGAAACTGCTGGTGGTGTGTTCACAACTCCCACTCTACCCACTCTTCCTACTATCCCAGGAGTGTCATTGACCACCATCACGACCTTGACGACGTTGAGCACAAGCAAGATCACTATCCCGGGTATCCCAACCGGTCCTATTACAACTGTACCGACCATTCCAGGCCCTTCCAGCATCAGTCTTCCGACCATTCCAGGTGGAGTTGGCTCGACTGGTCCTGTCACTAAGCCTACGAGCAATTCCTTCTCATTCATCCCTCCCCCAGTCCAAACCTACCCACCTTCTCCACCTATCTATCCTCCACCACCTCCCCCTCCAGGTTACGGCAATGGTGGAAATGGCGGATACGGAGATGTGGATGACTATTAGTTGAAAGGACATCGGAGATGTTCATCGTGGGATGCGCATCGAAGACTCAACGGGAGAGAGGATTCTATGGATTATCGTCTCAGGGTTTAACTTTGCGGAGTACCTGTTCCCACTAATACCTTGCTTGTATTCATTTCATTCCCATGGCTGATATTTGCGGCTGGAGTCACTCCTTTGCTTTCTTTGCTGGCAGATAGTTCATATTCACCAACACTACAAGATACAGATGCATAAAATTCAAGTTGCTTATCTCAAATGAGCAGTAAAATTGCTTCTTAGTCATCGCTGCATTCACTCGTGGCTTCTAAACGACGACATTGTTATCTGCAAACAATGCCTAATTTCCCTCAGATCTTTCGGTTTATAATTCCGATCGCGTATTACGTACAAAGCCAGGGTTCATCGCAAGTCCCCAGTTACGCTCCAAGGATTGTGTGCAGTCAAGTGGTACATGTGTAACATTCTAATCTTGCGTAACCTCAAAACTGTTCCTGCATATTGATCGGTAGCTGGAAGTAAGGTGATGGCCCTACAACAATCAAAGCATCGCTTTCAAGCTGTGAAACTGCAACACTAAAGTCCCTATCTCATATACTACTCCTGAAGCCGACCTCACGCAACGATAAAGGAAAGCCAAGGCGAGGTTGAAACCGAAGTGCAATTGTGTAACCTACACCTTGGGATTCGAGTATAGAGCTGTTTCGAGACTCACCGTGGTGGATGGTACTCTACTTCGATATCTTATCTCGTTTCCAGGCACACTTGTTTTCTCCAGCTGAGCTCTTTTGACTACACATATATGAGAGATAAGTTGATCTTCCAAAAGGGTTTTTATTGTCAGGGGGCTGGGTTCAAAATATAAGGATGGTGGTAGTGCTTTAATTCAGCTCGCAACAAGCCTCATGTGTCAGTACACTACCATCATACTTGGGCATTGGCATAGACATCCGGAAAGGGTGGCCCTGAGGAGGAGAAAGGAGGCGTGAGTTCCATGTGGGTTGATCTTTAGGTTCATAAGCTAGTGATTATTTGCTGTATTCCGAGAGTGTTAAGGTCAGTATTTGCGGGAAAATTGAGAAGCCACGAATATTTTCATAGTTGAGGGATGATGTTTGGGATGACGGTGAGGGGTGTGATTGAAGGGGGAGAGGAAAGAAGCCATGAAGGGCAGCCGGACGGCGTGCAGTGGAAGTACAAGTACAAGTATAGTCAACTTGCCAAATTTGCTGCTTCCCTTCTATTTGCTCCTAGCATCTCGTGCCACTTCTGTTCCGTTCCATTCTCCTCTCATGACACCCACCATTCCAATCCAGCTAATCTCTCTTTTGGTTTCATCATCTTCGTTCTGTGTCAACCTCTGAACCTTCATGGAAAACGAAATACTGTATGATAAGGCAACTGATAGGCTGGCTGATTAACTAAGTTCTAGTCTGTTCAGCACCTGGAGCTAATATTTCTTCATTCGCGCTTTGGTTCCTTACGCCTGGTTGCTGAGTTGCAGATCCGCAAATTCTCTAAAAGGTTCACGCAAACTGGGTGAGGTCGGGAAATCTCTTATTTAGGGCTGCGGTTGTTGTTGATCTGAATGGGGACTGTCAACATGTTACGTGCAGAGCTGGGTTATGGTCAGTTATCTTCTTTACCCTGTATTCCCATTCTCGCTTAATTGTTGACTTCCTGTTCTTCTGGCTATTAGTTTGATATTTAACTATCATTAGGTATGCTTTCTCAGCGATAATATCACAGTAAAATGAACCTTTGTCGAAGGATGAAATAGGGCATCACGTCACTGTATCGTGATTGAGGTTCAATGACTGGTCGCCAATCAATATCTGCTAATTCAGCCTATATGCAGGAACAAGCGCCATCCTCGACAAGCTCGGTACCCCTCGCCGAAAAGCTTATTTACCCCACCTCAAACGCTCATGGATAAATTATTCTTCCACTCCACTTCCAAGATATTTTTTCACTCATTCCGGACAGATCTGCCAGCTGGCAACCGAATGTCCGGTCGACCATGCGAGCATGAGTATTCATGCCTTCGGAACACTACTTGCATCAAGAGCAGATTGCTGCTTCCGTCAAAGACCGATGTAGATCATTATGACGGACAAAAGGATACCACCCGGAGTTTGGATAGATTGGGAATAGAGTTTCGTACCTGCGTCGAGGATAACAGGCTGAGATGTTCCGGAACTGGTAGTTCCTAATTGCACCCAGTCCTCTTTCATAGTACTGGCACGGGATTTATAGTCCAGCGGGGTAGGATTGGGAATGTATATAAAGCTGCGTGGCTCCAGAATCCGGATCATTTCAAACGTCTTGCTTGCTGATTTCTGTGTCATTGGTTAACTTTGCACATGATGTTGTTTAAGCAACTCTTTTATTTTGCTGTTCTTACTGTTCATGTTGAGCGGTCGAAGGCCTCGATTCATAGGAGACATGATAGCAATCATTGGGTCGACACTTGGGTTAGCATGCCGCAGCTCACCGAGCCTGCAAATTTGCCTCCCGCGCCATTCGTAAGTTATCTAGACCTATATTAAATGTCACCGATGCCTGCTGAACCACCATAGAACCAAACGGGAGCAGTTTTCGTGAACTCAACAATTCGCCAAACACTACACATGTCCATTGGCGGTCCCTCCATTCGAATCCGTATCTCGAACGCTTTCGGCGTAAGCGACCTCCCCATTACAGCCGTGACCGTCGCTCTCCCTTTCAATGGCTCTGCAGGTGTTGCAGCCATTCAACCAAATACCTTGAAAGCTGTCACCTTTTCGGGCAGAACCAATTACACGATTCCCAATGGAGCCTTGGTCGTCTCAGATCCGATTGATTTCAAGGTCGAGCCGCAGACCATGTTAACCGTAACGATATATCTGGCGGATGGACAAAGGAGCTCTGCGAATGCGATTACGTCTCATCCAGGAAGTCGCATAGTCAGCTGGATGAGTACTGGGAATCAGGTTTCGGCGACGGATATCACGGATTCCAGCTCGGCTAATGTAGCTCATTGGTGAGAACTTTGAGCTGGAAAGAATTAGGACATGCTGATGTGTAGATAGGTATTTTGTGAGTGCTGTTGAAGTATATGTGCCGAAGAGCACGCGTGCATTTGTGATTGTTGGTGACAGCATCACAGATGGCCGCGGAAGTGACAACAATCAGAATAATCGGTTCGTATCTCAGTCTAGATGAGAAATTCATTCTGACGGATTGTAGTTGGCCTGACTTGGTCCTCCGAAAAATGCAGACTCGCCACTCGACTTCAGACATTGCGGTGCTCAACCAAGCCGCAGGTGGGAACCGAATCTTATACGACGGTCTTGGTCCGAATGCCCTCTCCCGAATCGATCGGGATGTTCTCTCCCACTCCGGAATCGAATACGCCATGATATTCGAAGGCGTAAATGATATCGGAACAGGTGCCACAGACGCCGCAGCACAAAAAGCTATCGGGGATCGACTCATCGCAGCGTTCATTCAGATCGCTATTCGCATCAAGACATTCGACATTCCTGTCTTCGCCGCAACGATTACTCCGTTCAGCGCTCCAGGCTATAACGTCACGGTACAAGGGTACAGTGACCCAGAGAGGGAGAAGACGAGACAGAGGGTTAATGAGTGGATTCGGAAGAGCAGAACCTTTGATGAGGTGTTAGATTTTGATGAGTGGTTGAGGAACGAGACGTATCCGAGTCAGTTGGCCGATGCATTACAAGGTGGTGATTATTTGCATCCGAATGGGAAGGGGTATGCGAGAATTGCGGAGTTATTCCCTCTTGATATCTTTTGAGATATGGGGGAGGACACATATACAATACCGATGAGAAACATTGTGTAGAAGTCTTAACAACGCTCTCATACCGTATGGCATTGTTCTATTCGAGAAAAATGGGGCACTGACCAACCAAAGAAAGTCATGTTCGAAAACCTCGAAAACCTGCAATGCTATCATTCATTTCCCCACTGAATTATTTGTTTACTTCTCTGCAGAAGCCTACAACAATCCTTGAATACGCAACAGAAGCAGCTTCTGAGAAGCTGGGTGCCCTGCGATGAGCCTCTTTAAAATAGGTCTTTCATACTGTTGGATTATTCTACACTATGTCTACATGCTGTCTTGCGTATAGACAACCCCACCAACCTTCCGAACCTCATCCATGATCCGAATCATTCTCAAACTCTCTGCCAGAGGCATAATTATATTCTCCTTCATCCCAGACAGAATATCCTCCGCAACTGCGTCTGCCTCGAAGTAGAATCCCATTCCCTCATGTTCAAATTCCATAACCTTTTCCTTTTCTCCTTTGGCAAAGATCGTTATTTTCTTGGGTACAGAAGCCGCCGGTCCCGACACAACAATTGTGCCCCCGCTACCCTCGATCCGGAGGAAGTTCTCTCCGCTCTTGCCCCTCATAGAAGCAGTCAAGACCCCCATTCTTCCATTCTCAGGATATTTCAACACCAAGACATCATCATAGTCAACTCCATCCACCACAAGCAGACTGCTAGTGATCTCAGCATCAGAAGCTTTGGACCCTACATGCTCATCAAGTACGACGCTGCTGAACATGAGAGGGTAGACACCAAGATCAAGAAGTGCTCCTCCACCAAGCTCGAGGTTCTTCAAGCGGTGGGTTGGTGGTAAGGAGGCAATATTGATATCAAGGGCGAAATCACAGAACATCCGCGAAATATCCCCAATCACTTTTTGTTTGTGGAGAAGGCGATGTAGTTCAAGGACCAAAGGGAAGAAGCGAGTCCAAACGGCTGACAAACATCAGTGCCACTCTCTAGTAAAGCAGGTCGCAATGGATGGGTGGCAGCGGACATACCTTCCATCAGGAACACGCCCTTCTCGTTCGCTGCATCTATCATCTCGTTCACCTCTCTCTCGTTAATCGCCATTGGTTTCTCACACAGCACATGTTTTCCAGCCGCAATAGCAGCCAAGCACGACTCTTTGTGGAAGACATGAGGGGTGCCGATGTACACAATATCAACATTAGGGTCAGCGTACACAGATTTGTAATCTGTGTAAATGGTGGGTCTGGATTGGTTGGAAGTGAAGATCGTGTTGACGAACTCGCTGCCCTTCGCTTCTGACGATGTGCCGAGTGCGGTGATGAGGTGCGCAACCGGGGCCGAACGACGTGAGAGAACGAGGTCTTTCACGAAGTTTGTTGAGACCCATCCAGTTCCTGACAAATATTAGCTTTAGTTTTGACCTAAAGAGGCATGCATCTACAAACCGAGAATTCCCCATTGGAGTGTTCGTTTGGGACTGGATGCCATGTCTGCTTCCGGATTCGAAAGGTGCGCAGTGAAGCCCGGCTCTTCCGTTCAAGCTGATTATCCTCGCAAGTCAACATCCAAGTAAAGCTTCTTAACGAACTAGAAAAATAGAAGGAGCTTCCAAGATGTATTCAGGCTAATGTCGGGTCAAAGCCAAGTCATGTGACTGGCTTGAATGCTCACATTTTTGTTCGGCTTAGTCTTAATTTACTAAGCTGTGGAAAGGAAGAGACTGTCATTCCGTCAGTTCAGCCTGGGTATAGGAATAGGTTCGTGTGCAGCCATGGTGAAACCGGATTCCTGGGCATAAATACCTAGGTAAGATGCTGTTGCTTCATGTGAGGAGTGGGGTGAAGGAGGGGCACTTGGCGGGGTAGAAAGGAAGCAAAATTTTCAACATCCTTAGCTCGTACACATAACCAAATAGCGGCATGTCGTCCAAATCAAGCTAGCTTCTGTGGTGTAAGTATTCGTCGATTCTGTCACAATGATCCAACTAACATATTTCCCAGCCAATGGTTAGGTTCGTACTTCCGCGAGTCTCTCATCCCAAGCGTCATCTAATTCCTCCTCAGGATTCCACCCTTCCAGATTCATGTCAAGCAAGGTGGAGGTTCGTGTTCGATTCACGGCAGTTGCAATATTTTTGAACTTTTGAACCTGTGGAAGTGGATCACAGAAGAAGTGGGTATACTTTTCCTTTGCTTGTGGGATCGGTCTTGATCGCTACTCTTTACTGTACCGGGCCAGGCTCTGTTAGCCGTGGTATAGGTTTAATTAGTGTTCTATATATAAAAAGAGAATGACGTGTGTCTCTTTTGATCTTGCTCTTTTGGCTGTTACTGCTCTCCCGGATCTGCCAGCGATATTGAGATTCGCAGCCTCAAAGACACCGAACGTGGAATCCACTTACATGAACGGGAAGCCATAAACCATATTTTCTAGTTCCTCGGAGGGAAAGTGCGCCAATTACGCTCAGCTCGGCTCGCCTGGTGGAAGAAGCACGTTCGCCGCTCAAGGTGTAGATTATCACCATCGAGTGAAATGTATGCTAGAATAGGATCAAGAAAGGTTTCCAAATTCCACACGCGATGCGCAGAATACGCACCTCTCTCGTCCTCTGCTTCTCAGATGGTCGTCTGATTTCAAGTTTTGATGCAAGTACTGCGATGTATGGCTTGCAGGCGGGTAAGAGCTCTCTTATCCAGCTTTTGGGCCAAGTCACGATTCGCTCAAATGAACACTCAAACACTTGGACCCGCTTCATGGGATACTGCCTTGACTACCTATCTCTCCCACTAACTTTCTATGTACTCACGATGGTCGCTGCGAGCACTGTACGCTGCGCTAAGAAATCGATTGTCAGAGTTATGGTGAGATACATTTCCCTTGCCATTATACAGATGCAATCAACTAGGAAAACGAGGTCTTCATCACTTACGAAGGGATAGTCGGTGGCATCATCGGTCCACAATTATCCCTCGAGGACTAAGCTACAGGCTAAGAACGAGATGAGTATTTGCTTTATTTAACTTGCTAAATGCACCGGATCCTGGGCTGCCAGGCTGCCTCTCAAATTTTGCGAAGCTCAATTTCACTTTACTCCGAGCCAATCAGGTGCGGCCTACCCACGTCGCTTAAACAAGGGGTTTGTTTTGATTAATCAAGCGAGACAGTGGGGGAGTCAAACTTATTCAGCGCAGTTCGATGAGCAATCTGCTTGGCACGTAAATTTACAAATATCATTCAACACAATCTTGATACCAAAGCACAATCATCAGGTCGTTAGAACGTCCAAGAAATCAAAAACTTCCGACATGCAACCCAGGGAAACCTCAAATACACAAAAACGGAAGTACAAAATACAGCGTATCCCACGGCTCTCTTCAGAAAACATCATCTTCAACAGCCTTTCAAATGTTTTCAACTAGAAAATAAACAACAAGATGGTGGTCACCTGTAACGGAAACACCACGCAGAGACATGTATAGAGAAAATTGAAGGAATGAGAGTAAACAGAGCTCCACTCGAATAGGCAGAAAATCCACTGAGTACCAAATCCTAGCCAGCTTTCAGATGTAGAACATGATGTCTTTGACATTATCGTGCCAAGGATTTCTGTTCTCTGTATTACTGCGGTCTCCCCACACCTCGGTGTTCTGCGCATACTGTAGCCTTTGAGAACGTCACCCTCAGGGACATCGATGTTATCTTCAAGGACTGGCTTCATGTAGCATCGCAAGCCGTTACATAAAAAATATGCATAGCGAGCTGGCGTACAAACAGAGAGTGTATTTGTCGCACGAGGGCCCAGCGAGCAGAGATTATTGGTCTGAATTCGTTAGCGCAGACCGGGGAGGGTTAGACATTAACAGCTTACGATTTCTTGAAGCTTATCCCCAGAGTATCAAGACTTATTTTTGACAATGACGTAGTGCCCAGATTTTGCAGTGCCGAGTAGACTATCATGGCTTTGTAGGTAAAAGTTGAACTGCTTGGGGCTGACAATCGTTGTGTCAATAACGAGACCTGGATCAAAACCTCTGCCATCCTTATTATTACCTGGATAGAATCTTGTGTGATGACGTTTCCCGACAACCAAGAAAGTGAGCTCAGCCTTACAAGACGCCTTGGTGTCTGTGCAGATTGGCATTCTCTTGATCGCTGTGATAACCTGAGGGATCTTTTCAACCTGGCACATTCCAAATTGGCTCTCGCTTACTCCGTCTCGATAGAACAGGATGTGGTCGAAATATCTCTTATTTGCAACCCGGTATGCAGTAAGTCGCTCACACATCATCTTTTCAAGGTCTTCAAGATACTTTTCTTTGCATTAGCCCAAATTTTCCCCACTACTATTCGTTGTATATTGATGATCATGCCTCGGTTCTGTTTATCTGAAGTCGTGCGGATGCTAGGTAATGTACGCAATCGACATCGCTGGTGGCCACAACTCCAGCCAAGGATGGGCACGTGTCTGCAGAAGCTCTTCCAGGATGTGTGACATCTGCACCAACAACCATGGTATTTATGAACAGTCCAGAACCGCATTGCAACCTGTGATTCGTTCCTCTGAGCTTAACATTAATTTTCAACCTAATTAGTGTCAACGATTTGGATGGTCACTATGGTTGATAATAGATTTACGCCATGTTTCCCAAGAAGTTGGTGTCAACTCTATTCTCCTTGATTCGATCCAGCTTCTGGAAAGTAGTACAGATATTGGCAACTCCTTGATCACAGTCTGCCCACCATTTTCGATCCGAGTAAATATTGGCATCTTTTTGGGGCAATTGGAAGATGACGAAGTTCGGTTTGCCCAATCGAGCCCAAGCCGCATCAAGGTTCGCCTTGAATTCGGCCCGGCTCATGCGTTTTGTACGAAGGGCGTCCTTTGGTTTGGAGATTCTGGAACTTGAACCCGTATTTCACCAATTCCGTTTGCAGGTACTTTGGGGAAAAATTGTGTCACCAATTGTGGTCAGGGTCCGACAGTTCTTCAGCAATTCTGATCATGGAGATAGTAGTACTCCGGTCAATCACTTCCGAGAATCCCTTACAATTTGAAACATCGCTCAGGTTCCAGGATCCTGGAGTCTTGATCGCCCCGGCAAATTTTCCATTCTCCTTGAGGGTCTTGACACGCTTCTCACCACCTAATTTGGCGTACATCAGTTTAGGCAGTGTAAGCTGGCGAGGTTGCTGTTGAACAAGTTCTACCTCAACTCTCAGCCCGAAGTCCATTATTTGAGAAGTCCCCTTGGCGTTTGAACTGAACAGAGGTGCTTGTCTCATTTGAAACCTCCCATGAATACCTGTAGTTATTGTTGTCCAGCAAAACCGTATCGCCATATTCCATATTTGGTTCCCAATCACCCGCTCTAGAGTCTCCATCGTTGGCGCTGATCTCGCCCTCTTCTTTCCCTGAGTATACGTCTTCGTCTTGGGCGGTTATTCGGTGCCGGAGTTCGCACCCTGGAGGTACTTCCTTGCTGACATCTGAGTGGAGAAAGAGACTGCACAATTGTATATTGAAGGGTGATGCACCTTGGGCTGGCTGCCGAGCGCTTGTTCCTTCTGCGAATTCGTACTCCATTTCTTCCATCTTCTTTTGGCTGGGGGTTGTTGTTGCTGCTGGGTATGGAGAAACAAGAGTTGGCCCAGTCAGGAAATCGTGAGCTAGGCACCGATGAGAGTCCTACTCTTTTGCTGCATGGCAATTGAGGAAGGAACGACTGGGTGCAATACAGTTGTAGTACAACATACCTAAAGTTGGTGAACAACACGGAAGGAGCGGTCAGTGTGAATATAGCCGAACTGCTCGACCTATCTACCTCTCATATCTAGGAAAGCGAAACTTCTTACACCAATTCAACATCTTCCTATTCATCACCAATATCCATTCTTCTCATATCATGAGAGAGGGGGTCCTCCAATCCTCCAATCTTGACTTCAAACTGTCTAAAGCGTATTGGAAGTGCAACATCGAAGAAAGACAGTGGTGTTACCGGGTCTTCGGCTGTCGCGTCAGAGAATGGTGGTTGCGATTCTTCTTTGATAGCTGAAGACGCTGTTAGTCAAACTTCTATAGACAATTTCATGCCTGCAGATCAAAGAAACTTACTCTCCAAGACATTACTCGTCTCTACATCATCTCCATCCTGCCTAAATATCTGTACCCTCAAATCCGGGGCTCCAAAATACAACTCCTCCCTAATCAAGTTGCTCATCGCAACCAGAGTGGCCGATCAGTCAGCCGGCTTTTAAGCTAATCAGTCAGCTGGGAAAAAAACGTCAGCTAGTTAGCTTGAATATATTTGTAAGCCAGTCAGCTAGAATATAGCTAGCTTATAAGCTAGCTTATAAGCTAGTCTTTATAGTTTTAACGATTTTAAAGTGAGGTTCTAAGCACTTAGTATAGCGATTTAATACTATACTTACTAAAAATAGAAGTCTTAGAGCAGGAAAACTATTTCTAATTAGCTAGATTAGGTAGTCTAGCACAGTAAAATAATCAAAGCTTATCTTAAGGTTATCTATATTATATAGTAACTCTTTAATTTTATCTGAATTAACGCTGTAAACATATCTTAATCGATTACGCCTTTTAATATTAAGAATATAGCCTTAGAGGCTTCTAAATCTCTATCTGCAAGTATTACAAGTGCTTTAATCGATCCTTTTACTTATATAATAAGTGTAAGTAAAGAACCTTTAGTAAATATAACTTAGCTTTTATTTATAATTAAAGACTGCTGTCGATAACCTAAGGTAGTATATAATAATAACTATAACCCTTTTAAGCTATTAAGAGATAATTTAAAAGCAGACTACTCTTTATATTCCTTTAGAGAACTGTTGTTTAATAATAGGCTAGTAAACGTGTCACTTTTACCTTAAGGCTTTATTTTTATACTTATAATAAGTATTTTAAATCGATCATGGCTCTGGAAAGTTAGCTACACTCTAGTATAACCTAGGAAAAGTAAGAAATACTCTTTTTAGGCGTGTAAACTATATAAGCTACTTCTTTTATCTGTACTTTAAATACTAATAAAGTTAAGTTACTACGATCCTTAATTTGCTAAAAACAAGACTATAGTCTTTAATAGTAACTCTTTTAAGAATATAATATGTTATATAGCTCTAGAGTATTAATTAGACTAAGATAGAGATATCAGAAAGCTTCCTTTAACTGTAATTTAACCTATATAAGCCTCTAGTCCTATGGGAGATAGTTACGAGTATATTATACTTTTTTAAGAGCTAGAATTTAGGAATGCCTTTATTAAGTAGGTAGTAATAGACGATATCAAATACCGTAAAGCTTCCTTTAAACACTTTCGTTGAATTATTAAAATTGCGAATATTTAAGCTCTTAATACGTTACCTACTTTTTATTTAACTTTAGAGATCTAGGTAACTTAAAGATTTAAGTACTTTAAGCTATAGATTATATAAGACGTTGTAGAAGCTTAATTGAAAGTCTCTATATCTTTTAATAGCTAGAGATCACTTTAGGATAAGATTAACGTAGTTATAGTTATTTTATATTATATAAACAAAAAAAGAGAAATAATTATAGTACTAGCTAGCCTGCCAGAGCTTTTAGGCTATAGAAAAACTAGTGTTAGTAAGCTAGTTCTTTTCTAGCCTCTTCTCTTTACTAATTGAGTATAGACTAAGCTTTTGCTATTCTCTCTCTCTTTTAACAATTTAGAATCAACGAATATAACCTTAGTTAGTTTATCCTTAACAACGCGTTAAATAATAATACTACACTCTTAGAGCTTTTAAAATCACTTAATTTTAACTTAAAATAACGCTGGTTTTATTATATAGGCTATATATTTAATCTTATTACTAAATAATACTTATTTAGTTAAGATATGTTATCTTTTAAGGCTGAATTTAAGAGAGCTAGTCTTAAAGAAAGGAGATAACTTTAAAGGTCTCGCGGAGAGCTTAGAAAGCTTTATAACTTAGTAGTATATATTATAGCCTCTAGAAAGCGTGGTGTAGCCTTTAATAGCTTATAAGATGAGTTTAATTAAGGTGAGGCCGCTGGAAAGAGATGGAAAGTTGTTTTGGACAGTAGTATACGCTAGAATTCCTTATATTTAATAATTATACACGCTCTAGCTCTTTACGAGGCTCTTAATACTTACGCTATTAAATTAAGGGTTTTTAAAGATACTCTTAATTAAGAGGTGTTTTAAGAAGATTATCTTAATAACAACAAATAGGAGACTCTTTAGCTAATAGCAGAGTATTTAGAACCTTTTTTCTGTCTTACTAAAGACCTTAAAGGCAACCCTAATCAATTTAACTTTACGTTATTATCTCACAGAGCTCTCTAGGAGTTATTACCTCTTTTTAAAGCTCTACTCTCTTACTTTAAGGTTCTAGAAGCTAGCGCGAAAGCAGGTCGATTTAACAGCTACTAAGATATATAAGAGTCGATTATACTTACTTGAAATAAGACAAAGGAGTTTTATAGTAAAACCGATATCTCTCTTATATAGATAGTAGCTTTAGTTCTTTACCCTCGCTAGAAATAGCAGTATTTCAACTAATAATAGACTAGAGATAACGTATAATATATAAGGAAAGGAAAGGCGTCTTTACAGAAGCTTTAGGAGATAGAATATAAAGGAGAAGCTATTATACAAGTAGAGGAAAGAACTCTAGAGCTAGAGCTTCTAAAGCTATATAAAACTAGTTAATTAGAGAGGCTAGCACCTCCTTTTACTAGTATAACCTTTATAGTAAGAACTTTACGACTTTTAAGCCGGAAAGACTAATTAGCCTTATATCTTAAAGAGCCTTTAATAGATTAGCCTCTTTTAAAGTATTAGTGTTTAAAGCAGGTCTAGTAGCTATAGCTTACTAAGATAGCCTTTAATTTTTTGTGTATACTTACTATAAGCTCTGAGTATAAGCGTGTTTTCTTATCTTATTTTATATAAACTACACTACATAGTTTAAGGTTATTAGGTTAATTACTATAGTATTAAGAGTGCTTAAAAAACTAGCAAAGAAGGGAGATAGTAGAGCTTATAGCGGCATTTAATACAGTTGATTTTAGGAGGGATTTTTAGTATACGTCTATTTTTAGAATCAGCTTTTAAGCAGCTTTTAAGCTCTTTAGTTAAAGCTATTAAGCTGTGATTTATACGTAAGCTAGTCAGCTCAGCAAGTTGCTCAGCTGATGGCTGACTGATTGGCTGATCGGCCACTCTGATCGCAACCACCCTATCCTCTCTAGACTTTGTATACACCATCGTAAACCTACCATGCACACCAAACCTCCTCTTAGCAACTCCCCTCTCCTCCTCCGTAAAACTACCAAACTCTCTAACTTCAAGTTCAAGAGGTTGGGCTCTCCCACGATTGATCTGATTAAAGATCTGGTTCTCAACAGGCACGAGGCTCTGCATCCAAGCCATTTCTGGGTGTAGGAGATGAAGGGCTTGGGATTTTGCTGTACTTGCAATGCGTTCGTAACCGGAGACTAGGAAGGAGAATTTGTTTCTGGGAATGGTTGCCGAATCAAATGACAAGGAAGGCGGTATTGGTGGTATTGGTGGTGATACTAGCATTGATCTCCGAGAGAGACTCTCCTTATCCGAGGAGGATGTCTCTTCGATGTGTAAGTCCAAGGTTTTATCCATGTCTACATCATGTAATGATGATTCAGGCTCAGGAGATGGCGAGCTCATGAACTCTTTGAGCGGCGAGCTACCCTTGACTTTTCGGTGCCTAAGCTGTTGTATTTGGCGGCGTAGCTTTGGCGGAGAGATGGAGGAAGACATGCTGCCGTCAAAGCTGTCATAATTCTCCTTTACTGTAAAGGTCAGAAGTTTCTAGGGTTGTTAATTTGTACTCTGTCTATGAAAACCAATTCATACAACTTACTGAGGACGGTCGGTTACATGGAACTGTACTAGAAGGACCAAAGCGAACCTTCTTCAAGACGATAGGTACTGAGCCATCCCTGTCGATGTCCATTGCATCGTCACTATTGGATCTCGGGCGTTTAAGTTTCCACATGTCTGAAGTTGGCTTAAACTTGATACTTGGTATTTGATATTTGCTGATGCTTCAGACTTCTGGATATGATTTTGAGCCGAAATAGAATGCTATTGGAGGGTTGTGGTTTGCATTTGTTGTGCTTTCTGAGAATTGAAGTAAAATAGAAACCGGAAGGAAATTGTCTTGTGGGAGAGAATTTTCATCTCGACTGCAACAGGATAGTCGACAATAGCAGCCAGCTAGAACCAATTTTGAATAGTTGTTAGTCCGCGGCCCCAGGAGAAGGACAGCCAATCACAACACAAGATATAGTCCAAAACAGATCACTAATGGACTAGAAGCATTATTTGATGTGAATGAGGGCTTATACTTGCTTTTCAGAAGTCATAGGTCAGGGCTAGTTCTGCGCCAGATTCTAGGTACCAGAAATGGATTATGTTAGTGTCAAGCTTCTAAGCGAGGTACATAGGAAAGGAGGTGACGGATGTTTTGCTGTCAGATATTCTGAATCGCGGGTGGGCTACTAAGTAGTTTTATTCAAATTAGCAATTTGTAATGTAACTTAGACAGCCTTTGGTCTTTCACTGAAATCATCCTCCTAGCTGGCCAATTTTACCTTCAAGGTTGGTGAAGGCAGAACATTGTCACGTGAAGCGCTCCTTGCTCTCACAACAGATGATATGTATTAGAATACCCCCTGTATCTGGTCACAGAAAAGGTAGACACGGCTGTCTCGTGCTTGATATTTCTCTGTATTTCAACAGCATCAGCCTCCATTTCGAGGTATGCTACGAGACCATGGAAAGGAAAACATGTTGCTCTCTAGTGGTAAGCCGAAACAAGCTGGTCAGATCACTTCACATTCCCGTGCTCAGGACTCGTGTAATACATGTTTGAGACGATTGCGTATCAAGACTGTTTTACGGTATAACAAAATCTAAATAGCAGCTTGAGAGCCTGCTACATTACCATCTACCACCATCTCGAAAGTCCAATGCCCAGGCTGTAAATAATCAGAAAGGCACCAGATCCAAGCAAACTCTCGATGTTTTCTTTCTTCACTAAGTATTCATATTTACAAGCTTCTTAATGATCATTCATAGCAATTCCACCGAGATAGACTGTGGCCTGTGGACAGCTGGCAGTTTTGAGACACTTATTTCTTTCTGCTTACTTGAGAAGAAGGTGAGGCAGGCAGCATGCAGAGCTGGGTTGTTAGGTAGCCACGGAAGCAGATTGATATAGAGTATGGGATTCTTCGTGGGGAATGAGTCCGGGACCACAAGAGACGCTGTATTTCCAGACTTTGCCCAAAGGTACGAACGAACGTCCAAGCAGTCGCAATTCTGGTATGATGGGACATTTAGAATACATCTCACGTAGTCAGCCCACTCTCAGAGGAATTAATTGACAAGCATGTCCAAACACTGGCAATCTTCAACGTTGCCACCCATTCCCATGCCACTCAGCAAGCTCGGACACATAGCTGCCACCCCAGCATTCGTGCCGCACTGCATTACCAGACCCCAAACTCTTTCCATGGCGAAGCCAAAGTACGGATTGCTAGGGCTATCTTCGTCGGTAGACGCGCCCGCGATGTCCTGAGACGAAGCGTCATAACTCCAGCCCTTTTTGCTTGTGATCGCAGTGAGAAGTCCGCCGAAGATGTTCCTGTCTATCCCACGAATACGGCGCGCGCTGGCAACAAATTGGCCTTTGTAGGAGAGGAGAACATGTTCTTTAGCTTCGCAAGCACGAGAGTAGATCTTTTCATAAAGAGCTGGGATGACGCCCCATTTGTCTTCCCATCCCCATCTGTCCGTGCAATTGCTGCATGGGCAAGTTACACCCGTAAAGCCAAGACTCAGCATTCCGGTTTCTTTGGTTAGATATGAGTTGATTCTTGGAATGAGTTCTCGCATATTGTGCGCGTGAGCTTGGATAAACATGGTTTGTTCGGCGAGCTCATCCCATTTATTGACGATGTGCCAGAGATACGTCCCGCCCTCTCGTCCGAGGTTGTCTAAACGCTCAACAAGGTCTGCGTCAGTGGCTTCCTTCAGCTTGTAGAGATCTTGCATTGGATCTTTGGTATAGATGATGACGCGGGGTTGGAGCGTGGTGAGAAAAGTCGTGCTTTTGATCGCTTTGAGCATGGCTTGGACTGAAGCGGGGTCTTCCTTGTACATGGATACGACGATTTCGAAGCGACTTGAAGGAACGAATGCGGTGTCGAAGGTTGTCGGTACACTTGGCGGAAGAGACGTGATTGCGGAGTATGCAAATGAGTAAATGGTTGAGCTGAGGCATACGAGAAGGACGAATAATGTGCATCCAGTCAAGATTCGGCTGCATCTCCTTGTGTGCGTCCTCCCCTTCCCAAGAACATTGTTTACCCATTGTTGAACGCCCTCAATACATATCAAAATAGAGTGGTGGGCTTGGTCAGCTCCTAGCAAACAGATAGATGCGACGAAATAAGCTGCGATTTGAAACAAAGAGATGAAAGAGACTGGAAATGAACTGATAGTTGCCAGAAGAAGTAGCAGACTTGCTGCAAAAGGCGCTAGGAAATTTGCACCACAGACGGGTATCTGGGAGACTTGTAGTGTTCCCTCCTCAAAAGATATGGGGAAATATCCCATAAGAAAAGTCCCGGAGAATGCAGTCGCAACGATCGAGACGATATTGATAGTCATCAATGCAACAGTCTCGATTCGTAGAGATCTTGTCGATCTGATGCTTTCAATGTAGTACCCCGTGATACCACTGAATAAAAGACCAAAGGTGAGAGTCATGATAACAAAACCATGGTATGCTTTTAACTTTGCATGTACTGCAATATCAGAGCCAGCTCTTTCTGATCCTAATATGAATAGTCCGCGTGAGACTCCTAGGAGTAGTATCCCTCCCACGCCGAATAAGAGGCCAGGAACCATCAGTCGATACTCTTTGTATAGAACGATACTCGATGCTGCTGTGGAGACGACAGCTTCCCATGAAACGAGCTTCTGTGATCGAGATTTAGAGCAACAGACGAAAAGAATGAGAGATTCTGTAGTATAGATGACGGGCTACACCAATAAGCGTTTTTTGGGGCATTGAGGAGCGTCATCACCTACAAATAGCATAAGCAGAACTGCCAAACTGGGCATGTGCAGGACTCCTTCCAGCAACAAAGGGAATGAAGCCGCAGCCACCAACGCCGCTGGTATCATGGGAGCCCAGTAGCTATTCAACAGAAAATCGCCACCATCTGGTTGTTTCAAGCCCTGTAGCCTTCTCTTTGAACCTCGTATTAAGATCGACTCTGATTTCGTTCGAAGAAGAATGGCGTACACAATGAGAATCGCGGCGAAAGACCGGAAAGCAATTGTAAGAGCTGTTCCATGTAAGCCATTTGGAAGGAGGGGCATTTGATCATTTGAGCGTACGGTAATCTGGCAGATGTTAGCAGACCTCTTCGAAGAGGGAAGGAAGACTTGCGGTATCCGTGTTTCACCATTAGTCGCTTTGTGGTATATACCGCTGTCATAGAGCAGAAGGACCAGCATCTGGCACGTCCAGAAATCAGTATCGTTTAGATAGACTCTCAAATAGATTACCACTGACGCAGCTCTCCCAGCATTCTTGCCAACTTGTGGGTGGATGGATTCCAGCATCTGTACCGGGTCCTTTCCCTCAATCGCCAGGAACGGAATATGGCTGTCGCTGTTGTCGGTATAAAACGGCGTCGAGAACGCAGCCTCTGGCTCTCGTGCAGTATTGGAGAGCATCTTTCATGGCTGTGGTGAGAATTGAGACTGTAGAGACAAGGAGCGCGCTGACATTTGTACTTCTTGTGTCACGTCTTGTGTCATATTGCAGAGAGAGAATTTTATCCAGTACGTGCGTTGAGATGAAACAGAAGGCTACCAGTAGCCTTGGCCGCCACATTTGCTCAGCCTTGCGAGGCGGTTCCACATCCCTGTCCGTTTCAGGGGTACTGTAAAGTCGCTACGCCAACTCCCAAGCGAGGTATAGTAAATAAAACGGGAAGGGTTCACAGAGATATCGGCATTGTCGATTTGCTGTACTATCAATTCAATTGAGAGGTCAACCCCGCGTGGGGCCCGTTGCTTATATCTGCATTCACTTCCGTGGGTTTGAAGGGCTGACTCGAGCAGGCAGTAACTGGATGGATCGGCACGCAACGTGCAGCATTTGCCGCGTCTGGAAACTCTCAGCTTGCCCACTCCTGTCTTTCATCATTTCCCATTTCATGGTCGCCATCACAATTTTTCGGAAACCCCATGCTGTCATACAATGGTCTCCCCTGAGTTGTTGCACAGAGTCGGCAAACTTTCTTGCATAGCCAAGCCAGCCCATACCCCACGTAGTTTTCGTGCAGACAACGACAGTATTCTGTCTACACTTTTTCTGCATTTTCAGTAATAGTAGAATTAAAGACAAAATACAGACCACAGCTGCAGTATTTTTGCTGTAAAAATGCAGACAGATTAAGCTCTCGGTAGCTCTGACCTTTATGTAGCCTATTTTCGGAATACTCGGAAGATGGGAAAGAGATGGGAAGAAGAGTCAGAGCGGGGAGAGAAAAGAGGGGTGTGGGTGGGGGTGGAATTTACTTAGGAGACCCCAAAAGAGACCTTATATGAAAGGAGATGAAGGAGGAAGAGAGAAAAGAAGAGACTGAGGTAAGGAGATAAGCAGCGATCTATAGGCTGTCTGAGCTGAAGACCTCGGATTCTGAGCAGACGAATGGTTTATTGACCACAAGCTCTGCCCTCTCTCGGCCAACAATGCTTTTCAAAGTAGAAAATCGCAGCTTTTTTTGTGGGGGGGTGCATGATTGGGGTCAATAGGGCTTTCATGAACAATATAGGATTTGAATGGCACTGGCAACGACATTCTCACCTTCTTCCCCCTTGATTGTAAACGTGAAGGAGATGAGGGACTGCACGGGCGAGAGGCTGAATTACGTCAGAAACAATCGATACTATGCATGGATCCTCATCGGCTATGATTTTAAAAAAAACCTTTGGATAAAGAGCCTGTTCTTGACTACTCTCGGTTTCGTCAATACGACCAAGTAGCGACAACTGACCCTCAACAATTTTAATTGGTGATATGAGCAAGACCTTTACGGCAAAGTAACTCCAGAGCTATGCAGTTCTTTCACAAAGCTGTACGAAGACTTGTGATATGATTCTTTACGCTTAAGACAAGTGAGCGTTTGGACCACTTTGCTGCATCTGATCAATCGAGATACACAATGATGAATCGAAGAGCTTGCTGAGAAGCCAAGCCTCGCTTGTGCGTTAGCGTCGTTGCTGTTCCAAAACAATGCAGTGCAGTCTAGGAACATTGAATTCATGAACAATGCGGAGCATGCCGGTGTTCTTTCTATCGGCTCCTTCAACAACTCCATATAATTTCAATCTCTATAGCTTTCTAAAGACACATCACTGGCAATCCCCTAGGATGTCCTCGCTCGTGCCTTCGCCCTGGTGCCATGATCCAGCAATTGCAGGCTTCGGAAGTTCTGATACCGCCTGAGACCAATATAACTTAGGTCTACCAAGGTAAATACTTGTTTTATCAATTATTTCCAAGATAGCGGGATGGCGAACACGTCTTGAATGACATTGCTGTTACGCGATTGCTCAGTCTCAGATTGGCTGCGATGAAGTGGCCAGAAACAGTGCTTGGTCTCATTTCAACTTGGGAAGCTGGGGAGACGTGCAACATCTGATGGAAGGTTTATCAAGCAAATTTACTTATGGTTTGGTGTGGCGTCTCTCTGATCCGTCACGAAGATTGCCGGAAGGTTCTATACCTCCTATTTGCATGTCGTTTCGGCAAAATGTAAAGTGTACCTCTGACATGATGTCCTGCGTAAAACAACGATAGGTCGTTCCGCAGAAGGGATGTTATTTTTTTCTGCTATACTCCTTGCGGATGTTGGTTAGGATTTCGAGAAGTCTGTCTGTGAAGAAGTTGTCCCAAGAAGTCTAAGTAAGCTTCACGTAGCATCCCTGACCCTCGAACAGATACCTCACAGGAGAGCTCTATGAATATCTCTACTATCCTTCAGACTATTCCGAAGAAGGTGTAGATCGCAAATCGTCGAACAACGAATAAAGAAGTACGAATACCAACCAGTGACCTACTTAAGTATGGTACGTTCAAAAACGTACGAAAGACAGCGAAATATTTCAACGTGACTACGACCTTTGCTGAATCAACGTTGACCCACTATCACATGAATTTGCAAAGTCAAAAAGCGAGCTAATTTGAACCCAGGACGGCAGTCTCAATATTTGGACAATCTGCCCGAGGTCAAATAAAAGCCACCCTGCTCCTCCACAGATGAGAAGATTAAAGAGACAAAGAATGTCGAGCAAAAGTGAGAACACGAAAGCAAGGAAAATCTTGCTGAAATTATATTGACAAAACATTAAGTTTGGGATCGAATCTTGGCCGCGTGCTTGACTGGTATCAAGTCATGACAGCTCCATCTATAGGCAATTTTACTATCATCAAGTTATCGTCGCCTTCTGGATCAAAATAAATTCAAGTCGCGCAGTACCATTTGCTGGAGCAGTATCCAGGTTCTGTACTAAATCTCTAAAAGTGGCATTGGCAAACGAGCATATCAAATAGATGCCAATCGTTATCAAACATTATCCAGCGCTTTCCTTGAAATATCTTGCTTCTCCCATAGTATTTTGTTCAGATCAGAGCACTGGGATCGGCACCTGTAGTGACAACCTCATACTCTGTTCCCACAGGATCCAACAACATCATGGAGTTCTCCTGCCCATGCTGTTCCATAGCCAGCTGAGCAGCATTAGCATCTACCATAGTCTGGGAATCTATAGTACTCTCTGCGCCCTCATACCCACCATTCTCAAATCCTCCCGTATCCCCTCCTCCAAGACCACTACCTGTGCTACTATCAAAAGCTGCCGCATCTCCCCCACCAAAATCTCCACCTCCACCTCCACCCCCCGCAGCATCAAACAAACTTCCGTCACTAACAGCATCAACGCCTAGAGCAAGTGCTCCAACAGCGACGATTCCGACTGCAGCTCTAGTGCCCCATTTCATGAGACCAGGTTGTGAGACGCTCAAACGCTTACTTTTGTCCGCGGCGGCTTTGCTGAAGCCGGTGATTTTCTTGCCCATGCTTCCCATGCTGCCCATCATGCCACTAGATGATTTACGGGGTGGCAGCAGAGGGTTGGAGGGAGAAGGCAATGGTGATTGGGGTGCCACAGGAGGTTGGTTTTGGCTTTGATAGTGAGGTTGGTACTGAGCTTGTGAGTTCACTTGGTGCATTTGAGATTGATTCTGAGGTTGTTGGAGCTGTGCTGTTTGCAAATATTGAGTCTGGTTCGGGGATTGGTACTGGTTATGGGATTGTCCTGGATCTTGCTGTTGCTGCGGCGGTCGGGCAGAGTTTGGCCCAGGAGCTTGATATCTGCCTTGAAATTGCTGATTAGTGGAAACCTGAAGCTGAGCCCGGGTATAGGAACGAGATTGCAGCACAGGCATACGTTGAGGAACAGCATCACTCTGCGTCCTTACACGCCGAGGAGGTGGCCCGAAGAAGGAGTTTGCATGAGCAACCTGCTGTGCATATGGATTCTTGACGGGTTCTGGAGGTAGGGCGTAGCCAGGTTGAGGAACGTGGTTTGCTTGTTGGACATTAACTGGCTCTGGTGCGGAAGAATACCGTTGTAAAGAAGGTGGGCTGGGCGAAGGCAGAGTTTGCGCAGGTGGCTGGTAGAGGATACGTGCTGAAACCGGGGTGCCTAGGTAGTTGCGGATGGCAGGCGGAGTTGGGCTTGTGCTGTTATTTTGCTGTTGATAAACGAGCTGGCCTGTGGAATCGGTGTATTGACCTGGTACTGAATCTGCATGATTCTCCTTTGCCTGTTGCGGTGGAGGATTTCGAGATGGCGGGGGCAAGGCAGTGCCTTGAGTAGAGGCGGAAGTTGGCTGGGACGAAACAGGTTGGTTCTGAGTTGGGGAGGGATACTGCTGATGAACAGCTCGTGATGCTTGTGCCAAGTCCTCGGGTTCATGGTTGAGTTGTTGGACATTGGGTGGAGGGGATGGCGGAAACGAGTACTGAGTAAAGGCAGGAGGATCATGACTTGGAGAAGAATATTGTCCAGGAACAGGCGAAGTCATCTGCTGGTAAGGTCTATCCTGCTGAAGGCTTCTAGGCGGTGGTGGAGGAGCATATTGTTGGAAAGACTCCACTGACTGAGCACTTATGCCTTGTTGCTGAACAGGCTGATAAACACCAGGTGTTGCAGCCGAATCACATTGCTGTGTTCCAGAAGAAGGTAGAGGAGGCGTAAGACTGCTGTGTTTCTCTCCATAGCTTACAGGTGATGGAGAAGTCGTGGACTGCTGTGCAGGGTAGCTTGAATCTAGTACATTGGCTGGGATATGTTCAGAAGGTGCATAGTGTTGACCTGCTGCCTGTTGGAACGGCACCGGGTTTCTAGGCGGAGGCGGAGGCGGAGGTGGAAGGTGGTTTAGTACTGGCTGAGGAGGAAGCAACGGAGAGCTGGCAACATTGGGCTGGGAGGTTCGAGGTGCCAGACGATTGTCAGGAAATGCTGGCTGTTCTGGAGACTGAGTTGTTGTAATCGATTGGTACTGTGTAGCAGCTGGTGGAGGAGGGAAATGGGTGGTGTTCGCTGGCTGAGACGAGAAGTTGTGGGCGTTTGGCTGGTTGACCATGGGAGACGTCGGAGTATCGTTGGTGCTCCATGGAGGCTGGGTAGTCTGAGACGGCTGGAGTTGTTGGAGTGGTTGATACAGAGCAGGCGATCCTCCTGGGGCATTCGCCAAACCGGCTTGGTTGTGCTCCAAAGAAAGCGACGCAAAATGTCCACTGAAGTCAAGCTGTTGGTGATACTGGATCGGAATCGGAGTTGGCGTGTGCGCAGGAGTCAGCGGCTTTGCTATCTGAGGAGCCTGATGCTGATGCTGATGCTGATACTGATACGGTCCTGGTACCGTTGGAGGTGGAAGATAGCCATCGGTGGCTTGCGGCAATGGCGCTCGAACACTGGAAGTGTTCGCCTGGACATTCTGCGCAGCCGCTGTAGGAGAGCCCCGACTGGAACGAACAGATCTAGAGTGGGTGCCGACAGCCTTTCTTTGGATCCTCTGGGCAGGAGCTGAAGACGGCGTTTGCGCTTGCGGTTCTGCTTCTGCTTTGATCTGGACACTTTGCGGAGGAGGCGTTGGGACTGCTGGGAGGTACCATCTCCGCTCGCCTGTGCTTGTGTTTACATAGTAACTAAATCGGACCGAGTCAGAGTAAGTACAGTACAGTACAGTACTGTATGTAGGCTTCGCTTCTGTGATCTGCGAGCCTTTCGCCAAAGACATGTATCAATTATCAATTCGGGGCTTACAACTGCTGATGCTCCAAACTCCACTGTGAATTCCAACCTGGCATCGAGCTTGGGTTGCCAGGCGGTGGATCATCCGGGACAACACTCGAGGTCCAGGTCCCATGCATCATGGTGCCAAGAATCGGGGACTGGGACTGGTGGGACTTCGTGTAGGTAAACAAGCTCATATAATTAATGGAACCTTAGCAGACCAGGTGTGGTCTAGGTATCTCTTGACAGCAGTGCTCTTGCATAGATATAGAGACTTTACAGAGCAGTCGAAAATTCTCAACAATCCATTCTCAGAAAATCTCAGGAATAGACCCCCGGAGAAAAAGAACGCCACGAAATGAGTAGGTGACTATTACTGACCAACCTGTGCTGAAGCGAGGGCGGGCTGAAAATGCTTGGACTTGCCAAGTATTGAAACCTCCCAAACGAGATGCTTGCCTGCACCATGCACCATGCACCACCATCCAGACCCCTCTCCTTGACGACCGACGACCTCACAGTCAATTCTCTCTCCACACCAGCTGGCAACGCAACAATAATGGCCAGTAAAACGAGCAGAAACCTCGTCCGTCTACGGCCGCGCCGGCACATTTCCTCCTCACTCTCCTACTCCACCCCGCGAACCTACCATTCCTACGACCACCCACCTCCCCCGGGACCCTTTACCCCAATTGAGACATCCATTCTCTCAGCCTCACTCCCGCATGTCCCGACCCATGGCTTCACGCACACAACACTCGCGCTCGGCGCCAAAGACGCTGGCTACATCGATGCTTCGACGAACTTATTCCCCAAGGGTGCGTTCAGTCTGGTGCATTACCATCTAGTGACGCAAAGATTGGGACTGGCGGACAGGACGCATGTATTCGAACTGGAGGGAGAGGAGAGGCCGATGGGAGTTGGGAGGAAGGTCAAGGCATTAACGTGGGAGCGGTTGATGGCAAATAGGAAGGTTATACACAGGTGGCAGGAGGTATGTTTCAACCGCTCAGGCTCGGTATCTGTGCGATCGATGCGGTTGAACAGAAACCACCACGAACAGAATCAACTTTGACATAAACCAGGCGTTGGCACTCATGGCGCAGCCTTCCAATCTCCCAACCGCCATTTCCGAGCTCTCCTCCCTAGCAGACGAGATCTGGTTCATTGCAGGCGACAAATCAGTTAATTCGAGCTGGTATACGAAGAGGGCTTCACTGTCTACGATATATGCTGCTACGGACCTGTTTATGACGACGGACAAGAGTCCGGATTTTATGAAGACGAGGACGTTTTTGGACAGGCGGTTTGCAGATGCAGAAATCATAGGAAAAGCTACAGGTAGTGTAGGGCAGTGGATGGGGTTTACAGCACAGGCTGGCTTGAATGTGCTAAGGAGTAAAGGTGTAAGAATATGAGAGGGTATTAGAGGACTGGACTGTAGAATATGTATGATTATACATCTAACCTTGTACACTATAAATTTCGGAAGAGGTGGCCGCCGGTTCCACCTTTCAAAGGACCTGCCCCATGCCTGAACGCCCAGCGACAAACCAGGTAGATCCCCCTCCCTCCATTGGTTCGGACTATTGTAGTACACTCTATTTACAGAAGCAACCAGCTCTAGTCATCTAAGCATCTCATCTATCTTTTTCTGCTTTTCTCGAGGATCGGTCAACCTATATAGGATTAGCTATTTGCCTGCTTTCATGGCCGTAAACAAGAAACCCAATCGAACTCACTTGATCATGTTTACGTCAGCGTCTGCATCCATTCCAGCTCCCAAGGCCTTTGGGGTGATGAGGATGAATTGCCGGCCAACTGATTTACGGGCAGCCGATATCTATTCAAGATCAGCATCTGGGGATTGCTCACGGAATTTAGAGGTACTTACAATCATCCTTGTGCTGACGTCTCTGTTCACATCATCCATGAAGACATCAAATTCATCCAGGCATCTAAGAGGTGCACCCATCGCTTCCCACAAGGATAGGAGAAGGCAAATAGAAGAGAACGATTTCTCTCCGCCGGAGAGTGTTTTGGTTTGCCGTCCTTTGGAGCTCTTGTTAGTGTCGTCTGGCTGGACTACAACATCAAGCAACTTGTTGGCATGATCGATAACAAGAGTTCCGCGGAAGGCTCTCTCACTGAGCAAGTAGCTGAAGTTGATACGAGACCGAGCAGATATCCACTTTTGGAATGCTCGGTACTGCTGAAGACGAAGCATGAATGATTGCTTCAGAAGCTGCAAAAGCTCTTCAAGCTCCTTCCTGTTGGAGACAGCAGCGGAGAATATGGCCTTGGCATCAATTGCTTCTTGCTGAATCTCTTCATCAGTCCCACCTTGTCTTCTTCTAGCATCCTCAAGCTGCTTCTTCTTCGTCTCATAGATTCGCCCCAGGCCTGTTTCGGTGTCACCAGGTTCGAGTGTAACTCTCGCACAAATCTTCATGGCATCTTTGGTAAACTCAGCCACTGTTTCATTCTGCGTGGCAACCCTTCGCTCCGCCTCCTCTTTCTTCTCTTGGTACATCTCGACTTCTTCCAGAGCACGGTTTTTCTGTGTCAGCTCGAGCTTACGAGCTTGCTCCTGATTCCTAATTTTGTTCTGAATCTTCTGCATCTTGGTATCAAATTCCACGAGACGCTCCTTGATGGCATCAAGCGCTCGTTTCTTCTCGGTTGCGGCTGCATTGAGGCTATTTTTCTCCAGCACGGAGTCGCCATAGTTTTTCTCTTGCAATCTGAGACCTTCTTCCGCCGGTTCCAGGTCCTGCTTAAGTCCATCAAGCTTGCCATCGTCCCCTTGCAAATTATCAATCTCGCTCTGTAGGCTATCCACTCTGTGTGCTGCTCTCTGGCTGGCGACTTTGAGCTGCTGGTTGTCTCTCTTATTCTGCTGAATGGCGTCCTTACATTTGCTAACCTCGCCTTTTTGCCGCTCATACACCTGAGTACGGGCCTTCAGTTCTGCATCCAGGGATTGTACTGTTTCCTTTTGGAGGTTGATCTGGCTGTCGGTGTCTGTTTGCATGCGTGCTCTTCCTCTCGGGGGATAAACAGGACTGATGTCTCTACCGCCACCTCCAACTAAAGCTACCCTATGACCCCAGTCCGGTCTGCTGTCGTGCATAGCAAAACAGTTTTTGACATTCCGTGGTCTTGGGCCTTCATACATGATCCTGATAGCCTCAGTTCGACTGGCCACTAGTAACGTTTGTTCAATAGCATGTCCAATGATTAGTTGTCGCTTGACCGCCTCATTGTTGATGTTGAGAACTCTGAGAATCGTATCATACTAGAGATGAATAGTTAGTGCGATTATGTACTGGGGCATTTAACCACTTAATTGCCAACGTCTCGGCATGTATGTTGCGGCAGAGACGGGTTGTCTTTTGGAAGGAAGCACATACCTGAGGATCCGGCTCATGATTGGTAGTGTCGAGGGGTTGAAAATTGCCGATAGAGACCGGACAAAACATCATTTTCTGTCGTTTCTGGAGCCGTTGTTAGCTGTATTCACGCCACAAGGAAGAAGTTTATGGTTTATAAACATGAGAAATGAGCTAGATCCACCACGCCTTGAACTTAGCTTACCAAATGGTCTTTGAGTCTCAAGGAGTCTGCCTTAGAAGTGACAATGAACCCATTCAGAGCATTGCCTAACGTCGATTCGATCACATTGCTCCATTTCGGCTGTAGAAGCTGTATGTGTAGGCCCAGAGGACCGATTGGCTTTTCGCGGAAAGCCCGGTCTGCTTGAATTGCTCTCAACAAGGTGGGCATATTCTTATCAAATCCCGCCATGCGGTCGCCACGATTTGAGCCCAAAGAACTTAGTCGGGCTTTCGCGCTTTTCAACTCCTCTGTCTTAGCTCGTAGAGGTGACTCTAGCTTCGACATTTCAGCTTGTGCTTCTTTAAGATGTTCTTCCAGTCTAGGTTTGTCCTCTTCATTTTGTGAGAGATTCGTTCTGGCATCTTCGGCGGCCTGCTGAGCAACGGCAAGCTCCTCGATTTTCTTGTCTTGTGCTCCACCATGAGCTGCATGCAGACGGGCCTGCTCAGCCGTGATTTCCGCCTTGATGCCCTTGACCATGTCCTTTGCGTCCTTGAGAGCCGCAACGACGCTCTTTTGCTGGATGTGGAATTTGGCGACCTCTTTGGAAGCTTCCTCGTGGGCGTGGCGAGCAGCATCCTCTTCTTCCGTCACTGGCCCTCTCTCTTCTTCGAGACGTGTCTCGACCTCTTTGGTACGTTGTATGGCTTCATCAATCCCATCAAGGGCGGCTCCCCTGACTTCGGCATTCCGCTGAGCATCGACAATCTGTTGCTGAGAATCGGCAACTTTCTGGTCAAGGTCGGCCAAAATCTTCTCTTGTTCAGCCACTTGCACCCAAGCGAGCTTCTTCCTAAGTCTTTTCAGCTCGATTTTGACACCATCATACTTGCGCACAGTTTCCGCTCTTTGAATAGCAGCATCGGTTCTTTTTTTTAGGGCATTCAAGTCTCCTTTCGAATCGTGTAGCCTAGTCTCGATTTGATCACAAGTATCAGAGATTATCTTGTAGTCCCTGTCGAGAGCCTCGAGCTGAACACCCTCCACGAAGAATTTGTATTTCATGGCCGGGGTCGAAGCGGTGATAAATGACTTGGCAGCATCCTGTGTCAGCACATTCATAGGATTGTCGACTTGGAGTTGGTAGTATTCCACGATATCCTCAACATCTCCTTTCTTAGTTGAGATGAGCTTATTCAGCTCGGTCTTGAGCTTGAAGCTACTGCTCCCAGACCTTGAGAAATGACGCTCAATAATGATCTTCTTCCCATAAAGATCCGGTTGGTATGCATCAATGCCTTCATTCTTCAGCTCGATGATCAAAGAAGCTTGCTCTCTGCCGCTCTTGATAAGTGCCTTCAAACTCGCTCCACGATTGGTTGCTGCGGTCTTGCCCCCCAAGCACAACGTGATGGCTGTAAGGACGGCACTCTTTCCACTGCCATTCATACCGACAACGAAATTGATCAGAGGTCCTAGTGGAACAACGAGATTGTCGTGGCACATGAAGTTCCTGCAAGTGATCTTCTGAATAATCGCGTTGTCGGCAGCACGATTGTCGCCTGTCTTCGTGCCCATTTTCTTAGCCATAAATCTCTTCCGTTCCTTCGCGTCATCCGCCTTGGTGTTATTGAGATGTATGAAGCCATTATCCCGCTGGGTTTCGTACTGTGTGCTGGCAGGAAGGGCTGGCGCATCGTCGGCGGCGAGCAGTTCGTCGTCGGAATCGTCATCACTCGAGGATGGAGAAGGACTCCGGCTTGGTGCATCCCGGGGTTTCGAGGTGTTTGATAGACGTGCTTTCTTGTTGCTCTGGGCAAATTTCAGCAAGCAATAATTGTATTCTCAGGGTCAAACTCACGCCATCTTGTCGAAGTGCGGAGCTGGCGCTTTCCACTGATGTGATCTCCTCATCATTTTCTGTTCTAGCCCTCTTTTGCGGAGCCATATTGGCGCTTGGGTATTGAAATTGGATCCGATTATTCTCGAGGCCAGCCCGTGTTGAGGCTCAGCGAATAAGATAAATGATTCCGAGGTGTTGTACAGTTGTCCGTGGGTGCCTGTTCTACACGTCCAAGTCTTGGGCGGACGCGACAAAGCACGCTACTGCACCTGATTAAGGTTTGACGCGCTCGACTGTTTTGGGGATGAGAATCCAAGGTGAACAAACTCTCAAGTCTTTCGCCATGGTTTCCAGAGATCCACAACTACTCGATCATTCACCCGTCAAACCTCGACGTAACGCAACTTGTGCTTTTTGGGTTCACGGATACCTACCACATTGATTGAAGGTAAAGCACGTGCTCCATAACGATCAAAGTCTTTGGAGGTTTGTTTTCTCGGCAACCTTCCCGCCAGGATGGAAGCGAACAGCGCCAATTGAAATGTTGAAGTGCTGCTAGGGTACGGGTCTTAGACTCCATTGCAGGTATAGACTTTGCAACTGACTAAAATTTATGAACAGGACCAGCTACGGGGTGTCTCTGTTCAAAGAGTCCTTCATCGTAAGGACTTTGAAATCAAGCATAGCCCATCCTGCAGTATCAGACCACAATACTGAAATCCCTTCAATCCTCGTCACACTGCGATAACTAAGAGACAGAGTTTTCATTCGTTTTAAATACCTTCTCACATCCAAGGCTCAAGTGGGCGGCGCGGGCAGTTCGTTTGTCCATGCGCTATGTCTGAAACTTTTTGTTTGAATCTGGTCTATTTCTTCCAACGACTTCTCATGTGGTAGATTCTTCCGCGGCTTTCAAGGCCACTGTGAACCTCGACGTCAGATCCTCTGCATCCTCCAAACCAACACTAATACGGATCAAGTCGCCCGGAACTCCAAATTTGGCCGCCCAGTCAAGCTCCAGGAAATGCGCAAGAATGACATAAGGAGATACCAGGGTGAAATTGGTTCCCAAACTTGGTCCTTTCGCAGTCTCGAGGCGGTCGTAGAAGGCTATCGCTTGCTCCGTCTTCTTGAATGTCAAAGAAAGTAGCCCACCATATCCACCGTTCTGAGTACGACATGCATCGTAAAACTGCCTCGACGGGTTGCATTTGGGGTAGTATACATCCTGGACCAAGTTGTGTGCTCGTAGGATCTCGCAAATCAATTCAGCATTTCCATTGATTTTCTCGATCCTGGATACGAAGTGGCGGCTGTTACGCTCCATAAAGATTGCATCTTCTGCCCAACAATTGTCCTCGTACTCGACTTCAGCAACCTTTTTCATTGCTTCGTAGTATCGACCTCGAGGGTTCAATATGGTGCTGCCTCCCATAACATTGCATTCCCCTGAGAATATCTTGGTCAAACTGCTAACCACCACATCTGCGTAAGGTAGAACATGAACGTTGATAAAATTTCCGATGGTTTCATCCACGACCACCCCGAAATCGTATTCGTCGGCCAACTTCCGAATTCGTTGAAGATCTGGACACTTCAACATTGGATTTCCTGGAAACTCGCAAAATAGTGCAAGAAATCGCTCTCCCGACTTTAGTCGAGATTCGAGGTCATCAAGGTCTTCTGACTCCCCATTTCCGTAGAAAACGCAGCCTGGGCCAAACTTTTCCAAGATCTTCAACGTATCAACGTAAGGAAAGCCGAAGGCAATGCTCTTCATCTGTCCTCTGGCTTCCAGCATCATACGATGAGCATGGAAGATAGAGTTCATTCCACATGGATAAAGATAGACATCGCTCTCTGAGATGTCAGCCATCCCACGGCTATTATAGCCCATACATGGACCTGGTGTTGCGGACAGGTCGACCTCTCCTATGAGAGAACCTGCAATACGACGTCGGATCGCAGACTTGGCGTTGTCAACAAATGACACATCAAGATTACGACCGAAACGTTCTTCCAAGAACTGCGAGCTCTCGCGGTTCTCAGAAGATCCGTTCGGCGCAGAATCACTAGGTCCATTGGTAACATCTGTTCCGTTTTGTTGTGCTTTGGGCGGTGTTTTATCAATGGATCCTTTCTGGTATCGTTTTGGCCCTTTGTGGAAGCCATTGGCGAGGGGTTGAAGAACAGACTTCTCCACCAAAATTCCTTCCTGGAAAAGTCCGTGGCAGAACTCAGCGCGTCTGCTCTGAACGCCATCGCCTGAATGCTGCCAGTACTGTTTGGCAAGGGGAAAGAAATCTTTGGGATATATGACAGCGGATATGGCTGGTGAGAGCTTCTTAAGCATCTCTGAATCTGTCCGACTCACGTCCAGCACAAGATCAACTACACGGATCCGTTCGGCAGATATTGATGAATCTCTTGAGTGCATGAAGTCCACACATCTCCTAGCAGTCCTAGTGGATGGGAACAGCATTGCTTGTTCACCAGGAATGCCGAACTTCGTGACAATATCCTCAGCAAAGGCGGCAATGAGCTTATGGATGAAAAACCTGAGTCACGAGACACAAGTCAGTGACACTGGGGAAGGTCTTTTGAGGAGTTGGAGTTCATTACCGAGGGTAGCCTGTCACCAACTTGCTCAAAACTCTTTCTTGGCCCTCTTCATAGCCAATGTTGTCGCTCCATTTGGGGAGGGAAACACTTGTCGCCTGTATTCAGAGTTAGATATTGACTCACATGTACAGTCGAAAATGATGCGTGCGGGATGAAATGGATGGACTTACATGAGGCGTCAGCGCTGGAAGCGACTCCCCTAGTTCAATGACCGACATATCGTAGAGAAATACGAACGGAAAGACCGCGCCTAATTGACCGCGCGATGCAGTGCTTTTTCGAATGTATGAAGTTTGTTTTGTCTAGAGAAAAAGGGCGCCTCTGTTGGTCAATCCGTTACCGGTGATAGACACACCCAGCACAGTCATAGCTGCTTACCACCCACGCCACACGGATCCCACTTACGATAAGCAAGCGGCTCCTCTATCTTAGCGTCCAAGGGTGGAAAAAAAGTGCCTATATCAACAATTTTATGTACATACTTGTACTTGTACTTTTAACTTGAGCGCCTCCACCAGCATTCTGTCCATAATCCCAATGATACCGCTTTCTACAAAACGACGCAAGCTGGACAATGGACGGTCCGTTTCGCCCTCTGAGAGCGCAACAAAAGAAAATGAGCAGCCACTGAACCAGCACTCGAAGTTGAACATACCACAAACCCAGGCGCAGCCGCAATTACGACCAAAACGAACAGCGGACGATGACGAAGCTGCCATATACACTGGGGGTCTGTTCAAAACAAGCTTGTTCAAATTGCAAGTGGACGAGTTATTGGCTGAGGTCCAGCCAAACTATGAGAAGCGGCTGAAGGGTGTGGATGATCTCTTGCGCAGATTGAAGGGCTTGATTGAGAGTATTGAGGATCGTGATGCTGTCTCTGTGAGTGATCTCCTACATTTTTGATATAAATCACAGTCTCTAACCACCGTATACAGGTCCCAGAAGCTTCTAAGACTTTATTCCAAACGCACAAGATCACAATTCCATTCCCCGATCCCAAACCCGACAAGAACGCTGCATACAAATTATCCTACGAAAAGCCATCTATTGTGAATATCGTTGGCAGCTATGCTTCAAGAACAATGGTCAAGTCAGAAGGTGATTTGTGCGTAGATATGGTGGCTGTGATGCCTGCCTCATTATTCCAGGAAAAGGACTACCTCAATTATCGATATTTCTACAAGAGGGCATATTATCTCGCATGCCTAGCCGCTGGTCTCCACGATTCTACAAATAAAGAACTTTCGCTCTGTTTTGAGTACCTGAATGGGAATACTCTCCATCCAATCCTGGTTATCAAACCTATTTCTGGTAGGACCAAATTATGTTAATACATGAGCAAGAACTAATCAAAGCAGGAGTCAATTCAATAACAAGTGCAAAGTACCAAGTCCGCATCATTCCTGCAGCTCCTTCAGCATTCTTTAACATATCCAAACTTCAACCTAACAGGAATGCTATTCGGTCAAGGGGCACCCCGGAGAACGACAGTTCCACCCAGGTACCGACGCCATTCTACAATGCGTCGTTCATTTCCGATTGTAGCTTTGAGTCGTACCTAAAGTATCTACACTCTTCTGCCAAAATTGCCTCTGGGTTCAAGGATTCCTGCATTCTCGGTAGGATCTGGCTTCGACAGCGCGGCTTCGGCGGAACTGTTTCGAGGGGTGGATTTGGCCATTTCGAATGGGCAGCTGTTACAGCTCTGTTGTTAAAAGGTGGTGGGCCAAAAGGTCACAGCGTTCTATCTCCCGGTTATAGCAGTTACCAGATGTTCAAAGCCGTCCTCCAATTCATCGCCTCCAGCGATCTTACAGCAAATCCGGTCATTTTTGACGCCAAAGACCTGATCTTCCCAAAGTCGGTCACCCCGAGCCTATTCGATGGCACAAGAGGCCTAAATGTACTTTACAAAATGACACCATGGTCTTATCAAATTTTGCGACATGAAGCCAAAATAGCTCTGGCTATGCTCAACGATCCGACTTTCGATCAATTCGAGTCAACTTTCATTATCAAAACCTCTCAAAACCTGCAAAGGTACGACTCCACAATTGAGTTAGCATACTCTCCCCAAACTTCGAGCGGTGGGCCGTGCGACCATGTGTCGAGCTACAGACAATTCAGTGGCAAAGTATACGACGTCCTTTACGAAGGCTTGATGGACCGTGTAACGCTTATTGGCATCCAGGAGCAAGAATTGCCACCTTGGTCAATCACGTCGCCTGGTTCTCCCCAACAGGATCAATCTTTGCAAGTCTCGGTGGTATTTGATCCAGCAAATATTGATCGGTTGGTTGACCACGGCCCGGCAGCGGAAGAGAAGAAGAAGGCTGCTAAGTTCCAGAAGTTTTGGGGTGAAAAAGCAGAACTGCGACGTTTTAAGGACGGAAGCATCCTCGAGAGTCTGATTTGGCCTGCTGGTTCAGCTCATGCAATTTTCAGGGATATTGTCGCCTACCTGATCAATCGTCACCTTGGCCAAGAGGCAAGCACGAGTCTTGTATTCATTGGGGAAGGATTTGACAAGATTCTTCCCTCATCTAGCACAAGTGTGAAACATTTCGACAGTCTCAGTGAAGCATACCGAGTCTTTGAAAAGAAGATCAGAGATATCGCAGATCTGCCGCTCCAGCTCAAGCAGCTCTCGGCTCTCAGTCCGCAGCTTAGGTATGCCTCAATTGATCCGCCGCTGTTCAGTTCTAGCCAGCCGATGAAGGTTCCCGCCGATGTTTTGATGCAGTTTGAAGGGTCTGGAAGATGGCCAGACGATGTTGTTGCGATCCAACGAATCAAGATTGCATTTCTCCTTAAGATAGGAAGTTTGCTACAAGCTGAAAGATATATCACTACTCGGGTTGGATTGGAAAACGAGGATCTACCAATGCAGAATTGCGCCTTTCTGGACGTCATCTATGATTCCGGAGTGGTGTTTCGTCTGCGGATTCATAATGACCGAGAACAGACTCTCCTCGAACGGCAAGTCAAAGACAAGTCAAGCGACCACCATACACGTGAGGCTGCTGTCTCTGCACTGTCAGTCTACAAAAAGTCGTTCATCCAGCTCCCATTGCATACGCAATCGATTGCAACACACTGCACCCGCTTCCCGCTTCTATCCCCAGCTATCCGACTAACGAAAATGTGGTTCGACAAACACATGCTATTAGGACACGTCAGTGAAGAGCTTGTTGAGATATTGGTCGCCCGAACTTTCCTACAGCCTTATCCGTGGCAAGCACCCTCATCAGTAATGACAGGGTTTCTGCGGACACTGCTATTCATATCGAGGTGGGATTGGCGTGTTACGCCCCTCATAGTGGACTTCACCGGAACGATGACAACCAGCGAAGTCGATTCTATTAACACAAGGCTTGAGGCGTGGAGGAAGATTGATCCAGGCATGAACCGTACAGTACTGTTTGCAGCATCCAACCACGACCCAACTGGCACTGGTTTCACAGACAAGGGGCCTTCAAAGCTGGTTGCCTCTCGTATGACAGCATTAGCACGTTCTGCTTGCAAATTGGTCAAGGACAAAGGCATTGACCTTGATCCAAGATCCCTTTTTGCCACGTCAACAAGCGACTATGATTTTGCAATTCATATTTCCCCTGCATTCTTTACCGATCGACGGAAAGGAGGGAAATCCAAGTTCAAGAATCTCGAACTACAAGAGAAGACTGACCTGGGATTGATCGGGTACCATACTGTTCAGCTATATCTCGAAGAACTCCAAAGACTGTATACCAGTAGCATCGTACTTTTCCATGGAGGTGCCTCTGGCTCAGTGATTGGCGGACTGTGGAATCCTCAGAGTATCGCGCCACGAGCGTTCAAAGTGAACTCGGCTCATGCTACGAAAGTTGTGGCTCCGGAGGACGATGATGCGGAGAAAGTTGTCCTTGACAAATCTGCCATCTTGGCAGAGATTGCGAGACTCGGAGGGGATATTGTGTCCCGGGTGGAGGTGCATAGATTGTAAATACCCCCGCTGATTATTCGGATGACGTTCTATTGAAGAAGAGGTTGGCTCCGACCAAGAGCAAAAAAGACATGTAATATGGTGCTAGAAATCTGTATCCACGGGTGCCTCCTTCTGCTACTACAGTGTGAACAGAAAAGAATGGATCGAAGAAATCTTCAAACTGATTGCACCATCCTTCAAATCGACATTGAGAATTCTTGAAGGTCCACAAAGTGCGTTCAGATGGCCGTAAATTCACCCGGGCAGAAGCAACAAGGATATCCACGTGACCTTACCAGGTGGACTAAGCGAACCCCACTAAGGGGGAGCCACAGAAGAAATCAGCCGAAGCTCTCCTCGAACTTCTTAACTCCCGCTCGTTCGCATCTCGCCTTCCAACAAACAAAGACGAAGTCGAAGTCGCAAAGATGGGAATCCCATTCGACTACGCGCCAGACCGGCCAGAGCACATTGATGCGATCTTAAATGGCCTCGATAGATACAACCCCGAGACGACAGCCATCTTTCAAGAATATGTCGTACAACAGTGTGAGGGCAAGTTCGTGGACTGTTTTGCGAACTTGGCATTGTTGAAGCTGTGAGTGTGCCTTCCTTCTTATTAGTTCTGTTTCTTGCGTTTGGTATATCCAGGCGCAAATCGTCAACGTGATGATCGTTTTTACCAACGTTTCCTATTACCTGAATGGGCATGGAGAATGAATCCCTCCAGTCCTTGAAGTTTATTATTAGCTCTATCTGAATCTTGACCCCCACCTCACTTTGTTCTCAAATAAGCATAGCAAGAAGACACGGAAGCAAAAGACTGACAAATCTTCACTCGCTGTAGATACCAATTCAATCCCCACCTCACTAAAGATGAAACTATCACCAACATCCTCGTCAAATCCCTCACCGTCTTCCCTTCGCCCGACTTCTCACTCGCTCTCCATCTTCTCCCACCACATATCCTCACCCCAATATCAGCATCCTCTGCTCTCCCAGCAGCAGGCGACGCACCCCTCTCCGAAGCAGTACAGAAGCTCAATGTCCTGAACAACCTCCTCGGACAAGCCTCCTATTCCCTTTTCTGGAGTACCCTCGATAGCGATGACCTGTACGCCGACTTGATTGCTGACGTCGCCGGTTTCGAAGAGCTGATCCGTGTTCGAATCGCCCTTAACATATCTCAATCTGTTCGGGAAGTCGAGAGACCGGTCCTGGAATCATGGCTGGGAATGCAGGGCGAGGCATTCGAGAAATTCGTTAGCGGTGTTTGTGGATGGGAGATGGAGGGCACGGTCATCAAGGTTCCATTGAACAAGGAGAACGAGGCGAAAGGAACTGTTGTTAGGGAGAATGTCAAGATGGAGCAGTTCTCGAGGGTGATTAGAAGAGCTTACGAGCAACCTGCTTGAGCGATTTATGGAGGCGGCATTTACGTTTCATGATCTTGCATGGCATGGGTGGGTTGGACGGTGGCGTTCATGGATGGGGTTTGTTTGACCATAGAGTCAAAACCTATGCATTGCATAGATGGACATGTAGATGACTAGGACATGAAGAAGTCAAAGTCACTATGCTCTCGATTTCAAAAAGCAGCCTGCTTAGAAGCTTCACTGTATATTAGAGCATCACTGCACTGCCTTAGACGCCACGTATGAGCATGCTGAGTTGTGTCATACCCACGGCAGACAAACAGACATCAATGGCACACATTACGCAAATATGACAATCGTAACATCATAAACATGGGTCTTTTTCCAGTTTCGATGTATGCCCAACGTCCATGCTGTACAGATAATGGAAGATAAGTGATATCTAAGTTGCTCGCCGTCAACTGGTTGAACTCCACTCAACGCCAATTTCCAAGTGCCTTGCTCTTCCAGCTTAACCAAATGGAAATCCACCAGGAAACCCACCACCACCACCACCGAACTTGAACTCGAATTGCTGGCCACCACCGCTATGTCCACCAAAAGGATGGCCTCCAAACGGGCTGCCGTGGAATGGATGTTGTCGTTGCTGCTCGTGGTCATTTGGGTCGTCTCCCTGGTCGTATCTGTGCTTCAGTTCCGGGTCGCTTAGGACTTCGTATGCCTCGTTGATGGCAGACATCTTCTTCTCAGCGTCTTCCTTTGTGATGCCGAGCTTGTGAGCCTTGTCTGGGTGGTGGAGTTTGACCATCTTTCTGTAGGCGGACTTGATCTGTAATTCATCAGAGTCACGGCTGACGCCAAGAACCTTGTAGTAGTCCTTAGTCTTGCTGCGCTTCAGCTCAACTTGTGCATTGTTTAGTAGCTGATTGATTTGCTGGGCTCCTGGGTGGTGTTCTTTGGCTTTTTGCAGCGCTTGGATGGCGGCCTCGAAGTTTTCGGCTTCCATGTGTCGACGTGCCTTATTTAGGAGACCGTACAGCGAGTTCTCGTTATGGCTGAGAGCTTCGTCACACCACGTGAGCGACTTCTTTGAGTTTTTCAACTAAGATTTGTCAGTTTCAAATTCATGTAAGGCGCTCTAGAGATTCGTACCTCGTGGTAGGACTCGCAGACCATCTCAATTAAGCTGACGAACAGATCATTTGGTGCATGTTCGGGAATTGTACCAGCCTCTCGTAGCTCCTTGACATCATCCTTGATCTCTTGCACCAATCCCAAGTCTTCGCCATTCGGAAGTAGCAACTTCAGAGAGCTCGCATATTGCTTCTTCTCAAAGTGCTTATTGATCTGTGCCAGTTGCTTATCCAAGGTCTTCTCTCTCCGGTACAGCTTCTTGCACTTCTTTGAATCAGGGTCCGAGTGCAAGCACTTTCGCAATTGGTCCATTCCGCGCTCCAAGTCCGCTAGGGCGTAGTATGTGATGGCCGATATTTGCATATGTGGCTCAGTCTGTCCCGGTTGCATCTGCAGGACATGCTTGAGATCACTCATGCCCTCCATAACTTCTCCGCGCTGGAATCGGCAGTGTGCTCTGGTTTTTCGTAGTGACAACATCTTGCTTGCGACCATGATAGCCACTCCAGATTGGTTGACACATTCCTCCCAGTTTCCGGCCTTCTCGGCAGCAATTGCCAGTGCGGCTGCACCCTTGGCCTCCTCCAGCTCGACCAGCTCATCTGTCGACTTACCTTGTAACAGGTAGTCCTCCTTCGCAGCGTCCCAGTCGCCATTCTTTGCTCTAATCTTGGCACGCTGGATGAGTGCGCCTTCGAAACCAGGCTTGATGGACAGAACCTTGTCGAAGTCGGAAGTGGCCTGAACGGTTCGACCGAGGGAGAGGTATGTGGCACCGCGCTTGAAATATGTCAGGTAGTTCTGGGGATCGCGAGAGATTGCGACGTCGTAGTATGTGAGAGCATCGTTGGTCTCGCCCTTGGCAAGGTGTGCGTTCGCAGATGCGAGGAGGGAGGAGATAGGTGTGTCGTGGGGAATCTCAGACGACGAGATAGCTTGCACGAGCGAGTTCGAGGATAAGAGTGTGGCGAATGCGAAAGCGGAAAGCTTCACAATCATCTTGAAATGTTGCACAATGCGACTGCGGAGTAGTGATGGTGATGGTGATAGTGATGTGGTGTGTGGTATTGGGAGGGAGTGAGGTAAGAGGACAGAAGAGAAGAGACGAGAATAGAAGAGAAAAAGGGGGGGGGAGTGAGTGGAGGGGACAGGAAGGACGGAGTCGCCAGTCAATGGGTGGAAGGGAGTAAGATGAGGTAAAGAATGTACGGTCTCAGTCTCGTCCAGATGCTCTGGTCTAGTACGAGTACTCGTACTTTATAATGCAGTACAGCAGGCGGCGCAAAGTGTCCTGAAGCCCACAAGCACGAGCTACTGTGCTGTCCCGCAGCCGCAGCCTTGCGGGACAAGTGTCCCGTCCAGCTTAGTTGTCTCTTTTAAGCTTAGCGTGGCGGGGAGCTGAGCAGAGCCAGAGCCAGCCAGAGCCAGAGCCAGAGCCAGAGCCACGCGTGACGAGGGCGGACGAGGCTGACCCGGGGTGCCTTCCCCATACCTATGTACCTACCTTAGTACCTACCTGATAACTAGGTAAACAACGCTTCACAACGCTCGCGCTTTCTCTCTCTCTCTCTTTGTGAACACGTCAGACCAGCAACATGGCTCAGCTCTCTCCGTCAGCAATCTTTTCGCCCTCTGTGGCCCGACAACAACAAGCCGCAGCCAAAGACTGGAACTACATCGACAACTGGCTCTCGACCAAATTCAACGGCAAAACACCTCCGCCATTCGAGCGCAACAGCGAAACTCTCAAAGCACTCCTCAGCCTCGCAGCTCTCAACGACACTGCAGACGAAGAGCGCGATCTGCTTGCTCGAGTCGAGGCCAAAGCTTTACAAGACCTGCAAGCAAAGGAGGAGGCAGACCCACATACAGAGCTCCTTGCTTCCCTGGAGGAGTATGTGACCCGGGAAGGGATAACGAGTCTTGATGCCCTGTCTTCACTCAGTGTGGCTCTCAATCAGCCCATTCCGTCAATTGAGAAGCTTGGACGTAGTATTCTTGATCTGCAAGTTGCTTCCGACGACCTCGACCAAGCAAGTGAGCGGGTCTCGGTTCTGGAATCACATCTGATCAGCGAGCTGGAGAGTATCAATGCACTCATCAAGGATTTGCAGAGCGATGACTACCAATCTTCTTCAGAGGTCACGAAGCAGACGATCGATTATCAGAGGAGAGCCAAAGCATTGTCGGCTAAGTTACCAGAGTTGAGAGACCGCGGGGCATCGACTTCTGCACCTTCTGGGAATTCGAAGATTACCATACAGGATGTGAAATTGGAAGAAGACAAGTTCAAGCGCATGATGGAGATTGTAAAGGGATTGGAGTCACAGGTAAAGAGCTACCACGGTCTACCGCAGGACACGGACTTGGCCCGGCTGGAACTAGAAAGTCTCAGGGTCGAATTACGTGATCTTACGCTGCAAAGAGACAGCATGTTTGAGGGACTAGTGGAAAGAGAAAGTCCCAAAAAGACCAGATAGTGAAGAAGCTATCTACATTGAAAATATTTGTCGTAGGAGCTGAAGTAACAGCCTTAAGAGGTGGCCTGCCTCATCTCTTAGGTCGAGTGCCTGCCACTGCTCCTCCCAATCGTCCAAATTTCCCTAAACTCGATTTTGATTTGTTTGTTGCTGGCTGAGCGCCAGCTGGAGCAACTGCCGTATCCTTCACTGGCAGAGGCGGCCCTTGTAGTCGAGCCAGATCTTTAAATGCCCGTGCATCCAACCCTTCTCCAGCTCGAGGATCAGCCATCATGCCAAGTCCATCGTCGAAGTCTCCGCCTGGTCTCTTTGCTCTTCTTGCACGGTCTTGAACACTCTTGAACTTCTCCAACAGCTCGTTCCATCGAATACCACCCTCATCTCTACCCTTCAAACGACTTGACCTATCAAAGCTTGACGAACTAGCATTTGTTGGTGCGCTAAATGCGGACGTATGAGTCTCACTGCTTTTCTGACGTTGATGATATTGGAAAGTAGAAATAGTGTCCACCACACTGTTATTACGAGATTGAGGTACGTACGCTCGGGGGGCAATGTGCAAGTAGCCAATAGCACTCACACTATTCAGTCGATTCTTTAGTGCTGCGAATGCTGATGATTGGGGAAGGAGCATGAGAAGGCCATAAAGGCACTTGTAGAGGTGAGGATGTTTCTCTGGTTCTAATAATTGTAGGCGGAGATCTAAAGCAGTAATTAGCAGGCAGCCCATGGAAACAGCTCAGGACCTACAAGTGAAAACGGGAGACTCTAGAAGCTGAACAAGCTTGTCTATCTGAATGAGCATGTTGACAGTCATCTCGAGTTCCGCACTAAAATGGGTCAGCACGAAATAAACGACTGGAAGGAACGTAGCGTACAAGATCTGGAGCAGGTTGTAAGCCTGCTCATATGCCTGGGCAAGAAGGCACAAGGAAAATGTTGCGACGGCATTGTAGCACCAAGATCTAAACAAGGCGACGAAGAACGTTTGTCCATCCTAAGAAAAATTAGCAGGGTGGTGCACATCCGTGAAGGATAGGCTTGCCTTGGTTTCTAGATTCCGAAGTCGTTTACGAAGCTCGGCCAGCTCGGGAGCTGTGATGAGATTATTGTTAAGATTCTGCACCATGATACTGGCGAATTCGAGATCCTCTTCCTTTTCGATACAGTCTGCGAGGGTACGGTAAATTCTTTCAGCGCTGAGGCTGACACAGAGTTGACGGATTATCAAATTTCCACGAGTTTCGAGGAGCTTCCTGTCCGTAGAGAACAGTTGCAGGAGATTCTCCATGAACGAGCTGAAATAGTCGTCCCCGCTATTTCTAGATATCTGGGAAAGCAGCTGAAGGTCTCGAGTTACAACAGCCTCTGCAGGGTCTGAAAGTGTTTTGAGAAGCGCGGGGAAAGTGCCGTCGTTAAAAGCAAGTACCTTTCGGGGCGCTTTACGATGTAGCATGAGGAGCCATGTCAGCGCAGCAACTCTTGTAGCTTCATGGTCGTTCAAGAAGAGAAGAGTCAGTGAATTAACAGCCGCTGCGTAATCAAGATCGACTTGAGGCTGTGATGGTGAAGCAGGCGAGGGGGTCTTGTTGTATGCTGGAGGGGGTGTCTGGACTTCCGATTCTCGTCTGTCTAGTTCACGGGAGTTAGATATCGAACCGCGAGTATTCGTAGACGAATCTCTTCTCTCGTTACCGGCACTGTCTCTCACTATCGAAGTGGGTATCCTAGATGGCCCAGTGGTAGACTCTGACGCAGCACCTTCATCAGAAAGCGAAACAACATAATCCATCAACGATGTATTGACCCTTGCAGCAGCGAGCCGAATGGTCTCGACACCACTAGCCATGGCAGGCAGCAAATGCGCCAAAATCTTCGGGGCAAATGGCAACACTTCTTCTGGGCATATGTCCAAGAAATCGACAATCCATCGTAGAGATTCCAAGAGACTATCTTCCTCTATGATGTGTTAGCAAATCTAAATTTACATTTCCAAACAACTCACCTAATGGAGAATCGAGATTAGCAGTTAGTATTTCTAGGATCTCTTTGTGGTTCACTTGAACGTCTTGTCCAGGAACCCAATCATCGTCACTACTAACGTCCTTCTCATCTCCACTTCCAGAACCGTCTTCTGCACCTGCATCAGGAGCTATTGAATTCTCACTATCCATCGAACCCGACCGCTTTCTTTTGATGTCGCTTCGAGATTTCCGACTTTCCGCAATACCCTTCTTGATTCTGGAAATGCGTTTGATCTCGCTCAAAAATCGCTCCAAAGCGCCTTGCGTAGCCACATGAACATCTCTGTTTGGGTCACTGAGGAATTTGAAGAGACCGCCCAGGAAGTCGGGCAGATATGAGACCAGTTCCAAATCAGGGATCGAATCTAGTAAGGTGATCCAACCAACAAGGAATGTCCTCGTAAATGGATTGATAACATATATTCTCTCTTTCAAAAGAGGAATGAATCGAGCAAGTGAGAAGGCTGTAGGGAGGTCAATAGACTCGTCTGGAGTCTCTTTGTCTGTTTCAACAGTCGAGTCTTCAGATGTTTGGAGTATTGAGACATAGGTTGCCGCTGATTCAGATACAATGTCTTTGATCAACCGGTCCAGAAGTTCGGCCCCATTCTTAACGGACAGTTCAGAGTCCGCGCCGAGCTATCCACCAATTAGTTACCTCTGTGTAAGGAAAGACTGAAGGAATGGCTTACTTTACACAGTGCATCAAAAATGTCATTGAAGTACGGCAACACTTCGCCCTTGGCTACCTTCGCGATGTTGTACATGCTTTCACAAGCATAGTAGCGAACGCGGGCATCTTGGTCTGTGAAACAGGCTAGGACAGGAGGTACAATCTCATCCAAATACCGAGCCAGGTCCTATGAAAGTGTCAGTGGCATAGTTTGCATCACTTCATGCTCAAAACATACGGGCCCTAATGCAATAGCTGCGGCTGCCAAGCCTATGAGACCGCCATTCCGAGCGTGAGGCTGATGGACGGCATAAGCAAAATCATTGCACAGCTGTTGGATAATCTTCTTGATTCTGTCAAACTCTTTTCCAGCAGCAAGATCACGAATGACCCGTTCGAGACTGAATCAAAATTGTCAGCTTTCAATCTCTCTTTCGAGGATTTATGAGTACGCACTCAAGAGCTCCAACCTTCCGCTTGTCGTAGAGCTTGTCGTTCAGAGCGCGCTGGATGCTCGGCTCCATCTTTGGTATCAGCTAGATGCCAGTGACATGTTCCTCTTCTTGCAAGGTTGGACTGGAGGAGGTTAGACAGCCTAAAATTGCATTTCGTATCGATAACGAATTTGAGTCCACCTACAGTCGAGGAGTAGAGTGGGGAAAGAGCAAACAACAGGTCGCTGGAGGGCCGTCGTCAGGCTCGCGGCACGTGAGGCAGTTGAATATGGAGCTACCTAGGTATTGTACTGCCTAAGGTAATGGAAGGTACCTAATGAAGATACCACAGCAGGTACCGTAGGTAGGTACCTAAAGACCTATAGGGAGGTAAGGTAACGTGGCGACGCGAGGCGGAGGTGACTGTGACTGGGCCTGTCTGTGACTATGACTTGACTCCGTACCTATACCTTATAATAGTCAAGCAGGGCAGAGTTGGATTGATGCAGCTTTGGGAGAGGGTGAGTCCCAGGTCCAATTCAACGGCCATGCAAGAAAATGACGGATACCTGTTCTCACTCGGCTTTTCTCGTTTGGTTCGGTTCTGGAGAGGTCAGGAGTTCGGGAGTTCAGTCCTGGCCAGCTGTGTTGCGGGTAGCGTTGTCGATGTTTGTCGATGTCCGCCGTTGACATCCACTGCTTCTGGAATCTGGAATCTGGATCCTGGATCCTGGATCCTGGAACAAAGCAGCCGCACGGGCGACAAGCGACTCACGTGCACGTGGGTGTGCGGGTGCGGATGTGAGGGCACTGAGGGCACTACTAGGTACTGACGGGTGGCCCGGTGGTGAGGTGGTGGTGGGCGAGGGCGAATTGGGAACAATGAAAGCTACCTTACCACCTTTGGAAGCTTGGAAGGTACTGTACAGTAATTTATCTGAGGTGGGCTCCGCTCACCAAAGTCCCAGGTGAATTACCTTATAATAACGATACGGGAAGCCAAATGAATCACTTGTGCGGAACGTCTACTTTAATATTTTTGAATAATATTTTTATTTATTCTATCTTAATCTTCACTTTAATTAGGTGCTAGATTTCCTACTATAATAACTATAATTAATTAAATATATAATTAATAATAAGGTAATATAAGTAAGTAAGTAAAGTAATAAATTTTCAGGTAGCTTAAGAGCTTAAAGTAAAGTAGCTTAGTTAGTTCTAGCCCTTATAGAATTTATATTTTTACCTCCCTCCTCTATTATAAAGCTAGCTTTAATCTTAATTTTAAATATAGTAAAAAATCAATTATATTTTAGATATTACTTTTACTACTTAGAATTATTATTATAAGACTTGAAGGTAGGGAAATAAATAGGTCAAAATACAATATAGGACGTTCCGCATAAGTGATTCATTTGGCTTCCCGTATAACGAAGTAGGTAAAGGGGCAGAGGAGAGGGGCTAGGCCAATCCGAGTCCAGTGCTGTGGCGCTCGCTCGCTCGTGGCCCAATAAAGCCGCGTGCGCATCTGGGCATCGACTCGGCTCCTTCGTTTATGTTTTGTTTTTCTTCAAGCCTTCCAGCATCCGGACGAAGGCTCGCTCTCGGAAGGATAGGTGCCATGCTGCTGGGTTCTTGCAAAACGATAAGACGTTCTGAGTCAAGCCCGACAAAGATCCCGGCTGGTTGGAAATGATCGATGAGCTTGCGGGTCTTGGGAATCTCACGGCACACTGCGAGTACTTCACAGACAGCCCAGCCCGTTGAAGCACATTTCAGTCAATGGTGTGTCGCAAGCCCGCGGTGGTCCAATAGGGTTAAAGAAACCAAGGCTTGTGAATTGGGCTGCCGGGCGATCGATCAATCTCATCGTAGAAGGGGGTCAAAGGATCGGAACGCCGGGTTACACACAAGATCCTGCATGTAAACGGGGAACCATGACTTTAAAGACAACAGAATCAGCTACCATTAGCAGCAACATATCACATTGTTCGATTGCTGCTCACGACCTATCAACCAATCCCAAATTCCCTGTTCAACCTCATGAGACGACACATCTACAGGAACGGTGATTCATTGCATGCATGCGAATAAGCAAAAGCAACTTGACCATGTGGCCCTGTTGCGCAAATAAAGAAATTACAGTCTGTACGTGGTATCTGCCCAATGAGCTAAGAGAAGACAGAAGAGAACAAAACCCCTACTCCAAAGGCATGCCGTAAGAAGATCTGCAACGGTGATTCCTCGCGCCAAAGTCAGACCCTCCAGTTCTGGTTGCTACAATCAAAAGCAGTCAGTAAACACTGCTTGGGAATCTTCGGGATCGAGGAATCGGAATCAAGCGATAGAATATGGGAACTTGTGAGATGACTTCTGTTAGTATCGGGACAGTACGTACTGGACCATGCAAGGCTCATATGTTGAGCATTGCCCCCCAGACCGGTTTTTGTTTTGGCATGTCCCATCACTGTTTCCTCCTCCACCTCCGCCTCCTCCACTTCCACTTCCACCACCACTTCCACCACCACTACTACCGCCTCCTGATCGGGACTTGTGGTATTTTGCTGCTCTAGAAGCTGACTGTGCTTCACGAGACTGTATAGAAGTCAGTTTTGAACGGGGCTAAGCCTACTCAAGGACTGGAAAATGCACATCTGCTCCCCGACATCTAGCAATACGTTCCGCTGACTCCTCGGTATGGTTGGCTTTGGTCATAATGAGAGGTAGCAAGGTGTGTCGATGGGAGCAGATATTCGGGACAGGACAGCGGTGATAATGATGTTCAGATAGCCGAGCTTTTGTACTCGAATATGATGAGGTCGGGTCGACTGAGAGATTGGATGAGGTTCCTGTTCATCAACAACAGAAGTGTTCTGCACGGAATACCAGAAGACTTTATAACAAAGTCTGTGGCCCTACAAAACCCTTTTCTTTGCTTTTTCCAGCCAAAGAATTTAGCTTGGCACCTTTCCGACGAAAGGCGGAACGGAGAGAAGGCTTCGCATATCTATCTCCAGTCCATTGCTGATCCAGCTCCCAGCGGCCAAGTCAAACAACGTTCCTACCCGCAAATCGAGAAGTATGAGAAGTGCTAAAACTCTACTCCTGAGCAGTCGATCGGGAACAGCCGGGAATCGGGGGGCTATATTCATATTCATCATGCCAGGGTGATCTTTTGCCATCTTAAAATACTTGTTACAATAAGGACCAAGACTTAAATCTTTTGTAAGGAATGATCGAAGATGGATTTTGACTTTCCAAAACAATTGAAGACTGGGATTAAGAAAGGATCTTGAACATGGCCCGCCAAAAGCGGGATACGGGACGACCCACAACAAGGAAAGTGTCAAGTACGCCAGGAGGGTCCCAGTAAGCGCAAGCCAGGCCTGCAGTTCCCCAGGCATGCTAGGAGGCAGGGAAGGTAATAATATATCGAGTCACGAGGCTAACTTAGATTCCTTTGTCAAGTATCGTCTCTAGAGTGTTTAGTAAGTACTCCATCATCGGAGGATGATGTTGAGTCAGATAGCAAATGCTAAGCCGGCATGAAGCACTATTTCCCACATGGACATGTCATTTGTTACGATTGATAAATCGGTGTATTGCTTGCTTTTGAGTGGCGAAGTCCAGCCACGGCGGGGAAACGAATGCAATTGAGAATGCAAGAGCTTGCAAGAAGAAATAATTCAAGCGAAGAGGATAATACTCTCACCCGTAATAAACACTCTCGCCCGTACCTCGAAACGACCACTTGGAAGTCTACAACGTCATTAACTGTCGTATGATTAGGGGAGGTTACACCAACGACTTGACCATCTTTGCGACTGCTCTTATCAGCGACGTCGATATCAGAGCGCTCAGTGAAAATGGATGATTTCTCCTTGAAGAGATTCAGAAAGCGGGAACAAACTTCTTATGGGACTGCTAAAGATACGCTGCTGAGCGATACCCTTAGACAAGTACCACCCTAAGGGCTCAGTGCCCATGTAGAATATCTCCTTTCTCAGCAGTTACTCGTTGGCATTTCGCAAGGATTGCCGCCTGTCTTCCGACCTCGCCGAGTCTCCCAATGACTTGTTTACTCCCGTCTACGAACCCATACAAAGCATATGGGATATTAACATCGACGCAAAACTCCTGTACAAGTTTCTGGGCTCGTCTAAGATTATGCCTTGGCATTCTTGGGAACAAATGATGAACAGCTTGAAATTGAAGCCCTCCATGGAAGAAATCTAACCACTGAGGACAGTCAACGTCCATAGTAGTGCGCAGCATCTTCTGTGGAAATGATTCGTGCGGGCCGAGTTCTGCAGTGCTCATAGCAAAGTGAGAAAGGGTGATCTGAACATGCAAAGGCATGGTTATCATGTGGCTAACCATGAGGAAAGATAAACGTGCCGAGGCTGTCGGAATAGTCCTGTACATGATAATGTACCCAAACCAATACCAGAAGAAGACCTGTCCGGTAAGCTCCAGCCACCTGTGCCACCATGCAGGACCTTTCTTAGGACCAAGACCACGTATAAGATATTCCCAGGACAGAAAATATAAGTTGAAACGTCCAAACGTGAGGATGGGATAGTATAGATATGCTTGGTATGGAAGTATAAATTTGGCAAAAGCATCGTAGGTCATAAGACGCTCGTAGAAGGACGACGTGAGTGATTCTAAGAACCGATGTGAGATTGCAAAGAAAGGTAGATGCTCAATATCAGGGTCGTGTTCCGGGGAATTTGTGACGATGTGATGGACATTGTGGTTTCTCTTCCACCAGCCCACGGACAGTCCCCCTATGAAATCAGCGATGATGATTCCGATCGTTGTGTCGACGTGAAAGTTGTGTGTAATACCCATGTGCCCTGCATCATGCACAGTAAAAACCAACTGATGCCAGAGACAGCCCAAAAACAAGCCACTGGTAGCATACCACCCCAGACGAAGAAAAAGAAGCATCATGCAGAGCAGAAATGTGTATCGACAGCCTTCGATGGCGTAGGCAGTGTAATTGCAGTCGTATAAACGCTCTTCTCTGAGTCGCTGGTCTAGAAGACGATATTTTCGGATAACCTCGTCCTGGGTGTTGAAATCCAATGATGGATACTTTGCAATATCTAGATCAATTTGTTCCCTGGTTTGGACATCCAGGTAAGACATGCCATCATCAGGATCTGTGAGCGAGGAGACAGAAGATACAGAAGAAATCAGCGGGTCATTCTTCGAATAGATGCGTCGGCGAGGCGTCGGCTCCACTGTATCAAATATTGGGGATGGTGCTCTCGATATGTCAGAGCTCGGAGCCTGATGTCCAGAGAGATCCTCCTCGCTCTCACCATTTGCGACCTCCTCGCATTCTGGACGGAACCTGCCACCTTGTATCGGAGGCACAAAGTTGGTCCAGCGGCCATCAATTCGTCCAATGCGGTACCTTTGCATTTGCTTCTGGGCCTCCAGGGAATGCAGCCTGAAAACAATCAGCTAAATTGAGAATGTGTATGTAGTCTACGTACGCCGTGACTTCGTCTGTAGCATCTCTGCCCACCATATGCCGTATAGCCTTGTCGCCCCCAGGATGGTATTTGAGCCATGGATCGACCTTTAGAATATTTCCATTGACAATGATTATAGATTTCCCGCCTGCGATCAGTCCTTCGATGTGTCTTCGAGATAAAAAAGCCTCGTTCTGGTGGAGGGCTGCGTTGGCAGCAGCCATGGCGACTTGCTCAACTGAGGGTGTTACTTGAATCTGGCCGCGGCCGTGGAGGTGGAGGTGGAGGTGGAGGTGGATATGGAGATGGAGAGGGAGATGTTAGATGGAGATGTAGATGGAGAAGGTGGTATTGGTGACAGTGGCGGATGTTTTTGAGATACTCGATTCATTCAAGGTCAAAGATTCTTCAAGGCCTGTGGAACATTGCAGTTGTCCAGAAATAATTACGCTCCTCGCTGTTCAGAAGCAGATGTTTGGAGAGAATTCCTAGAACAAATACATACCTACGACCGTCAAAATGTGGGATGGTCTGTCTCTGTCTCCGTCTCCGTCCCTGTGACGGATCCTGGTCGGGTGGGGTGGCTGCCGGCCGTCTGGACCATCGAATTTTGAGTGGCTCGCTTATGGGGGTGTCGCCACTCCCAAACACCAACACCAACACCAACAACAACTTGTTGCGAGTTACTCACCCATTTCCTCCGTCGAGCACCGTCTCTGTTAGCGATTTTATACCGGCTGGACCGGGCAGGTTGTTCGGTGGATTGTCTTCAAAGTTTCGAGCGGGCTGCAACTGTTTTGCCTAACTACTTGCGAAACTTGGTCTTTTCTATGGTTTGCTGGTTTCCCTCAGGTGGAATGCCGGTTTGCTATCGCTGCTTAAATGCAATTCAGCCTCAAGTCCTAGTCAGTGCTTGGATTTCTCTGAAAAGTAGAGGGTTGCAGACGAGCACTGTGAGTTGCGCGCTTCTGCTTTGGGCCATCCAACATCACGTGCGGTTTGCTTCGTTCACTCCGTGTTTCCTTCCAAAGCCATCACTTGTGTCTCTCTGAGCTGTAGAGGTAGTACAGATGTTTAAATAACTTTCAGCGGCAACTCAGCGACTGGCTCATATAACCAAAGCCGAGGCAACGGTCGGCAGGTGGCAGGCATCCCGGGTACAATCTGTCAGCTCTCAGCTATACGCGGTCGTTGCGCGGATAGATTTGCACGCAATGTAGTGGCGTGGTTATGAAGAAGTGAAGTTCGTTTTTTTTGGCCATGAGATCAGACATGAGCCTTGTTTATCCTCACTGGGTAGACTATACCCTGTGGAAACACAGAATAGCGCTGTTCAAGAGGGGAATCGTCTGTTTTTCCCCCTTGTGCGATCTTCCTCCCAGTCTGCCCTATGGCTCTTTGAATCGGCGCTGGCCGAGAGATTTCTTCTAAGGGAGCGAACCCTGTCACCGTGCGAGTTCGCCCATCCTTGATGCCCTTGTGACCTTTCTCGACCACTGAATTCTCTGAGCGATCATTTCGGGTCCACAACATCAAGGGTAGATGTGTACAAAAAACCTCCGCCTCTAAAGGCAGGAGGTGATTTTCGAAACCATCCGAGTTATGCAGCTGCCACACACAGGGCGGATGGTGGGCGTCCTACCAGAGGGAAGCTATTTATGAAGTGCCCACGATTCGGCAGCGTTCCCAATGTGGCCACACTCCTTATTTTGACTAGTCAAGTTGGAGTTGGTGCTCCCGACCACCTCATTGATCTGTTCAATGAAGATGTTTGTGTTACCCGCGGACAGATATTAATGCCTATATAAGGAGTGACAAGCCCAATCTACAAGTAAAGAGAACCTTCCTCATTAGCCCACAGTCCTTCCTCCCAAACTCTCTCTACGCTCTTTACAACCGAGACACTGCCAAAGCTCGACGCTCCTTACCAAAGCAAAGCCAAACGCCCATCATGAATATGAACAACGGTCTTTTCCTGCGAAGTGCAGGTCTTCACCCGACCCAGTGCACCTACTGCCAGCTTGATCCGTATACCGGGGAGCATATTTGTGACTGTGCGACTCAGAATTACCTGGCTAGCATAGGTTATGGATCACCTCAACAGATTCTGGTTTCGGCTGCCAACTGTACTTGCCCTCAATGTCCGTACCAGGTATTCCTCGGTGGTGGTACAGGGCTTTTGAGCGGTGGCTTTCAGCTGTGAGTCCTCGAGACCGGTACTAGTATATGTCACACATCGCTGACTTCGAAAGTGCCGCTGCTTCTCCATTAAACAAGGGCTTTGGAATGTAAACAAACTCTAGATTTATTTCCTCCATCCAAATGACAATGAGTTGTGCTAATTTCCTCAATCAGGACCGGTGGTCTCCCTGTGAATCCGGCTCTTGGAATGTGAGTACACCGCCAAACTGTTTGTTTTTGTCGCTAAGTCGAATAAGCGGGGCATTTCAGATGAATCCTCTCGCGTTGTAAGTTTACAGGCATTCGTGAGCTTCTCCCCCAGCACGCCCTACTGACACTTGAAATAGCCAGAGCATGTCTCCATTTGGTGCTGCTGGACTTGGCGGAGCGACTGCACTGTAGGTAACATGCATCCCCCAAATGATTTGCAAGAAGTACTTACCTACACTAGCAGCATGGGTATGCTAGGGCAAGGCTTTGCAGCGTAAGTTTTCAAGATCCAGCTGTATCCGGGCACTGATAATAAGCCAAATAAGACAACATATGCTCAGCCAGCCCATGGCCGCTATGAATAGGCGCGGTTTCGGTCGTGGAGCTGTCAATAGACTCGGCTCCAGCCCTTTTTGCAGCAGTCGCTGGGGAGGTCGTGGCAGCCCTTATGACTTGTACTGGAGGTAGCTCTTATTGCTCCCATGGTGTTACTCCAAACTCCTGAGATATTAAGTATACTTCCGTCTCGGCGTGTCGATTCATGACAAAAGTAAAATCATGTTCCCTGACTACCTGGAAACAGGCGCTGACTTCCAGCCACCATAGCTATTTCACGTTTGGTGTGCTGCATTGATTAATACTCTTGAGGGTTTCTACGAGAATTTGTGGATTGATTATCGGTTCTACTGTATGAGGTTGCTGGCACTCTTCAGCGGCTAAGAGGAGACAGAAAGGGAACAGTATATTAATTCTTTCTTATGGGAATTATTCCATAGAGGATTGTAGGTTGAAACAATAGAAACAAAGGAAAGTTGGATGCGATGCCAAATTGTGTTATGGTTCCAGTTGCGACGTCTAACCGATGTTATCATCGAGGGGCTTGGGAGTGTTCACACATCTTGTTAATACAACACAAATGGAATGCGGCTGGTCAAATATCTGCGTTTCAACTAACTATCGTACAAGGGGGTATGCTCAATAATGAATTGCCTTGCCGTACGTCGCCATAGCAGCCTCCTTGAATGCCTCTGCCAGAGTTGGATGTGCGTGACTCGTACGTCCGATATCCTCACTCGAAGCACCGTATTCGATTGCAAGGGTCCCCTCAGCGATCATCTCTCCAGCATTGGGTCCAATGATGTGAATGCCAAGGATTCTATCAGTCTCGGCATCGGCGATCATCTTGACGAAGCCCTCAGTGTCGAGGTTGGTCTTCGCTCTCGAGTTGGCAGAGAATGGGAATGTGCCGACCTTGTACTTGACTCCTGAAGCCTTGACTTCTTGCTCGTTCTGGCCCACCCATGCAACCTCGGGATGTGTGTACATGACGGATGGGATAGCACCATAGTTGACGTGTCCGTGTCCCTTCTTGATGTACTCAACAACGGCAACGGCCTCTTCTTCCGCCTTGTGGGCAAGCATAGGACCGAAAGTGCAGTCACCAACAACGCGGATATGCGGGATTTTGGTTCGGTATTCCTGGTCAATAACAAGTCTTCCCTTATCATCAGTCTCAAGACCAATGTTTTCCAATCCAAGACCAGCAGTGTATGGTCTACGTCCGATGGCTACCAGAACAACGTCCGCCTCGAGCTGCGTACGGTCAGTAAACTATCATTATCCGCCAATAGCTTCAGAACTCACAGTCTCATTCTTGCCTCCCTTGGCAGCCTCTACCTCGAGCTTGATCTTCTCGCCACTTGGATCACCACCCATGACCTTGGTGTTCAGCTTGAAGTCGATGCCTTGCTTCTTCAAGATCTTTTGCGCAGACTTCGCGACCTCAGCGTCCATTCCTGGGCCACCGATTTGCCCCAGAAATTCAACAACGGTGACCTTGGTACCCAATCTCGACCAAACAGATCCCATCTCAAGACCAATGATACCTCCACCAATGACAATCATGCTTTCCGGGACTTTCTCCAGGGCAATAGCACCAGTGCTTGTGATGATTCTCTTCTCGTCGATGTCAAGCCCCGGGAATGGCGTAGCTTCACTGCCGGTGGCGATGAGGATGTTCTTGCCCACAACGGTTGTTTCTCCACCCTCGGTCAGGTTGACCTTGATTTCGTGCTCGCCCGCGAAAGCTGCCGTGCCCTTAATGTATTCGACATTGTTCTTCTTGAACAGAAACTCCACGCCTTTTGTCAAGCCCGAGACGGCAGTGTCTTTTGACTTCATCATTTGTGCCAGGTTGAGTTTGACATCGCCAACTTCGATACCACGGGCTTTCGTATCGTGGAGAATCTGGTGGTAGAGATGCGAGTTGTTGAGGAGAGCTTTCGAAGGGATACAACCAACATTCAGACAGGTTCCACCCAATGTGCCACGCTTCTCGATACATGTGACCTATTTGCATTGTTAGATTGGCGTTCGGAAGCTCTAGTCCCATTGTAAGGCCTACCTTCATGCCTTCCTGGCCAGCTTTTATAGCTGCGACGTATCCGGCAACACCTCCACCAATGATGACCAAATCCTTTTCCTCTGCCACCAGTCAGCTCTGTAGTCTTATTCTTCATGCACAGGAATAGCTCACCAGCCTCTGTGGCATATCCTCGTTTCGACCATCGTGCAATTGATGTAGGGGCGACAACTGTGGGAAGGCTGCGGACACAGGTATTAGCTTCCCATCAAACTTTTTACAGGCAATTGGCACGATACATACGATGAAGATTGCTTGAAAGCTGACCTGGCAGCCGCCCGTGGCGATACTAAGCTTCGGAGCATGGTGTGTGAAGGGATTGTGTTGATTCAAAATTATCGGGACGACGCTACAAAGATGTTTTGATGGGACGCCAGACCCGGTGAAGAGACGAGGTGCCCGATGGTCCATGCCCACGTCCGTCACCCGTATTTAGCCGCACTCGCCTTTCTTTCCAAGGGACGCCACGAGCATTAGAAAGCATGGTTCATTTCTGGGACATTCTGGCTTTATGACTATTTATTTAATTACTCTACTCTTATAATATGTACCTAGGTAGGTAGTAAGACAGTCTAAAACTGGCGAAATCAGAGCCCTAGCAGGCATTAGTACGAGTGGCATACCTCCCGCTTGCGAGGAGGCACTTGATGCCATCAGACAAGCAGCTGCCTGGACTTATTTAGACCTCGTGCTACAATACTGTAAGATTGTCTGGAATACAAGTATATTCGCATTCAAGAAGTATCAGCAGTCACAGCCTGGAGGATATCACCAGCTACTTTACAAGCCCACTTCACCGTCACCTTCTCCTCCTTGCTACCCGCGATATCCGTCTTACTCACAACCTTCTTCAAGAAGTACTGCAAGCCTCTGACAAGCTGCGGTGTTTCCTTTGCCTGAACAAAGATAGATTTTAAGGCTTGCTCATCTCTCTTGTTCTCAGCTTGCCGTTGACACTGAAGTAGAACAGTAATGAAGAACACTTCCATGAAGATCTTCGTCTTGCTTTGGAGGTAGCTGAAATTGAGATTCTTGAGAGAACTGAGACTTAGACCGCCGTCGACGAGGAGGGCACCGAACATCTTTGCGAGATTCACAATCTGTCTCGTTTCCAACGCATCTCCTTCGTCATCGGGGTCAACATTGTCTTCTTCGGACTCGCCCATCTTCTTGAAGAGGTCCCATAGGCAGTATTGAAATGAGGTCTTTAGTCTTCGATCGCCACATATCTTCTTGGCGATCAATGTGTAATAAGGATTGTAGGTCTTCTCCCCACCAGCACAATGGATCAAAACCTTCGGTATCTCGAACTCTTGCACCTTCTTCAGTTTCAACTTCATAAGTCGTAGATGTGCATCCTGATAGTCAGTCGCAGACATGATTGTGAGGAATATGGCTCGACGAATATCCGTGTTCATCCGTTGCTCCCGTGCAAGTTGGACAAGATCTGAGGTTCCCGTATCCTCTGCTGGAGCTCTCTTATTACCAGTTTCAGACGGTGGCGGCTCAGTGAAATCCTCTGCTACACTGCCTGACCAACTGGCACCCACAAGCCACCACTTCCCTCTCTTGTCAGATTCTTGGATGTCTTTGAGGCCGATTCGCAAAGGCTCGCTCCCCTTAATGGTTCGGGTGTTCAGGGAGCCTAGTATTTTCTTCATCCTAATGGTATGTTCGGACGTAATAGCCGATGCGGCACCGCCAGTCTTCATCCTATTGTTTTTGAGGTCGTTAATGGTCTCGATCATGAACTTTGTTCGGACGGAGATGTTGCCTTCACCCCCAGCGCCTTCAATAGCTGGCCGAAGCATCGCAACGATAGCCTTGATTGACGAAGGATCATCTTGTCTTAGCTGAGGTCCAGATGCTCGTATAATCTTCAGTAGTAATTCTGCGTTGAGCTCGGATAGCTTCTCAAGGAACATTTTTATGTAATCGAACATTAAGTTGCTTCCCACAACTTGAAAGTTGTACATCTCGGAGAGGAGCATAATCAGGTTTGAAGTTTCCTTACTACTATCTACTGTCGCCGCAGAAGGACCAGTATTGCCTAGAGCCGTGGCACGAGCATAGTGTTCATCGAACAATTCTACGATTCGTTGGACAATTTGAGCTCCAAAATCGGTGCCAATGATCTTGTAAATAGATGCAATAAATCCAGCAGGAAGAATGATAAGAGTGTCCGGTAGGCTCGTAGGCTCGCAAACGGATATCAACAAAACTTCAACTAAAGTCGAAGTGACATGTTGTCTAGGATTTTCCCGGTAGATCTTCTCGATGTCTGCTAGAATCGGTATCAGGTTCGCTTCTGTAAGCCTGTTCACCAAACCCTGGGTTCGACGTCGTAGTCGAATCAGTTCTTCAGAGTCAGAAGATGCTGGTTTCCGTAAAGACGGCGGTATGTATTTTTCTGTAGCAGCATTGGTACCACTAGTTGGGGCCACATAAGGGTTCTCCCGTACCTTCTTGAGTCTCTCGGGGTGTTCAATGGTTACCTCTGCCTCTGACTCGCTGTTGGATTCAAACTCATCGAAGTCGTCGTCGAGGTTCAAAATGTTCTCTTTAAGATCGACCTCGTCGTCTTCCGAGTTATCATCAGGAATCTTTGGCTCATCTAAAGACGTATGAGAAGCTCCGTCGTCTCCGTTGGATTCATCTGCCTCTTCGGAACCTTCAGAATCTCTATCTGCCAAATCCATATCATCTTCGTCGTCATCGAGAAGTGTCACTGTTCCTTTGGCGGCATCTCGTGCCTTGGTCCGTTTCCGCTGCAGCCAGTCGTCCCCCTCTGCTTTCCTCTTCCTCTTCTGCTGGACACCCTCATCCCCTTCCTCCGAGCCGCCTAACCCTTCAAGTAACATATCAAGTCCATCATCCTTGAAGGACTGCGGCAATCCCTTCCTGCCCTTCAAACCCAATTTCTTCTCTAGAGCAGCAATTTCCTCGTCTTCCCTAGCCAGCTTGTCTTGCACAGCTTTAGATATCCTGGGAGGCGAGGATACTGATATGCGCATTCTAGAGCCTTTTCTTGTAGGATCTGCCTTCTTCGTGCGCTTCAGGATTGACCTGGGCTCGGATTCTTTCGTAGGCTTGTCACGCAATTGCTTCGCTGGTGGTGATTTTGACACTGCTGGCGCTTTACCATTTGAATCATGGCCTTCTTCGTGATATACATTCGCTCTCTTTACAGGAGGCGGTCCACCTCTCGAAGCCTTCTTCTCAATTCGTCTAGCTTTGCGAAGTTCTTTTCTCGAACCAGCCTGAGGACGGGATTTGCTTCCACCAGAAAGTGCCTCTATGAAGGTATTAATATCTGCAAAGCAACAAGAGGAGGTCAACCCGATTACATACTTTCTCCACCAATCTGATCAACCAGTACTTTGGGAAGCTTCAAAGCCCTCTGTTGTGGCGCCATCTCATGTTGTGGTGTCTCTTCAAAATTTCCTTGGGTTTCGAGAAATTTACACAAGATCGGCAGCAAGCAAGCGGGCACCAAAATCGGCTCGACCCCACAAGGTTCACCCCACCACGACCTCACCACCTCACCCTAAAACATCCCACCACGAGCCCCCCTCGATTGACAACACTCCACATCGAAACGCAAAGATGTCAAAGGGGCATCTGAGCAATGATGATGTATTTGTCCTCCATTGTTCTATTTGTGCCTCCTGTACTCATCACTGACAGCAAATAGTTCTTCCTGCGCCTTTCAGAGCTCTTCGATGAACGGCGACAAAAGGACCATGGCAGCATCTATCTTACCCAAAAGCGCAGTATGACCTCTGCAAGCCCAGAAAATCGCTATTATGTATTCTGACAGTTGCAGTGACATACGGCGAAGACACGGATGTCAGCTCACCAGAAGCTACGAGCGAGGCGCCCTTCCCTGACCAGAACCCACCCCAACCATTACCGATCATAATAAGGGCGACGAACGGCAAGTCAAAGGCGAACAGGGATAAAAAGGTCAAGCTGTCGACAATTGTGGAGGTCATTGCGCTAGAAGGGTTTTTTGCCAAGTATGCGGAGGTGTGCAAGCTGGGGATGTCAGGCCTGAAAAAGAGGGATAGGAGTAAGGCGAAAGAGAAGCTCAAGAAAAAGAAGAAGCAAGGGGGTGCTGCGTCAGGTGCTCCTGCGGCTGCGGAACTGAAAAAATGATAGATGATATATGTCCAGGAGCTTTATTTGGCGACTTTTCTTGCATGGGAGCAGCTTGAGCTTAGTACCCATGATACCCGAGCGCTTGTCCACAGCATGAAAACTTGCATTCTCGGGGCATTTGCGTATGGTTCAATAAAACACATGCTATGCTATTGATTTACTCCAACGCGATACTATCATGGGACTAAATCTAGTAACACATCCAAATGGAGATGGGGACACGAAGTTCTGTCTGTACAAATACCAATCCTCTCAGGAATATGGAGACAGTAACCCATACCCTGGCACTCTGTCCAATTAGCCACAGCTGCAAAACAACCGGTCTTTTAAACATCTAGATTCCTCATTTCTTCCAAGATGGACCATAAGTAACGTTCAGGGTCGCCTCAGCTTGCTGCTACCTGAGCCACCATGTTTGGTAACAGCTTCTTGAGCGAGCTTGACATCCACATTAGAGTTCACGCCATTACTTTTTATGTCACCACCATACTTCTTCGACAGCCTCGCCAGAGTGGTGTCGTCGATTTTGGCTAGATCACACTGTGCCTCGTTAAGACTGATTTCAAGTGTGTAGCGGGAGTACCTACCTGGAGTGGTAGATCATCAAGGCCAGGCTGGATGTTTGGGTCCAAAGACGAGCATGAATTTTGCGAAGACAAAGACCTCTCATGCTTAAATTCATATTGTGGCTCCTCGTTGATAGTTTGACTATTCTCGTGATGGCAAGTATAGCCATTGGAAGTTTCCTGAACACCGCGTTCATCATAGGAGATGTCATGCTCCAAATAAACGTTTGCATGTGGGTCCGGAGGATAGCCGTTGAGATTAGACTCTTGGGACTTATAGTCTTGTCGCTCTCCATCATGAATGTATTGGCTACTTTGTTGCGAATTGGTGTACATGCTGGGGAGTCTTGGTGTGCTAGTCTGGTTGATCAGAGGGTGTATGTCCACCACATTTCGAGATAGTTGTTCTGCCGAATGAAAGCGAGACATAACTTCCATATGATGTTCATCTTCTTGCTCTGTACGATCAAACCATAGCCCAGCGTTGCCACTAATAGGGCTTTTGTCACCGAGGAGAGATGGATAGATGTCGGGTTCCGAATGCGATATGTGTTCGCTTGAACAATACTGAGCAGTGGAGTTTACATACCTTCCATCATCAGAAAATTGGCTTGCTTGGTGGCCCTGGTACGCGCTGGTCATTTCCGTTGAAGCATTTTGGTGTGTATAAATGGGCTGCCAGTTTGCTAGGAGAGGATACTGTGTCGAGCCAGCTTCACAATACTTTGACACATCTGTTTGAGGCAGGCGGGGGAGGTCGTTCGGGCCACAACTGCGAATGTCGCTTTGAGGTTGCTGATCGAAATATTGATACTCTTGGGTGAACACATGAGGATATGGGTATCGTGGATGAGATGGAGAAGTTAGGGCTGAATACTCAAAAGCCCGTGTAGGGGTCTTTTGACCTAAGTCTTTCTCCAGCTTGAACTTCTTCACGACTTCCTTGCCTTTTGCGCTTCCGATGTCTCGCTTTCTCTTTCCAGTCGCTTCGACTTTGACCTCATCCTCAGTGAGCTCGATTTCTGTGGTACCACAGGCTTTGCATCCCCCAGTAGCTCCACAGAACCAACAATTACCATTCTGCTCCTCACGCCTTCTCCTTCCCGGGACACCAAGCTCATCCAATCCAAGAACAAGAGTCGCTTTGTCGATTCTTGGTCTTAAACTCTCCCGGTCGGCAGCGACGACACCGGCAGCTTTTGCTTTACATCTCCAACAAACTCCGCTGTCTCGGTCTTCAGGTTCATAGCCGCGTACTTGAATGCAGAGTTCTGGTGGACACTTTCGGTTCGGCCAAGAGTTGGGGCAACTAGGGACCTTCGTAACTTCGACATATACTTTTCGACAACAAGGGAAAGTAAAGGGGGCCACCTGGCACATGGTCTCCGCGACTGTGGGTGTGTTGAGTGCCCTGTTGAGTGCCCTGTTGATGTATCGTTTCCAGTTATGATTTGGTCACAAGTCGAATGACTTGTCAGGGCACCTGGAGAGGGGCAAGAAATATTTGTAGGTTGAAGTCCAGAAAACGGAGATGGAACGTTGTTTGCTTAGCACTTAAATAGCTTGTGAGTAGGTTCGGAAATGAGAAGTGAATGGGTGCGTTGTGAATAATACCTGGATATTGAAATGAATCACCACCCAACGACGTGCGGGTTTGGCCGCTGCCTTGGAATACTACAATTATTTAGCTTAGAACCGCGAGATCCAGAAGGCGTTCTGAGAGTAGTCAACAATTCAGTAACATACTCAGACATTGGAGAGTAATATAGGTTGAAGTGTCTTCTGATATCACTAGTAAAGCTCAATCAAGTTTTTCACTTCGCAGCCGGATCCAGTGGCCCAGGGACAGGTTTCAAATCATCGCATTGAGTGCACTACTTGCAAACTCAGCGCATATGGTTTGGGTGTAAAACTTTTTTTTTAAATCAAACAAGCACATGCCAGCCACTCCCTGACCAGATGTGCTACAGAGATCCCCGTGATAAAGAACGCACGCCGCGAAGCAAAAGAGAGAAGAACGCGGCCTTCAATAATGAGGCTGATATGATTCCGTAGCGATTTGTGTTTGCATTGATTACATGGATAGGGGGGGAAAAAAAAGAGAATCCGGGATTAGATTGGCATCCTGTTCGCCAAGTCGAAAATGTTATCGAGGCATTTGTCACAGGACAGCTCTACATGATCTGGTCCTGGGTCAGACTGGTAGCTTCGGTTTCCATTGCGTCGCCGCCGCCGCCAGGAGTCTGATATTTGACGAAGCTCAATCCGAGAGGGCGGCCGCCGTATTGGTAACCAGAGAATTTTTCAATGGCAGTGTCTGCGCCATCAGCACTATCGAACCGGACAACACCCGTTCCTCGAGACCGGCCGTTTGGTTCGTATTGAATCTCGGCCTGCTCAACCTTTCCAATCGTGGTGAACAGTTCTACAAGATCTTCGTTGCTTGTAGACCATGGAAGCTAACAGCAATGTCAGTATGGACCCATTTACTCCGCACGAAGAAGCCTTACGTTTCGAACATAGATGATCTCGCTTCTTTCAGTGCCAGCAGTTGCGTAGTCGGTGAATGGGTTGGGAGCCGCTGAAGGTGCGCCAGCGTCGTAGCCGCCACCAGGAGCTCCACCTCCATATCCACCTCCAAAGCCGCCACGACCCCCGCCAAATCCACCTCCAAAGCCACCCCGACCTCCAAAGCCTGGACCACCACGACCGGCGAATCCACCTCCAAACCCTCCACGCCCGCCTCCGAATCCGCCACGGCCACCAAATCCTGGACCGGCACCGGCAAAGCGATCTTCTCGGACTTCCAGTGGACGACCTTGCCAATCATAGCCATTGAACTGCTGGATTGCATTGCGTGCATCATCTGGGCTCTCGAAAGCGACTATTCCAGAGCCCTTCGGACGACCATCTGGACCAACATGAACATCGGCACGGATAACTGCACCATTGCGAGCTATTTCACATGTTAATTCACCTCGCTATTTTCATGTTAGCAACAGAAATTGTACTTACCAGCTTGACGGAACAGGTCCTTCAAATCTTGCCATCCTACCGTGTAAGGCAGCTAGAAACATGGTCAATATACGCCCAGTATGAGCTTACAGCAAAGGCAGGGAGGCAACAAACGTTCGAAACATAGATTTGGCGACCACCACCAGCACCCCCACCCATGCCGCCGCCAAAGCCGCCGCCAAATCCGCCACGGCCTGGGGCGCCTTCGTAACCGCCGCGACCTCCTGCAGGCGGGCCAGTAAATCGGGGTTCGGCCTCACGGTCCTTGCCCCCATTGTCAGCCTACATACCGATATGCTTGTGCGACCAGAACGTACCTCTCGAACGTAGACGAGTCTTCCCATGAGGTTTTGGTTGCTGAGAGTGTTGACGGCCTGTTGAGCTTGCTCCCTCGTGGCATATTCTACAATGCTATGCTGACATTAGTAAACGGCCGGACCTTAAGACACAATATTTGAACTTACCCGCATCCCTACATAACCCGCGGAACATCGTCCCAATCCGTCAATCCAACATTCCTTCAAAAGCCAGAAAAGAAAAACTCAAAAAGCCAGCTACGTATAGGCGCCCACCTTCGACATTCCATTCGGAAGTAACAACACATCTGCAAATAAAACCTCCCCAGCTGTAAAAGATATACCGGTCAGCGTTCTGTCCATCTAACCCATCTCCAAAGACTAACCAGATCTCATGAAATCTTTGAGGTGATGCCATTTGACGTCATAACTAAGGTTTCCAACGTAGACACTAATTCCAACAGTGAGCGAAAAATCATTCGTAAACCCCTTTGATCACTGACCGACGGTCTTGTTGGGATGATTCCTTGAGGCTGGCCAACATCTGCTCTCTGGCTTGGGCTCTTTCCTCAAAGGTCCTATGTGGTGCTCCTCCGCCGGCTGACATTCCGCCGCTAATTGGGCTTCGAGATCTTCTATCACTTCGATGGCGATCCTCACGGCTGCGGCTGCGAGACCGAGGGCTGTAGGAGCGACGTCTGGAAGACCGTGGTGAACGGGACCGACGTCTAGGGGATCTTTCGCGCTGCGACACGTAAGTCTCTGTTCCAATCATCAAGCAGAATGGATAACGAAGGTAAGGAGGGGGTGAGATGGAAGGCGCTGTAGGTGTTCTTGAAGGGGTTTATGTTATGCGATATGAAAGTGAAGGTCGTTGATAGCCCACAAGGTGTAGAGGTGGTTGCGGCAACTAGGCCAAGTTTGACCTCATGTGCGATCATTGAATAAAAGCCACCTGTCAGTGCGGACGCCATCGGGAAGGTGAGGCTCCAGCCTTACGAAACCAAACATGACCTGCTCGACGGGAAGAGGGGTTGGGGGATGATCTGCAGTAGGCAGGTAGTAGTTAGGACTTACTCCGGGGCGGTACGAGTCGTCTGCTTGGGTTCCAAAAAAGTTAGTATGAAGGACTGAGTTTGAGTTGAAGTTGAAGAAGGAGAAGGGGTCGTAGGGAACGAGCAAAGAAGGAGAATAGAGGGTGACTGGTAGCGAAGGACGGTCTCCGTCGCCGGCCACAGTGAATGGAACGAAAAGGGACAAGGTGTTGCGCTTCGTTGGGGGACAAACTAACCTGCGCCTGACATGGCTAAGATGGACGTTCTTGTGGGTAAGGTGGTGGTCGGTAAAGGCGACGAGCGGTGCAGGTACAGATAGGTACTGTCGGACGGTGTATGAGTGAGGCTTCAGGAGCTACTCTCGGGGGGCCAAGAAAGTGCTGAAAACGCAAGGATAGCTGTTAGTGGCATACATAGACTTGATGATTTGCAGATATGAGGTGAGCAATAGGCTGGGGGGGATCATGTCCAATCGAGACGGGAGGTTCACCACGTACGTACTGTACTGCGGGAGCGTGTAGGAAGGAGGGCTTTCGGCTGCTTGGGACTTTCACGGGCGTGCTGTGGTGTGGTGTGGTGTGGTGTGGTGTGGTGTGGTGAAGTTGGGTTGTATCTGCAGCCCGAGAAAATGGGTATCAGCACTGATTCGGCTCTAACAGACGCACGACAGGGAAGGGGAGCGGAGGGAGGGGAGGGGGGAGAAGCAGAGAGGAGGGGATGAATGGCAGGTGGGTAGGAGCTGGAGGCAGCCAGCCTCGACGCGCAGGCAGGGCAGTACGAGGAGGGAGAGGGGCGCCAGCACCCTCCCGGCGCCTATGCCAGACAGCTGTCCTCTCTCTGCCAGCCTCCCTGCTTCGCAGAGACAGAGGCTCGAGGCACCTCGGAGAACTCGAGGACAATACGTGCAGGTAACTTGGATTGGATTGGATTGGATTGGATTGGCTCTTACTTCCAATGCGCGGTGTCGCACACGTAGGTACAGCACTGTACTGACGAAGTGGGTGGTGCGGATGCGGTCGCGATTGCGGCGCTGGTCACACACAGGGAGTGGAGGATGCAGACGGATGCAGCTGAGAGCCTGAATGAAGAGAGGTGTGGATGCAATGCAAGCTGCTGCAGTTGGGATCAGAGAGGAGGCGGAGGCAGAAGCAGGTTGAGGTTCGACGGCAATGGAATGAAGTGACCTGGAAGGGGTGGAACCGTGGAAGACAGTTCGCCCGGTCAGCTTGTGTGGATCCGAGGAAGCAATGCAGAGGCTGCAGAGCGGAGCAGAGCGGAGCAGCGCGGAGCAGCGCGGAGCAGAGCAGAGCAGAGCAGAGCAGAGCAGAGCAGAGCAGCCCAATTAAGTTTAGCTTGGGGCCAAGGGATGATCCGCTTCTCTTCTCTTCCTCCAACTCAACCACCACCACCACCACCACCACCACACTCCATACAATGACTGACTGACCTGTTCCGCCGCACCCCCTCACACAATGTTCGATTCGATTCGACTCGATCCACTCGACTTGACTTGACTTGACTTGACTTGACTTGACTTGACTTGACTTGACTTGACTTGACTTGACTTGACTTGACTTGACTTGACTTGACTTGACTTGACTTGACTTGACTTGACTTGACTTGACTTCCTCTTCTGGGCTGCCCCTGCCTGTAGCACTGCACTGTAGTAGTAGTAGTAGTAGTGTGTGTTCCTTATGCTCCCTTTTCTGTTCTCTTGTCCGCGTGGCATTCCCGGAAACAGGAAGAAGATATGTCCGGCTTCCTTGTCATTTCTCGGCTCAACTGGTGAACAAACATATCTTGATACTGGGCGCGCGAGTCTTGAGTCTTGACGCCCAGGGCGAATGTGAGCCTGCACAGCATCAAGTGGATACTACAGTATTGTAAGAGGAACGGAGGTCGCCCAGGGTTTTGTCTCCTCCCCCCAGCCAAGTACAGGCTGCAGGACCGCACCGCACCGCACCGCATCGCAGCATGCACAGTATACTTACTGTAGTGGCTTTTATCCAGCATGGCTGTCCCCACCTGCCTCTTCAAACTGGCATGGCAGCTCCAGCTGCTCCGAGAGTCCGCGGAGTGGCATTGGCTGTTTTTGGTTCAAATGGAAATTATTGTAAATTATCTGGCAGTGCTGTTTGATTGGACTGTACTTCCAACCCCCTCAAGGACGCTCAAAGCAGACTATGCCCTCATTTAATCACCACCTGCAGGGCATCTCTAGGGCTGTGTACCACACTGCCTATACCTGCCTGGTCGTTGGCAGAAGTCTCTCTCCAACTCCACCAGCCAAACATCAAGCGCATTTATTCAACGCTTCTTCAGTGTCTCCGCTTCTCAGGAAACTTTGCTACGTATGCGACTGACTGTCGTCCTACGAAGTACACGGTCTCGTCCAGGCGATTTGGTAGCTGATCTTTTTTGTCATCTTCACATAGGGCTCTTACTACGAGGCTCGCCGTCCTTTTGCCGCCAAGCATATGCCTCTTTTGACAACACGGTAACACATTAAATCTTTACCCATCCATTGGATACAACAAGCTACCAACGAGCTCATGGTATATACTTGCCTTATGACGCAGGTCCGCACTCAAAGCAGTTTAGAATGTCGCCGGGACCATTAAACGTTGTGAAATGTGGTCATAAGAAGTTCAAGTCATTATGGGGATGGATACACGCTCGCCGAGAATTCCGAATTGCTCTGGATGCCAAGCTGGCTGGTCACAGCATATCAGTTGACACTGAAGAGGATTGCTCCGCCTTTCATGGCTAATGCTCAGTTCCAGAGGAGCAGGGAGTTCTGAGCTCTTCCTTGATGTGGATGAAGCTTTGCTTGAAAATCGGGTGGGACCCATGTCTTCCTTTCCGAATTTCAGAACAGCTTTCCTGGATGGTCCTCCCCATTCTTTGTCTTTATCTGTCACAGCTGCCTCTGGGGTTCAGGAACCAGTCAATTCGCCAAGCTGCAGCTTGAGACCGTCGAGACAAGCAGGCCTCGCAAGGATTGCGTACTTGCAGAAATATTTTGCGTCACATGCATGCATGGCACAACATAAACACCACCCGTTGGCAGATAGATTTCACTAAGAATGTTTGGTGTACTGCAGAGACAGCAAGTCCCATTCGCATGGTTTCAAACTCTAATTCGGCTCTTCCCATGAGTATGGGAGACTCTACGAACCCCTTTCTACAGTTCCCTTTTATTCTTACGATTGCAACGAGAAAATTTGCTAGGTTGTCTCCCACAGCACCGAATACTATCCCAGCTTGGCTTGGCCATATGCACGCTCCTTGTGGCTGCATGCTCACGACCTGGACAGTATGCATGGGAGCACCCGGTGTAAAGCAGGCAAGTGCCACCTCAGCGTGAAGCTTGCATTTGCAGTAGGTAATAAAGGCGTACCAAATCTTTGGCTGCAAGTCAGTGTAATCGCGGCTGCCCCCTCATCATCTTGTATGCACCTGCAAAACGCCAACTTGGGCAGATTGGCGCATATCAGACAGGCATGATCCTAACAACATGGACCACTGCAAGCACGGGAACAACGGCCCGTACCTACGTTTAACGCATTGCAAGAGACTTTCCCAGAATGACCCTCATTGTGTCAGACTGTTGAATTATTTTCGGCCAAAATCAAGGAGGCTCTGCGCTGTAGCAGGACAGTACCGGCTTGGCGAAAAAGCCCTCTGGGCCTGGTCCAAGTTTCATTGTTTGTTTACTACAGTAAGGAGCCGAAGCTGAAGAAAGGAACGCGTGGCTTATACCCGCTTTTGCTGTGCGTTCTGATGCAAGTCTGAGATGAGAAGATCCCGTACGGAGTCGTGAGTGCCGCATCTGGCTTCGCACACTGCTTTGTAAAGGCAGATATCATCTGCAGGCTAGGGTAAAGGTACTGCACATCGCGAGGTCGCCAAGATGTGACCCAACAAACGAATGATCCCAACGCGTTCCGTATCTTGAGCTAAGTGATGACGAAGTGACCGGTGTGAGCGATGGAGATAAGCAGGGCTTCGAATAACAGCAATTGTAAGAATGATCTTGTTTGTTACATTTCAAAATGCCATGCATGCAAAGATCATTTCCATAGAAGCTTGGGCCATATTGATATGTGGAACCTGATTTCCTCATGACCCCAGGATATTCTTGATATAAAGTCTGCACGCGTCGCACTTTCAAAGTGGCGTGAGATCCAGACTGTCGTATCTATTCTGCAATGTAAGACAGCATACATCCATATATGCTCGAGCATCATCATCGAAGCGCGCTCAAAAAGAGAAACTGCCGCCATCACTTGGCCTGTATAGTACCAAAGCACAAGACGGTCGTAAGAAAGCCCTGATGGCATTTTTGATGGACGGCACTGGTAGACACCTAGAGGTTCGTTACCTGCTGATGTGATAGCTGAGCTTTGTGGCAAAATGAACCAACTCAATAGCTGATTCTCCTGCCAGCAGATACCCTCAACTTTGGCAGCGCTTCGTCACATTCCCGTTTTGCAGCTTACTGCCATACAAAATACTAGCATGTGGTCTTTGGGGATGGCGTTTAGCCCAGGCCCAGGGGAGCTTCATGTACCTTCCATGGATCTACCAAAGCCACTTAATATACTTGAAGATAGTCAGCATCGGTGTGGTAGCACAATAGCGTACTTACCGCTATGATCCATCATTTAGCTCGGCCAAGGTACAAAGTATCCAGGGCTAGACTCCTATTCGGCCAACGTACGACTCAGATATTCAACAACATCTTCTACATCTTCATGAACTGCAGGAAGGTAACATCATCACAAAGACTAGTTAAGCCAAACAGGTGCCAACCAAGCCCCCCTTCCCTATCAGCGCCAGAAAACAGCGTCGGTGTGGCACGATACCGTCCTCACCAGTATGTACAAGGAATGAGTCAGTGTAAATTCCAAATTTCCAGCGAATAATAAGGCTAATTTACGTCCCCACTGGTAACCATTATGCAGAAGGGAAGGTGATGGTGACATTATATTAGCAATGGCAACGCACCCGATAGGTGTTGCCGGGGAGGACGAAGGGTTAATGGGTAAGGGGTCAGTCAGCCCAGCACTGCTGGTCCAGAATGCGTCGGTTGTAACGTAGATGAGTGACCAGTAGGTGTGGGCTTGTGAAACCTTCGAACGCCTATTTGGATGGCTACACGTAGGCTGGACAAAACCAAGCACAGTAGAAACCCCGGGTGACACTATCCGAGCAGGGCTACGCTAAAAGATCTGCATGTAGACCAGAGTTTCCTACTTCTGCACTTTAAGTTTTGCTCAAAATTGATCCAGGTTTCGGTGTGTGGCGGGTATGAGCCTCCACACTCCACCCAGATCTATCTTTCTCCGTTTCAAGATAGAAAGCTCCCCCTGCGGCACTGTTGATTCTCTCCAAAGTACTGATCAACGCTGAGAGATCCTGGGCAGACGCAGCATCAGAACGGGTGTGTGCTTGAGTCAAGATATTGCATGTCAAATGCCATCAACTGGGTTGGCATCCTTCACGCGATCGGTCCCCAATTGTCCCATGGTTTATGGAGAATTATGGCTGTTTATCATTAAGCCAAAGCATAGATTTCTCGGCAACCGGATTCATTGCTACTGTACATCTGTTTAACAAAAGGTCTGTATATTCCGATCTCTCTCGATTAACTTCTGTAAAGTAGGTATTTTTCGATCTACTCCAGAGCATTGAGGTTTACCTTACTTAGACTGAAGCCACGAGATGCCCTATTCAGCTAGCTAGGTTTTCTATAGTCAGTCTTTGTTTCCATGTGTGTTTTACCAACCAGCTTTATTGGTGTTGCAATTTGAGTGGCAGATTTTAGCCAGACAGCTAAAATTGAGAACATTATGCTTTCAACCACGACGCTCTATATTTTTGTTTTCACTTGATTATCTTCTACATAGCTATCTATTAATCTCAGCAGCCTAGTCCTGCACCTCGCGCTAGCTAGTAGCATATTATATATAGCTATATACACATACTCACAAATGAACCCCTCTTAGACTGGGCTCGTCTTGTTGTGCTCCTTGGGAAATTCTCCAGGAACGTGTAGCTGGGAAACACTCTGCACACTTTGATGATTCTGGCCAGCAGCCAAGGACGGCCTTCCATTTTCTGTCAATGGTTCAAGAACTTTCTCAATTGGATTAGTCTCTGAGCCAATCGCTCCTTTACTGGTGACATCGCCTTGGCTGCGAGCACCAGACATGAAGCTGGCGTCGGGTGCGGACTTTTGCAGATAGCTGTCTGGTGCAGCATAAATAGCAGCTTCCTGCGCAGCTTGTTGCTCGGATTGTTGCTCGAATGTATCCGGGGCAGCAATTGTGGCAGCTTCGCGAGCAGCTTGTTCTTCCTGCTGTCGGCGGAAATCGTTAAATTTACCATCTTCATAGCGATTGTAAGAAAGTTCGGATCCGACAGCCCTAGCAACGGTACCGCCTAGACCAGCAGCAGCCATCTCCCCCACGGTAAATCGATTGTCGGATCGGCCCCGTCCTAAATCCTGGCTCATTCTTTGACTTGTATATGGATTCACACCGTCTTCCTTCGCTTGCTGGTCAACATAAGCTCCGTGTGTCGGTGAGGAAGCAGTATCGCCATATTGATGCATAGCACTGCCCGGTAGCTTTCCAGCAGCTGCAACTACATCACGGTCTTCGACTCCGGAACTTCCGCTAGAGGGGGAAAGAGGAGCCTGTAAGCCTCGAGACAAATTGACATCGGATGGGAATCTCCCACCTGGCTGGGGACGTTTGGGCAATTCGGCTTGCTTCGGTCCTGTGCTAACAACGTCCGCATTCGAGGCAGAGAAGGGCTCTTCGTCTTCTTCGTCCATTATACCATCGCTGCTGATGGAGCCAGCTCTCTGCGATGTACCACTTATGCTTCGGGCATGTTGGCGTACAAAGGCATTGCGTTCTTGAGGAGTCTTCTCGGTGAGCGCTCTGATGTCCTCATACTGTTACAATTAGCAGCTGCAAATGCAAGCTGATCTAAAAATCAATTTATGTGGTAGTCACATGGAGTAACCAAAGGACTAGGCGAAAAGCGAAGAACAGAAAATCGGGATAATAAACGTACCCATGCATTCATAGTGTCGTAACTTTCCGCTCTGAAAACCCATGAGTGACCACGGTGCATGGAACCAGTTTGCCGCCCCTTTAAGATGAACTTGTTTGAAGAAGAGCCTTCGTTGGAATGCGATCCAAGTTTCTGTTCTGGGAGGTAAAGAGACATGATAGGCGCCTGAGCCTTATCTGCGGATTTGAACTCGTGGAGATGAGTCGGGGAAAGAACATACCTAGATATGCATGTCAGATGCAGTTACAGTCAGTGGGAGGGAACATGGAGTGACTCACCAGCCAGCGGTGTAGCTCTTCAAGTATTTAGATTTTCGCTCCAGTAGACCAGCGCGGACTTCCTGAGCGAGCTCATTATCACGACCAGGATAATGGATATTCTGAGGTTGTCGAACAGGAACGCTCGGATCAACAAAATGCTCGTCCTTCTGGACGAAAGTGTTCCACTCATGGTCCTTAGGCATGGCGATCGGGCCAGTGCGTAGTTCATCTGCAGTATTGTATGCTGCATCTGCTTCGCGCTTCAGGATTCCAGCATAGGCGTTGTAAGATTTCTGAATTTCGCCTACGACAATGGCTTCTAGTTCTCTTCCAGATGCTTCGAGATTCAAGTATGCCTGCTTGTTTGTCAGTGATCGCATATAAGACCGTATGTAGCCCATCAATGCCAGGAAGTCCAGCCGAGGAGACTCCGTCTGTAATAGCAGTGGATTTTAGCTTACCTGGTGTAAGTAGTTTTCTTCATCAATTTGGCTCTCGATTTGTCGGTCCACTGCAAGCTTCAACAAATACGGGTCCTTCCTGCCAGTCATCTGAGCAGGGTCCATATCAGACTGTCCCAAGCCTTCATGTAGTTCATTGACAGCTCGACGCGTCGTTTCCATTTCCTTGTCCACAGAATTCTTGAAGTCGCTTGAGAGGCCCTTGATCTCCTTAATCTTCTGGTTTAGGTCGCTCCGTAAGCCGGTTAGTGCCATGATCACGTCGTTTTCGATCTCTTTGGATTTGTTGGCCTCCGCAATTGCGATTCTGTGATAACTGCGGAGTACTTGGACGGCATCATCTATTCCCCCAGACTCCAAGAACATGGTCGGTGCTGATGTATTGTTAATCACATTGGAAACCTTTAGGAGATTCTTTGATCTGTGCTCATAGCTAGTTTGTATTTCTCGAAAATAGGTAATCAGATCTTTGAGAACTTTGCGCCAGGCTATCGGGAGAAAAGTCAGGCTCGTAACATACTATATAATATTGAATGCTACGTACCTTGGAATCTGTTTGCGAGTATCTCGGTTGGGTTGCCAGTGGTGGGAACTGGAGAGTAGAAGGCGCTGTGTGTTTCATCGGCATCTCCAGCGGATTGAAGGGCAAGACTGCGAACACTGCCAGCTCTCGAGCTTCTGCGACTAGAGCTCCTCTTCATGGAACCCGTCCTTCGCAAGGATGCCTTCTTCTTCAAGGTTCCCCCACGAGAGGGAATCAGGGTGTCGCCTTGCGACATGACAGAGTTGGACCGCTGCATTGGACCGTCAATTATTGAGCTACCTCGCTGGCTTGCGTCCCACTCCTCATTAAACCTTCCTTGGCTTGCGGATTGTGCTAAAGGGGAAGCTTCCGCAAGATATCCGGGTGCGGACCCGAAATCTGTGGCAGCAACTGTGCCTGTGCCTAGGTTTGTTCGGGAGCTGCTGCTCGCACCGCCGTATCCTCTCTCGACAAAGGCTTGGGAGGGAGGAGGAACTGCTGTGTTGGGATTAAGGGTCGACATATCGAGGGAAGGGAAGGAGAGGAGAGGAGAGGAGAGGAGAGGAGAGGAGAGAAGAAGAGGAGGGCGGAGGGAAGGGGGTGGTGGCAGATACTGCAGCGTCTAGTCTGTGACGTAGTTTCGACCTAAATCGTTTCAACGTTAGACCAAAGCCGTCTCCATGATTTCAGCGGCGAAGAGGTGGACGATGTTGAAGGAGGGAGTGTTTGGATGAGGGCGGGCTTCCACATACTGTCTTGCCGGTCCGGTCAGGCCAAGTCAGGCCAGTGATGTGTGTTTTGGGAGTCGATATGGATGGATTTGGGGAAGACCCTGAACCTGAACCTGAATGGAACCCGAACGAGCGGCGGTCAAGTTGTGATTGGCGGTGGATGTTTACTTGGTCCCGTCGGGACTTGTTCGGTCACGTGGGATCAAGGTGACCTCGATTTATTTAAAGCGCCAATGATGGGGTTGGAATTGGACTCGGATTTGTTGAGAGTCTATTTGTTCTGTATTGGAAGTATAGGCGGCAGTGATGAGGAGTGGAGAGGAGAGGAGAGAAATACAAGAAGGGTCGCGCTGTGCTGAGCTGTGCTGAGCTGTGCTGTGCTGTGCTGTGCTATGCTGTGCTATGCTGTGCTATGCTGTGCTATGCTGTGCTATGCTGTGCTATGCTGTGCTATGCTATACTATGAGAGGACGAGAATAATAGGAGACTCCTCCCTCCTCCCTCCTCCCCACCTAAGTTACGGTTCTGGTTCTGACGTAGTCACCAAGCCACACCACACCACAGTGCCCCCACCTTGCTCAAAGAAATGGCCAAGATTCCCCAGGATTCAGATTCGGATTCAGGTCATATTATTCGGCACTTCTCACTTAACTTACATTACCGTACCTGAGTTAAGGTGGTAGCAGCTATAGTTACGTAGTATTGTAAAGTTACTAACTCGTATCTCCGAACAGTACCAGTCTGCCAGTAAACTCGCTGCTTCGCTCCGAACCGAACATCCTCTCAGCACAGCACAGCACCGCACAGCATCTCGGTTCAAATCACCAGCCAAGGTTCACAGATCAGAGATGATCTGCTGTTCTCACCATGGACCATAGCCAGTACAAAATCCCAACACCCCGTATCTTCGTCAGTCGCCTCCCTCCTAGGAGGCTGATGCTGACGCTGGCGCTGGCGCTGCACTTCGCAATTCGCCATTGGCAACAAACCACTTGAGCCACTCACCATTATGCCACTCCTACCTCTCCCCCTCTCCCATCTCTGCCCAATACAGCTGAGCACCCAAGCGAACACGTCGAATGCGCTCTAGCATGAACCCTTTTACCCCACAGTCCAGCAGATCAGGCGCGAATTGGGCCTCATCATGCATCTTCCTACGTCAGCCCACCCTTGCCGATCTCCCGGATTCAATCTCTTCATAGAGCCCTAATTTTACAAAGCGCACGAAACTTCAAAGAGATTCAAGATTTATCACCAGACGCTTTGACAGTCGGGAGTGGCTCTTCTGAAGTTCGGTTCATCTCATAATCGTCCCTATCATCACATTAAAGCCCCGTTGCCCTTTTATGCGTCAAGATTTCCTATCTGGATAAGACATCTGAGTTATTAGGAAAGCAGAAGCTTCATCGCACTATTTCGGCCAAAACTAAATGCCCTTTGTAACGTCTCATGCCTTGACATCCTTCTGAGCAGCTGCCTTGGCATCCCCAGGGAAGGGGTTGTCCGATCTCCGCTCGTCCCGTAGCGCCTTGAGTTTTGCGATAGCCTCCTTCAAGGGGACTGGCTTGCCTCGGTCTTGAGTAGACGTATCATCACGATTCCGAACATTGACTTCTCTTCCAGTCATCTCCTGATCACCAACAACTACACGCCCGTTAGCTGTGAAGCCCATCTGACGACTATGAGCACTTACCGAAAATGAAGTTGTACTGGGCAAGTTGACCAGTACGAATCTTCTTCTGCAATGTGTTGCCGCTGAGGTCCACGTCGATGAACATATTCTCGGCTTTAAAGATACCCTGGACTTCCTTTGCATAGTCGAAGTAACCAACACCAACGGGAATCACCAGAATTTGTCGGGGGCTCAACCAGAATGGCCACTTGCCACCAAAGTGCTCGGTCAATATAGCAGTGAAGCGCTCGATACTGCCGGCGATGGCTCTATGAATCATGACAGGTCGAGCGCATCCTGGAGTGAGTGGCTTGTAAACTCGCTCTTTCTTCCCATCTGGTCCAATGACTGCAGGCTTCTTTGTCTCCTCCAGCTTTGGCTTAACTGCTTCTCCTTCGTCCTTAGGCTTCGTGACCATCTCGGATGTCATGTACTCTAGACCGAAATTCAGAGGAAGCTGGAAATCGAGTTGAATAGTGGCACATTGCCAGTCACGTTTCAAGCAATCGGAGATGGTGATGTCGATCTTGGGTCCATAGAAAGCACCATCGCCTTCGTTGAGCTCCCACGCTCCCTTAGTAAATTCTTCCAATGCGGATCGGAGCTTGGCTTCGGCCATGTCCCATATCTCTCGCTTACCCATGAATTTTTCTGGTCTGGTCGAGAGCTTCATCTTGAAAGTGAAGCCAAAGAGACCATACACCCTGTTCAAGAAGTCGAACAACTGCAGAATTTCCTCCTCGATTTGATCCTCGCGGCAGAAAATATGCGCATCGTCTTGCTGGAATCTCCGAACCCTTGTCAATCCCGACAGTGCACCAGAAGCCTCATTACGATGAAGAACACCAAAATCAGCAACTCTCCATGGCAACTCTCGGTGGCTTCTTTCGCGATGATCAAACATCAGACAATGGCCAGGACAGTTCATAGGTTTCAAGGCGAATGTGTCTTTCTCAGAATCGAACGTGAACATGTCGTCCTTGTAGTAGTCCCAGTGGCCTGAAGTCTTCCACACCTCCGAGTTGTACATGTTAGGAGAGATGACTTCGTTGTAGCCACGAGTCCAGTACTCCTCCCTGAGGAATGACTGCAGGGTATTGTAAATTCGGGTTCCGTGAGGTAGCCACATTGCTGATCCAGGAGACAGTTCGTGAAAGAAGAAGAGTTCTTGGTCCTTGCCAATCTTTCGGTGATCTCGCTTTGCAGCTTCCTCCAAGAATTTCTTGTGATCCGCCATTTGCTTCTTGTCTGGAAAAGAAATCCCATAGATACGTTGAAGAGAATCATTGTCTTTGTTTCCTAAGAAGTATGACGCCGAGTTCTTCATGATCGCGAACGTCTCGATCCTCCCAGTATTTGGTACGTGGGGACCTCGGCACAGATCGATGAGAGGACCATTTCGATAGACTGTGGTGAACTCTCCATCTGCGATCTTGTCCTTGATAATATGTTGCTTGTACTTGTTGTACGAGAACATCTCCAGCAGGTCTTCCTTCGAAAGAACCAACCGCTCGAATGGCTGCTTCTCCTTGACGATCTGGCTCACCAAGGTCTCCAACGGCTTCCAATCAGACTGCTGGACAGGTGCTCCATCGGGAAGGGACATTTCGTAATAAAAACCACTCTCAATTGGCGGGCCGATGCACAGGCTGCAGCCGAAGCGTCTCTCAGAGGCTTCACCCAGTATGTGTGCGCTTGAATGCCAGAAGACTTTCTTGCCCAGCTCGTCCTCGAAAGAAAGTAACTCCAGCTTACAGCTCTCCTCCAGCGGTCTCTCCAGATCCCATAGCTGCTCATCATCTCCATTAAGTTTGGCTACAACTGTGCGTTTGAGCAAGCTGTTCGAGATGCCCTTGGCAATATCGGCAGGTGTGGTCTCCCAAGACGTACCAGTCTTCTGGCTTCCATCTGCGAGAGTAATCGTGATTTGTTCCCGGGGTTTGGCAGCAATTTTCGCGTCGAACTTGGCTTTCAATTCGCTAAAGAGCCTCAGTCGGTCTTCGAGGAATTGAGGTTCTTGTTGCTGGTGTCAGTAAAGCTCAATATTGATTCTTGACAAAGTCATAAAAAATTCTTGCGATATTAGACTAGAGCTCCCCGTCAAGTACCTACGTGGCTTCATCTCGAGTAGTCCTATAACTCACACGTTATTCTTCCTGAAGATATACAGATTTTGGGGACATCATGTCTTACCAGCATCTGCCCCGCCATCCCCTCCTTTGTCCTTCTTGACTTTTTGCTTCTTTTCACCAATGGCTACCTTTTTGACGCCGTCGGCGACAGCCTGGACGGCTTCTTGCGCTTTATCCATTTTGGGATCCGGAGTTGTTGTTAAAACTCCCAAGTTGAAGTTGCGACTTTTGAATATCGGTGAGTCCTCGTGTGAGTCGAAGGTCGCGATCAGAAAAGCGCTAACCCATATCAGGCCTTAGCGACGGCAACTGGAGCTTCGAAAATTCCACTTCCCAAAAAGTTCTGGAAAATTTACAGCAATCACCAACAAGCAACAATGTCATTCAGAGGAGCACCACGCGGTCGCGGAACAGGCGCAAATTTTGGAGGCGGTGGAGGTAGAGGAGGCGGTGGATTTGGTGGTCGTGGAGGTGCGCAATTCTAGATCCCCGTTCCTAAAGCAGAGACTGATTTCGACAGGCCGCGGTGGATTTGGGCAAAGAGACAATGGGCCCCCAGACACGGTTCAAGGTAAGGACTATTTGATACATAGATCGGGTGCAACCGCTGACATGAGATCAGAAATTGGCGCCTTCCAACACGCATGTGAGGGGTAAGAGTCTTTCAATCCCATTTCTCCTTAATGAACAAAAATCCAACTACCTATACTGCCATATACTGACTCGAGAATTCACGCAGTGAGATGGTTTGCGAGTCTACGAACACGAAAATCCCATATTTCAATGCGCCAATCTATTTGCAGAACAAGGTGAGCACATGGGATCCTCGGGAGATTTTCAAAATCTCCTCTTCACTCAACCTTCTCTGCGCATAGCTAACAGCCACAACGACTCAAATCGGGAGAGTGGAAGAAATTCTAGGACCAATCAACCATGTCTACTTTAGCGTCAAAGTGTCAGAAGGAATACAAGCATCATCGTTCAAGTCCGGCGACAAATTCTTCATCGGCGGCGACAAGCTTCTCCCATTAGAAAAATTCCTCCCTAAACCCAAACCACCACCAGGAACAGCAAAGCCTAAGCGAGCAGGAGGAGCTAGAGGAGGCCGAGGTGGACCAATGCGAGGCGGCCGTGGAGGAGCAAGGGGCGCTCCAAGAGGCCGTGGTGGTTTCAGCGCTGGTGGACGAGGTGGTCGTGGAGGCTCAGGAGGTTTTTCCAGAGGAAGTTCGGGAGGTTTCACACCCAGAGGTCGGGGTGGTGCCAGTCGGGGCTTTTCTCGTGGACGTGGTTAACATGCTTGGTCTTTCTTGCTTGTGTCTGTGGATAACTCGGCGTTACCGGTTCATGAGAGGGTGTACATGCAAAGGTTGTTTAGGGAGTAACAAAATCAATCAGTCTCGTTCTTTGGACGTTTCTGTCTATTCTGAAGAGAATCTATTATTTAACATACCTCCCAGAATGATTGAGTGAGTAGGTAGCTTCGCTTTCCGTTGTCACGAGGTTAGGAGAAAATTGCTTGGATCATACGCTTCAGAAATGACTCTGCATCTCCTTATTGACGGGCTCCGTCTTATAGGCATTGTGGCACTTGTGGCACTGAGCAAAGTGTTCACCTTGCTTGACAAGATGCTAGGAGGATTGAAGGCGTGAGCAAACTAGCAAGTCTGATGGCCAAAAAGATAAAATCACCTGTACAAATGAAAACAACGCAAGCAATGCATAGCCGTGAGGAAACCCCATCCGACCAGAGCATTTGCAATTGGCCAATATAACCAAGTCATGAATAGCCTGAGTTCCAGACAAGACTGTGTTGAGAAGTTTATACAAGTGCTTTTATTCATGCTTCTTAAAAGCATTGTCTGAGAGGTATCACAGCAGAACATAACATGTCTCATCGCCTTTCATGCCCATTCAATCTGAACAGCCATGCCCTTTTGTCCGACCAAACTCAACAGACCCACCCAAGTCCAATCTACAATCTCTAACTATGGCTTAGGGATGTGAATAGTCTTGCTAGTCATACAGATACCACTCAACAAGAACAAACCAACGACCGGGTGAAATTCAAATATGGTACCAGTAGCCCAGGTACCAAGGGGCAAGTTCTCCAGGATCCAACCCTTACTGATCCAATAAGACATTAAAAAGGTTATGGAGAGTGATGTGGGAATGGGTGTTCCTTCGAAATATTGGCTCTTTCCTGTGGCATCCTTGGGAACGTTTCCAACTGTGATGTTGAAGCGGGCAAGTCTGGTTAAGCCACAGAGGACGAAGAAGGTGAGGAGGAAGTGGTCGGCGGGGGTTCGAAGTCCAACGGCAAATGCTGAGACGGCGGGGGCAACACCGAAGGAGATCTGGGGAGTTATTAGACACTGGTCATGTTGTCAGGGATGTCCTCATACCAGATCTGCCAGAGAATCAAGCTCTTGCCCCATCAGACTGCTCTTCTTTCTCCACCTCGCAACCTTGCCGTCCATGAAGTCGAAGAACAAACCGAGCGGCATGAGGAACATTGCTAGCCAAAGGTTGCCATGTGAAGCAGGAGAACCGAGGCAATATCGCAAAGAAGAAAAGATGGACATGACTCCACAGAAGCCTGGTCGCTCATCAGCATTTTGGACTCGTGATAGCGGTCGAAGAATCTGTACCATTCAGCTCCGTAATCAAATCAGCCAGATGCATTGCTCTGATCAAGGAAAAATGACCCGTCTCTTCTGACAAGAGTTTCTTCTGCTTGTCAACAGCTATAGGAATGATTAGTTAGGGAGTTTCAAGGCACGGATTGAGGATTGGGCTCACCAGCAGTTGAATCCTTCACGACGCCATTCGAGACGCTACTGCTTGTTCTTTTCGACATATTAGCGGGTTCGTTGAATATGTAATGAATAGTTCTTGGGCAAGTAGTCCAGTGTTGCACGCTGTTGTGGTGTTTGAGAGGAGGGGTGTGCCGTGAGGTTGACGCGGAAGATGAAGTAAATAGCTAGTGGTGCGCCAACACCTTGATTTTTGCTGCAGGTGGTCCTTCCGAACACAGACGTCATGCATGACCTGCGCCTCAGCCTCAGCCTGGGCGTGGCGGCGCTGGGTGTGGCCGCACAGGTACGGGAAGCCAAATGAATCACTTGTGCGGAACGTCTACTTTAATGTTTCCGAACAATTTTTTTATTTATTCTGTCTTAATCTTCACTTTAATCAGGTGCTATGTATTTACTATTTCCTACTATAATTACTACAATTAATTAGATACATAATTAATAATAAGGTGACGTAGGTAAGTAAGTAAAGTAACGAATTTTCAGGCGGCTTAAGAGCTTAAAGTTGTTACGAACGCACTTAGAAGGAGTATCACGTGTGTCTTAGCCCTAAGGCTCGGTAGCCTTACTGCACAGAGAAGCTAAGAACTAAGAACAGAATCACAGGACTATATGTCACGTAATAGTATAGAGTTTTTAGAACTATAGGATCCAAGGTTCCTAGAGCCTTAGATCGTAGGATCTATAGGGATCCTCAGAAGATAAAGGTTCTATATAAGACTAGTATATCTACTATTAGATAGGAGCTTTATACTTAACTTCAAATAGTATTCTAATACTTAGTAACTATCTTCCTATCTATATAATATACTTACCTCTTAATTATCAGAGATCAACTGTAGCCTTTTATATTTATAGTAAGTAAATACTAGACTATTACACTTTAAGTACCTTCTTGTTAGAGGTACTAACTCACGAAGATAATATATCCTCTATTAAAGGATTATTAAACAACTACTTAGCTCTTACTAAGGTCTTCGACTTAAAGAATATACCTAAGATCGCTGCCCCGGATCTCTATAATAGAGACCGATCTAAGCTTAGAGTATACCTCACGTAGGTTAAGCTCTATATAAGCTTTAATAGTCACTAGTTCGCTATAGAGACTAATAAAGTCCTTTAAGCTTTATTCTTTCTCCGGGGATCTACTTTTAACTAGATTAAGACCTTCCTCTTAGATTATATTTAGAACTAAACTAAGGATAAGAGAGTCTCTATAGTAATAACTAAGGAATCTTAGAAGATCTTTATAACCTTCGAAGGTTTTAAGTATAAGATTAACCGCGTCTTTAGTAATATTAATTAGAACTATACTACTAAACAGAATATCTAGAACTTAAAGTAAGTTAAGTTAGTAACTACGTATACTACCGCCTTCTAGTAATTCGCGAATCAGACTAGCTAGAATAATAACACCCTTTAAGTATAGTACTATAAAGGGTTAAAAGATAGAGTAAAAGATAAGATAGTAAGATTAGACGCGCTTACTAACTTATAAGAACTTATTAAAATAGCTATTAAGATTAATAACTGAAATTACAAGAGGGCACTTAAGAAAAAAAGCTAATACCGCTTTAGAATATATATATACTAAAGAAAAGGGAGTAATAATAAGAAACTATTCTACCCTTAGGAAATAGAACTTGATATAATATTCCGGAAGCTAAGTTATTAAGGAAAGCTATATAATAGCGAGCTATCTAAGAAAGTTATAGATAAGTGATATAAGAAGAAGCTATACTTTAAATATAGCTTCCCTAGTTATATAGCTAGCTCTTATTATTAAAAGAAGTCCTGGATAAGTAAGAAGCACGCTAATGTAATAGGACGAGGCTCTTATAACGAACTAATATAATAACTCGCCGCGATATATTAATATATAACTACAGATAAGCTTAAGGAAAATCATATCTATACTTAGTTAAATGACTCCGGCGATAGTAAGTAGGATTCCGTAAGTATCATAGGTTCACTTAAGGAGGATATTATTAGTACGCCTCCTAAGGACTATATATATTAAGACAACAATAGCTCTAGGCCGGATAATAATATAAAGCTAATACCGAGTAATAGCGAGGAAGAAGCCTAAGAGCTAGAGTAGACTCCGGAACTAGGGCTACCTTAACCTAAACTCTTAAGACTAAAAATAGGTGAAATTTAGGAAGTTACCTAAAAGGAAGAAAGCTTATATTAGGTCGGCTATAACACTTACTACTAGACTAATATAGCTACCGGGGTTACTTATTAAGAACTAGGCCTTATTAGCTTAAGGGGTCTACCGTAGGGGGTAAAGTACGAAGTAGTTTACTAGGACTATAAGTATATCAGATAAAGGATAGCCGGCAGCTAGGAAGGACTAACGACCTTTATATAGTACTTACTACTCTAGAATACCGCTATTCTTAATACTAGTACGCTACTAGAGGTAAGCGAGGAATAGGAAGTTATAGTAGAAAACTAATATAATAAGATATAAGTCTATGTTAATAATAATAGTTAATACTATTACAAGATATATAACCTAGTAATATATACTAAACTTAGGATAGGGCTTATATATAAAGTCAGCCTAAGCTATAGTAATCGAAAGGTATAGGAGAATATCCTTAACTATAGCGTACACTAAGAGTACTTCTATATATAGCAACTTACTACTATTAGGGATAAGTATCTTATATTAGAAGTTAAAATCAGGGGAGTTAAGCTTTAAGTAATAGTAGACTCTAGGGTATAAGGGAACTTTATATCTCCTACTATTATACTTGAGTACTACCTGTTAACTAAAGTAAAAGATAAGGGATACTATCTAGTACTAGCAGATAGTAAAGCTACCTCTAATAAACTAATCGAGGTCTAGACTACTCTAATCTATATAAGTATCGCTAGGCACTCTGAAATAATCTAGTTCAACGTTATAAGGATTAGAAGGCATAATATTATCCTAAGGTTACTATAGATAGAAAAGTATAATCCTGTTATTAATTAATAGATAAGGAAACTTAAGTTTAGTTATTACTAAGACTACTATTATCTACTAGGAACAGAAGTAGTAAGTATTTAAGAGGTTAGTACTACCTCTAAGGAAGAGCTCGGATACTAAGATAAGAGTCTACTAATAAAAGATATACTATTAGTATATAAGAAGTTTATAGTACTATTTAAGGAGGAATAAGGTATTAAGGCCTTACTAAAACACTAAGACTACGATTATCAGATTAAGTTAGAACTAAGTACTAAACCGATATTCTAACTACTTAGGGAATATTCAGCGATAGACTTAATAATAATCAAGTAATATATTAATAAAAACCTAGCGAAGAGATTTATCCGAGAGTTCAAATCTCTATAAGGGAGTAATATTTTATTCGTAGAGAAGAAAGATAGAAGGTAATAAATATATATCAACTACTATTAATTAAATAATACTATAAAGAAGGATCGTTATATACTACTATTAGCTAAGGAGCTACAGGACAGACTCGTTAGAGCTAAGATTTTCACTTAGCTTAACCTATAAGAAGCGTATAACCTTATTAGGATAGCTAAGAGTAAAGAAGAAAAAATAGTATTTTATACTTATTTCAGTTACTATAAGTATATAGTTATACCCTTTAGCTTAACTAACGTACTAGCTATATTTCAGCGTCTAATTAATAATATTTTATAGCTTTACTTAGACGTAACGTATATATACTATTTAAATAATATACTAGTCTACTCTAAATCAGAGGAGTAATATATAAAGGATATTATAGCTATTCTCTAGAGGCTAGAGGACGCTTACCTATTACTTAAACTAGAGAAGTGTAATTTCCACGTGAACAAGGTTATCTTTCTAAGCTATATAGTTATTACCGTAAGATTAGCTATAGATTCTAAAAAAATTAAAGTAATTATCGAGTAAATAGGGCTTATAAATATTAAGAAAGTATAATTATTCCTTAAGTTTACTAACTTCTATAGGCGATTTATTAAAGACTACTTGAAAATCGCTAAGCTACTTACAGAGTTAACCTATAAGGACAAGGAATTCTATTAGTCTAATAGCGTATAAAAAGCGTTTAAAGCACTTAAAGTAGCTTTTATCACAGAACTAGTACTTACTTCCTTTACCTCTGATAAAGAAATATATATAGAGATAGATTCTTCAGATTACGCTATTAGAGCCGTGCTTAGCTAGCTGGGCGAGGACAGAAGATAGTAACTAGTTACTTACTATTCACGGAAACTATTACTAGTAGAACTTAATTACGATATATATAATAAAGAGTTACTAGTAATTATAAATATAGTACGCGAGTAGAAGGTCTACTTTAAGGGCGCCGCTTATAAAGTACAGATCCTAATAGACTATAAGAATCTTATTTACTTTATAACTACTAAAGAATTAAACTAACGCTAAGTTTAATAGTATAAAATACTCTCTACTATAAAACTTCGAATTTCTTATATCAAGGGAACGGAAAACACTAGGGTTAACGCCTTAAGTAGGAAACCGGAATATCTTACAAATAAAACTTACAAATCCTATATTATACTACGAAAGGATAGCGATTTACTAATAGTTAATTACTAATAGCTAGCTTTAATAGGCTAGGTCGCTAAGAAAATCTGGAAGGGCTATACTAACGACCCGATTATAATTAAACAGAAGAAGTAGCTAGGCGAAGGATTCTCTTTTACTACAGGTAGTACGCTCCTATACTAAGGACGAATTTATATACCTACTAGGGATAGGATTAAATTCATTACGCACTAGTATAAGCTACCTACTTATAGATACTAAGGGGTAACTAAGACGCTATCTAAGCTATCTAGAGAATACTACTTCCTAGGAATAAAGAAGGTAGTTAAAGATATAGTAGCGTCGTGCGATATATGTATCTGGAATAAGGTATTATACTATACTTCGTATAGGCTTATAAAGTCACTAATAATACTACTTCACCTATAGAAATTAATCGCTTTAGATTTCGTAGTCGAGCTACTACTCTCAAAAGACCTAGTTATAGGAATTATATATAACTTAATCTATATAATAATAGATAAGTTTATAAAGTACGCGTATATAGTACTAGTACTTAGAATATAAGACGCGCCTATAATAGCGCAGGTATTCCTTAGAATAATCTTCGTAAGCTATAGAATACTAGATAAGATTATCTTAAATAGAGATAAGCTCTTCACCTTAAAGTTCTAGAAAACTCTTATTACACTCTTAGGAATAAAGCAGAAAATATTAATTATATTCTATCCTTAGACTAATATACAGATAGAACAAATCAACTAGATAATAGAGACTTATCTTTAGTATTATATAAACTATAAGTAGGATAACTAGGTGCAACTACTCTCATTTACTTAGTTTATATATAATAGCGCGGATTAAGAGACTATTAGAGTATCACTATTCTACGCGAATTATAAGTATAATCCTATAGTATATAACCTACTAATAGCTAGTCAGGGAACCGCGTAAGAAGCTATACTATATATAAGTAAGCTTAAATAGCTCTATAAAGAATTGTTAGCTGATATTCTTTTTATCACATAGAGATCTATGATCTACTATAATAGAAAGCGTAGTATAAGACTAACGCTTAAGGAGAGGGATAAAGTCTACTTACTTAGAAAGAATATCGTAACTAAACAACTAAGTTATAAATTAGATTATAAAAAGCTAAGACTATTTAAGATTACTAAAGTTAAGGGACTAGTTAATTATTAACTAGCTCTACTAAAAATAATAAATATCTACCTAGTATTCTATATATCTCTCCTTAAACTAGTACCGCTAGGAGCACCGCTTACTCCTATCACTAAAATATAACTAATTAATCTAAATACCGAATATAAAGTAAAAGCTATTCTCAACTATTAGTATTTCTATAGTAAACTAAAATATTTAATTAAATAGAAAGGGTACTTATAATTAGAAAACACTTAAGAACCTAAATCTAACTTCTACTACCTTAGGCTTTTATAGGAATTCTATTAAAGAAATCTAGGTTTACCTAGAAAGAAAGGGACCTAAGGTCAGGGACCGGGCCCTTAAAGAAGGACACTAAGTAGGCGTTAAGTTTAAAAGTAAGGAACTAAGAAGTAGGATTATCCTTAATAAGCTTAGAAGAAGGCGTTAGAGGATAAGTAAAAGTCATAGTTTTTCCTATCTTAAACTAATATATAAGTCGTTTAAGAGTAAACCTCTTAATATACCCTAAGGTATTATAATCGTAACGCTTTAAGTGAATATACTTAAAGTATTATTTTAAAATAAATAAATCTAAGAAGCAAGTATAAGAAAGGCTATAGTAGAAGGAATAAGGCTTTATAAGTTATATAGTACGCTTAATACAGAGCGTGAGCTAGATACTCTGTTTTTTCTTTATCTAAGCGACACTTAATTTCTTTATAACACTAGATATAATAGATAAGGAAGATAGTTATTAGTAACTATCGACGTTTCTTAAGGTTATACTTAAGCATAAGGACTACACTAGGCTAAGAGGGGGATAGTATTATAAACCCTTTAGCGCTATAGTTCAGTTAGCACCTATATAATAATAGAACTATTAGTAGTACTATAGGGGTATTAGTACTAATAAGGGAGCGGTACTATCGATAGGGTAGTACTAGCCAGGGAATAATATAAGACAGCGAGTAGTACTACTATACACTTACGCTTCGTAGTAATAGTTACTTAGATCACGGTAGACGATAGGTCACGTAATAGATCCCTAGATCCCTGGATCCCCTTATAGGAAAACGGATCTAAGGATCTAAGGATCTAGTATCCTAAGGAATCTAAGGCGAACGAAAGTTCTATATAAGACTAGCACGTCTACTATTAAATAAGAGCTTCGTACTTAACTTCAAATAGTATTCTAATACTTAGTAACTATCTTCTATCTACGTGATACACCTACCTCTTAATTACTAAAGATCAACTGCAGCCTTCTGTATTTATAGCGAGTAAATACCGGACTATTACATATTTAGGATTACTAAAGTTAAGGGACTAGTTAATTATTAACTAGCTCTACTAAAAATAATAAATATCTACTTAGTATTTCATATATCTCTCCTTGAACTAGTACCGCTAGAAGTACTACTTACTCCTATTACTAAAATACAACTGATTAATCTAAACGCTAAATACGAAGTAGAAGCTATCTTTAACTATTAGAACTATTATAGTAAACTATAATATTTAATTAAGTAGAAGGGGTACTTATAGTTAGAAAATACCTAAGAACCTAAGTCTAACCTTTACTACCCTAGGTTACTATAAAATTTCTATCAACGAAACCTAGGTCTTCTTAGAAGGAGTTCCTAAAGTCAGGTAGTAGTTTATTAACTAAGAGGAACTCAGAGGAATTACTAGTGAATAGCGGTATAAGTAATCAAGTAGTAGAGGCTTACTTTTCCCTTTCTACTACTCCCTGCGCCTTCGCTTTTTCTACTCTTTCTTTTACCTTAGCTTTATCTAACTTATCTAGAGTTCTTAGACTATAATAAAGTATTTCCCTCCCTTACTTACGAAGCTTAGCTTAGCGCTACTTAAGCTCGCGGATACGAGCTAGGCTAGCTATAGCCGCTTTAAAAGCTATATCTCTCTTAAACTTTAAGCGATCTTCCTTTATCTAAAGACTTTAGAGGTTATTAATAGAAACCTAAAGAGTATTATATTTCACGCTATAATAAATATACTCTCTATACCTCTAAGACTTCTTATTTAGGACTACGTAATTACGATAGTAGCGGATATAATTAGAATATAGTATACTAAGTGAACTATAGGAGTTAATCGTTTCAGTAAGTGCTATCCTTTATTTATATTTAGTAGTTTTAGAGGATATAATAAAAGAAGAAGATAGCTATAGGTTATTATTAATATTTCCTTTAGTATACTTAAGCGTAGGGACTACGCTAAGTAAGAAAGGAGATAGTATTACGAACGCACTTAGAAGGAGTATTATATATATCTTAGCTCTAAGGCTTAGCAGCCTTACTATATAGAGAAGCTAAGAACTAAGAACAGAATCACAGGACTATATATCACGTGATAGTATAAAGCTTTTAGAACTATAGGATCCAAGGTTCCTAGAGCCTTAGATCGTAGGATCTATAGGGATCCTTAGAGGACGAAGGTTCTATATAAGACTAGTATATCTACTATTAGATAGGAGCTTCGTGCTTAACTTCAAATAGTATTCTAATACTTAGTAACTATCTTCCTATCTATATAATACACCTACCTCTCGATTATTAAAGATTAACTGCAGCCTTCTGTATTTACAGCGAGTAAATACCGGACCGTTATAAAAGTAAAGCACACTCAGCTAGTTCTGGCCCTTACAAAATTTATATTTTTAACCCCCCTCCTCTGCTATAAAGCTGCCTTTAATCTTAATTTCAAATACAGTAAAAAATCAATTGTGTTTTATATATTACTTTTGCTACTTAGAATTGTTATCATAAGACTTGAAGGTAGGGAAATAAATAGGTCAAAATATGATATAGGACGTTCCGCACAAGTGATTCATTTGGCTTCCCGTACACAGGAGAACCTTAAGTCAAAAAACCGGCATATATGTGTGTGTTTACTTGTGTGGTTTGATACGACCACCATGTAGCATAATTGCATATATTTCAGCGCAGGGGCTCACAAGGGCACTGGACGTCAATAGAGTCCCTCCTGATCCGGTTTGAAGAATGTATGATTATGTGTGTTGTAGCCTCGCTTTGTTTGATTGTCGCCACTGTGTCAACAGATTATCTGCTGGATGGCTGGGACTCGTTGAACAAGCAATTTTGGACAGGTGTTGCCTGTTCAGAGTCGTACTGAATCTGGCAATGAAGCTCAACATTCTGTCACTCGGAGTGGATAATATGTTCTGGACCACAAGCGTTGTAAAAGTAGCAATCATAAATCTACATTAACACGACTGACTGGTATCTACTGCTCCGGAAAAGAGAACTGGACCATCTCTATGTACCTTTCGCGCCTTGCGCCGTGCGCATATGTACAAATCGTTGAGTTTATCCTCCGCGGCATATCATAACATCCCTACGTCTGGAGCACTACCCTCGTTTGTGCGGCCAAACCTCAAATTATACAATAGTCATTCAATTGTCGTGAGCCCCAATCTATCAGCCGTTTCATGCATGCTAGCTGTCCAGATCCCTAAAATCGTCGGATCTGATCCTGAAAATGAACCTAAAGCTGAGAGTCGTGCTGCGAGAGCCAATCGTTACACCAAATCTGATCAGCGGGAAATCAGAATTCCAAAGCCATCAACCCAGTCCGCAAAAGACCCATACATTCCGATGAAGTGGTAGCCTCGAGGTGGCATCAGAGTGTGTCTGTGAGTAGATTAACGGCGGATTCCAAACAGTGTGGCAGCACCTTCACTTACCCAGATCCACCATTTGCGTTTCCGTAGATTTGTGATTTCCTACCCAAGCTCGTAATAATAGCCAGACCGTCAATCCAGAACCCAGATCTTACATAGAACCCGGTTATACACTCGCCTTTGCGCGTATCTAGAATAATTAGCAAGATCAACCTTTGGGGATAAGCCACCTACCCAGATTGAAATCGCTGCATGACCCCCCTCGCTTACCAAAAAGCTGAGAAGTAGAATCCTCATAGCAAAATTCGACGCCGTCCAACGCAAAGCCATGGTAAAATCGGATTTGTGTGAGTAAGGTTGACTGCTGTACGGCACTGTGCAATATGACTTGGTCAGGAGTGGAACCATTCATTTGCGATAGCCCTAGTTTAGTGCTTTTGAAAGCTAACTGTCCGTTCGGAAGCTTCACTCTCGAAGCCTTTGATGCCAATAAGCTGAAATCCTCGATCTCGTGGCTACCACCTGCAATGGACTTGATGCTCAATTTCAACTTGGCTTTTCTTCGATCTTCGGGTAAGCGAGCCCTCAAATCTTGCTCTGTTAACTCCTTCTGTCTCTGGATCACAGAATTTGTTCCCTCGTTGAACTCCTGCCAATGTCGGCATAATTCCTCTCCATCCAAGTACATCTCGATGTAAGCAAGTCCCGATAGAGCAGTAACCATGACGATTCCATTATCTACAGGCCAGGCTTGCACAGAATCATCGCTGAGCCGGGCGGGGTCTGAAGGAATTGCGAATGCTGGGTGAGCGCGAAAGCGTAGCAGGTCCAAGCGATGCCAGGTGCATTCCTTATCTGCCAAGACCAATCCGCCTTTGGACTTTGTTCGCGTCGAATAACACTCCCGAGTCATGAAGGACCTGTTCAAAGTGACATAGTCACGCATCATAACGCCAGATGTTTGATGAGGGCAGCCAAAGAGATGTCCCGTTTCGTGCATATGGGCGCCGATACTGATATTGGCCGCTTCCCAGCTGCTTCCAGACTGTCATGACATAGTTAGCATGAGACAATGGCGAGAAGAAAGGGAAAGAACGTACCTCGTTGCAGTCATTGGCAACAAAATCGGTATCAGTCGGGGTGCAGTCTGAGAAAGCAGGGACGACTTCCTCGATATGGCTGGGATAGCTCTGGAGTGCCTGGGATCCAAAAATCGCAAGTTGAATATCCCCCGAACCCCCTCCAAGAGCTGCATGCCCTGTGATCATATTGTGCACTTTATCCCAGTGGGAATCCAAGAGCAGCACACTTACATAATGCTTTTGCCCAGGTGACGGCTTCAAGTAATCCTTGACAGCTTCTAAAGCGATGCTGAACAGCTCCCCGCTACGCTTGGCGTTCGGGTTTTGCTGCGCAAGATCAAGGTCACGAAGCTCCGCCACTGTTTTCGAGCATCGAACAACATGGATCTTAGCTTCCGAACGCATAGTTCCAACAGCCTTGTCTCTATAACTTGCCGTTCCATTTGTCCATTCTTCCTCAAAACGGAAAACACGTCTGCCAAGCTTGTTTCGGTGCATCTGCTCGGCCTAGATTGAGAAGTGAGCTAGATTTCATTCGACGCCATTCCACCTCCTACATAGTACTCACCGTGAAAGCTTGCCAGAGATATGCTGACATTCGAAATTTCTTAATCGCCGTCTCAAGATTATTGTCCTCTCTCTCAATTCTCGCTGGGACAGCATCAAATCTTCCAGGCGAGTCTTTGGCCATGAGTATAACAAGCTGTAGTGGTGGAGCCGCAAGCGGGGGTATCATGTGTAAAATGAGTTGCGATGAGTGTATTGGATTTCCCAGATTGTTGTTAGCGAGTTTTGGTGAAGTGAAGTTGAAGATCAACCTGTTCGGTCCTGCAATGCTGGGTTAGCATGCCATTTTTTGGATTAAAAAAAAGTATTCATGGAACTCCAACATGTATATTGTAGTTTTCTTGCTTCTTATGCGGCGAATATCATGTTCTCTTTTTGCTTACCAGGAAGTAAGTAGACAAGGGCTTTGAAGTGTGATTCGCAGACTGGCCAATCTGTTGCAGGGAAACCGCCATCATCTCTCCGGACTGTAACACATCCTTCCAAAGCTTGGAATGACGGATCTGCAATGATGCCATGAACCGTAAGTACTTTTTGATATACCTATTTATCATTAGCTACAGTTTCTCCCTTTCCTCCACAAGTATCTTTTACCCAAGAGCCATCGGTCACATTGGTTATTTTTGGAGCGTACGGTGACAATGGCAGAGAGGAGTTCTGTGCAGGCGATCCTAAACCAGACATCCCCGAAACACTTCCAGCCGTACTGTATCTCTTGGAAGAAGATGTTGATATCGTTGGGCGCGAGGCGAGCGGTTGCATGTTGCCCAAGCCCTGCAAATTCGACGCCGAGGTGGAATTGGTGAGGGGGGGAGTTGTTCCTTCAGGTCCACCTGTAGAGTTCAAAGTTGAGGAAGAGGGAGTTGAGCCATTGGTTTCGTTGCTCGATGCGCCGGATTCATCCGTTGACCTGTCCGTCTTGAAGCTGGCCTTCGAGCGCCGCCGGAGATCTTTCAAAAACGAGGGTGCCATAGTCTGTCTGCTTTGAATCTGGATCAGCTGCGGTCTATTGGATCTCGATCTCCCCATCCCTTAGCAGATGTCGTTAGTATCGGGTGAATGAGGCTCTTACCAAACGAGTGTGATATGCAAAAGCGCTCCAGGCCGTACTCTGCTTCTGCTCTGTACCTCGAAGTGCGAAGAAACTTGGTTAGAAAGCAAGTAAGCAGGCACGCACTCGACGAGTCGAGCGAAGCAGCGAGCCAGCCCGCCCGGCACCCTGCCAGCTGCAGTGTACGTCTGAGTCCTGTACAGTACAGTAATTTACTGTACCTGTACTGTAGTGGCGGCCCTGGCTGGGCGGGCAGGGCAGGGCAGGGCAGGGTAGGGCAGGGCACCTTATTTTAGGCGATGGTGGACTGGCTGGCTGCCTTGATTTCGATAAGAAAAGAAGATGGGAATTATTATGGAGGGGGATGGGAGGGGCAGGGATGCAGGCAAGGCAGACAAGGCAAGGCAGGCAAGGCAGGCAAGGCAGGCAAGGCAGGCAAGGCAGGCAAGGCAGGCAAGGCAGGCAAGGCAGGCAAGGCAGGCAAGGCAGGCAAGGCAGGCTCGCAGGGCAAGGCAAGGCAAGGCAAGGCAACGCCGTCGCCGTCCCCGGTCCTCCGAAGTGCCCGGCGGTCCTCTCTTAACTAACACCATAGGCGGTGGTGTGCGAGGTGAATTTAAGTTACTCGTAGAAACTTGGCGCGACCACCGCACAGCTGCCACAGCACAGCTAGCTAGGCCTAAGCACATCACAGTACAGTACAGTACCAGGATCTGGAGGGCAGAGTTTGTGAGTATGATACATACTGTATGACGCGAAGGCGAAGAAGACAAACAATCGATCTGATGGGTTGGGCCAATTTGTTATGTATTTGATAGGTAGCCTTTGTTCGCTGCAATCGCTGCATCTGCATCTGCATCTGCGTCTATTCTGCACGCAGTGCCAACCAGAGAGATCTCGAGTTGGGCTGACTCTAGGCTTATCTCTTCCCTCTATCAGGACCGGGACTACCTACAGTAGGTACATAGGTAATTGGTGATTCGGCAGGTAGGCAGTGATTACAATACCTAGTGCTTGTCAACTAGATTTACTCGAGTGTCGTTCTGTGCGAGATGCTTGCAGTGCCAAAATTCGACGCCTCTCTTTCCATCTCTCAAGCACTCTCTGTATATTTCGTCACTTTGTCTAAGTCTTAGTCCTGTAATAGGAGCTGAATCTGTCGGCTCTTCGAAGAATCTGGGAAAGTCTCGTGAGCAGCGGTGTGTTGACTCCAGCGAGGACAACGCCAACGCCTTCAGGTTGCGTCTCGGGACCTCGGGAGATATGGGAGCCAAGGATAGCGCCAATGCTTATATTCAAAACTTACAGTCCATGACATGAGTACAGGTTACTGAACAAGTGTGCAAGTAAAGACCCTTGGAAGCAAAACAAATGGAGCTTGAACAGTCGTGGCGTCAGTCCGCAACAGTGAATACCTGCTTATCATGAGATCATCGATCCAGCTGCGTCCGATTCTAATGTTATATGCTCCTACTCCTTTACGTACCCACCAGACTCTGTAACGAGCAACAACGGAAGTCCAAACAAGTAACTGGTATAGCATCTACGCAGCACAGTTTTATAGCATTTTGTACTGGGTTCCGTTCAATCCAAAAAGCCGACTCTTTTGATTTATCTCTGTCAGGCTTCCTCACGAACCTCCCGAGGTCCTTAGTAATGCTCCTGGGCTGGAGGCTGATGGTGTAAAAATTCAAATGCATTTGCAGGCGCCGGATGGTATCCTTGGGAGACCTTCGCCGCATGCACCCGCTATGATTCTCCGTATTGCGTCCGAGTCGAGCTAGAATCTACTAGTGACGGATATTTTTACCCCGCGAACACCTTCAATTCGTGGCCAGTCTTTGAGCGGATGCTGGTAATACCCATCGACTATTGACATGGCCGAGAGGGCTTCAGGCTGAGCGAGCGATAAAAACGCTTCTCAATTTTCATCGGTACCTCTTTCTAAGAAATCTCCACGGTAGATTATGGAAATATGAAATAACTCATATCTATTTGTACCATTTGTGGCGAGATTTCAAGGCACTGGAGCTGACTGTGAAAGTGTTGTGAGATTCAGAACTTCAGGATTATTTGTGAGATGGAAATTGCCGTAACTCAACGCAGTTCACATCCACCTGATTCCAGCACGCGGTCACATGTGCCCAGTACTTGAAAGCGTGATGGTCCGGATGAGGCAGTTTTATAGGTTTTGATCAACAGCATAACTCTTTGAGCGACAGTAGTGTCTTACAGTACTGGCGGGTCTCCAATGCGATCAATGCATCATCTAGGAGCTTGGCAAACGAAAGGAATTCTGTTCGACAGACCTGCTATCTCTTTTGAAACGAGAAAAACAAAGTAATGCATAGATGGACTTGATCATTTGGTATGGTATGTCTATCATAGGATTGGACTTTGTTGTGGACGTGTATAAAGCCGAACCACCTTCTGAGAAATCAAAAGTGCCTCTCGAGGCTCGGGTTGGAAATAGATGGAGATGCTTCACGGAAATCAGACGCCATCGTCTTGCTGCTTCCCTTAAGCAGACACCAATTGTTGGCTAGCTGTGACCTGCGTCTGTGTTGGCCAAGACTAAGAATACTCGAATGGCTAGTCGGAACGAAGCCTCAACAATCAACAGAGCTCGTCTCAACCACATAGACGACAGCTCAGGTGACTAATTCGTACTCATCATGACAGACGAGTCCTTGTACTGACGAACAATACTGAAGATGGGACCGATCTATCTCGGCGGAGGAATCCGCCTGGTAATGACCCTACAAAAGCATGTTTGTTGTGCCACTTCACAAGCTGGAAGGTGTAGGCTGACCGAGGCTAGAGAGCTGTTTCCGCTTACTGTACCCCTTTCTTCAAATTGATTTACATTCAACAGCCTCCTCGCAAAGAAAACTTGACTCTAGCAACCATGACCGCCCGCAGTCTCGAGAGATTCCGGTCACTGACCCTGATGGAATGTCAGTCTCTGTAGCATGTGGGTATGAGTTAGTTACATGGCGTGAAGGAATCGAACTCGCCTTTTCGTGCGCCGTGCTCGTATTATTACACCTGTCGCACTTCTTTTCCGAAGACGTAAAAATGCGGGGATCGGCTCGATTCAAACCCGTCGCTGTAGATGGATGCTCTCGATGCTCAGCTTTCACCAAAATACCGTATGTATCCGGAAGTGTCCCAAGATCTACGAGTACCTACACCGGCCGGCTTGGCCGGTCGAGATCCGTAGTGACAAGGGCTGGGAGACCGTCACCGTCACAACTCCTGTCAAGTGCTGCTTAGAAGTGTCTATTTTAACCTCACGTCATCCCATCTCAGCTTCTACTCTTTGCTAACTCTCTCTTGCCTCCTTTATACTACTAACCCTCTGGCGTTGACAGAGCTTCCTCCGATCCTACTCTACAAAATGCAGCTCCCATTTGCGACAACTATCATCTTGGCAACTGTGTCCTACATTATCTACATCGTCTATTCTAGCTTTGTCCAGTCACGCCGTCATGCACGCAAAGCCCGAGAACTCAAGTGTGAAGAGCCACCGCTGCAGAAAAATAAATACCCTCTAGGTATCGACCAGATCAAGCGTGCCCTTGCGGCTGATAAGGAGAAACTATTTCCTATCGATACTATTCAGCGTACTGCGGATGTCGGGGCAATCACTTACCGATATTCTGTCCTGGGAAACAACAACATATTTACTGCCGATGAGAAGAACATCCAGGCCGTACTTGCAACGCAGTTCAATGATTTCGATCTTGGACCGACAAGAAGAGGGAATTTCTGGCCGTTGCTAGGCAATGGAATTTTTACACAGGATGGTTCAGGTTGTAAGTCCAATTAATCCCCTCTCTTGGTGTCTGAGACAACAACCTACTCGTACTTTGTGTGTTCTAACTACACTGCTTGCAAACTCACGTTCTCTCCAGGGGAACATTCTCGAGCCATGATGCGTCCTCAGTTTGCACGAGAACAAATTTCAGACTTGGACATGACCGAAAGACATGTTCAAAATATGATGAGGGCCCTCAATGTCAATCTAAATGCCAATAAGTGGACCGACTGCGTTGATCTACAGGTGCTCTTCTTCCGCCTAACCTTGGACTCCGCCACAGAATTCCTCTTTGGTGAGTCTGTGGACTCGCAGGTGCGACTACTCCCCGGCTATCAAGATGAAAATTCCTCGGACGCCTCCTCAGCGGACTTTGCAGCAGCATTTGACAAAGCTCAGATGGCGCTGGCAACTCGAGGACGCTTTGGTGATAAGTTCTTTCTCTGTAATCCTAAGGGTTTCAAGGATGACTGTACCATCTGCCACAAGTTCATTGACCAGTTCGTTCGCTTGGCCCTTTCAAAGGACCTCCACGGAAAGAAATCGGAATCAGAATTGGAATTCAGAGGGAAATACGTGTTTTTAGAGGCTTTGGCGACACAAACTCAGGATCCCATTGAATTACGCTCGCAACTCTTGAACATCCTTCTTGCCGGTAGAGATACGACAGCGTCTCTTCTTGGATGGCTATTCCTCAGTCTCGCCCGTGATCCAGCGAGATATGCAAAACTGCGGAACATAATAATACAGGAATTTGGAACATACGGCAACCCCAAGGACATAACCTTTTCCAGAATGAAGGGATGCCAGTATCTGCAGTATTGCAATAACGAAGCACTACGACTTTATCCCGTCGTGCCAATCAATAGCAGATTCGCAAACAAAGATACGACTATCCCGAGAGGAGGCGGCAAGGATGGAAAATCCAAGATCTTCGTTCCAAAGGGATCCGCCGTTGATTACTCTGTGCACACCATGCATCACAGGAAGGACCTGTGGGGTGAGGATGTGGAGGAGTTCAAACCAGAGCGATGGGAAAACAGAAGGCCGGGATGGGATTTTCTTCCTGTAAGCCATCATTTCCTTCTATCTATCCATAAGCTTTCAGTCTTTGGTGTTGTTGTCTCATCGAGTCCCCGATGCCTGTTCTCAGGGCATTCAAATTGTGCCTACTCGCTTCTGCATCATGTGGCTAAATGAATAACAGTTCAATGGTGGTCCCCGAATATGCATTGGACAGCAATTTGCCTTGACGGAAAGCTCCTACGTGACAGTGCGCTTGCTTCAACGATTTGAAAAGCTGGAGTACTTGGAGACAGATCCAATTATCAGACACAACCTGTCTCTCACAGATTGTAGTGGGAATGGCGTGAAGGTCCGAATGCAAGCCGCATAGGTCTCAATTTCTTGGATAGTATGGAGACGACACGTTGAGTGTTGTGCTTGCGACTGTACATATATTAATTGCCCAAGTCTATTTAGCTCGGGATTAGGAGTTCGAAAGTCTCAGGACATCAATTTCTGGTCTTGATTTTGAAGCAAGTATTTGCGTAGCTGTACACCAAAGATCAATGATCGAGAGACAGTGATGCGTTCACATTTATCCTTCGCTTTTGCGACTGCTCTACGTTCTCCTCATAGTCGAAGGTAACTTTGGTCAAGATTAAGCTACATGATGAGCCTTCACGGTAGTGACCGTGGAGGCGCCAGCTGAGCATCAGTCACCTCGCACGGATCAATCGACATTGTCAATTCAGACTACAGCCAATAAAACGTCCTCACCACTCTTCGTCTAGCAACTCGTGATAGGATATTGTATGGTCGATGGGCCGCTGTTTTCTTTGAATTTAGTACGAGCACTGTATTGCCGAAAAAATGATGACTCGGATACTGTTCTGTGGCACGTAATCTAATCTGATCATCGCACCAAGAGGCGCCAGGGCAGATCTCCCGCACTCGTCGCTCATGGCTGTGAAATCTGAACCGCAGCACCCCGCTTCCCGCGTGCATGCCAGAGCAGCATGTAGGTAGGTAGTTTATCTACCCAGGTACCTAGGACATTGTAGCGTCTACGACAGTTCTTGCAACACAAGACGACCGATCCCTCCGCTGTATTACACTACATCATTCGAGCGTGTCCTTTGCCTTGGCAACTTTGACCGTCCTCCCCCGTCTTGCTTTCCATGGCTTCCTCCGCCACAAGCAGTAGAACGAGAAGGCCCCCAACTCACACTGCCTCGGTCTCGGCCTCGGTCTCTCCAGATAAACGTATATGTGCATCACCAACAGACAGCGCCATTCCTCGGTCAAAAGAACTGTTGGATGTACAGTCGATCCTTCATCTACCAGAAGACGCCGTATGGGGTCTTCGAAAGCAAGACCTCCGCGCTTATTTCCTTAAGCTCCAGGAGTACGCCATTAATCCATACCCAATCAGCGATGCACCGCTAGTTTATCCTTCTTCACCACCTGGTGATCCTTCTCTCCATGTACCTCCACTCTCGCCTCTATTGCGACTACCTCTCGAGATCAGGCAATTGATTTACTCTTACCTCCTCCCTCCTCCCTGCAGTCCTCCTATTCGAGGCCCCCATCCACGACAGCTCCAGACACACATCCTTCTTACCCAACCGATCCCAACCTGCCTTCTCACTCTCAATCGCCAGATCCGCGCAGAGACTATTCCTCTCCTCTATGGTACATCCACGCAAACCGTCCATATAACAGTAGACTACAATCTATGGGCTCACAAGACCCAGCGAGGAGAGCTAGTCTTCTCTTCGGCGATCACATCTGCTATCAAACATGTCCATCTATCCATCCATTTGGGCTCTGAGAAGAGAAACAACAAACCTGGGAATGTAGAGGCTACTGCTCGGATACTGGAGGTGAAGAAGGGCATTAAGAAAGCGAGGAAGTGGTTATCTGGGGCTGATGTTCATACAATGAAGATCAGTTGGCAAGAGCCGCCTCAGACATATACATGGGAACAGAAACGTGATATTTTGGATGGAGTGAGGCCACTTCGGCCACAAATTGTGGACGTTGGAGAAATTAACTGGGGTCTGAGTTGGAATAAAGGCAAGAAGTATAGGTTCGAGGTTGCATATCTGAAGGAACTCGAGCGCGCACAGCAAGCTCAGAACGAGATATAGACAGTCGATAATGTTGAAATTTGGCATTTTAATTTTTTTGGTACCTTGGTTTAGGACGGACAAGATTAAAAGGATAAACCTGTCAAAAGGACACTGCCCAACGCCGCGCTATGATATATAATTGCACTGATCTAACAAGAGCAGCTTTAGAATTGTAGAAGTTTCTGCTTGCTTCCCACCTCGGCTCGTTGGGTGGAGAACGAGCAGAACTTGTCCTTGATAGCTACCACCTCGTATGTGCCCTCTTGTGAGGCTCGGATGGACATGCTATGCTCCTCAGAAACCTCGTGCCTGGTCTCTAGAATCTGGGACCGCTGCCCTTTACGAGCATTGGTACTTCTTGTGTACGTGAATTCAAAAGGTGGAGTACCCCAGAATTCGAACAGAATCTCTGCCTCTCCACCCTCATGGATGTCCACCTCAATCTGTCTTCCTTTGCTGATTTTGACACTTGGCATTGGGTGAATTATCTTCTCGATCTTGGTGGTAGCCTTACAGTCGCTCGCTCTATCTTTCACAGCAGTGATAGTGAAATTACCAGGTGCCTCGGCGATACGCCGGAATGTTGTACTCTGAGATTTGGCGGTTCTCGATTTGCCCTCAAAAGTGTGCCAAATGTCGAAAGGTGCAGTCCCGGACAAAGTGTATGAGATTCGATCTCCGACACAGTAGTCTGTGCGTTGGTCCAAGGAATGAATGACTGGGACGTCATAGACCTGAACCTGCACATGCGGTGCTCCATATTCGGTTTTCTGCTGGCAGCCATGTGCATCGCGAACTTTCCGTACACTGACTTGGTGGATACCGAGGGACAGTACGTTATGAGGAATTTTGAAATCATACTGCCTCGACTCTACATTTGGTATCTTGACGGTCTCTGGTCGAGAGCTCCCTTGGTGCTTGACATCAACTTCTAAGCTGAATGGGGGGACACCTTCCAGCTCAATTGGAATGACCTCATTGCCATCCAGTTCCTCTTTGCAATATTTGTACGACTGGCCTGGCTTAAGGAAGTGAGCTGAAGGCTTGCGATTGACCTTCTGCTCAAGGATCACAGGCGTATATTTCTTCGTCTCGTGATCATATAGAGCGTCAGACAGTTCTGAGAATCTGTACTCGTAGCTTCCTGCTTTGCTTGTGTCCATGGAAATAGTCGCAAGTCCAAGGGCAGCCTCGAATTCCTTGTTGATAATGGAACCCGAACCTTGCATTGGCTTGTGTCGGACCTGGTACTTGACGTTGTATGGGGCTGATCCTGTGAAAGGTTTAGCACAGGGTCCTCCAAACCTCCGGATGTGCACTTACCGATGAGGTTGACCTCTACTGCGTCAATGTCACCCTCACAGACCTCACGCTTCACATATCTGTTGCCATCTGGGATGAGGACAGCAGAATCTGCCATCTTGATTTGTGGTCGTGGGAACCATGCAACCTGGAACTGAGATGCTGCAGGTTCCACAGTTCCAGGGCACTGATCATCGGATACCTCCAAAATCTCGTACGTGCCCTGTTGGCTCACTTTAACCACATCATTGGTAAGTCTTGCGGTGTGTTCGAAAACCTTTCCGGACGGGTCATCAAGATTGCGATATTTAATTGACCAAGGTGGTCGACCAGTAAGACGCAGAGGTAATGCGATCTGCCTGCCTTCAATCTCGACAGTCTTGTGTTTGCCCTCCAGATGTCCAAATGAGATCCTCGGCCTCTGCCGTCTCACCGTAAACTTGACCTCGCTATTCAAGAAAATCTTACAGCCAGTCTTATCTTGAACACTTGTAAGCGCTAGGAGATAGTCTCCACCTTGTGATATGGGATCGGTCTTGATGTTGAAGATGTCTGTTTCGATGTTTGTCTCTCTAATCTTTTTCCTCTTTCCCTCATGGACAATTTCATACTCTAAGGTGAAAGGCTTCTCCCCAGATAATTCCACATTCATCTCGACAGGTTCCTCGATACATGCGTCAATTGGGCCCGATGGGCGTCGGAGATGAGCCGAAGCAGGGGGTTTCACATCCTGCTGAAGTACCATGTCAGTACCGCCCAAATTGTGGCCCTTGTATACCGAGTCGTCGATGGACGTGAATAAGTACTTGAAATGGCCAGCCTCTCTTGGCCTAAGCTCCAGTTGGTATCGCAAAGCATCGATCGTGATCGTCTCAGTTTGTTTTCCACTCTTCGTTACAATGTCGTACTTCACAACGAAAGGTGGTGAGCCAATGAGATCGAGATCCACCAGCAAGCCGATCGAGTTTCCGGCACATTTGTCGTTGATATTCTCGGCACTAAGAGACAATCTAGGCTCGGGTGGATTCACTAGTAGACATGACGCCGGCTCTCTAATCTCCCCCTGGCAAAACTTGCTCCTTACTCCTGTCAAGGTGTAGAGTCCAGGTTGGCGGATAGTTGGTGTGTTGTGGGCTGCTTTAGCGAAGAATTCTTCTAACACAACTTCATCGCCATGGTCTCCACTCTTGGTCAATGAATCCAGGGGTGAAAATTTCCATGTGACGGTGTGCGAGGTGTCATCAGGAGTCCGCCCCGGAGTTGAGTATCCGACTGGCAGCTGCGCGGTCAATCCATTGGCCACCCTCAACGGATTTCGAGAATCGCAGGTCGTCAGCTTGGCGAAGGGTCTTTCGTGAACCGTAAACGATTGCTCAAGATGTGCACCTTTGGGATAGACATGGTCGATGTCATCCAACTCTGAGGAAAAGTTCGCCACATTTCCCGTAGCGTCGTGGATCTCATCAACTGAGTAAAGCCATAGACCGCTTGGCATCATTGACTCATTCAACGGTACTGTGATACGATGAGAACGTGCCCATGAAACATCCCGAGAGCCAGCTCTGACCAATGTCCCTTCGCCTGCATATCCAAGGAGAGGAGACGCAAAGTTCTCTGGCTGTATGCTTTGGAAGTGGTGCACACTCTGGTCGCTATTCACAGTGCGACTATAGACGATCTTAAGTGGTGGAGTGCCTTCAATTTCCATGGTCAAGTCAGAGAGATCGCCGAGGCATCGATCTCCGCCCATCGATTTGACGACAGCCTTGGGGCAGGTCACAACAAGTGTATCGGACATTCTGCGCTGTACTTCCAGTTTAGTCTTGTCCATGACCTTCTGCAGCCTGTAAAGGCCGGGTTTCTTGGCGAGGTAGTTCATGCTTAAGAGCGAGTCGATGTTGGTCTTTCGGGCATTATTTATTTCTTTATGCGACAGCACAATAGTTTCGTTCAGGTTTGTGTCGAAGTCGATCCTCATCAACTCGACAGACTTCGGTTTGGTCTGGTTGAAATACAGTGGTATGTTGGCCACGGGGTTGGTGCTGTCAATGCAGAAGGAGAGTTGCTCTGGGTTCATAGTAACAGTCCTAATCCGACATCAGTTCGGGATCAAAGGCAGTAGGATATTGAAGTTAACAGACCCTTCCGGCAAAACATTGATAATCTGCTTGCCCATAATCAGAGACGAGTTGTGTAAGATGTTGCTAGCCCGAACACTGTGCTCCGAAACGGAGATCTCACTGTCGAAGAAGGTTTTGGCCATGGCCATGAGCCATCCTTCAATCGGGAGCTGCTCCGATATTAGCAGCGTCTTAAGAACCACAAAAATAATAACTCACGGGGACACGGAACATCAGCATGGCATCCATACCAGTATGCAGTGCCCAGGCCAGCGACGACGTTGTTTCCGACCATTCTAGCCATGGTATGCGCATAAGAGGTATGCCATATAAGAAAATGCCATCCAAAACGAACCACTTGACAAAATAGCCAAGGGAAGATGTCTCTTCCTGCATGAGCGTCAACCAATCGTAGATGCGCCAGGCGAGAAGGATTCCGTAGATGGCCAATGTACACATCCGCTGAGTCGGGGCATCGATGAGATTGACTGGAATTACCGGCATACTGCTCGATGTAGGAGCTGCAGCTGTCGGCGTGGCCGTTGGGAGATTCGGTAAGGGCGATCGTACTCTGGGAGCATCTTGAGTGGAATCTGGCGTGTCAGGAGTTCGGTGGGCACTTTTTGGAGTAGATGGGTACGCAGACCGCAGGCGAGGTGTTCCGTTCATGGCATACTCTTCCAGGCCCCTCTGGACACGCAGGAGTTGAGGATGAAAAAATAGGCTTCGCGACTGCGTCCAGCAACAATGTAAAGACCTTCACAATGTGTACATTCGTTACATGCAGATGGTGCGCAGGTTGCTGAGATAGGATATGTGGAAAACGTAGATTAGAACAAGAGATGCGATGCGAGGCGATACTGGCAAAGACGGCGCAATATCGCGTGCAGTTTTTGGCTATGTCGATTGGTAGGTATTGGCTTTTGTTTTGTTGATGGTTTTATTTTATTAGTTCTCGCGTCCTCCAGAGATTGACGCGAAGCTTGCCTTTGTCACAGAGAAGGCTGGAAAGGCAAAGGCTATGCAGGTCTTGGCACGGATTAACTTTTGTCCTGCAGCCGGACTCCCGACTGTATTATTACCTAGGAGCTAGGTACAGTACCTACGCTCTACCAGTATAAGTACCTACGTAAAGTAGGTAGGTACATTTCCACGATTACCTCCGAGGCCAGGTACCAGGTAGCTTGGGTTCATCCATTCAACCTCATCTTTGCGGCTGGATAAGTTGGCCCGATCTGATCTTCAAATTCACTCCTGAACGTGAGATGAATGGATATCATGTGTCTTTCCACTCCATGCCACTTCTTTCAACTCTTCAGCGACCAACATCTTTGTATTCCGTCGCTCTATCTACACCTGTTCTGTTTCTTCTCTGCAGTCAATTAAACACTGCATCTTTGAGTGATCACAATTCTTTGCAGCAGCAATTTGGCGAAGTTCAATCTGGTTCGAAATTCGGCATAACTGAACAATCCTTGTTTCTCCTTTACCTACGGAGTGAGCTCCATATGGAAACCATCGCGGATTTGATTGTTGGCAGTCTTGCCGGGCAACAGTCTCTTGACTCTCCACTTGGAGAGAGCATACAAGCTTCAACCGTTCAATGCGATACCCCTGATGGCAGCAAGAGTGCTCGACCCGACACACGCCCAGCAAAATCTAGGATTCCCGAGATTCAAGACAATACTGCTTCAGTCAAACCCACAGCTTCTACTACTCAAGTTGACTCCTGGAATATCACAGTTAAGGCAGATCCCGAATTCACCAATTCCAACATGTTTGCTAGAAGCCTCCGAAAGAGGAAGGAGCCACCTACCGCCTCAGCTGATCCTGTTGGTGAAACCATGCAGCCGTTGACTGAAATTGAACGCTGCAAGTGGAAAGGTTGGGCTGAACTCGAATCTGATCCTGTAAGTTTCCAAGTCGATACGCTCGCTTCAGCCTCCACCGCCGGGATACATGATGCTGAATGTATCTCCCTCAGGCTCTCTTCAATTACATCTTGCGCAAGTATGGCGTTCAAGATGTCAAGGTTCAGGAGGTATTCGGTCTAGATGAGGAGTGTATGGCATACGTCCCGTGAGGCACCTACCTTCCAGGCATCGAGGTCAATCCAGCTGATTCATCTCAGTAAGCCGATCTATGGAATGATCTTCTTGTTTAAATACCATGAACATGATGCAGAAAATCATGAGGATTCCCAGAAGTGTCCCAAGCACGTATGGTTTGCAAATCAGGTAACGAGACTCCTTATTTTAATACTACACTACCGCAGTTGATCAAAGAGTAGACCACCACTAATGCTTGTGCAACTGTTGCCCTCCTCAATATTGTTATGAACGTCCCGGGTCTTGACTTTGGCGAGGATTTGCAAACATTTAAGGAAGCCACTGAAAAGTTGAAACCGCCCTATCGAGGAAAGAGGCTGGGTGAGAATGGTTTCATCCGTAGCATCCACAACTCATTCGCCCGGTGAGTTCGTTTCTTTAACAGGCAGTAGTAATAGTAGAGAGCATTTACTGACGTTGCTCTCAGCAAGATCGATATCCTCAACGCTGATCTTCTTCTAAAGAATGAGTACGAGAAATGGATAAAGGGCAAAAAGGGCCCTAAGAAGGCGCCAGCCAACAAGAAGTCGCATGCCAACAAAAATAGGAAGCAGATATACAAGGATGAAGAGGAAGGCTATCACTTCATCGCATACGTTCCTATTCGAGGCGAAGTTTGGAGACTTGATGGCTTGCAACGGGAGCCCGTCAAGCTTGGTAAACCTTCCAGCACCTAAGCACATATCTGACTAACGCGAATAAGGTGAAAATGGAGAGAACTGGATCGAAGTCGCAAGCGCTAATATCATGGATCGCGCTCTGCAGTACCAAGACGATGGCGTTGAGTACTCCCTCATGTCCCTCTGCAAGAGCCCAACTCGGGTAGCCATGGAGGAGCTGGCCAGCAACCTACACTTGATCCAATCACTGGAGAAGATTCTCTCCTCAATAATCTCAGACTGGGACCTCCTCCTTCAAGCTCGTACGGCAGCCACAGCCAGTGATCTTCACAACTTTTGTAAGATCACCCAAGAGCTCGTCGATAAGTCTCTTCCTTCGGCATCTGAACTTGCCAAGATTTCCATAGCTGGCAATGACCCCGAGAAGATCATGGCTTTGTACCGTGAGCTGGTCAACGAGCAGGGCCGTCTTCGCAACATCTACGTGCAGGAGCTCGCCATTGTTAGTCAGGAGGACGAGCAAGCTGAGACAAAGAAGATTGATCATACTCCTTTGCTTTGCAGAGCTATGCAGACACTTGCTGATGCTGGTGTTCTCAGGGGTATCGTTGATGATATCCGTGAGCAGGAGACCAAGGACAATAATTGAATTGTCTCGGCTACATCACTTTCAATTGAAACATATTTCCCGAACTTTCGGGTGCAGGATAGCCGCAACTGTGGTCAGTAAATCCATGAAAATTACTTGTTGGTGTCTTATAGCATGTTGATGACATCTTGTCGAGAACGAGAAAGAAAAAAGCAACAACATTTGGAGATGGATATATGGGTGATGGTTTGCGTTACATAATTGCATTTACATAGCTGTCGGGCGCCTGCAGAACACCGAGCAAGGATGGATGTATCTTCCTTTTCTAACAATGTCATCCTTCATTTTCAAATGTCAGCAGTAATGGGACTGGGATGTAACTCCACACATTCAATGATAGATTTTCAAGCATTTTCACTATGAAAGCAACGCACTGATCAATCACCAAGAGACGTTTTTCAAGACCCGACACCCATCACTGAGATTGTTTATTGTTGTAAGACACAGGTATCACATTGTATCCAGTACCTAAGTTATATCTAGTCATGACGACGGGTATGGATGTTTAATCATCAGGATATTCGTCCCTTACATTCGAAATGAACACGCGTTTCTCCTTATCCCAACGTTTGAAATACCTCCCTGCAAGGCTCATCAGCGAAATCGGCAATTCCGGCTTGATGATCTCAATGTTCTCTTCCGCCACATAGCGGATACTGGTATCTTCGACGCTAAATGTCCTGTCCGTCAGCTACGTTCACAAGGAACACTAAGGAGAGGAACACTTACAAAGCGTGGTAGAAACTCTGATTTCTTCCTCGGGATAAAGAATCAACGTTGTTATGGGCTATCCAATTGGAATCCATGCCACATTCGATGTCCCACCCCGTGATGACCGCGGTATATGCGTAGCGTCGGTGGCGGAAAACCTGGCCGATATTGTATTTCACGCCGTCTTTTGAGGCTGGCGTGCTGCGTCGACGGAGCTGCTTGGGGGTCTGGTCTGCCGCTCGAACGACACGTACTGCTTCATGGAGCTCTCCAGGCTCGCCACCAAATTGGTTGCCGTAAAGTGGCATTACGTGCTTTTCTATCAGAGAAGCATCCATGGGATATAGCCTTTCAAATCTCTCTAAGATTAAAGGTATAAATTGACTCTGAGCAGTGCTTCCTGGTCGTCGTGTAGGGTTACCAAACATAAAATGTGCCCAGAGTGCCGAGTAGAAGGCGTTGTCCAGATCAGCAAAAGGATTGGCGTGAAGTCTAATTGTTGGATGTCCTGTATTCTCCGTACTCGTAGCATGTGCTCTAAATTCCTGCACAGTTGCTAGAATATTTCTCGAGGTACGAAGTACGACATCAGCAGTCGTAGAATCTGTCAGTACCCCAGAGACCTGCTGCTGCGGGATTCCCCACTCGGATAGCATTACGCGCAGGCTAGCAAGGGGGACCTCTTCGTCCGATCGATATGGGTCGAGAAACATTGGATCTGCAGGTGTGGCTTCTGATGCCAAATCTCTACCATCAAGTGTCTCACCTTGTGGAGGTATGACCATCGCGTGTGCGTGGCTTGGTATTCCACAACATCTGGCATCGAGACCCAATCTTTGGGCCAATGAACAAAATATGGCGACAGATATCAGGGGCAAGGATGGGTGGTCCTCGTCTTGCAGAGCTATCCCGATGTAGTTATTCTGTAGATCTCTGTATGCTATGTCGGAGGAGAGGCCGGTGAGATTACGACGTCGGAGGAATGCAACCGCAGCAGTGGCCGTCCTTCGCTGAGAGAATTGAAGGAAGCTGGGATATTCAGCGCGGAATTGTGTTGCAAGATTGTCCAATATGTCGCAGATCTCGAAGAAAGATTTAGTAAGATATTAAAGGGCGCCTGACGAAACCATCGTACCTCAAGAAGATCGCCATGTTGATCATGTAGTACAAACAAGTCGAATGATCCCAGTGCTCGTTCTAGCGGTACCTTTTCCCCGTTAACGACCCTCTCCCATTCTGCCAATGCATTGGCTCTGTGGACATGGTCAAGGACAGAGTTAGCGTAGTATCTATACATAAGTCAGGTACTGTATTCTAGCGTTGTCATGCAACATACCGTCTGGCGAGGACATCTTCAGCGGAGTCATCGGTACGGCAATGTCGTAGCAAGGTGTCTTTCGCATCATAGCCAAACTCGGATATAGCTATGAACTTGGATATGCGGTTTGTTTGGCGTTCTAGAATGTTATTCAAAAGGCCACTTGTCGCAATGTCAACCTTCCTCCGGTGTATGTATAAATGCTTCCAGTCCACATCTCCAACCCTCTGCGAGAACTTCTTTTGAATCCGATGCTTCGCATCCCAGTACTTGAAACCTGTCCTGCAGTGATACCTCCAAAGCAATGGTTCATTACCGAGTCTGTTGAAGCGCTTCGAAAGACTCTGGACATGCAAGACGTCGTTTGGGGGGCAAAAGTATAGAATATGTTGGAGGACTTCGTCCGGGAGGCTCGTCAAAATGAGGGGTTCTCCTCCACCGCGAATTCGCCTGCCACTGATTGTCGACATTCTGAGGAGAGGCGAACGTGGGAGTGTTGACAAGAGAGCGTGTCGGATTCGATGTTTGTTAACAAAAGATGTAGAGTGGACTGAGCTGGGCCTGGCCTGGATGGATGGACTGACTGGCTTTCGTCCCGTCTGGTTCGCCTCGAAAGTCAAGTCAATCGACGTCAATACCTCAATTGGGGGACAAAGCGAGACGGGAGGCGAAGGCGAAGGCGAAGGCATAAGCGGCCGGTCCCTGCTGGGCTCGCTGGGGTGGCTCGGTGGGCTGGGGAGGGGCCGCTTATCAGCCGAGTCAGCCTTATCGACCGCGGGGGGAGGAAGAAGAGGAAGCTGGATGTACAGGCCTTCAGCAAGCTACCTTAGCTAGGGTGCAGGTGGGTACCTACTACCTAGGTACCTTCGTAGGTATGATTCTGGGAGAGTGACAATATTACCTACAGTAAGGTACTTGTAAATCTACCTTTGGTAAGGTAAGGCTTGCAGCTTGGCGGTGGGGAACATGCCATACAGTATGCATGCCTCCAAGGATAAGTTATTATACCTACCTTACTCGTAGGTAGGTACCTATAGGTACTGTATGCTGCAGGTGGCCGTGACTTGACTTCCAATTCCATTCCACTGATTTGTCGCGGCCGACCAATGAAAATGCCTGGAGTATTCCCGTGGCGGTGGGCCTTCGAGACCTCCCCTCCACACCTGTACAGTAGTAGGTACAGTTAGTCCTTTCCATTAGGTACCCCCTGAGGTACGAAAGGTACCTTACGATACCTACCTACCACCTTAGGTACCTCACCTATTTTAGATAAATTACCTACCCCAGCTAAATTACCTAAGGTACCTAAGGTACCAGGTAGGTAAGGTACCTTACGTACTCTCGTACTGTACAGGTAAAACTACCCCGAGTTTTCGCTTCCTTTTTCACCCCGCCCCGCTGGTTTTCCTTCCTAGGTACTACCTTACCTACCTATACCTACCTAAGGTACCTAACCTGGAAGGTTCCTTGTCCTGTACGGTGTACCTTACCTTTAACTTACCTTCCCCATCAGCCTACCTACCTACCTTACCTTACCTTACCGACCGGGCTTCTGGGCCGCACTTCTCTGGGCACGAATCCACCAAGAACCCTCTCCTTGCTTCTTTTCTGCTTCTGCTTCTGCTTCTGCTTCTGCTTCTGCTTCTGCTTCTCCTTCTCCGGGAGTAAAGTTTCTCCTCATCGTCCCATGAGGAAGACGACCGCAGCAAGGAGTATTACAGGTATTGCCGCTGTTAAGTTACTCTGGACATCCACGCCTCCATCATATTTATGATATGACCGCGCAGAATTACCTTAGCCGTCGATGCTCTTCCACCTTCTTCTACTCTCAAGGATAGGGCATTACGATCAGTAAGTCCATGAGCTTCGTCGTCGTCTTCGTCCTGCCAAGATGTGGTATTACAAGAAAAAACCTTGCTAATGCTCCATCGACCATACAGTAGTGCCTCTGCTTTAGGGCATACGACACGCAGAACCCTTTCATCTTGATACAATTTTCAGAGTGAGTAACTACTGCAACGAACCTGCTCGTCTAGCTCAAATTCTTTTCACCACTCCCCACCTCACAGGGCCCTCAAGGCTGCGGATGAGCTTTGCCACCCCAATTCCACATTCACCGAACTTCGCCTCGCTGAATGTTTTATTCTCTCTTGCAAATTCTCGTGCCTAGATCCTCTTACCATACAACGAACTTACGTCTATGCAGGGCACCTGCCTTTGATGAAAACGCGTTGGTATACGTTGTGTCTTCGGCCAGCTGACCTGCAGCTTTGCCACCCACCTCAGCTCCCAGGACCAGCAACTCGTCACGCGCTCAATATTTGACAAACAAGAGTACAAATTCACTTGTGAATAGTGATACAACATCTCAGCATTGACAGAATGAAGTTCGGTCGCGAGTTTAGAGACGCTTTGGAAAAGGAAGGCTATCCCGCCACGTGGGTAGAAACCGCAATTCCCTACGGACAACTCAAGAAGCTCCTGAAGAAGGTATGCAAGCTTGCTTTGAGCTACTTGGTGATTGTTCTGGGGACTTAGACATATGTTCTGACTGAAATAGATCCAAGAGGAACTCGAAAGCCTCGGTCTGAGTTCGGCTACTCTCGCTCAGCTGCACCAATCCAGTCCAGATGAAGAAGACCGCATCGGAAACGGAACAGGCGTTGCTTTTCAATATGACTTCGAGGGAGGAGAAAGGTTCATTCCAAAGCTTACTTTCTTCATCAATATCGAGGATGGAACTCCTGTCGACGCGGAGTTATCACCAGCCACGCGGCGCTACTTCGAGGCACAAGCGTCAAGACACCATGGAAATACAGATCGCGGATCATTTGACTTGGATGGTCAAATAGATAGCCTTGCGACGGAAGAGTATGTATTTGCCGGGCACAATCCGGATATTCCCTACCCTTTCTGAAGTTGCTTGATTTTTTGGGATCCGTATTGACTCAGACGTAGAACCACAATTGTAGATGAACCTGAAGGTCTTCGGCGAATAGACGTGCAACTTCGTTTCGATGCGGAGTTTTTTGGTCTGCTCCAGGGTGATGTTAACTCTCTTGATAGTCTACAGGCTCATGAGCAAAAGGTCTTGGCGGACGAAATCCAAGCATTATCTATATCTATCACCGAGGTTGCAAGGTGAGGGCGTCTAGGAAATTCCCATTAGGGTGAGCTCTCAAGTCAGTGCTAACCTCCCCAGGCCCAAGACCTCGTCATTTCATAAAAGTGATCTTAACAGATGGAGAGACCTTTTCGATCTATACCTACAAGCAGGTGTCTTCTTCTCCACCAACGAATATGATCATGGTAGTCGAACCAGTGCTATGGCTGCTCAGAAGTTGCAGTGGTTCCAAACAGAGGTGGTCAAAAGAGGTATTATGGGCTTGTTCAAACTGAAAGCCAGTCACACTGCATTGCAACAATTTATACAGATCAATCTTGGAATCCTCCAGAACCTCAAATTCCAAGAGATCAATCAGCGAGCCATCACAAAGATTTTGAAGAGTGAGTTTCTCCGAGTTATCACTGTGGCGTTTGCTGACCGGCTCTAGAGTTTGACAAGAGGACAAATCTCGGTGCAGCGAGAACTTTCCCGAAGCTTATTCAGACGGATTCTGTCATGCCCGGGTCCATGGCAAAGGCTGTTTGCAGTCAGATCTCTCAGGAACTTGTCCAGATCGTTCCCCAGGTTGAAGACTTTGCTTGTCCAATATGCTGTGATATTTGCTGGCGGCCCATCCGAATGAAGTGTAAGCACCTTGTTTGCATTCGCTGCACGATTCTTCTGCAGAGGCAAAAGAAGCGGAATTGTCCTCTTTGCCGAGAAGATGTCATTTTGAAAGCTGATACAGGTATTTATCCCTCTTTTCCCCACGGAAGTGGTTCAGAATCATTGCTCCCTGGCGACAAGTTATCAGGGGCCACGAGGTGAAGTAGGCCATTTCTCCCGCACGTGCTAACGCTGGAATCTTCCAGACAGCATCGACAGGGACCTAGAGAGATATCTCAGGAAGTTTTTCCCTAAAGAAGTCCTCCAAAAGCAAATTGCCAACGAGACAGCGGACGGCATTGAGAAATTTGGACCCTATTACGTCCATCCTTCCGAAGCAAATTGTGCTATAATGTAAAAGAGCTGGTTAGCTTATTTACAAAAAAGAAGAAGCGTCAGGAAGTTGCGAATGATACCCCTCAAGACAGCCTTTGTATTGTACTACGTGTTGTACATAGCGTACACAGAAGCGTTTATGTTTAGTCTATCCGTGGGCATTTGCATGATGATACAAACGATACATGAATCTTCGTGCAGAGAATTTGAAGTTCGATACTACCAGAGTCCTAAGCAGAAGATTTAAAATAGTCTCACTGCAACAGGAACTGTGCGCCATAAATATAGAAGTTCGAGAGAAAGGCATCATGCAAGCTTCAAAGGCAGCCTTCTATGTGGATTTGACGGGATACTTGACTGCTAAAATCTTCTCTCTACACTGATGCATACAGGCCTTGAGTCCTCTAAGATCTCCACCCTTTCGATATTATCCCAAGCTTAATGCACAAGAGACCCAACTGGTCCTAACTACGATCTGCTGTGAGAACGTATCAGATGGTTTCAGTATAGATGCTTCCATCCTTGGGGGTTTCACGATGTCACTTTTCTCCTTTCTATTCTTTTATACAAGCTGCGATAGTAGAGACAGACATCGGTATTGTGCAGTACTGATGCATACCTTGTGATGACGATCATCCGAAAGGAAGTGATGAATAACGATACAATGAATCTGTTCCTGCTAGGTCGATTCAAGTTCAGGAATTAGCTGTAAATGTCCAAAGTATATTTTAGGAGTGGGGGAACGAAGAATCCGGCTTGTACTCTCAATCAGCAACAGACACATAAAAGATTCTTCACTACCAGTATTCTCCAATTTTGAAAATCAATACCACTGAATACAAACATTCCCCACTGCAGGATTACTACAGAGCTGCTTCCAGTCATGATAAACACGTCATCCTTCCCAAGAGGCTTTCCCCCTCTTACTCGGAGCAGCAATGAACGAGGCTAGCAGCTATGTTGTTTACAGGATGACCACGCTAGGTGGTAGCTCCTATCTTAGGTTTCAAGGAAGAGAAGATAAATTCCGGGACTGGATATTATGCCAATTCATTATTCAGTAGATGGAGCCGATGAAGGTACTGCGAATACTGTTTGTGACTTCTGTAGACTGGACTGTTGAGATGGAGTTAGATCTCCATGACCCGAACCTCTGTTGCCTAGTGGATTCGAAATAAGTAAGAATAGTTATGCTCGATGTGTACAACAACAGCCCAATGGAAAGGCATATTATAGCCTTAGCAAGATGCTGCACGTTCGTAGGTTGAAATCTCCGCAAATGCAAACCGCAGCTCTGATTCAAGTCACACACCATGAACACAGGTAGTACAGTCGGGTTTCGCCGTGCGAGAAAATTCATCAAGTCAATTCGAAACTCCTCATAGATTGCTGGAAAATGTTGCTAATGCAGCCCATTGGGGTGCAAAGAGGAATGCAGCGCAATAGCAATAAATTCCTATGTTGGGTTCCATATGCCATGTAGCGGCAAGCCACCACATCAAAACGACACATAATTACGAACTGCATCGAGGACGACAAAACTGCCACGTCTCAACAACTTACATCATCCAGCCCCGACTGTGCAAGTGCCGTACATCTACGGTTGCTGGTAGTAACAAATTATATATTCGATCGCTAAAACTCTCCCGAGAGCAGCTGCTGGGACATGTGCCAGCTCGAATTAAACCGTGCCAGCAGAGAGTCCAGGCCTAAGAGAAGCTCATAAATTCCTAACGCCACTCATCTTTCCCTAATAATCCTCAAGCATTCAATATGGTATCATCATCTTCATCATCGAAAGTCTCGACCTCGTCAATAGCCCCCTCTCGCTCCGTTCCCAGTCCTTGGAACGGGGGCTCCTTCTCTGCCACGTGAATAACGGCCTTTCCTTGTACCTCCCGAACTGCTTGTCGCCATTCCTTCCAGTCTTTCTCGTCTCGGATTAGAAAGGCGATTAACATACTGGGATCCATCTCTTTGATGTGGATCCGGCGTAACCTGCGCGTGTGACAGGTCTCTATATCTTCTTGTGAGTAATCCTCGACTCTCTCCGGCAATGGTAGGGCGGGACGAGTCTGGTGGGGATCTAGGTAGAAGAAGTACTGTCCTTGGACGCCGATGAAATAATGTGACGAGGAAGGTTGACCACTGCTGATTTATCAGATAGACTGCAATCATCTAAATGATATGCGAGAGACTCACCCGGCTATTCCTATCGACTGTGGCATTTGCAAAGTGGACTTCAGGGCTTCCCAATAAACGGGTGTAATTTTGTCGAGACCCAACCTCGTACCTACGAGAATCAAGGTCGGCATAAAACATTTACCGTCAGGCTTTGCAATCCTCATAAACGTGTCTTCATATACGTCTAAACCGTCACCAGTCAGGTAAACTCGTAACTCAGAAGACTCATGGTCATTCGTTAAAGCTCTGGCAAGAATTAGTGATGACTGCATACTACCAGAGTAAAGGATCTTCACTGAATACAGCGTGCCGTTGCTGAGGGTCCAAACCATTCCCCAGGGTGTTTCCCACAAGCGGTAGCTCCATGCTCAACGAACTTGTGTATTGAGTACGGGGCTTTAGGGTTGTCCGCAAACAATGAGATAATCTCTCGTTCTTCTTGACTCGTAGAGCCCCGACGCCATTCTATAGAAGCCATCAGCTGAAGAAACAAAAAGTATAGAGCGGAGTTCCTGACCTCTTCCCATTCGTAACATAACAAGAGCATTTGCGAGCAGACTCTGCCCGGACCGTATCATGCAACCCCATCCAGTATCAGATGTAAACCCGGCTTGGTCGACGAGCTGACTCCGCAACCGAACTGACAAGGACATCGTGGACAAAGCCTTCGGATCTTGGGATCTTGGGATGGTTGGAAAGTTGGATCGGTATGTGAGCCATATCCTTGCTTCGAAATCGTCTAGGAACGACAAAGGCCACCCTCCACCTCCGTCATGCTCATCGTATGCCAGCCCAGAGTCTATGCTACTCGCTGTACTATCCGGTGGAGTGGCGGGCTTTGCTGGACGGGCAGGCTCCGTAGACGCCGACTTTATGTCGGGAAGAGAAGCGGATGTCGTGTCAAGTGGTTGGAGTTTGGGCGAGACCTTGTACTGCTTGCCTAGGCACCATATTGGGGATTGTGCCGCTGTATCATTTGTTGGCTCAGGATCCCAGAAGTACTGCACAATCCGCCTGTATTTTCCGAAGTCAACAGTCGTCATATTTACGCTCCGTGGCTTTCGAGGACGGACGGCGAAGGCATCGACGTTGACGAGAATGGCGGGGAACGTGGGGCAACAACAGTGCCAAGAAGGGATCGCGAAATGTAGCACTGATACTGAGGTACCGACGCAAGCTTAACCCAACTATCCGACGTGAGCTTCGATACTTACCGGAGAGACGGGGTGGAGGAGAAAATGAATGGCGGCGGTGGGATACCTTTGTTGAACCTACGAGGATCAGAAGCTGGACTCGCTGGAGTCACTGGGATCTGTGCTTGCAGGTGAGCTTGCTGAGCTGAGTGGGTTCCAGGTTTGGGGGCAAGTACAGGATGACTGTGTCACTGGACTTGCCTTCGCGTGTGGCGGCAGCAGGAGAAGATCCTGTGACTGTAATAGAAACCCAAATTCATATTACCAGAAGGAACGTACATACTTTAAAGCTCAGAAATAACATCTCATCCGATGGCAACCAAACGCAACCCGACTTCTAGGCACTCTCCAACTCTGCCGGCGTGAGGATGCTTGCTACCAAAGTCCTTATCGGCGATAAGGCCACGCCAAGAGCTTAGGGTATTTAGGTGGATAGGTAGTATCGTGCATGAAAATAAAGATGATGATTCTCCCAAGACGATCACTTTTCTTCCCCACGAGTACATGGAGGAGGCCATGTTTCTCGTCAGCATACTACAAGACTGTCAAGAATAACCAGGCTTGCCCGCTATGCCGCGATTCAAAAAAGCCTCGAAGAGGGGGAACTCTCAAGGTCCTCAAGGCGGCAGTCGAAAAGCCCTCGATACGTCGTTTGCACCGTTCAGTGGCACTTCTGCGCCTCGAAAAGGTCATGGTGAGAGGGTTTTGAGCTGGAGTTGTATCATAGAATCTTACTAAACCATACCCAGGAAACTTCACACTTCAAGAAGAGGCTCGTAATACCGAACGCCACCTGTCATTCTGGAATACCGACCAAAAACTTCGAGATAGCAAGGTCAGCTTCGTGAGTGCTGGCAGAATTGTGCCCACCGAGCCCGACGATGCCGAAGCTGCCCTTGCAGACATGACGTTGGGTTCTCCGAAGCCGAATGGTGGTGAAGTGAAAGCAGATGAGGAAGAGGAGAAGGTGGCGCAAGATGTTGCCGCATTCGAGGAGCCCGCCTACTCATCCGTGAAGACGTTAATCGATACGGAGGTCTTCGACTTCATTGTTGACACCGAAGGCAGCGGTCAGGTCCAGACTGGAATGTCTCCACCAAAGTTGCGCTCCCCCTCACCTACCCCGTCTAATTCGAGCGAGGAGGTCATTTTATTCCGTGGACGTGGTCGTGACCAGCACCAGCACCAGCAAGTCAGAATCGTGTCCAAGCCTCCGCAGCCTTCACAACCTGCTAGGAAGATCGTCGAGAATATAGACGCAAAGATCAGAATTGTCGACGATAGAATTCACGAGCAGACTAAACTGCTCCAAGAAGTCATTACCGAAGCTCGTTCTTTGTCACCACCGGCACTATCGTCCACAAAACAAGAGGATGTTGAGTTTGAGTCGATTCTTCCTCAGAATGGTAGGGGTCGTGGTCACAAGGGCAATCGTCGCAACAAAAACAAAGCCGCAGAAAGAATTGAAGACGATGCCATGATCGCCGATTATATAGCAAATATGGATGCGGAAGACCCCATGTTTAAATCATTCAACCAGCGTGATTTGGGTGGCATAGAGGACGAGGCATGGCAAAATACCGAGGCTTCTTCTGGAGAACAAGTCACGGTCTCGACACCTGCAGATCAAGAAGGATGGGATCGGTCGGATATTGAGGACTTTGATGGTGTCGGTACTTCTGATGGTGTCATGGGTGAAGTACAAGCCATACTTTCTAGGAGAAAACGCCCTTCTGGCACCCAGTATCTTGTCGTCTGGGAGGATCAAATGGTAGATGAGGCTCGTTGGGTACCTGCAAGTACCTTGACAAGTGTGGTTGCGCTGACTTTCATTGAAACCTTTGAAGCGGAGGAAAAGCTCATGGCAGAGTTCCAAAATAGTGAGGGAAGCAGCAGTATCTCTGGTGACGACCTCGAAATCGATGTCGAAGTAGAGGAAGATGACGATGATGCAGATCTTATCCAGAGAAAGATTGACCGTATGAGCGACGAAAGAATTGCGAGATTGCTGTCCAAGCAGGAGCAACTTGGTATGGGCTCTGACGAGATATTACTCTTTGACGAGGATGAAGAAGATGATAATATTGTTACCCGAGGATACAGGCGCTCTTTCGGCATTTCCAGGGTGACAGCAAACAAGCCTCCTCGGGGACCTAATCGGGCAAAGGGAGAATTCCCGTCTGCAACGCTTCTAGCCAGTGCTTACGATGGATTCGACATCATGGATTTTGATCGACCAAGTCTGAGAAAGAAGCCGAAGGGTCGTAAAGGCAAGCTAGTTTTAGACATCTCCGACTCTGAGCTTGAGGCATCAATGCAGGCGGCGTGGGTCAAAGATCGTGAGAAGAAGAAGGAGAGAAAGCAGGAGCGTGAGGAGTTCCGAGCTCAAGGTGTGATTGGTAACAAGAATGGCAAGGTCAATATGAAGCAGAAGTATAAGGAAGGTATCGGCATTTATGCCGTCAAGGAGGAGATCAAAAAGTTCCTCATGGGTGGCAATACTACGTGAGTTTCATTTCCCCCATGTAGAGACATTCAGCTGACGGTTCAGACTCTCACTACCTCCCATGAGCAAAGCCGACCGCAAAGTCGTTCACGAGCTTGCGAATGCTTTCCACCTAAAGTCCAAGTCTGCTGGTAATGGTGATAGCCGCTTCCCAGTTCTTTACAGAACGTCTAGGACTCTGGCCTTCAACGATGGTGACTTTGCCAAGGTTGATGCAAGAATTTCTCGCCGTTTCCTCTCACGAATGGACGTGGGCGGTAAAAGAGGCAGTGGAGTAAAGCATACTGCTGGGACAGGTGGAATCAACCGCGCAGCTGTTAGTTACAGAGATGGTGATATCGTTGGAGGATCTGCTCCTGAGCTTGGTGCTGACAACAAGGGTCGGGCCATGTTGGAAAAGATGGGTTGGAGCTCCGGTACAGCCTTGGGTGCTCTCAACAACAAGGGTATAATGCTTCCTGTTTCACATGTTGTCAAAACCACCAAGGCAGGATTGGGATAATTTTTGTAACTGGGAAGGGTATTGGAGTTCATGTATTCTAGCGTGGCGTCGAACCTGATATTGAAAATAGAAAGTCTTTAATATTCAACAAGTTCTGGGCACTCCAGAAATATGCTTTCGACGCGATACTACGCGTTTTTTGTAGAGATACTAAAGGTTCCAAACACATCACAGCATATAATTGGGAACAGCAAGTGTTTGTTCATGTTTCGATTCTTTGTCTTCTCGATTTCCCTATCCGAAGACTTATTGTACAGCCACGTACCCCCGAAAAGCAGACCGGTGAAGACATATGCCCCCATAAAAAGCAGACCATCCATAACGCATTAAAAAGAGACCCGAAGATCCCGAAACGAGTTCGACTTCATCAACCCAGATGACCCAAAGCCAAAGCAGATCCGGCACCTTATGAAAACCCAAACTTAAAAACAACTTATTTCGTTGATGAGGAGTACTTGGTGACAGCCTTGGTACCTTCCGAAACAGCGTGCTTAGCAAGTTCGCCGGGAAGGATGAGGCGGACACTAGAGAAAATTAGTATCGCATGAAGAGAGAGAAAAAACAACCGATATGAACTCACGAGGTTTGGATCTCGCGGGATGAAATGGTGGACTTCTTGTTGTAGGCGGCAAGCTTAGATGCCTCGGTGGCGACACGCTCGAAGATGTCTACAGATCGCGTTAGTAATGCGCGCGCAATCAGGATGTGGTGCAGCCTACCATTGACGAAGGAGTTCAAAATTGACATGGCACGGTTGGAGATACCAGTGTCTGGGTGGACTTGCTTGAGGACTAGGAATTGAAAGTTAGTAGATGTATAGAGAAAATGACGCGACTTAGTGACGTTGGTGGAATCCATTGATCGCGATATTGTGATGTTATTGACGCGCCAAATGTTTCGACCTCGACGCGACTTTGAATTCTGGAAACATACCTTTATAGATGTAAGAGCTATAAGTCTCCTTTCTCGTCTTCGTGCGCTTCTTCTTCTCGCCGGTTGCACTGGTCTTCTTGCCTGCCTCGCTCTTGGTAGCTGGTGCCTTCGAAGCTGGTGCCTTAGCAGCGGCGGGCTTCTTGTCTGCGGCCTTGGGTGGCATTTTGAATGGTGTTGGAGGTTGTAAAAGGTGTTGTATTGAAGTAACTGGGTGCGAGTGAGATGAAAATGGACGTGGTGGTGAGAGTCGATGTTGGCGTTGATGATGGATGGAGGAGGAAAGAAAGATGGGAATGGGTGGGAGATGTCCAAAATATAGTCACTGGAAGTGATGCCACTTGGTGCGGGGCTAAGCCTAATACGAACACTGAGATTCAAAACAGAGGACGAGAATCACGCCAATCAGGAGGCTTGCGCACGCTTATCCCCTGCATTTGATGAACCTCCAACCAAATCACGCGCGCCGTGGCTATAGATCTATAAATCGTCGTACCTCCCCGCGAGAGCAACTTCTTCCTTCTTTCATCAACTTCTTCGCCCACCACACCACGCAACATCCACGTCCGTCATCCATTTCACATTAACAACTTCATCTTTTCTCAGCAAACAAATCAACCACATCTCTCAAAATGACTGGAGGCAAATCCGGAGGAAAGGCCAGCGGCTCAAAGAACGCGCAATCGTGAGTATTCATCTTTTCCAGCTTGTTTATTACCTCAAGTCGCGTTGATTTCTCATCAAATGTGGTGAACCAACATCTACTTTAATCTTGGATGACTTCAAACGCGTTCCTTATACTGACTCTCACAAGACGTTCGTCCAAGGCTGGTCTGGCATTCCCAGTTGGTCGTGTCCACCGTCTTCTCCGAAAGGGTAACTACGCTCAACGTGTTGGTGCTGGTAAGCTCCCTCGACCTCTGTGCCAAGTCTTCATTTTCTAACGCGTCTTCAGGTGCCCCCGTCTACCTCGCCGCTGTCCTCGAATACCTTGCGGCTGAAATCCTTGAGTTGGCCGGTAACGCTGCCCGCGATAACAAGAAGACTCGTATCATCCCTCGCCATCTCCAACTCGCCATCCGCAACGACGAGGAATTGAACAAGCTTCTCGGACACGTCACGATCGCACAAGGTGGTGTCTTGCCAAACATTCACCAGAGTACGTTTCTTCATGCCTGCGCGGTCCATATATTTGCTAACGCGCCTTCCAGACCTCCTGCCAAAGAAGACTGCCAAGGGTGGAAAGACTGCCAGCCAAGAGCTATAAACTTTTGTGCTGGGCTTGTTGGGTTTCTTGAGGGTCTGCTTTTCATGATAATGGGGTGTCGTATGGGTCTGGGTTCATGGCTGCTTTTTCCGCGTTCTGGTTGTACATTAAAATCCATGGCAATGGATGAGGGTTGCATTGAGATCAATCTTATGAGAAACCGATAAACAACTATATCAACTTCCATTCATGCCTTGTGATTTTGTTCGTATCAACTCGAGAAAGAATATTCGGCTGACGAAATGTGGCGGATATGTATTTGCTTGAGGAATCTTGATTGGGACTTGAGGCGGATCGGTCGCATTCTCATATAAAAGTGCTGTAACCTCAAATTGTGACACGGCACATACGAGGCACAGAATAGCATTCTATCGTGAAGCTATTTTCAGTATAGTAGCATGCATTTATCTTGAGATCGTGTCTATTTTGATCTCGTTTGTACATATGTGCTAGACCGTGGCGGAGCAATTACGAAGATCAGAACTATAGCGCCGGAATGCTTACTCACAGCAGAAACGCCTTGAGCTCTAAGGAAGATTAGAACGGCGGAAGAAGGCTTCTTGCATCCATTAAGTCTTCCATCGAGACCACTGATACTATGTACAAATAAACCAGATGCCCAAATTCAAGTAACTCCTAATTCCACTTTGCAGTTTCTATTTGGTCATCTCAGCTGGAGCTGCCTATCCATTAGTATAGATGTGAACACTATGGGAAATTTTGTCACTTACGAGTCAAGATTGGAGCCGGCAGATTTCTCTCAAACTTAGAACCTGGTTACACAAGTTGTTAGTAACTAAGGCTCTCATCAAAGCTCTGTACTTAAATGCAATACGAACCTCCAGGTGCTGTTGGCGCATGGTATGGATCTGGGTGCTTCCATTTCTCCAATTCTGCTTCTGTTTCTTGGAACAAGACCTAATCTTCAATGTCAGCCACTGCCTTATTGCTCCATTCTGTGATTTCGTAAGACTTGCCCGCTGTTGTCTGGGATCCTTGATATTCTTGTTCGCCTCAAACAATGATCTGATATACATGGCCTGACCCCTCCATAGGTACCTGTGAACGGCCCAGTCAAGTGAAAGTTTCAGTGAGCGCCGATAGAGCGACCTAAAGGGGATCATGGTCAGTATCTTGAGCATCAACTGCATCAATTGTGTTGAAATTGAGGGGGCGTACGAGACTACTTGTTTCGTAGACATTTTCCTGGTGCGCGCGGAAAAAGCTCGACAGCCACTTGCTGAGCTATAACACAGAACCAATTCCTTGAATCATAGACCTCTGTATGTTTGGCTAAGAGATCTTCTCTCTGTGGTGCAGTCGTTGAGTTGAGTTGTGATAGCCCTGGTCGGTACAGACTGATGCTGCACTGGAGCTGCTGGTCGCGAGATGTCGGACCGTCGGCTACAGTAGCGCCGTCGCTTGGATGAGGCTGCTCGTCGGAAGTATCCCGTGCATCCTGGCCAAGCCAGAATACTGGCTTGTTCTTTGACAGAGCTGCTCAAGATTTTACCTCCTTTCTTTCAATTTCTCCACATCCCATTCCTTACCCTCACATTATCTCAAGATGCTTTCGAGGCAAGTCCTGGTAGCTTCGCGGTTTCTGCGTGCCTCTCGCGCGCCTCAGCTTCGACACCCTTTTCCAGCTATTGCCCTGCAGCTTCGCTCATATGCAGACAAAGTCGTCAAGGTGCCAGAAATGGCCGAGTCGATTTCTGAGGGTACTCTGAAGCAATGGTCGAAGCAGATTGGCGATTACGTCGAGCAGGATGAGGAGATTGCTACAATTGAGACAGACAAGGTACGTCGACCTAGTCCAGACTTGATTCTATTATGTCTAATTATGGCCACTGCAGATTGATGTTGCAGTCAATGCCCCCGAAGCCGGCACTATCAAGGAATTTCTCGCAAACGAAGAGGACACTGTTACTGTCGGACAGGACTTGGTCCGCATGGAGCTTGGAGGAGCACCAGAGGGCGGAGAAAAGGAGAAGGCAAGCTCGGAGCCCAAAGAGCCTGCAGCAAAGGAGCAATCAACATCTTCTAACCCAGAGCCACCGAAAGAGGAGGAGTCGAAGCCTGAAAGCGCTCCCCAACCGCCCCGAGAGAAGAAGCCTGAGCCAAAGAAGGAATCTTCGCCCAAACAAACCGAGTCCAGGTCAAGTTCTGCGCCAACTTTCGGAAATCGTGAAGAGCGACGTGTGAGTACAGTGTCTGAGTATACAGCCAGTTACACAGATGCTGATGATTTCTACAGGTCAAGATGAACCGAATGCGCCTCCGGATCGCCGAACGCCTAAAGCAATCCCAAAACACCGCGGCCTCCTTGACAACTTTTAATGAGGTGGACATGTCATCGCTGATGGATTTCCGGAAACTGTACAAGGACGAAGTTCTGAAGAAGACAGGAGTCAAACTTGGGTTCATGAGTGCCTTCTCACGAGCTTCGGTACTGGCAATGCGAGACATTCCTGCTGTCAATGCTTCCATTGAGGGGCCAAATGGTGGAGATACTATTGTTTACAGAGATTATGTCGACATCAGTGTGGCTGTTGCGACTGAGAAGGGACTGGTCACTCCAGTCGTCCGAAACACCGAGACAATGGACCTTGTCGGGATTGAGAAGTCCATCGCAGAGTTGGGCAAGAAGGTAAAACCTGAGGACAACTCGTGTTTTCCGTGCTAACGCGGTTTTAGGCTCGCGACAGCAAGCTGACAATCGAGGATATGGCGGGTGGCACTTTTACCATCAGCAATGGTGGGGTTTTCGGCTCTCTGATGGGTACTCCAATCATCAACCTTCCTCAAACGGCCGTTCTTGGGCTCCATGCTATCAAGGATAAGCCAGTCGTTGTAAACGGTCAGATTGTTATTCGCCCTATGATGTACCTAGCCTTGACCTACGACCATCGCTTGTTAGATGGAAGAGAAGCTGTACAGTTTCTGGTGAAGGTCAAGGAGTATATCGAGGATCCTCGGCGCATGCTCTTGTAGGCTGTAGATAGTAATCCGTGGACTTGGTCTCTCTTTCCATTTGTTTTTTGTCTTGACTCGTACCCTACATTGTATACTAGATTAATGACATCCACGCTGAGCGTTTCTTGACGCTCTGGTAGTACCAGGCGGTGTCAATTTCGATCAGTGTGCTTTTCTTCTCGTGTCATTGCATTCAATTCGCGCACTGCTCAAACCAGATGGAAGGCAACAAAGCGTCTCATACCTACTGCTGACTTTCTGAAGTCCATCCAAGCAAGTTCTGTCAGTCTGAATCTCTCACTACGTGTTGGAGCTCTCTTCGTGTCATTCTGGGTGGTGCGTTGTCCTTCCATACGGATATGCCTAACCGATGATTTGGGTTGATGTTAATTCATAACGAGAAAATGCTTCATCTTAGTGGTATATCATGATATTCCCTTTCAACGTAAGTATGGCAGGTTGCCAGTGTTCATTGTTATGTACTTGTTCCTTGAACTGCGTGCTGGAAAATGACTACTCTTCGTTAGCCCATCTCGTCATGCTGTCTTAGCTCATCGAGCGGCTCGCTCCAACGTGGAGAGGATTTCTAGTGCGGCTGAAATCTTCGGCGTGTCTCTCTTAGCGTGTGACAGGTATCTACTCCAGACGAAATTCTCGGGTTAGTCTCCATGGGGGAAATGGAGCCTTCCATTCAAAGGAGCACCTCGATGCCAGGAACATGACAAAACATCGTGGGTAAATCATCGACGCGCTGCAGCTTGACTGTGAGAATAATTGTCTTCGGTCTCCAACTATCTCATCTTGCCGAATCAAGCCACAGCAGGCTATTTCATGTCATACTCTGCACCCGGTACTGCACTATCGCATTTCGTCCAGTTCACGGCTATGCCTTCCTTGCACAGTGCCAGTCGCTGAAGGTGAAGTGGTGAAGCACGCAGCCATTGCTCATGACGGGAGCTACGACCTCCAAATCGTCCCAGGCACCAGCTTACAAAGAGCTCCATCGCCCACTTAAGCAATATTATGAACAGCTCCACTACAGGTACAATCGCAAATATAAGTACCGAGAGATACCGGTATTGCCCTATATTATCCACAATCTCGTTCTCGCACGCATCAACTAGGTCTGGAATACCGGTTGGGGGCTCCAGCGAACAAATCTTCGCATCTTGCAATGCTTTTCGATACCCGCGAGATTTTCCACCTGGCCAGGGGAGTGTTGAGCCATCCAGTAACCTTTGTTCGCCACTGGTTATCTGGTAGCCCTGGTGTGAGAGACTGGAAAGCTGTGTCTGAAGTATGGAGTGCCCCGCTGTTTAAGTAGCCGACACTACTGAACATCAGATTGTCTAACTACCTAGACCTAGCCGTGCCAGTTTTGCAAGTTGGGCATTATTGAGTTCAATTGACGCCCTCAGAGGTAAGCCTTGAACATGCTTTTCAGTTCGGTTGCAGCATTGATGTTTAGGTTCTGGATTGGGTATTGGTCTGTCCAAGCAAGCACGCCGGTGAGGGTGTTAGTATCATAGAAGGTTATCTTCTCGTTCCGCATACTTCCTTTGGTTTCGCGATCTGCATAGAACATTTAGGTTGAGGGCTTTTTGGGAATATTTCATGCCCTTGCTGTTCAGAAGGCAGATAGACGCGTCCGCATCGGTACGATTCAAGTCATCGACGTGCGCCTAACCCAATGACCTGTAGGGATGGTATATCACAATTGGTTCCGCCCTGTGATGTTGTCAATCACAAACTCGTCTGGCTCTGCCTAGAATGGGAGGATTGAACGCCGGTGTGATTGGAACGAATTTTTGCCATGGTATGTCCAACATTGTCAAAGGGCGTTCTGTCGCTCCAGATATATGTATAATTGGTGGTTTCTGCGGACTCTTCCCCCAGACCTCGAGGCCCAGGGTAATACTTATACAAGTCCGTCTCACCAAGCGGAAAGCGGATACATGGTCGTTGTTATTCAGTACACAGCAGCTGACCACCTTCCTGAATCGAATTATATTACTAGGTCTGGGGATATATCCCCAGCTGGTTATGCGAGTCTAGCCAACTCGTTGACATTTCTGGTGCGCTTACTTGACCTAGGTAACAGCGACTCTTTTAAATGAACAAGCTGCCGCAGTATTGTTATCTCATAAATCAGCTCCTCCTTGGTGATATTCGCTACCCACCCCTTTAAGCGAGCCGATTAAAGGCGAGAACAGCTAGGAATCACCGGAGGGTCTAAGGGAAAGTAGTATTCCTTTAGTAGCTCGCGCGGCTACTTTAGTAAGGAAATATTACTTTTTAAAGATAATACTAGAATTAATACTTTAATATCTTATATAGATAGGATTTAATAACTAAAAGCTTATTTAAAAGCTCTTCTAATTCTCTATCTTTTATAGTATTTCTTAAGTATTTTAAATTAGTAGTTATTTTAAACTTTTTAAGTGTTTTTTATAATATTTAAGAAAATATTATCTATTCTTTAATTATTAAATATATATTTAACGGATTTTTATTTTATAAATATAGAATTATTCTAACTACCTATCTTATTAAGGAATACTTTATAGTTTATTAATTAAGGTTATAGTTTTGAAATACTAAAGTCGATTCTAGATAATTTCTAGCTTAATTATTATAAACGCCTCTAGGAGCCTACTAGGGCCCGAGAGGAAGTATCCTAGGAGCAGGGCTTAAGGGAGCTAATTAAGTCTAAAGGAATATATATCACTTAGCTCTTTTATTATTATAGTATTATAAGTTATAGTAATATAGTAATAAAAGGCTATAACTCTATTATATAATAGATCTTTAAATCCTCGGATCCTTTAAGAAATAAAAGGATTTAAGGATCTAAGGATCTAAGGATCTTATATTATAAGAGATTTAAGAGAATAAAGGTTTTATATAAGACTAGTTATCTATTATTAGATAAGAGCTTTATACTTAAATTTAAATAATATTTTAATACTTAGTAATTATCTTCTTATTTATATAACATATCTATCTCTTAATTATCAGAGATTAATTATAACTTTCTATATTTATAATAAGTAAATACCGGATTATTATACTCCAAGTACTTTCTTATTAAAAGTACTAACTTATAAAGATAAAATATCCTCTATTAAAGGATAGTTATTTAGTAATAACCTAGCTATAACTAGAATCCTTAATATAAAGAATATACCTAAGATCGCTATCTCGAATTTTTATTATAAAGATTAATCTAAGCTTCGAGTTTACCTTACCTAAGTTAAGCTCTATACTAATTTTAATAGTTATTAGTTCCTTATAAAAACTAATAAAGTCCTTTAGGCTTTATCTTTCCTCTAAGGGTCTACTTTTAACTAAATTAAAACCTTTCTTTTAAACTATATCTAAAACTAGATTAAAGAAGAAAAAGTTTCTATAGTAATATTAAAGGAATCTTAAAAGATCTTTATAAGCTTTAAAGAATTCGAATATTAGATTAACTATATTTTCAGAGATATTAATTAGAACTATACTACTAAATGTAAAGGTAGTGGTAACTACTTCTTTACTATACCCGATTAGGAAGAGTCTAGAGCTCAGCAAAGCTCAGTAAGACTCGGTAGAGCTCGGTTAACTCTAAAGGGGTTTACCAACAGTTACCCACTTAGTTATACGCAAAGGGAAATAGCTCTACGCTACTATAGGAGTTTACGTCAAGTTTTACATCAAGTGTAATTAGGCCTAATCAGGAATAGCCCGGGGAATTTATCTATATAGGCTCGAGCGCCCTCCACGGAATCGAGGGCTCCTCAGCTTGATATTCGCGCTAATAGAGAGGTTATCACCTAATCCGTAGTTATTTCGCTCACGTGCTAGCTAACGCTAAACCGTGCTATTACATTATATCAAGCTCAAATCACACTGCTAGTGACAGCGTAATAATATCCCGACAACTTATACTCGTCACCCTAAGCAAGCCTTTGTTTTTCGACCCTTATCGTCGCTACCTTACCAGCGCTACTCACTCGGTTATACAACGATAAACAACTTATACGAAGTTACAAGACTACGCTTAGCCTAGCGTTATTTAAAAGCTAGAATCGCCTAGCTTTACTATTAGTTAGAATTACGAGGCTAGCCAAAAGCAGATAAGTGCTTATTATTACCTAACACTCTTATATCAACCCTGAACGTCTAACTAGGTCACGGGACTTAGCTATACAATCCGACCACTGAGCATCGTGCTAGTCGTCAAGAACACTCCCAACTCGGACTAGCTTCTTATTCGCTATTAGCTATTACGAGAGCTAATATCCCTCTTAGAAACGTTATTACATTACAACAGCAAATAAGAGCTACTTCAGAGAGCTAAGCGAGCCCACTAGCGTGCTCCTAGCAGCGGTAGAAAAGACCGTTTTTATAGCCCCTATTCTTTAATACGCGCAGCTCCCTAAAAGAACCAATCAAATCCTTAAGTTTGAATATATATTCAACTTATAAGCGTAAAACGCTAAAAAGAGTTATTTTAGTACTTATTACAACAGTTATCATTCTGTAATAGGACAAGATACGCTAGTACGCAACGTAACAGTTACCATTCTACGTTGTGATAATGAAAAGAGCTTTTATTAGGCTTATACGCTAAAGGGGTCGTTTTCACAATCGACTTACCCTTTAAAAACCCTTTATCATCACTTAACGATATCTCAGTCAAACGTTAACCGATTTCCGCGATTTTAGCGGCTAATTAATAGTACGAACTATGAGCTCTCGATACGATACTCAGGGTAGCCGTAATAATAGCTCTCCGAGTAGAAATACAACTTCTACAGAAAATCAAGACGAATCGAACCAATCAAGAGTCGACGACGAAGCTGAGTTATTCTCCTCAGTTCAAGGTACCCCTGCTAAAGTGCAAATACCTAGCGCTAGCAATATAGACCAATCAGAGGTAGAAGAAGCTTCTACAGCTAGACCTAGGTCTCACTTACAACAAAGAGATTCAGCCAATGAGAGTCTAGTAGACCAAATCACCGAACTACGTAGTATAATACGAGAGCAAGTTAAAGAGAATCGCTTATTACAGCGAGAACTACAAGAGCTAAAAAGCTCTAACTCTAACCCTAATCAGGTAAGAGACGAAAGCCTCTCAAGGTATATTCGTGAAAATACGCTTAGAACGAATATTACAGAACGTACCAGGGGTAGGCAAAAAGATAAGGAAAAAACGCCTATAACGCGTATTACAACTCTATCACCTAATCAACCAATCAGAGAAGCGAACGCTACAACTCACTTTACAACTCAAATTCAAAGAGAGCTTCCTAGAGCGTCTCTACCTCCAATTTCCCCTGTAAATTCCTCTTTTATTAGAGATACAATTAGAGCTACTATCGTAGAGGCCCCTAACAGGTTTCCTAGATATAACAACAAGCGGCGTAAAACCGGAAAAATACGTAATCCGAAGCCGCTTATAAATAGCGTAGACCCTACGTTCGAGCGATAGGAATTATCAATTATTTCCAAGCTAAAAGTAAATTAGGACTACTTCAACGACGAGTTTACTCGTATAACCTACGTATATAATATAACAGAGAGTAAAGCACAAGAAGCCTTATTTATAAGGCACGATACACATAGCAGGGATCCTTATACGCATCATACGGAGCTAATAGCTGATTTACATAAGATCTTTATTACAAAGCAAATATCGACGTACAAAGCCGAATACAACAGCTTACGCATATCATCTACCAACAATTTTAGTAATTTCAAAGCTAAATTCCTACGCCTTACTAATAAGGCTAGAAAGCCTAGGGATCGCTTAAAAGACCACTTCTATATAAAGTTATATCCTGATCTTAGAGCTACTATAAAACCCGTAGTAAACTTTATCAACGGATTCAACAAGTTTTACCAAGCTGCGCTAAAATCGCACGAATAAGAGAGGCTAATAGCCTATCAAAGAAGAAAAGAGTCTATTATTACAACTAGCGGCTCTAAAACCTCTGGATCAGCTCGTAGAGAGCAAAGGACGCAAAATCATTATAATAACAATTACGTAAAAAAGACTACTGAAAAAACTACAGCTATTACAGCTACAAAGCCTAATCAGGAAGTACGCTATTATAGGTGTAATAAGGTAGGGCATTTATCACCTTAATGCCCTGAGCCTAAATCAGGTGATCTTAAAGAGCTAGATCAAGAGGAAATCGACGAAATCAGCCAATCAGAGAGCGAAGCTGATTTAAAAGAAGAGGCCTAAAACAAGACCCTCTTTTAAGCGAATATAACGACGTAATAGATCTAACTAACTTAGACCTATCGACGCTAATAGGCGGTCCACACTTTACCTACCCTTATCGCCTTAGTAAAAACGGATATTCTATCCAATTACGCTCTTTAATCGACACAAGCGCTAATAGCTTCGCCTTCCTAAATAAGCCTTTTGCTAAGAAATTACAATATCTCTTTGGCCTTACACCTCAACGGTTATTACAGCCTATTACGATAAAAGGCTACGACGGAATCGCTAATAATCAGATTACGTCTTATCTCTCTCTCTCTTTTATAATTAATAAGCGTAGAATAGTTAATATGCCTTTCTTTTTACTAGAATTAGGTAATCATAACCTTATTCTAAGCCGTATTTAGCTAGAGTACTTTAAAGTATTACTAGATATAGCGGGAAAAGCCTTAATTTAGCCTAGCGAGCTTCCTAAGAGTATTAGACCTTTTCACAAGGAAATATCGATTAGATAAGAGCAACTTAAAAAGAAGCTAATCGATAAAAATTATTAAGATAATGTTAATCGACGTCTAGAGGCTTAAGAGGCCAAAGAGCTTAAGCTAGCACCTATCGCTATAAGCGAGAAAAGGAAGCGAAAAGCGAATCGCCTTAAATTAGTGGCTAAAAATTCGTTTAAAAGCGAGCTACACGAACAGCTTAAAACTATAGAAAGAGAGTTATTAGGATTTTCTAGTTCTAGCTCTTATAAACCAGTTACCCTACGTCACAATCCACCTACCCTGCTAAAATCGAGAAATCCTACTAGCTCTTCTCTAGATATTTTTACTATTAGCGCTACTACTTTTAGTCGAATAATAAATAGAGATAAAGGGCAAGGAACTGAGCTATTTACGACTAGCTTATATGAAATCAATCAGCTAATAGCCGAGCTTTCCCCTAAGGATCGAAGCGAAATAATAGCAAAAGTACCTGAGTTTTTAAAGGACTTATACGACACTTTTAGTAAACAAGAGTCTAATAAGCTACCTCCGCATAGAGACTATAATCATAAGATAGTTCTCAATAAACCTCATAACTTAAAATACAGTCCTTTGTATAATATATCACAGGAGGAGCTAGTCCTAACTAAGGAGTACTTAGAGGATAATTTATATAAAAGCTTTATAGAGCCTTCAAACGCTCCCTTCGCTTCGCCGGTCTTATTCATTAAAAAACCAGGGAGTAGCCTACGCTTTTATATCGATTTTAGGAAGCTAAACGAGATTACGCGAAAAGATCACTACCCGATTCCTTTAATCGACAAGACACTAGCTCGTATCAGTAAAGCTAAGATATTTACAAAGCTAGATATTCGACAAGCTTTCCATCGAATTAGAATAAACCCTAATAGCGAGGAGCTAACTACATTTAGAACACGTTACGGAGCGTATAAGTATAAAGTGCTACCTTTTAGTCTTACAAACAGACCCGCTACTTTTCAAAGGCATATAAATAACATCTTATTAGACTATTTAGACGATTTTTATACTACCTACCTTAATAATATTCTTATATATTCCGAAGATATCAACAAGCACGAAGATCACGTGCGAAAGGTTATTAAAAGGCTAAGAGACGCTAGCTTATAAATCGACGTTAAAAAGAGCGAGTTTTTAGTTATACGAACTAAATACTTAAGCTTTATAATTACAACTAAAGGAATAGAAGTCGATCAAGATAAAATCTCTATAATAAGAGATTAGAAAGACCCTAGCTCGATACACGGAATATAAAGCTTTTTAGGCTTCTATAACTTCTATCGACAATTTATAGCGGATTACAGTAAAATCGCTAAGCCGCTTATTAATCTTATAAAAAAGGAAGTACAGTTTAAGTTCGATAATAGCTGTAAAGATGCGTTCGAAAAGCTTAAAAAGAGCTTAATTACAGCACCTATACTACGTCACTACGACCCGGAATTAGAGACTATAATCGAAACCGACACTAGCAACAGCGTAATAGCAGGGATATTATCTCAAAAACACCTAGACAGCGAATTTTACCCTATAGCGTTCTACTCTAAGACTATAGCCCCCGCTAAGTGTAATTACGAGATACACGACAAAGAGTTATTAGCGATTGTAAAATCGCTTAAAAACTAGAGATCCGACCTAGAGCATACTCACTAGCGTATAAAGATCTACACTGATTATAAGGCGCTAGAGTATTTTATGACAACTAAAGCTCTAACCGGTAGATAAGCGCGTTAAGCCGAAGCGCTAGCTGATTATTACTTTATTATTAGCTATTATAGAGGTTCTGAAAACGCTAAAGCCGATATTCTTACAAGGGACAAAAGCGATACTAAAAATCAAGACATTATAAAAGTAAAGTATCATCTGAAATCGTTATTATAACCTGATCAAGTGGAAGAGGCTATAAAAGAGGATTTACAGCTAGCTTCTATAAGTACTATTATAAACGACTCCTACTTCGTCAATAAGCTTTTAAGAGCTAATAGATAAGAAAAGTCCTATAAGCCTCTAAGGATAGAAGCAAAAGAAAAGCCTAATAGTAACTTCTCGCTTAAAAACAAGCTATTATTATATAAAAGAAGACTATTAGTCCCTAACGTCACTAATTTATAATATCAGCTAATTAAGGAGGCTCATAATCAGATCTCTACAGCTCACCCCGGTAGAGATAAGACCTATCAGCTTATAAAGGCTCGATATTATTAGTCTAATATACTAGTTAATATCACCAACTACGTCAATAAGTACTACAATTATCAAAGGACTAAAAAATCAACAGATAAAACGCCGGGGTTATTACAACCTTTACCAATTCCTAAGAAGCCTTAGCGCGATATTAGCATAGATTTTACAGAGCTACCAAAGGATCGACACAGCTATAACTACGTAATAGTAGTTATAAACCGTTTTACAAAGCAATCGATTTCTATTACTTATAATAGACGAATAAACGCTAAGCAAATAGCTACGTTATTTATAAAACACGTCTATCGATACTACAGCGCCCCGGATACGATTATAAGCGATAGAGGCTCTTAATTCGTTTCTAAATATTAGCAAGAGCTATATCGCTTATTAGGAACTAAATTAAAGCTTTCTACAGCGTATCACCCGCAAACTAACAGTTAAACAGAGAACTATAATCACTACTTAAAACAGCGACTACAAGCGTTCTTAAATCACTATCAAGATAACTAGTCTAAAATACTACCCTTATTAGACTACGCGCAATTAATATTACCGCACGCTAGCTTAAGGTAGCTAAGTCCTTATAAAGTACTTAACAGCTATAAGCCTAAGACGTCCTTTAATTAGGAGCAATTATCTAGCGAAGCCGCTAATAATATTAGAAAAAACGATATAGCTACTATAACTAGATCTAAAACTCTATTAAAGTCCTTAAATTCAGGCGCTAGTAATAACACTAGCTCGAATAATCATCAAGTGTTAAGGTCGACTACTCGACACTTAAGCGAGGAATATCAAGGCAAACAAATATCTAGACTAGATCCTACGCTAAGTAGTACCAGTTATACGCCGGTGCAGGAGCTAAAGGGTAGCTCTACCTTACAAAAGGGTAACCAAAGTATAGGGGGAAATAGCTCTACACTATACGACAGGAGCGATATTAGGTTACCGGATTCCATATAAGCGTTAATTCCACACTAAAACACAGCAATTCCCGCGTCAATTCTAGGACCCGGATCCAACGACGAACCTCACTTAGCTCTACCACCGTTCGACGCTAATACGCAGTATACCAGAGATAATAACACAGTTACATAATACGAACGTACTTAAAGGAGTAACGTAATAAACACCTCACAGCGTATATATAATATAATAAAGCGTGCGAAAGTATATATAGGCAAAGCGTAGGCCTCTTAAAAAGAGTATACGAATCATTCGAGATAAGACATCGATTTTACTATAAGAGATCACGTATAATTATATACAGAAAACCTCAAGTCGATATAGCCCTTAAAAAAGCTAGACTTTATTAAGCGAGGTCCTTATAAAGTTATACGACAAGTAAGCTACGCCTACGAGTTAGAATTACCTCCTTCGATAAAAATCTACCCTATTATTAACCTCTCTCGATTACAGAAAGCGTATAAGCGAGCTAATAACAAATCAAATATCACCGACGCTATAGATAACGTAGAATACAACGAAGACGAATATAAGCTAGTTCGTATACTAGCTCATCGTTATTACAACGATACGATACAATATTAAGTAGAGTAGAGAGACTACCCCCCTGATAACACGTGGTACAACATAAACAGCTTCAGTAATTTAGCTAAGGCTATATACGACTATCACAAAATTAATAGCGGAAGACCTCTTAGCTAATTAAAGCTCGCCTTTAACGCTCTATTACAAAACGACGATTTTACTTTTATAAGTAATAATCTTATAAGCGAATTAGAGGCTAAAGATTGGCTAGAATAGCCTATTACAGCTATAACTCCAGTTAACGATTCAACTAATATCGACGAACTAGAGCCTAGATTCCCTGCTCTACAGCTTACGCCGCAATAAGCTTTAGAAGCTAGCGAATTAGCTTCCTTATTACCGGCGTATTTACTTCACCTTACTAAGCCTATAGCTCGATTCTTCGCTAAACCAGACAGCGTAGTAAACCCCTTTTATCAGGTATTTAACGAAAAGCTCTTAACGCTAGACGCTTATAAGTCGAATTATAAGCTACAAGGCTTAAAACCTAATAGAGAGCGTATTACAACCTATATATAAGCCTGGAACTGAAAACTTATCGAAATCGCCTGTATTATAATACGAATAGAAAAGGCTTGGCGAAAAGCTAACCCTAATAAGGAACAAGCGGTCCAGGAATATCTAGTGAATATACACCATTTACAGTTATAACACTACTAGCGTCAAAAAAGTGCTTTGTTTTATCTGCTTATTAGTTTAGTTTTATACCTCTTTTTACTTGCTTTTAATCTCTAATATGTAATAATCACTTCTACTTTGTTTTTTTAATCGTTTTATTACGCTTTTAGGCTTATAACTCGATTTTTTCAAAGGGGAGAGTGATATAAAGGTAGTGGTAACTACTTCTTTACTATACCCGATTAGGAAGAGTCTAGAGCTCGGCAAAGCTCGGTAAGACTCGGTAGAGCTCAGTTAACTCTGAAGGGGTTTACCAACAGTTACTCACTTAGTTATACGCAAAGGGAAATAGCTCTACGCTACTATGGGAGTTTACGTCAAGTTTTACGTCAAGTGTAATTAGGCCTAATCGGGAATAGCCCGGGGAATTTATCTATATAGGCTCGAGCGCTCTCCACGGAATCGAGGGCTCCTCAGCTTGATATTCGCGCTAATAGAGAGGTTATCACCTGATCCGTAGTTATTTCGCTCACGTGCTAGCTAACGCTAAACCGTGCTATTACACTAAATAAAATATCTTAAACCTAAAGTAAGTCGAGTTAATAACTATATATACTATCGCCTTCTAGTAATTTATAAATTAAACTAATTAAAACAATAATACGCTTAAGGTATAATATTATAAGAGATTAAAGAATAAAGTAAAAGATAAAGTAGTAAGGTCAGACGCGCCTTCCGACTTATAAGAACTTATTAAGATAACTATTAAAATCGATAATTATAACTTTAAGAGAGCACTTAAGAAAAAGAGCTAATACTACTTTAGAACATATATATACTAGAGCTAAGAAAGTAATAATAAGAACTATTCTATCCCCGGGAAATAAAGCTAAATATAATATTTCGAAAACTAAGCTATAAAGGAAAGCTATATAATAATAAGTCGTCCAAAGAAGTTATAAACGAATAAGAAAAGAAGTTATACTTTAGATATAGCCTCTCTAGTTATATAGCTAACTTTTATTAATAAAAAAGGTAGTAGCTAAATAAGAAATATATTAATATCCTAAGACGTAACTCGTATAATTACCTAATATAATAACTTACTATAGTATATAAATTATTAGTTCGTAGACTTATACTATAGAAATAGAAAGAGTAATTAGAGAGAATAAGTAATCTTAGTTGATAGAAGAACCTCTTTTAGTAGATATAAACTAGAGGCTATTTAAGAGGTAATATATATTTTAACTCTTAAATACTCTCTATAATATATACTTTTAAATACTTTTAAATTAACTCTTATATTTTAATATATATTAATATATATTTATTATTTATTTATTAGTATAATACTAATACTAATTAGTAGTTACTTTATATTATATAATAAATAAGTTAAATATAATAGAGTTAACTTTTAAGATAAACCACTAAATCTATATTAGTAGGCTTTTATTAATAAGTAAAGTAAGTCTTATAAATATTAGTAAAAAATTCTGGCGCCGGGTATATAGGCTATCTACTATTTTCGCTATTTTCGCTAAATAGTCGCTTTTTACACCTAAGGCGCCTTAAAATATAAGAGACTATTGTACGTCGGCTTTAAATAATAAGAGGCCGCCTTAGATGCCTTAGGGGCCCTTTATAGGACCCACTTTTATATATAAGCTAGACCTAATTAGGAAAGATATAATATTTTTACTTAGAATTAAAAATTAAAAATTATTTTTATTTTTAGATTTTATATTAACTAAAAACAGTTAGACTAGTATAGATTTTAACTGAAAATCTAAAAAGATATATACTTTCCGTGTATATCTTTAAAACTAGTCTCGCTAAGCCTTTAAAGCTATAAATATCTACGCTAAAAATTTACTAGTATACTTATAATTCGATTCAGGTAAATTCTATATAGAGGTAAGTCGCCGCCTTACCTAATCGAGCGATATAAGCCTAATAATACTCTCTTATAAGGTATACCCTTATAAGTACTCTTAGTATTTTTAATATTATTAAGTCTTTTAAGCTTACTAATATATCTTATATAATATTAAAAAATCGGACTTACTTTTATTTTATATACTAGTTCTAATTAGGCTTATAAGTACCTATAGCGCCTTAGTCGCCTTAGGCGCTTATATCGTTAATTTAAATTACTATATATAGCCTTAGGGGTCGCTAGCTATTAAATTAATTAATATATAACTTAGGCTGAAATAATAAAAATAGCGCCTAAGGCGGTTAGCCGGCGGCTACCTGGAGCCAGATCTTTTTACTAATAAAGTAACTAGTAAATTCTTATTAATAATTAAAGTAAGTTCGATATTATTAAAGAATAATAATTACTTTATAATAGTTATTAAGATATCTTTAGAGCTATTTAATTAGATATTTCTAAAATATAAAGAATACCTTTAAAATACTTATAAATTACTTTTAATATAATAGCGACTCTAATAGACTAAGTTATAAGATAACTTAAAGTAGAAGTTAAAAGTAGTAAAACCTTAATATAAAGTATAACACTAGTACTTAGAGTACCTTTAATAGATCTTATAAAAGCTAATATTAATACTTTAATTTAAGGATTTATAAACTATTTTATAAGAGAAAGTATTAAAGAAAAGATATTATTTTAGAACTTTTAGAAGTACTTTTTAGATTAAATAATAAAAGACTTTAAGAAGTTAATAAACAATTAATAATAAGAACTATAAGATTATCTTTTAAGAACTAAATCTATATTTGATATTAAAAAGAACTATATATTACTAATACTTTAGTAATAATAGTTTAAGTATAAGAGAATACTTATTTAGATAAGTAAGAAACTAAGCTACTATTAGACTTATTATTTAGACTCTTTTTAGATAAGATTTAAAATTATAATTTAAAAGAAGGCTAAGTATAATAAATACTTTATTAAAACTTATCTAATATATTATTTCTATTTACAAAGATTATAACTCTTAATAATATAAAGGTAAAGTATTAAGATAACTAAGAGAGGATATAAATATATAATCCCTTAAAGAGCTAAGCTTTACTTTAATATTTAAGATCTTAAGGACTTTTATATATTAAACCTTTTATAAAAGGTAAAGATCTCTATAGAGCCTCTCTACTTATTAATATTAAAAGAGAGGAATTATTTCTAATAAAACTAAGAAGATAATATATTAATTAGCCTTTAATATAAAAACTAAAGGATAATAGTTTATTAAATCCTACCTTAGCTCTTATAATATATCTAAAAGATAAGATATTACCTTCTTTTTAAGTACTTAACTAAAATAGTTTATATATAAAGCTTATTTAACTAAGTGAATATATTATAAAGCTAATCTCTTTAGAATAAGCTAAATTATTTATAAGTCTTAATAAGATATATAATAAGAAGCTTTAATATAGTAGAACTAGGGATTATCTTAATAAGAAGCTTTATATCTTTATTAATCTTTATTAATCTTTATTAATAGAGTTTATATTATAATATAAGGCGTTTTTATTTATACTCTAAGATAAAGCCCTTTTATATTATTACTAACACCTTTAAAATAAGAGCTACCTATTTAATAAACTAATATAAGCTACTTATAATAATTATAAGATAAAGGAAAGAGCTAATTAATACTTAAGTTAATAGTATAATATAACCTTTTTTATATTTTATAATAAGCTGCTTTAAAAAGTTAAATCAGCTCTAGTATAATTAAAAAGCTTTATAAGAGAGCTATAAAGTATTTAACTAAGTCTTAAAGATAATAATATATAAAATAATAAAATATTATATAATAAGCTAATATAAGAAGTTTTAAAGAATCTCTTATTTAAAATAGCTCTATTTAAGCTACCTTTTATATTCTTTATACTAATAGATAGCCTTTATATAACTATAAGTACAAAAACTATATAAGATTCTAGATTTAAGTATAAGAGATACTTTAAGAATAATTTAAATTAGTCTTAGGTATATATTATAAATAATAATATTTATTACTTAAATTAAAAGATAAAGTTCTCTCTAAGAAATAAATATAAAGATAGATTTAAAGCTTTCTTAAGCTATATAAGTTATATTATTTATAAGAAGATAAACTATTATAATAACTATTACTTTAATTAAGAATAAATAGCTTTAAAAGTACGGTATTTTATAGAATAAAAAGCTAAAGGTATTAAGCTTATAAAGAAGTCTTATAAGGTATATATAATATACTCTAAAAAGGATAAGTTAGATTTAAAGCTTAACTAGGACTAATTCAAAGGGCTTAGTAAAGATAATAAAAGAGATAATTCTAATACTTTAATAAAAGATAATAATAACTATTTTAATAATACTGAAATAGATATAAAAGAGAGAGATAAAGTAGTATATTACGTTTTATATATTAAAAATAGAGTATAATATAAGATAAGTACTTTAATACCTTAAGAAGTATAAAGCTATTTATATCTTTTAAAGTATAATTAAATAACTTAAGCTTAAGATAATAATAAAAGCTTTTATTACTTAATAGTTTAAAATAGTTTTTTAAGGCTTTTTAATTAATACTAGAGTATTAAAGAGAAATATAAGCTATCTTAATTATTTATAAGCTTTATAAAGAATCTAGAAAGTCACGTTTAATAAAAGAGAAGCGAGGCGTTATTAAATCTAATTTAAAGCTAATACAAGAGTTATATTAAGAACTATTATAATTAATATACCTATTAGATAAATAGAATTTATAATTATAGATACTAATATACTATTCTTAATATACTTTTAATAGTTTAATATACTAAGAATCTACTGTAATAACTTTATTAATACCTTAGTTTAAGAGAATCTTAAGTACTTAATTATCTAGAAAAATAAGTATATATAGCTTTTATAATAGTAATATTAGTAACTAGTATTAATCGATATTTTAAGCGACTCTTACGAAAAGTATAGAATCTGCCTTTTCGACCTACCTCTAACTTCTCTAAGGTAACTCAAGATTACTTGAAAATTAGATATTTATAAAAGTTAATATTAATCTTATAATTATATCTGTTTTCTATAATATTATTAGTATAATAGCTGTTATGTTCTGAGTCACGTGATCGTGCATAGACTATATCTTATATATATAAGAGGGACTTGCCTTTTACTCTTTAGAATAATATATAGAATATAATATATATTAGAAATCCTCTTTATTAAGCCGGCCCTTCTATATTAATTCTACCTAATAAAGTAATATTAATTAATATTACCTATTCGGGTACGTAGATTAATAAGATAGACTCAAAGAGATAATTCAAAGAGATAAACTAAGTATAATCTTTATTCTCTCTTCTTTATACTAAGAAGTATTAATATTAACTTAGAATTTAAGAGGTAGCCTCTTATAACTACTTCTTAACTAATAAATAAACTAAGTATAGTTTTATCTTATTAATTCGATTAATTCAGGAGGCTACTTATATCTATTATATATACTTATTTTAAAGCTAGCGAAGCTAATACCTTTAGCTTTAAGTAGAAAGTAGGAATAATAACTCTTACTTCCTTAGAATTCTATAGCTCTTATTAAAATTAAGTAGAGTAAGCCTCTAAAAACTATCTATATTATAGATAACTTCTTTATAAATAACTATAACTCGATTCCTTTAACTTTTTATAGCTCTTATTAAAATTAAGTAGAGTAAGCTTTTTAAGCCTTGATTACTTTATATAGATTAACCTTTTTATATATAATATCTTTAACCTCTTTATTAAACTTATCGAATTACTTTCTATAAGCCTTAGAACCTTTAGCGCTTCTATAAGCGTACTTCTATACCTTTACTTACGTGTAACGCTTTTACTATAGCTTTTTTAAGTTATATTACCTTAAAATACTTCTAAAATACTTCTAAGGTACCTTCTTTTTTACTTCCTTAATATTAAGTATAAAGATACTAAGTGTTTTATATAAGGTAGAAAAGTAATACGATCTATTCGATCCGACTAATCTAAGTGTTAGTCCGCAGACCTTTACTATAGAGGTATAAGGGGAAATCAGGGGGTGTAGGTAATCCCGGTTAAGGGATAGATCTCTTTTAGATACGAACCAGGGGTTATTCAGAAGGTAGTATATATTCTGACCTATAGACACTCTTTATAATACACACTTTTATATACCTTTAAAAAGATATTTCTAGAGCTATTTAGTTAGATATTTCTAAGATATAAAAGATATATCTAAAACACTTATAAATCGCCTCCGGTATAATAGCAACTCTAATAGACTAAGTTATAAAATAACCTGAAGTAGAAGTTAAAAGTAGCGAAACCTTAACGTAAGATAGAATACTAGCTCCTAGAGTACCTTTAGCTAGTCTTATAGTAGCTGATATTAATAGTCTAGTTTAAGGATTCATAGACTATTCTATAAGGAAAAGTATTAAGAAAGAGATATTATTCTAGGACTTTTAGGAATATTTTCTAGATTAGATAGTAAACGATTTTAAAAAGATAATAGGTAAGTAATAATAAGAGCTCTAAGATTATCTCTTAAAGAATTAAGTCTACGTTTAGTATTAAAAGGGATTATAGATTTCCTAGGCTCTTATAGTAGTAGTTTAGGCGTAAGAGAACACCTAGCTAGATAAGTAGGAAACTAAACTACTACTAGACCTACTATTTAGCCCCTTTTTAGATAAGATTCGGACTTATAATTAAGAAGAGAACTAAGTGTGATAAACGCTTTATTAGAACTCGCTTAATATATTATCTCTATCTATAGAGATTATAGCCCCTAAGAATATAGAGATAAGGTATTAAGATAGCTAAGGGAGGATACAGATAAGCGATCCCTTAAGGGGATAGGTTTTATTTTAGTATCTGGACTCTTAAGGACCTTTATATATTAAACCTTTTATAGAAGGCGAAGATCTCTATAAAGTCTCTCCCTCTATTAATATTAAGAGAGAGGAGTTATTTCTAATAAGACTAGAGAGATAGTATATTAATTAGCCTCTAATATAGAGACTAAGGGACGATAGTTTACCAGATCTTACCCTAGCTCCTGTAATATACTTAAGGGATAAAATATTACCCCCTTTTTAGGTACCTAGCTAAAACGAACTATATTCAGAGCTTATTCGTTTAAGTTAGTATATTATAAAACTAATCTCTCTAGAATAAGTAAAATCACTAGTAAGCCTTAGTAAGATATATACTAAGAAGCTCTAATATAGTAGAGCTAGAGATTATCTCGATAAGAAGCTTTATATCTTCACTAACCTTTATTAACAGGTATTAGTAGAGTTCATGCTATAGTATAAGGTATTTCTATCTATACTTCAGGACAGAGCCTTATCGTATTACTACTAGTACCTCTAGAATAAGGAGTACTTATTTAATAAGCTAGTACAGGCTACTTATAATAATTATAAGACAGAGGAGAGAGCTAATTAATACTTAAGTCGATAGTTTAATATAACCTTTTCCATATTTTAGAATAAGCTAATTTAGAAAGGTAAATCAGCTCTAATATAATTAGAAAGCTTCACGAGAGAGCTATAAAGTATCTAATTAGGTCTTAAGGATAATAGTATATAGAACAACGAAATGTTATATAATAAGCTAGTACAGGGAGTTTCAGGAAATCCCTTATTTAAAATAGCTTTATTTAAGCTACCTCTGATATTCCTTATATTAATAGATAGCTTTCGCACAGCTATAAGCGTAGAAATAACGTAAGATTCCGGATCTAGATCTAGGAGATACTCTAGGAAAGATATAAATCGGTCCCGAATATATATCATAAATAACAATACTTACTACTTAGACTAAAGGATAAAGTTCTCTCTAGGGAATAAATATAAAGATAGATTTAAGGTATTCCTAAGCTATATAAGATATATTATCTATAAGAAGATAGATTATTATAGTAGCTATTACTTTAACTAAAAGCAGGTAGCCTTAAAAGTAAGGTATTTTACAGAACAGAAAGCTAAGGGTATTAAGCCTACGGAAAAGTCTTATAAGGTATATATAATATACCTTAAAAGGGAGGAGTCAGATTCAGAGCCTAATCGGGACTAGTTCAGAGGACCCGGTGAAGACTATAAAAAAAACGATTCCGATACTTCTACAGAAGATAATAACAACTGTTCTAATAATACTAAAGCAGATATAAAGGATAGAGATAGAATAGTACACTTTATTACTACGTTTTATACGTTAGAAATAAAGTATAACATAAGGTAAGTTCTCTAGTACCTTAAAGAGCGTAAAGTAATTTATATCCTTTAAAGTATAGTTAAGTAACCTAAGCTTAAGATAATAATAGAAGCTTTTATTACTTAGTAGTCTAAGATAGTTTTTCAAGGTCTTTTAATTAACACTAGAGTATTAAAGAGAAATACAGGCGGTCTTAATTAGTTACGAGCTTTATAATAAACCTGGAAAGTTATATTCGATAAAAGAGAAGCGGGACGTTATTAGATCTAATTTAGAGTTAGTACAAGGGTAGTGTTAGGAATTGTTACAATCGATACACTTATCAGATAGTTAGAGTTTATAATCGTAGATACTAATATACTATTCTTAATATGCCTTTAATAGCTCGATAAGCTAGGGATTTACTATAATAACCTTACTAATACTCTAGTTTAAGAGGATATTAAGCACTTAATTATCTAGAAAAGTGGGTATATATAGCTTCTTCTAGATTAATATTACTAATTGTTAGAGTATTTAGATAGAGATATATCAGCTTGTTACTTAACGGAAATAGAGATTCGTAGATTTTATAGGCGATTTAGTTACCTATTAGTACGACGTTTATAATATCTTTTAGACTAAGCAGGTTATATACTAGATTCTGATATTATATAATAAGTAAAGGAGATATATAAGTATTACTAGAAGCACGTAAACGCTCCGTATTAGTTCTAATTCAGACTTTATAATAATATTAACTTTAACTATATAGTTTATATTAATATCGTAATATTTAGTGATTAGTATACTCTTTATATAATCGATGAGGCGATAGGATTCGAGGCAGTAAGATAGCTTTGAAAAGGGTCCGGTTTAGTATCCGCCTGATCTGTGTTTAATATATTTAAGGCTATATAGATTAATATATATTTAGGACTACCTAACTTTTTAGTCTATAACTATAGAATAAACTTTAACTCTAAGGAATTTCAAAGCTCACTTAGGTTAATTAGAACTATCCTTAAACTTATTCTAGTGAAAGTATATTATTCTATTAATAAGGTAGAGAGATATTACTATCTACTCTACTATACCTATGAAATCGTTATAGAAGAATACGAAGATCTTAACGCTAAGGAACGCTTATAAATAGCTGTTAAAGCTATAAATAATATAGCTAGACTTAATAGCTTAGTCCCTATATTACTAATCTTTAGCGTATACCCTAAGATAACGGAATTAGATCCTCTTAATCTATTAGTTGAACGATAGGCGGCGATTATTAAGAAAGCTATAGAAGCTATACGTAAGCTCTATACTATATATAAGATTAATAATATATTAGCTACTTAAAACGGCCCCGGAACTACTTATATTTATAATCTTCGGATTAATAATAAAGTACTTATCTAAAGGGAGAAATCTAAGAAGTAGGAGGGACCTTATAATTTCTTAAGAATAAATAATAAGGATTATAAGATTAATATAAAGAATAGTAGAATATAGACGTTCCGTTTTACCTTTATTTAACTATTTACTACAGATAGCTTTAGTATTAAGTAAAGAAAAGAAAAATTACTATAAGATACTTAACGTTAGAAATAATAAACTTAGAAGATATCTAAATTAGTATTAAAACTTATCTGTATTAAGATCCTATTTATAAAGCAGATTAATAAACTACTAATAATTAATAATAATTATAATACCAGGATATATATAGTATATAATACTAAAGCGTTCTTAATAGAGAAGGAGATAAGAGATTAAGAGCTTTCTATCTAGTTATAATTAGAAAGTAAGATTATAACCCCGGGACTACTATTCTAAAGATCTTATTAAGTAGAATATAAAGCCTTTATTAAAAGAGGTGTTTTTATTCTTATCTATAAAGATAACTCTAAAGTGAAAAGCTAATATATCTTTAAGTCCAGAATAGTAGATAAAGTTAAGGGTAAAGAGATAGTAAGCTTATATAAGAAATCTAAGCTTATTATTTAATACTTTAATAATAAGAGTAAATAAGAGATTTTAACTTAATCGCTAATAATCTAACAGATTAGTTAAAGACTTATTATATACTTAGCTATAGTACTTAGCTATCTGGAATATATCCGGAATAACTTTGAATCGAAGCTAGTAATATAGGATATTACTTAAGCTTATACTTAGGCAGTAATAAAGCTTCTTTATAAGATATTTATGTAGCTACTAGAAGAGATTACTAATAAGTTTCTACTTAGAATAATATTTATAGTAGTACTTCTATTATATAATATACCTGAGTCTGGAAACTACTAGTTTAATATATATTATAAGTATTATATAAGGAGCCTTTAAATAGAGACGTTAACTTATAACTTATACCTCTTAGTAAGTACTAAAAGAACTAACGAGTTCGGAATCGTAAGAATATAAACAGATAATACTCTTATTCTAAGAGACGAGATATTCTTAGTAAGGGAATAAGAAGCGATTAATTAAGCCGGATTTATAACTAAGCTAATATAAGTCCTAAACTAATCCGAATCGCTAATATTTAATAGGTGCACTATTTATATAAAAGAAGGTAGCTTCTATATATCTCAGAAGAGTTAAAGTGTAAAGCTTAAGTAAGTTGACGTTACTAAGGGAGATTATAAGAAAGCCTATATAAAGTAATAAGCTCGCGGAGCCTACCTTACGACGATCTATTAGCTAGAAGCTACATTTAACTTATTAGTAGTAATATAGTACTAGGACTTAATACTTAATAATATTAAGGCTTTAAATCTATATCTTAAGTAGTAGATAAAGAACTTAGGGAGAAGTCTATAGTATATTCTTATAGACCTAAGTTCTATAAAGATCTATACCTTTATTAATAGATCTTTTACAAATAATAAAGACTTTAGCTCTTAGATCAGTTTTATACTAGTAATCGGAACTAAATCAGAGGAGTTTTAGGAGTTCTCTCTTTCTAGTAACCTAATATATATAAGTTCTATAAAGTGTAAGAGAGTTACTCGAGCTATACTCACTTCAGAATTATATACTATAGTAGCAGAGATTAATATATTAATATCTCTAGTAACTACAGTTAATATAGTAACTAATAAGCTAGGCCTCTTAAGGTTTCTTACTATAGTTTATACTGATTCTCTATCTTTTTACAAATATATTATTAAACTTAGTACTACAAAGGAGAAACGTTTAATAATTGATATTATAGTAATTTATTAATTATATAAGCGTAAGGAACTAACGGAGATACGATAGATCGATAGAGTAAGTAACCCTGCTAACGCTATAATAAAGGCTAGTCTAAACAAGGCTCTTTAAGAGTTTATTAATACTAATTAGTTAATAGTAAAAGTAGAGGGATAAGTAAAGAGGTTAGATAGAGTCGATTCGAACCTATAGTAAAGGCGTTCTAATACGTTCACTTGTTTTTCCTATATTAATTTCCTTATAACTCTCTTTTATCACTTATTTATTTCTTTATAATTAAGTAAGATATCACGATAGGAATAACTTTTATTTCAAGATAATTACTCTCTAATTTAAAGCACTAATAGGCAGCTTTATAATAATACCTTAATAGGGACTAATTACTAGTTTCATTATAGAAAGCTACTCTTATATAAAAGTATAAAGAAGATACTACTACGAAGAACTAACTATAAAACTAATTTAAAATAGGGCCGGAAACCCCCTACTTTTATATACTATTCTCTTTAAAACTACTATTAGTAGTTTCTCTCTTCCCTTAAGGAGGAGGAAGTAAAGAAGTTAGGTTAAGTACTAGAGTATTATTACTACCCTCCCCTGCTTTAAGAGGCTAATTAATTATAGTAAAGCTAGAAGAGCGAGTACCTAAGCTACTTCTATTACTAGAACTAGAATTACTAGGACTACTAGCTAAATTCTTCTTTAAATCGCCTCCAGGATTCCTTTAAGTACTTATCCCTATATAATACTTTAATAGACCTAGATTATCTAATAGAGCCTTCCGTTTCCCTAATATAGTTCCTAACTTCTATAACACTATAAGTATCGCTTATAATATAAGGTATTAGATTACGCCTTATAAAAAGAGGTAAGGGGAGTTAGTTAAAGAATGGAAATACTTATAGTATTCTATTCTATAATTCCAGCTATCTTATTATATATAGTATAGACCTCCGCTAATATAACCTCTATAGCTAATAGTATATCTCTTAGTATATTAGCCTTAGTAATAGAGATAATATTCTAAAAGGCGGTACTAGCTTTAAGGAGTTTAGCTATATCTCTACTAGTAAGGGTATTAGTAAAAGTATAATACTTAAGAGCTATATATACTAAGATCTACTTCTATTAGTTATAGAGAATTATTATTAGAGGGGTTATAGAAAGGACTTAGATCAGGGGATACTTATAAGTTCGTATTTATCCTTATTCTTAGTATAATACTAATATTTTAAGCTTATAGAACTCTGGAATTTATATAGTTTTAGATCACTTTTCTTTTAATAATTAATATATCTACGGCACTATATACAAAACATAGCCGGGAGGGTACCGGGAGGGCAGGGAATTAGTACTAATTAGTATTAGTAAAGAGCTCTACTACTATACTAGCTCTTAGGATAAGATATATTTACTTTTAAATTACTTGATTTATTTAATATCTTTCAAAGAAATCTCCTAGTTAGCGAGAATCTCTAAAGTAAATACTATTAATTCTAAACTTATAGTTATTATTATTATTATTATTTAATAGAGAAAAGAAAAGATTTTAAAGGGGAGGTCGTTTTTATATAGATAGACGTATATAATTCGGGCCTGATTCGGATATAATATAATATTATTTACTATTATCACTTAGCTATTACTATTATTTTCCACTTCTGTATTATTAACTACTATTAAACAGAACATTAACCCTCTGACTCCCTGGAACCTTATATTAACTTAATAATAATATTATTTAATTCTCTACGAGTTTATACGTGTTCTCTATACTTTAAGACGTAGTTTAGTTATAGATTACGATTTATTTATATTCCTATATAATAGGAGGAGTACTTTCAGATAGTAACTAGAGATATTCTAGCTACTGATATATATAAGTCAGATATTTATCACTTTATTATATCTTTAGTTCCTATTATCGTATCTATATTCTCTTTTTATTTCCTTTATAGTTATTAGAAACCTTTTATTTCTAAAAGAAGTTTTACTAGTATTAGTCTATAAACCTTTACTATAGAGGTATAAGGGGAAATCAGGGGGTACAAGTAATCCTAGTTAAGGGATAAATCCTTTTCAGATATAAACCGGGGGTTATTTAGAAGGTAGTATATATTCTAACCTATAGATACTCTTTATAATATATACTTTTATATACCTTTGAACTAAACCTTAGATTTTAATATATATTAATATACACTTATTATTTGTTTACCGGTATAATACTAACACTAAGCCTTCTTATAACCCTTATAATTAATAGATATATCCTATAAACCCTCTTATATTATTAATAATATAATTATATAAGTAAAATAATATAGGAATATTATAAGGATAATTTCAGGGGGTTTATAAGAGAGATTTAGAAGCTAAGAGACTAAAAGGTAATAAAGTAACTCCGGGAGATTCTTATCCTCTACTATATATAAGTATAACTTATTAAGAGCTTTTTATATATCTTAGTATTCTAAAGATACCTTAAAGGGTATATACTATATATTTAGACTAATAAAAGTAAGTAAGAACGACTCTAGCTTACCTCTATAACTCCTCTAATATCTATCCGACTTCCTCCGAGGGAGATTACTCTTATTCGGCCTTAGGTACTTGCGATTCGACTTACGGTCCCTCTACCTTAAATCGTTAAACCTATAGCTACGTTATCGATATCTGAAAGCTCTTAGAATAACCCCTAAAGATATTAATAGCTTACTAGCGCTACTTTAGTAATACCTTAATACTAAGACTTAAGCTCCTCTGACTTATAGCTCTTACTTAGCTAATTAAACTACGAGAGTTTATTAGTATATAACTTACTTAGTAAGTATAAGTATAATAACGCTAGCTAATTAGAAAGCGAGGATTCTAGGGATTTTAATAATTTAGATATAAGTTAAATCTAAGGTAGTTAGATATATAGATTTATATAAGAATTAGAAGATCTAGGGCATATAAATTAAGTGTTTTTTTTAGTATAGCTATTATATTATACCTAGCTCGAGAGTACTCTCTTAAGAGTAAAATACTACTAGTATTAGTATAATAACTGTTACGTTCCAAGTCACGTGATTATATATAGACTATATCTTATATATATAAAGGAGGCCTGTCTTTTATCTCTTAGAATAACATATAGAATATAATATATATTAGAAAACCCCTTTATTAGGCCGGCTTTTCTATATTAATTCTACCTGATAAACTAATAAATATATAACGTATTATATATTAAGAAATAATTAATCTATTAAAATTACGATTTCTTAAGAAGTCTTAGTAGTTTAAAACTAAAAGCTTAGTAGTATTTATAAAAGTAAAGCTATAAATCTATATTTTTAGGCCCTCTCTTATAACTCTATAAATAAAACTCTATATATAAAATACTTTAAGATAAATAAAATTAAATAAGTAATTATTAAGTCCGCGTTTATAGCTTCTAATATAGAAGTGTTATTAAGATATAATAATTCAAGGCGTTTTCTAGAGTTAAATAAGAGCTAGAAAATCGTAAGGACTAACCCTATGAAAAATTAATACTAGTTACTAATATTACTATAAATTAATATTACTAATTATTAAGGTATTTAAATAGAGATATATTAGCTTATTATCTTATAGAAATAGAGATTTATAGACTTTATAAACGATTTAAGTACTTTTTAATATATTATTTATAATATTATTTAGATTAAGTAGGCTATATATTAGATCTTAATATTATATAATAAGTAAAGAAGATATATAAGTACTATTAGAAGTATATAGACGCTTTATATTAGTTCTAATTTAGACTTTATAATAATATTAACTTTAACTATATAATTTATATAAATATTATAATATTTAGTAATTAATATACTTTCTATATAGTTAATAAAGTAATAAGGTTTAAGATAATAAGATAACTTTAAAAAGACTTTAGTCTAATATTTATTTAATTTATATTTAATATATTTAAGGCTATATAAATCAATATATATTTAAGGCTATTTAACTTTATAATTTATAACTATAGAATAAACTTTAATTCTAAGGAGTTTTAAAGCTTATTTAAGTTAGTTAGAACTATCTTTAAACTTATTTTAGTAAAAGTATATTATTTTATTAATAAAGTAAAGAGATATTATTATTTACTTTATTATATTTATAAAATTATTATAAAATAATATAAAGATCTTAATACTAAGAAACTTTTATAAATAGCTATTAAAGCTATAAATAATATAGCTAGACTTAATAGCTTAATCCTTATATTATTAGTCTTTAATATATATCTTAAGATAATAGAATTAAATTCTTTTAATTTAGACTATAGCTAAATCGCTATACGGAAATTATTAAACCGCTATATACTAATTAAGTAAGTGTAAAATAAAGAGTATATTTATTACTACTAAAATTTATATAAATAACTATATATAATATATAATAAGCACTTATACCGACTTATTAAAATCTTAATTAAACTTTATATCTTAGGTATATATCTTAAGCCTAATAATTATATCTTATTATACTATTATAGTAATAACTAAAGTAGTATCTTTAATATTATCTAGCTAAAATACTAATAAAATATAAGCTCTCTCTTTTAGTAAGAACTAAGTTATATTAAAGTATCTTCTTAATAGCTAGAATAGCTTTAATTTTCAGTTCTAAGAGGTAATTAATAAGTATATATATTTATTCTTAATATAAGTTATTCTTACCTTATAATATAAAATTATATAGTAAGATAAGGTTAATAGATAATACTTACTAAGTTACTAAAATATTAATATATAGTGGTTATATAATTTTTATATAGCGATTTAAGTATAGCCTTTATATTAACTAAAGGATTTAGTTTAGAAGTTTTAGTTATTTTATATTAAAAAAGAGTAAGAGTTAGTATATTAGCTAGTTATAAACAGTAGATATTCTTATAGAACTATTAAAGACTTATTAAAGAATAATTACTTAAAAGGTATTATGTAAAAGATAAGCTAGAAGAATTAATTATAAGGATTTCTTTATAAGAATTAATTAGATTTACTTTAGATTTTCTTCTTATTATTAGACTTTAATAAAAATATATATCTTTCTTAATAAAAGTAGAAATATCCTAAATACCTTTAAGATATTTTATTAAAATATATTAGATTTTATTAAGTTCTTAATCAGATTTTTACTATTTATAGAGTTTTTATAATATATACTTAAGTTATATTATTAGTATCTTAAGAAAAGTAAAGAGACTATAGATCAGATTTATAATAAGATATATATTAGGGATTAGTAATATAAGATATAACTTAGGATTAGAGATAGGATTATAGTAGAGGTTTTAATTACTTCTAATAAGACTATAATATCTTTATATTATAGAGATAGAATTATATATCCTATTTATAGAACTATTATAAATCTTAATCGAGCTACTTATTATTTATAAGCCTTACTTAATAAACTTCTACTTAATATGATTTCTATTATTTATAAAGGTAAGTAAATATAATATTAAAAGAAGTAAGATTACTATATGAATTATTTAAAAGAGTCTATAAAAGATTATATATTATTAAGGTTAAGGTTAATTAATATAAGTTTAGCTTTAATAAAACGTTTTATAAAGGGGGTTTAAATAATATATACTAATAGTACTATTTGATTTTTTTTATTATTACTAGTATATATATTAATTATAAAAAAACGCGAGTTATAATAAATATTTAAAGGCTAAAGTAGTATTTATATTATAAAGTACTAGTTAAAGAAATAGAAAATATTAATCTTAAGAATTTATAGCTTATAAAAACTTATTAGTAAATGTAAGTTTAAATTATATATTAATAAATAACTATATATAAGATTATAATAGTAGATTTACTTTATTAATTATATAAAGAGATTTAAACTTATATAAAATACTAATTATAAAATCTAAGATAATAATTATATCTAAGATTTATTCTAAAAAGGTTAATAAGTTTAAACTTAAATAAGACTATTATTAGGATTATTTAGTTAATACTTAGTTTAATAAAGCGCTATTAATAACTAGTTAAATGATATTTAAGAATTACTTAAAAGTATCTTAATAAACTAAAGATAAAAGTAAGTAAATAATAAAACAGATTATACTATTAATAATACTACTCTTATATAAGAAGGCCTTAACTATATTACTCTTTCTTTAAGTGTTATATGATTTTATAATACTTACTAACTATAAGACTTATAATAATTTTATCCTTTAATTAATAAAAAATACTTTAGCTTATATAAATATATATAAAAAGTAGTTTTAATAGTTAATAAGTAAAGTTAGTATATTAGGATATACTTTAAGTATTATTAAGAAAAAGAGAGAATAATTTAAGGATAGTAAAACATATACTAAAAAGATTATTTATAGGATTACTTAATATTAAGTATATTAAATAAAAGTAAAAATATAAAAATATAACTTTTTAACTTTTTAAAGTTTTTATTCTCTAACTTATTATATTATAAATATTTAATTATATAGTAGTTTAGATAATATTAACTTATATATATATAAATCAATATATTGATTAGATATTAAAGTATTCTTTTCTTATATTAATAAGCGCTAATAATAGAAAAGGCAAATACTAGTATATAATATATAAAAGCTTAATATACTCTTAATAAAGTACTAGTTAGATTAGAAAGAGAAATTAAATACTAAGAGAGCGCTTATAAAAGTACTAACTAAATATATAATATCTATCTTAGTAATTAATAACTTATTAAAGTATATAAGTCTAAGGTAATAGTTAAGTTCTTAAGAAGTAAAAGCGTTAACTATATAAAATAAAAACCTAAGATAATAATAAATAATTAATAGGTAGTAATATACTTTATAACTATATAAGTTAATAGATATTACTATAACTTTTATTTTAATATATTAAGCTTTAGTTATAAAGACTACTTTATAATATTATAAACTAAATAAATAGAATAAGAATTTAACTTAAGTTAATTCGTTTTATATAGAAATAATCTCGAGTTTAACTTATTAAAAATATATAAGAAAGTATACTTTAAATAATAAAACACTAATAAAAGAATAAGTATAATATATACTATTATAATAATGTTAGAATATATAATAGTAAAAGGATATAATATAAGTCTAAGAATTATAAGCTAATACTAAGTAAGTAACTATTACTAAAACAAAGATTAGTTAATTAATACTAATTTTAAATATTAAGGATTATAAACGTTCTAATTTAAGATATATAAGATAATAGTTAATAGTATAATTATTTCCTAAGATATTAAGAGGCTTTTATTAAACTCTTAATATTAACTATAGACTTAAATTATTTTCTTTAAATAAAAAGATACTAAAAGAAATTTTTTAAAAATATAAAAAAAATATTAAGACTTAGTTAATTATTAATAAATTAAATAAGGACTTTCTTATCTTTTTAATTAAAGATATATATTAAGTAAAAGTTTAAGACTTTTAATAACTAAATAAAAAAATCTAATAAATAATATTAAGATTTTAAATATAAAAGATATTAAGTTAAATAAGATTAAAAAATATAAGTATAAGACTATAAATAAGAATAAGAAAAAAGAAAGAAAAAAAGTATAAAATATTATAAATAATAAAGTATTATTACTAGAAAATAATTAGACTAGTAAAGATTTAAATAAAAAGATTACTTAATTAAATCTTTTAGATTCTATATTTTAAGTAGTACTTAAAAATAACAAAAAAGAATTAGAAGATATCTTATTAAATAAAGAAAAGAAAAAAGATATAAATAAGTAAAAAGAAAGATAAAAACAACTAAAAGTTAATTATAAACTTTTTTATATAAAATAAGAAATAAAAAAAAATTATTTTATTTTAGCTTTTCAAACTTAATCTTTAAGACTAAAAATATAAATAATAAACTATTAACTATTAAAGATACTTTAATAGTTTATAATAAACTATTAGTTATTAAAAATAATTTAGTTAACTCTTAATAGACTATTAGCTCTCTTAATTATTAAAGAAGCTTTTGATAAGCTTCTAGTAAGCTATTAGTTATCTTAGCTATTTAATAAGCTCTTAATAGACTATTAGTTATTCTAACTACTTTATCTAGCTATAGCTATAATATAAGATAGTTTACTATAGCTAAATAACTTTTTATAATATTTTAATATTATAACTTCTACTTAATTAAGTAAGCTCTCTACTAAATAAAAGCCTACTCTATTACTATATAATATACTAATTAGTATTAATATTATACTAATAAATAAATAATAAGTATATATTAATATGTATTAAAATTAAAGGTTTAATTTAAAGATATTTAAAAGTATATATTATTAAAAGTATTTAAAAGTTAAAATATATATTATCTCTTAAATAGCCTTTAATTAACCTATAAAAGAGATCTATCCTTTAACTAAGATTATCTATCCCTTTTAATTACCTCTTATAATATTATAGTATAGATTAATAAACTAATACTAACTTATATAAATTTTAAGGCTTCTATTAAGCTTACTATATAAAACTAAGACTACTTAAGTTACTTTTTAATAGCTAATTATATAAAAAGTAAATAACAATATATTTAATAGTTTTATAAATAATACTATAACATTTTAAATAAATTATAAGAATTTTTTATAGTCTAAGGATAAACCTTTTTAAAAAATAAATATAATAGACTAATTATAAAGTAACACTAATATTATAGAGTTATAATACTAAGTATTAAAAATATATAAGTATAATATTATATAATAAACTATCAGTATTATACTAGTAAATAAATAATTAATATATATTAAAATATATTAAAATCAAAGGTTTAATTTAGAAGTGTTTAAAAGTATATATTATAAAGAGTATTTAAGAGTTAAAATATATATTACTTCTTAAATAGTCTTTATTTAGCCTTTAAAAAGAGTCTATCCTTTAACTAAGATTACTTATCCTCTCTGATTACCTCTTATATTTCTATAGTATAAGTCTATTAACTAATATAAACCTAAGACTAGCTTAGTTTATTAGTAGTTATATCTTCTTTACTTATATTTAAAGTCCTTTAAAAACGTCTTTTACTTATTATCTTTTTCTATTTATATTATAATTACTATTAAATATTTATTATACTATTATAACTCTTAGAGAAGTTTATTCATAGTTACTTACTTAATTATATATAATAGAAAATAAAATTATATTATTATTAGAGTTTATATTAAGTTTTATATTAAATATAATTAGTTTGAATTAAAAATATCTTAGCGAAGTTATATATATATAAAAGCTTTTTTATAAAATTAAAGGCCTTTTAGTTTAATATTCGTACTAATAAAAAGGTTATTATTTGATCTATAGTTATTTTACCTATATACTAAATAATACTAAATCGTACTATTATATTAATTATTATACTTTTTAATTTTTTTTATTATATTTTAATTTTCTTTATTATTATAATAGTATAATGAATATTTATTAATAGCTATAATATAAAGTAGAAAAGATAATTAAAGAAAGAGGTTCTTAAGAAGCTTTAAGAATAAGTAAGAGAGATATAATTACTAATAAACTAAGCTAGTCTTAGGTTTATTATATAACTCTAGTTTTATAGTTTTATAATATTAGCCTTACTTATATAATTCGCCTATTATAATTAGTTTATTATATTACTTCCTCTTTTAAAGAAAGCTTATCCTTAAGCTATAATTTTTTTTTTATAATTTACTTTAGATATTATAGTATTATTTATTAGTTTATTATATGTATTATTATCTTTTACTTTTTATATAGTTAATTATTTAAAAAGTAGCTTAAGTAATCTTAGTTTTATAAAGTATACTTAATAGAAGTTTTAGAGCTTATATAGATAAGTTATAAAGCCTTTAGTAAAGTAGAATTAAAAATTAAGATTAAGCTCTTTTTATTTAACTTAATAATATAAGGTCTTATTTTACTTAAGATATACTTTTAAGATATCTTAGATTTTCTATTCTTATTTAGTATTTACTTAGATAAATTCTTATTCTTAAAGTGTTTATTTAAAGAGTAAGTTACTATTATATTACTAAAGCTTATTTATAAAGAAGATAAAGTAAACTCTAATTAAAGCTAAGAAATTTAAATAGAATAAGTAACTTTCTTTTTTAAATAATATATTTTAAATTCCTTATTATTACTTATATAGAATTATTTACTTTCTAGTTAACTTTTTAATATAACTTATTTATATTCTATTACTTTTTCTCTTATTAATTATAAAAGAACTCTTAGGTTTTCCTTTAAACTTACTTATAATAATAAGTAAATACTTATATATTAATAATATTTAGCTTCTTAATAACTATTTATTTAGCTTCTAGCTAAGGCTTATCTTAATCTTAACTTATTCTTAGCTTATACTTATATTTTAATTAGTATAAAAATATTCTTGAAGACTTATATAATAAAGTTACCTAAGTATAATTTATTATTAATAAAAGCTTAGATTGGTTATCTTAGTAATAGTTAATAAAAAGCTAAAGGTATTAATCTAAGTATTAGTTTATAATCTTTATTTAATTAGCTATTTAAGTATAATAAATAATAAAGAGTTTAACTTTAATACTAAGGATATAATAAAACTTATTTTAAAAGAAGAAGATAAACTATAAGTCTTTATTTAATACTATTATTTCTAAGGGCTTATTAAACTTCTAGTAATTAAATATAAATAGTTATATTAAGTTATAAGCTATATATATAAAGAAATAAAGAATTAATATTACTTTTTTAGAAAAATAATTTATTATAATAAGTATAGAATTATACTTAAACTTATTTTTTATTATACTCTTAAAGTCTATAATTAAGTATTACTATAAGTAATTAAGAATTAGTAAAAGATAAAGGTATCTTAGAATCTTATCTTAATAATAGTTTATATAATTATAAGCTAAGTAATTTAATATAAACTTAGCTATATCTTTAAGTATACTTAACTAATAGTACTTAATATAAAGTAAGCTAAATATCTTAAACTTCTTAGGATAAGCTATAGAAACTTAGTTATAAATATATTAGATAAGTTATATATATAAATTATCTATATTTAAGACTTTTAATTAACTTTTAAATAAGAGTAGACTATCTTCTTAGAGAGTATACTATAAGTTAAGTTCTTTTAATTCTTCTTATTAAACTATTAGAGCTTTATAAGTTTGGTTAATATAAATAAGCTTTATAACTAGATTAGTCTTATTATCTAGCTTAAACTTAACTAAAGCTAAGTAATATATATCTAAAAGCTTCTTTAGTTCTTTTAAGATATATAAGTCTAGTTAACTTAGATAAATTAAAGTTTAAGTATATAGTTTATCTTTTATTTTAATTTATTTATTAATATCTTATTCTTTTTATAATATTATATCTACTATTATATTCTAGTTTTTAAGATAATATATAATAATAAAGTAGAAATCTACTAGAATCTCTAACTAATAAGCTTATTATCTTATAAGCTTCTTAGTAGTTATAAAGTATTCTAATACTTTATAATCTAAGAATACTTAGAATTATTAATATCTTATTTATAATACTAGCTTTACCTTTTAATAGGTAAGAGAATAAATATTTATTAGTATTTTCTTCTTATAAATATTATAATTAAGTTTAGTAGAATTTATAGTCTTAAATAAGAATATAACTAAGTACTAATTATTATTATATTTCTATAATAATATTCTTAAGATTACTTTATTAGAGGTATAAATCTTAATTTATATTTTATATAATATATTATAATACTTAAAGTACATAAGAAATAAAATAACTTCTTTTAAAACTTAGAATATAGCTAGCTAAGTAAGTATTATCTTAAATAAGACTAAAGCTTTAATAAGTTCTATTAGTAATTTAATAACTTTATTATAATCTAAGATAAATTTCTAGTAAAAGTTATAAAAGCTTAAGAATAACTATATACTTTAAATTATTATAAAGAGTTCTTAGTTATTTATATATATTATTACTTTAAGATTAATTTTAATTCCTTTAGTAGTAATATAAAAGCTAAGGAACTTAATCTTCTTAATATAAAACTCGCTTTTTAAATATTAATAAGAAATTTATATTATTATAAGTATTATAAAACCTTTTTAATATATTCTTTATATTTTAAATAGTTATTTAAATAGATAATAATATTATTTAAGTATATAATATAGAAACTATCTAAGTAGTTAAAAGGTATATTATTTATATATTACTAAAATATAGCTAAGCTATTTATTAGATTAAATAGTATTACTTTATACTTATAACTCTTATATTAAGTATAAAAAGTAATATATTTCTTAAAAGTAGGATTTATATAAATCTAATGAAATATACTTTAGATATTAATCTTAATAAAGATCTTAACTTAGCTTAGCTAAGTAAATACTTTATTAATAAGAGATAAGAGATACTTATCTTTTTAAGTAATCTTATTTAGCTTTTAGTAATTAATATAAAATTATAAGCTTTTATTAAGTTTCTTTATAAATAAGATTAAGTAAATAAATAAAGTATAGCTTAAGATAATAAAACTCTTATTTAGATTCTTTTTTAAGTATTTCTTTATTACTTAGAGTTCTATTTTATTTTATTAATATAAAAAGCTTAATTTATAACTAATATCCTTTTCTAGTTTAATCTTATAATTTAAACTTAAGATAAGGTCTAATAAGAAGTTAGTAGTTATCTTTAAGAAAGTACTAGTAAATTCTTTATATTAATAAGAGAGCTTTTTCTTTAAGATATCTTTATATAATTCCTTAAGTTTAAAGAAACTTTATAACTTAGCTTTTTAAGTTACTTAGTTAATTACCTTATTAATTTTATTTAGTATTACTATAAAGAATTCTAATCTAAGGAGCTATAAGATATAATAGAATATTATAATATTAATCTTAGTAATATTTATCTTTAAAGAAGTCTTCTTCTTTTAATAAGGTATTAGTAAGGTAATATTATATTTTTCGAGATTATTATAAGAGGTTTATATAAAGTAAGGTTATATAGCTCTTTTTCTATTTATTTAATTAAGTTCTATACTTAACTATTATAAGTTAAAATAAGAAGCTCTTAAATAGATCTTTAATTTTCTTAGTATTATTAGTCTTATTTTTTTTCTAGTTAATAGTATTTCTTTTAAGCTTTTTACTTTATTATATAATACTTTTAAGAAGAGAAGGAAAAGTATTAAAGCTTAATAGAAAATATATTTATAAAAGCGGATTCTCTTATATTCTCTATAGCTTAAATTAATACTTAATAAGAAAGGGGTCTATTAGTATCTTTTATATTTATAGTTACTTATTATTAGAATATATCTTATTAATTAGTTACTTATATTTATAATAAATCTAATAGTTATAAGGTATCTTATAAGAGCTAAATTAACTAAAGAAGAACTACTAAGATATCCTTATTATATAGCTAAATAAAATAATAATCTTTAATATTTAATTAAATATTAAAATAAGCTATTTAAGTTTATTTTAAAATAATTTTATAATTCTTAAGATTTAAAAGAATAAATAAGATCTTCTTTTATATATATTAATTAATTAGAATATTTAAAAGAATTATATATAAAGTAATATTATTAGTTTATTTACTATAGCTTTTTACTTATATAAAGTTAAATAAAAAAGTAAGTTTTATATTAAATTTCCTCATAAGATCTTTAGTAAAATAAATATTAATAAAAGTAAAACTACTTACTTTAAAGTTAAAAAGTATAAGTAATATAATTCTAATATTATTATAAAATAATATATAAGAGATAATAAAACTTCTATTACTTATTAACTAATATATATTAATCTTCTTAAGATTAAATATTTACTTTAAGAAAGAATTTTCTTTTAAAGTTCTAGGTTTTTTAATTTTAAAGGTATTTCTTTTAAGTTATTTATTTCTTTATTAAAAAAGAAACTAGTACTAAAGTACTTCTTTAATATCTTAACTTTTATAATTATTATTATATAAAGCTCTAAGTAATTATTAGTAATATAATTTATTTTCTTATAATTATAATATATAATTACTTTAAAGAGAAGAAGAATCGCTTTTAAAGTAGTTATTATTAGAATTAAAGTTATAAAAATAAAGATATTATTAAAAAGTAGAATAATTAATCTTTTTTTAAAGAAAGTAAAAGTTAAAAAGTAAATTATAAATATAAAAACTTATATAATTATTATGATCTATTAATAGTATTCTTAAGTTTAATATGTTTCTTTATTTAAGAAATCTATTATAAGTTTAATAATTAGGTAAATAGTTATATAACTATAGGTATAGTTTAGAAAACTCTTTATAAATAGATCTACTTTATACTTAAGCTTTAATATAAGAAGATATACTTTTTATAAAGAATAATACTATAAACTAATTAACTTTATTATACTCTTAATATTTCCTTAAGTTACCTCGCGAGTAACTTAATAATAAGTTATAAGCCCTTCTAGCTTAAATTAAGCATAATACTATAAGTTTATATATTACTTATTCTAGAGAGTAATAAGCTATCTCTAAGAAGTTAAGCTATATACTTTAAGATAAAGGAATAGTAAGTTATAATAAGTTATAACTACTTAGTAGTTACTATAGTACGTATTTCTATTATATAAGATAAGAAGGATATAAGAGAAGACTAGTTATTAGAACTACTTACATCTTTATAACTTTACTTAAATTTAAAAGAAGAAGATTAATTCGAAGAGTCTCTCTTATAAGTTACTTCTAATATAATAGTAACTATATATTTAAGTCTTCTTATAGTACCTGAAGCCTTTAAAGATAATATAGAACTAGTTATAATATCATCTAATATTATAAATACGCCTTAGATAGCCTTAGATATACCTAAAGAAGAATAAGAGGATATATAAGTTATAGAATCTCTTAACTTAATATTATACCCTTTATTACTTTTAATATCTTTATCTCTATCTCTACTACTTTCTATTAAAACCTCTATATTACTAATATATAAGTTTAAAATATTATCTACTAATTTAAACCTTACTAACTTATATAAGCTAAAGGGTATTAAGAATTACCTTGAATAGCGTAATAAAGTAATAAATATTAGCTTATTAAACGAAATCGCTAAATATCTAAACATATACTTATAAAACTATATACTAAAGGAAATCGACGAATAGAGTAATAAAGTTAATAAAGAGGCACTTAATAAGTATATAAATTAGTAAGCTAGAGAGTCTTAGATAAAGCTTACTATTACTTTAAATTATAAGTTAAGTCTTCTAATATATACTATAAGTAAAAAGATAGCTCTAGATATATAAGAAGCTTTAAGAGATTAATATAAAGGATTAGGAAATATCTTAGTATATAATATAATTTAAGATTATATTAAGCTTTAGTATAACGATTTCTTTACTTTAAAGAAGTTTATAATAGCCTTTAAGCTAGCTATTATTAAGCTAGAGATACAAAAAGTTACTCTACTTATAGAATAATACCTTATTATATTTATTATAATACTCTTAGAGAAGTAGCTAATATAAGCTAAAAGATAGTATTCTAACTTATAAGTTATAAGCTCTATTTTAGATCTTAATAAACTAGAAAAGCTTATCATTATACTAAAGAATTTTATCTAAGATATTACTAATAAAGCTAAAGGTTTAGACTTAGTAATACGAATTATAAGCTAAGCTCTATATAGAAATAAGTTAAACTTATAAGATAAAAAAAGTAGTAGTTTAAGTAAATCGAATAGAAAGGATACTAAAGGTAAAAAGGATTCTAAGACCTTATTATATAAGAATTATAATATATCTAACTCTTAATATACTCTAGAGAAATACTATTAAGTTAATAAAAAGAAATAAGCTAGGTTTAAAAAGAAATATAATAAGAAATATATTCTATATAAAATATATATAACTAAATACTAGAGAGAGAATAAGAAGAAGAATAAATTAATAGATAACTTAGATAATAAGGTATTTAAAATAGTATTACTTCTATTTATTCTATTAATAATTTATTTTACTAGCTGAAATAAGAACTAATAATTATATAATACTAGAGCTACTAAATATATATTAAATAACTTATTTAAGTTTATAGATTATATACTAAAAGCAGACTTAGTACTTATATTAACTATAAATAGTTTAGTTTAACTACTAGGAATTAGTATATATTACTTTCAAGTTATAAAGTTAGATAATATAATATATATAATAGAATACTATAATACTTTATATATATCTTAATTATTAGTTTACCTTTATTTTAGTTATAAATTAGTAAAGCTTAATAGTTACTTATATAGTTTTATACTTTTTATAGTATCTAATTATAAGATCTATACTATTAATACTAATCTCTTCTTAATTAAGGAAACTTAACTAGTAAATTTTACTTATTTAAGTATACCTAGATTAAGTTATCTTATTATAATTAAATAAGCTATAGTTAATATTAAGCTATAGTACTATTATATATATTACGCTAGTTTCTAAATTATTAAAGATACTTAAAATATAGTAATAAGTATAAAGTTTATAGAATTAAAAACTAGTAGAACTTATCTTTATATACTATATAAGAAGAGTAAACTACTTCGAAAAATTAATAAGAAATTCGCATATAAAAGACTAGTGAAAGCTTTATATAAAGTTAATATTAATATAATATACCTTAAGCTAAAAGGAATTAATAGCTACTAATATATATCTATATATATATACTTAGTAACTTTAGCTTAATTCACTTTTATATATTTAAAGAAGTCTAATATATTTAAAGCCAATTAAAAGATAATTAAGCTAACTAAGACTTAATATAATTATATAATTAAGGTATAAAGATATAATAAAAATAAGGAATACTCTTTTACTTAAATAAAAGAATTAGTAGATTATATATAAATACTTTTAGAAGAATCTATACCTTATACTTTAGAATAGATTAGAAAAGCTAAATATTCTATTTGAATTATTATAAATAAGCTCCGCTATATTATAATTAACTAGAATATACTAGATAACTTACAACTAGAGGTATTATTAGCTATTATTTATATTACTAATCTTATAGCTATAATAACTATTAATAGAAAGACTTTATTTAAAGCTTTCTAAGATAATATTAAGCTAAAGGTAACTTATAAACTATATATTAAGTATTTATATATTCTAAGCTATTTAGTTTATATATTAATTCTACTTTAAAAGAGAATCTAGAGCTATAAAGTAGCTTCTTAAGTATAAAAGAGTATATTAGTAAGCTATAAAAGTCGGAATATCTATTACTATTATATTAATAGAAAGATTATTGGAACTTTTTATATAAGATTTAATAAAAATAGTCTAATTATAGAACTTTATAAAGAAGATATTATAATTATACCTTCTAATAGAAGTAAGATTTAAGGAATTAGAAGTTAAAACTATAATATTAAAGATCTCTTGAAGAATATTAATAATAAAGCTTAAGATAATTAAACACTAGAATTAGGTAATATAATATAAGATAATACTAAAAAATTTAATACTAAAGATAAGAATAATTCTAAAGCTAGAGTAAATAAAGATATTAAGGCTCTAGAAATATTAGATAAATAAGAAACTAAATCTATAACTAAAAAGAAGTATAAAAGATTATTAGGATTAAAGAACCAGATATATAACTATATTCTGTATTTAACTTATTTAAAGAGACTTAATAAGCCTTTATAATATAGAACCTTATATATTACCTTAGTTTTAGATAAATTAGAGCTTATTACTAAAGCCTACTAATAAGTATATAGCTTAGCTTAAGTTAAGTCTCCTTATATTAATAATCTAATAATATTAGTATAAGTAATACTACGACTTAATTAGCTAGAATAGTATTAAGCGATTATCTATAAGTATAAAGTACTATAAAAGAAGTATACTTAGTATATTATAAAGTATTCTAATATACTAAAAAGTAATAAGATTCTTAGCTCTTATCTAGTCTTTAAGACTAAGCGTAATAAGGATAGTAGTATGAAAAAATATAAGATTAGATTTATAGTATAAGGTTATACTTAGCGTTAAAGCCTTAATTATAATTAAACCTACACTAGAGTCTATAAATTAGCTATATAAAAGCTTACTCTTATACTCGTAGCTCTACTTAATCTAAAAGTAAAGTAGTATAATATAGAGATTATATTCCTTAATAGTAAAGCTAATACTAATATTTATATTAAATTACCTCTAAGCTAGAAAGAAGCTAGTTATACCCTAGGGAACGAAGAGTATTTAAAATTACTTAAGGCTTTATATAAATTAAAGTAATCTCTACGATTATAGTAAGAGAAGCTATATACTAAGTTTATAAAGATAAGCTTTATATTACTAGAAACTAATAATTATATATATATTAATAGAGATATTAAGATCTTAATTATTACTTATATTAATAATTTCTTAGTTATTTCTAAGGTAGGACTAGCTCTTAAAGAGTTTAAGAAGATTATATTAACTTTATTTAATATTATACTAGCTAGTCTAGCTTAGTACTTCCTTAGAGTATATATTATTAGAGATCAGGAAAAGAAGATAATATCTTTATATTAAGACGCTTATATTAATAAGATATTAAACTGATTCGGAATAGTAAATTATAAAAGTATTAATATACTATTTACCTCCGGTTCTAAGGTATATATAGTTACCTTTAAAAAATTAAGCTTTCTCTGAAGATATTAAGCTATATTAATAGATATATAGCTCCCTAGTATATCTAGCTTATACTAGATAAGATATTTAGTTCTACTTAGTAATACTATTGAAATTCTTAATTAACTTATCTTTATAATATATTACTTATACTAAGAGAGTATTATAATACCTCTACGAAATTAAATATTATATAATAACCTATAGTAATAATATTAGCGACGCCTCTCTAATAAAGCTCTAAGGCTTCTATAATTCCGATTAAGCTAGAGACTATATAAGTAAAGTCTCTTATTTAGAGGCTACTTTCTTTCTAGCTAGAGAGGTATTTTCTATTATATCTAAGTATTAAATAAGCGTAACTTCATCTTTTACTAAGGCTAAGTATATTACTATATATTCTTTTACTAAAGAAGTATTATAAATTTACTAAGTTCTAGCTAAAATAAGCTATAAATAACCTGATTCTTATAGTATTAAGATAAATAGAGATAACTAAGGTATATTAGCTCTATTAAAGAACTTTAAGTTTCACTAATATATGAAATATATTAATATTAAGTATTACTACTTTTACTAAGAAGTTACTAGAGGCTATTTAGACCCTTAGTATATTTTAACTAAAGAGAATATTACTAATAGCTTTATAAAAGCACTAGGTACCTAAGATTATAAAGCCTCTATTAAGATACTAAATATAACTATTCTTTATTTTAATTAAGAGATATTTATATTTCTTAGAAGAAGTTTCTATTAAAGGATATAAAGATCATATAGATAAGAGATAATTAATATTACTAAAATATTATATAGAGATCTATCTAAAGTATGTTTTACTTATAAGAGTATATTCAGAGGTAACTAAACCTTATAAACTAAAGATACTAGTTAAAGAGGCTCTCTTTAAAAAGGTATATTATAAGTTTAATAGTTAAGTAAATAGTTATATAACTATAAGTATAGTTTAGAAAACTCTTTATAAATAAACCTATTTTATACCTAAAGCTTTAATATAAGAAGATATACTTTCTATAGAGAATAATACTATAAGCTAATTAACCTTATTATACTCTTAATACTTCCTTGAGTTACTTCGCGAGTAACTTAGTAATAAAATCTATTATAAAAATAAAGTTTTAAAAACTTCTATTAAAAGTAAACTTATAAATTACTTAATTCTTAAGGGTTAAATATAAGAAGTTATAAAAGTAAATAATAAAGCTTTTAATAAATAAAATATAAGTATTTTAAATAAGCTTTAAAAACTTTAAGTAGTACTTAATAAATAACTTACTTATTACTATTTAGAGTTTATTTAAAGTTATCTTAATATCTTATTATTTAAAAGTATTATTATAAATACTATTAAAGTATTAGTCCGTAGACCTTTACTATAGAAATATAAGGGGAATTAGAGGGTATAGGTAATCCCGGTTAGAGGGTAGACCTCTTTCGTATACGAACCGGGAGTTATTCAGGAGGTAGTATATATATTCTAACCCTTAGATACTCTTTATAATATACACTTTTAAATACCTTTAAATTAAACTTTAGATTTTAATATATATTAATATATACTTATTATTTATTTATTAGTATAATACTAATACTAATTAATAGTTACTTTATATTATAGAATAGATAAGGTAAATATAATAGAGTTAACTCTTAGGATATAATACTAAATTAATATTAATAAGCTTTTATTAAAACTAAGTAAAGTAAGCTTTATAAAGTAATTAAAGAACTCTTATTAAAATTAAGTAAAGTAAGTTATATACTACTAAAGAATAATAGCTACTCTCTAATAGTTATTAAGATATTTCTAGAGCTATTTAGTTAGATATTTCTAAGATATAAAAGATATATCTAAAACACTTATAAATCGCCTCCGGTATAATAGTAACTTTAATAAACTAAGTTATAAAATAACTTAAAGTAGAAGTTAGAAGTAGTAGAACTTTAATATAAGATAGAACACTAGTTTCTAAAGTACTTTTAGCTAGTCTTATAAGAGCTAATATTAATAGTCTAATTTAAGGATTTATAGATTATTTTATAAGGAAAAGTATTAAAGAAAAGATATTATTCTAAGACTTTTAGAAATACTTTCTAGATTAGATAGTAGATAATTTTAAGAAGATAATAAGTAAGTAATAATAAGAGCTTTAAGATTATCTCTTAAGAATTAAGTCTATATTTAGTATTAAAAAGAATTATATATTTCCTAAGCTCTTATAATAGTAGTTTAAGTATAAGAGAATATCTAGCTAGATAGATAAGAAACTAAACTACTACTAGACTTATTATTTAGCTCTTTTTTAAATAAGATTCAGACTTATAATTAAAAAGAAAACTAAGTATAATAAATATTTTATTAGAACTTACTTAATATATTATTTTTATTTATAAAGATTATAACCCTTAATAATATAGAAATAAAGTATTGGGATAACTAAAGGAGAATATAGATAAATAATCCCTTAAAAGAATAAGTTTTATTTTAGTATCTAAACTTCTAAGGACTTTTATATATTAAACTCTCTATAGAAAGTAAAGATATTTATAGAGCCTCTTCTCTTATTAATATTAAAAGAGAGGAATTATTTCTAATAGAACTAAAGAGATAATATACTAATTAGCCTCTAGCGTAAAGACTAAGAAATAATAGTTTACTAGATCTTACTCTAGCTCTTATAATATACTTAAGAAATAGGATATTACCTCCTTTTTAAGTACTTAGCTAAAACAGATTATATTTAGAGCTTATTCGTTTAAGTTAATATATTATAAAACTAATCTCTTTAGAATAAGTAAAATCACTAGTAAACCTTAGTAAAATATATACTAAGGAGCTTTAATATAATAAAGCTAAAGATTATCTTAATAAGAAGCTCTATATCTTTACTAATCTTTATTAATAAGTATTAATAGAGTTTATACTATAATATAAGGTATTTCTATTTATACTCTAAGATAGAGCTTTATTATATTACTACTAGTACCTCTAGAATAAGAAGTACTTATTTAATAAGCTAGTATAAGCTACTTATAATAATTATAAGATAGAGGAGAGAGCTAATTAATACTTAAGTTAATAGTTTAATATAACTTTTTCTATATTTTAAAATAAGCTACTTTAAAAAAGTAAATTAGCTTTAATATAATTAGAAAGCTTCGCGAGAGAATTATAAAGTATCTAATTAAGTCCCCAAGATAATAGTATATAAAATAATAGAATATTATATAATAAGCTAGTATAAAGAGTTTTAAGGAATCTTTTATTTAAGATAGCTTTATTTAAGCTACTTTTAATATTCCTTATATTAATAGATAGCTTTTATATAACTATAAGTATAGAGATAATATAAGATTCCGGATTTAGATCTAAGAGATACTCTAAGAATAACTTAAATTAGTCTTAAGTATATATTATAAATAATAATACTTACTACTTAAACTAAAAGATAAAGTTCTTTTTAGGAAATAAATATAAAGATAAATTTAAAGTACTTCTTAGCTATATAAGTTATATTATCTATAAGAAGATAAACTATTATAATAGCTATTACTTTAATTAAGAATAAGTAACTTTAAAAGTAAGATATTTTATAAAATAGAAAGCTAAAAGTATTAAGCTTATAGAAAAGTCTTATAAAGTATATATAATATACCTTAAAGAGAAGAAGTTAGATTTAGAGCTTAATTAGAACTAGTTTAAAGAACTTAGTAAAAACTATAAAAAGAATAATTCTAATACTTCTATAAAAAATAATAATAACTATTCTAATAATACTAAAGTAGATATAAAAATAGAGATAAAGTAGTATACTTTATTATTATATTTTATATATTAGAAATAGAGTATAATATAAAGTAAGTTCTTTAGTATCTTAAGGAATATAAAGCTATTTATATTCTTTAAAGTAAGATTAAATAACTTAAGCTTAAGATAATAATAGAAGCTTTTATTACTTAGTAGTTTAAGATAGTTTTTTAAGGCCTTTTAATTAATACTAGAGTATTAAAGAGAAATATAAGCGGCTTTAACTAGTTATAAGCTTTATAATAAATTTAGAAAGTTATATTTAATAAAAAAAAAGTAAGATATTATTAGATCTAATTTAGAGCTAATATAAGAGTTATATTAGAAACTATTATAATTAATATACTTATTAGATAAATAGAATTTATAATTATAAATACTAATATACTATTCTTAATATACTTTTAATAGCTTAACTAGCTAAGGATCTACTATAATAATCTTACTAATACTCTAGCTTAAAGGAATATTAAGCACTTAATTATCTAGAAGAGTAGGTATATATAGCTTCTTTTAAATTAATATTACTAATTATTAAAGTATTTAGATAGAAATATATTAGCTTATTATCTTATAGAAATAGAAATTTATAGACTTTATAAGTGATTTAGATACTTATTAATATAATATTTATAATATCTTTTAAACTAAATAAGTTATATACTAGATTCTGATATTATATAATAAGTAAAAAAAAATATATAAGTACTACTAGAAGTAAATAGATACTTTATATTAGTTCTAATTTAAATTTTATAATAATATTAATTTTAATTATATAATCTATATTAATATTATAATATTTAGTAATTAATATACCTTTTATATAATTAATAAAGTAATAGGATTTAAGGTAGTAAAATAACTCTAAAAAAGATCTAGTTTAATATTTACTTAATCTATATTTAATATATTTAAAGCTATATAGATTAATATATATTTAGAACTACTTAACTTTATAGTTTATAACTATAAAATAAACTTTAACTCTAAGGAGTTTTAAAGCTTACTTAAGTTAGTTAGAACTATCTTTAAACTTATTCTAATAGAAGTATATTATTTTATTAGTAAAGTAAAGAGATATTACTATTTACTTTATTATACTTATAAAATTATTATAGAAGAATATAAAGATCTTAATACTAAGGAATACTTATAAATAGCTATTAAAGCTATAAATAATATAGCTAGACTTAATAGCTTAGTTCTTATATTATTAGTCTTTAGTATATACTCTAAGATAATAGAATTAGATCCTTTTAATTTATTAGTCGAATAATAAGTAGCTAGCTATTATTAAGAAAGCTATAAAAGCTATATATAAGCTTTATATTATATATAAAGTTAATAATATATTAGCTACTTAAAATAGCTCTGGAACTACTTATATTTATAATCTTTAAATTAATAATAAAGTACTTATTTAAAGAAAGAAATCTAAGAAAAGTAAGAAGAACTTTATAATTTCTTAGAAATAAATAATAAGAATTATAAGATTAATATAAAGAATAATAGAATATGGATATTTTATTCTACTTTTATATAACTATTTATTATAGATAGCTTTAATATTAAGCTATAAGAAGAAAAGTTACTAAAGAATACTTGATATTAAGAATAGCTAACTTAGAAGATATCTAAATTAATACTAAAACTTATTCGTATTAAGATCTTATTTAAAAAGTAGATTAATAAACTACTAATAATTAATAATAATTATAATACTAAGATATATATAATATATAATACTAGGCTATTCTTAATAGAGAAGAAAATAAGAGATTAAGAGCTTTTTATCTAACTACGATCTAAGAGTAAGATTATAACTTTAAGACTAATTACTTAATTTATTTAATATCTTTTAAAGAAATCTCCTAGTTAATAAGAATCTCTAAAGTAAATACTATTAATTCTAAATTTATTATTATTATTATTATTATTATTATTTAATAAAGAAAAGAAAAAGTTTTAAAAGAGAGATTATCTTTATATAAATAGATATATATAATTTAAGCTTAATTTAGATATAATATAATATTATTTACTATTATTACTTAGCTATTACTATTATTTTCTACTTTTATATTATTAACTACTACTAGATAGAATATCTACTCTCTGATTCCTTAGAACCTTATATTAACTTAATAATAATATTATTTAATTCTCTATAAGTTTATATATATTCTTTATATTCTAAGATATAGTTTAGTTATAGATTATAATTTATTTATATCCCTATATAATAAGAGAAGTACTTTTAGATAGTAACTAGAAATATTCTAACTACTAATATATATAAGTTAGATATTTATTACTTTATTATATCTTTAGTTCCTCTTATTATATCTATATTCTCTCTTTTATTTCCTTTATAATTATTAGAAACCTTTTATTTTTAAAAGAAGTTCTACTAGTATTAATCTATAGACTTTTACTATAGAAATATAAAGGGAATCAGAGGGTATAAGTAATCCTAGTTAAAGAGTAGACTCTTTTTATATATAAACCAGAGGTTATTTAAGAGGTAGTATATATATTCTAACCCTTATATACTTTTTATAATATATACTTTTAAATACCTTTAAACTAAACCTTAGATTTTAATATATATCGATATACACTTATTATTTATTTACTGGTATAATACTAATATAAAGTAACTAAGTATTTTCTTAGTATTTATAAAAGAATTTATAATATTAACTTTAAAGTAAAAAAGTAAGTCTAAGTATTACTCTTAGTATAATTATATATTATAGCTTATTAAGCTTTTTTATTTAAGTAGTAATTAATATTAATATCTAATTTATTAGTTATAAAAATAAATTAAGTATATTATTCTAAGCTATTAAAGATATTAAAGAACTTATTAAAATATTACTTAAGTAAAAGTCTTTTATAATATCTTTAATAAATAAAAGTAAGCTTTATTAATATTTAAGAAGTATTATTATCTTAATTATCTTTAAATAATCTATTATTATTAGAGTTATTATTGTCTGTTAAATTAAAAGCTTATTATTAAGAGCTTAATAATTTTAACTTCTTAAACTTACAAGTTAGATTCTTAAGTATCTTTATTATTTTTAAAAGGTTTTTATCTTATTTATTTTAATATTTAATTAGTTTTTAAAGCTCTTTAAAGCTTTTTAGAGCTTTAACTATTAATATAAAAATAAAGTATTCTTTTTAAAAGTAATTTTATTAATTTCTAGAGATATTTTTTATAAGAGATATAATATTATTATAAAAAATTAAAAATATAATATTATTTTTCTTTCTTATATTATATTTATCCCTTTAAGCGGTAGAACACCTTTTAGTATCTTAGCGGGTTCCCTACTAAAACTTAAAGTAAATAAACTATATAAATAAACTAAACAATTATTATTCTATACTATATAAAATATAGTACGAGCTTATATAACTTATTATTTCCGATTCTACTAACTTTATAGCTACTCGGCTAGCTTTACTACTTATTAAAAAGATTAGAATAGGCTTTATACTTGTAGAATTACCTGATTTCCCTCTCTTAATTAACCTTCTTTTATACTTTACCTCCCTTAATACCTAAGGTATATTCTTATTATTTTTCCTTAAGGAAATTATTTAGATTATCTATTAGAATATAAATTAGTATATAGATCTTAAAATTAAGGCTTTAAAATATAATTCAGATCTACTTTTATATGCCCGGATCTATAGCTAGTATCTTATAATAATACTTGAAGTATATAGATATATTAGAATATATATATATATAAGAATCTATTAAGAAAATCAGTTAAGAGATTATTAGAAATTAAAGGATAATTAGTAGCTAGATTATCTTATTTTAAGTATTATAAGCCTTTAAAGGTATAAAGTAATTTATATAGCGTTCTATATATATATACTACTAGTCCGGATTACAAATTTAAAGTTATTTTTAAAAGAGTAAGTTTTATTTCTTTATATTCGGATAACTTACTAATTACTTAGATAGTCAGAGCCTTTAAATACTTATATTTAAAGGGTTTCTCGAGCTTACTAGATTCTAAGATATAATATAGCTATTAATAAAACTATAGTTCAGTTCTAAGGTTATTCCTTTAATACGCTAAAGATTCTTAGTAAACTAATTACCTAAGGTTATAAGATATAAGTCTTAACTTAGAAGAGCTACTTTTTAAATTAGGTTTTCTATAGAAAAGAGAAGAAATTATCGAATCCGGATATATCTAAAAGCTCTTAGAATATCTCTTACTTTATAATTTTTAGTAGTAATTTATTATCCGCTATTTATATCTACCTTATAGAGAAGCTTTCAGATAAAGGTAAAAGGTTCCTACTTTATTTAGATAACTTATTTATAACTACTAAGCTCTTAAAATATAGTAGAGAATATAGTTAGAGTACTACTAGTATATATATTATAAAATCTAGTATTTTAAAGTAATTTAGAGATATAAAAGTAAAAGATAAAAGGAAAGATTAGATTCCTTAGAGCTATCTCTTTACAGAAGTAACTAAGAATAACTTAATTAATTTAATAGTATAGAAAGATAATACTTTAGTCTTTTCTATATCTACTTTTTCTAATAGATAGAATATAGTAAAGAGGCTTTATAAACGCTTCTTTAAACCTTTCTTTATTATAAAAACCGCTTAGAAGCTCTTTAGATTAAATCCTTAAGCTATACTTACGATTCCTAAGTTTAGAGATAAATATAATTACTAAATAAGAAGTATAGACTAAGGAAATTAACTTAAGAGGCTAGATACTCTTAAAAAGCTTTATTAAAAAAGTAGCTATTAAGCCTTAACTATATAGCTCTTAGATATAGCTCTTATAAATACTTATAAACTCAGTTTCTACTCTTAAGTACTTCCGAAGAGTAAATAAGTTAATTAAACTAAGTTCTAAATAGAAGTTCTTAAAGAATATTTCAGATTTACTAAGGAAAATTATAGAAAACATAAATTATCTTTAATATCTATTATTAAAGACCCTAAGGAGCTTTCTTAAGTAACTAAGTATATATTAAAGCGATTTTAGGTTAAAGGGAATTATATAATATATATAAAAGAAGAGGTATCTTAGTAAGTATAAAAGAAAGTTCTAAAAGAGCTTTCTATTAATCTCCCTTTAACTAATTAAGGATCTAGATATAAAAAGCCTTAATGTTTAGCTATAAAGTTTATAAGGTTATATTTTATAAAGATAGTAATTACTTTACTTAGTATTATAATAAATAATAGAAGCGTTATAGCGATTCTTTAAATACTCTTGATTTTTAGTAAGGATTCTAACTACTAAGGCGCTAAAAGGCGTTACTGAACTACCGCTTAAGAGGATAAAGTATAATATAAATAAAAAAGAGTTTAAAAGCGGATTTCTTTTCTTTAATATTAAAGAAGTAATAAGATTAATTATAAGAAAAGTATTATATTATATTTTATTTACTTTTTAGAAAAGATTAAGATTGCTTATAAGAAAATATAAATATAGAAGTAAAAAGTAAGAAATAATACTTAAGTTATAGATATAACTTAATTATATTTAAAAGTACTTAAGAAAATAATAAAATATAAGAAGTAAAATAAAAAAGAAAAAACTAAAGATATAACTTAATTATACTTAGAAAATACTTAAGGAATTTGATTAAAGTAGATATTAAGGTTTTTATAAGTAAAGTTAGTTTTTTCTAATATAATAATATAATAAATATTTATTAGTAGTTATAATATAGTATAAAGTAGAAAAGATAATAAAAGAAAGAAGTTCTTAAGAAGCTTTAAGAATAAGTAAGAGAAATATAGCTACTAATAAACTAAACTAATCCTAAGTTTATTATATAACTTTAGCCTTATAGTCTTATAATATTCGTCTTATTTATATAATTCACCTATTATAATTAGTTTATTATAATTATATTTTAAATAAATATTAATTACCTTTACTTAATATTTTAATAGATAAGACTATTATTATAATATAACTTTGGCCTTTTATAAGGTAAGCGTTATAGTACGCACTAAACTCTGACCTCAAGCCTAGAGCACACTTCACACCTAAGATCCGTAGGTGTTATCTTTCCAGGTTTAGCCAAATCGGGCTTGCGCGTACTTATCTCGCTTCTCTGCTCACGGATGTATTATTAAATACAGATTTGCACAGCCATCAATGAACAGCGGTAAATATCTCTCCCCCAGCGAGACCTTCCTCCGTAACCTCAAGCTATACGCTCCTGCCATATCCACAGAGCCCGAAACGACTCGAAGAATAAACAAATGATCATCTGCCAATTAAAGCTAGTACGGAATTGTGAAGATGCTCCAAAGAAAAGTGCGGACCTAGTGAACTTGTCAGCACAAGGTGTCTTGCACATCGCTCCGCCTTCTGGTGCGAGCTATTGGCATTCTTGAGGCTGGGAGCTTCATATCCGTAGGCAGATAGCAATCCAAGCCCACTGGTCATGATAAGTACAGCTAGGAACCCGGGGAAGACTAGAAGAGGCATATCTTAGCACAGGGCAGCATCAGCGCCTGAAACGCTGAACAGTCGACAGTGTCGATTAAAGCTCCTACGAGGTGACGTTCTGCTGGCCCTCCGGGGGCAATTGCTGTGGAGGCTCGATAGCTTTATTAGCAATTCTGTGAAAGACTTTCGAAGGAGATCGCAGAGCATAAAACTCTTGCTTCTGCCGCAGGACGAGAATACAACTTGGAACAACAACGGTGTCTTAGCGAAGCGAAGAAAACCATAGCACTTGCCGTTGGCAACTTTCAAGAAATCTTATTGGTATCCGCGACCGTCGACTCGCCCAACGCCCCTCCAAATTTCCAGGAAGCCATATACGTACATTACAAATAGAGCAAATTAGGATCTCGCAAATCAAGATCTCGCAAGCCTAGCACGAGGTATCAAATCCACTTGAATCCCTCAATCTTAACCTCCTTATTTCCCTCACGCTTCTTCCGAATAAGATCAAGTTCCTGTTCCTTCCCAAATGTCTGCTCTTGTTGGACAGCTAAGTTGGCAATATCAATATCGCGAGCCTCCTTCCAGTTGTCACCATACAACTGCCTGTACATGTCATCTGTTCCCCTCTCCATGTCTCTGTTCCACTTATTCAGTGCCTCGAGCTTCCGAGAGAATATCGAGCTACCTCTTTCCTCGGCGCTCGTCTTAATTTTCTTTAAATTTTCTCCCGCAGTGATCTCCAAACAAGCCGCCCGAGCCTTACGTTTCTTATCATCTTCCTCCTTGCGACGGGCCTTGTCGGCAAGATATCTGAGACTGTGGCCCAGATCCTGCTTCTCCTGGGGGATGGGATTCACATCTAGCGGGGGTGTTGTGTAGAAGATGATTCTGCCATATTCATCATGGTGGAACTGAGCTCGGATATCAGCTGGAATGGCATTGTGAGCCATCTCAGGTAGCGTGTAGACTTCGATCGGTCGTGGTGGGTGATATATCGCATGAGCAGTATGTAGACTAGAGACTGGTACCGCTGGTCGTGCAGCAGTGCTGCTGCCCTGATAATGGTTGTAAGTGGCAAGAGGATTTGGTTGATGCGTTATGGGTGTGGACGTAGTAGAGTTTTTCTGATAGGGACCCTGAGGCTGGTATTGAGGCGTCTGAGACACATTAGAGTGAGAGACCGAACTATGTGAGCCATAAGAGTTTTGATGGTTCATGGGAGCTGGGGATGCTGAGGGCCGAGCCGGAACGAATTGCTGGCCGTAGGGAGTTTGAGGTATACTCTGGTTCGCCAATGGCGACGGAAGAGGAGGGTTCGAGGCATTTCCAGACATTGCCGAGTCTGCTCTATCATACTGCAGGCGGTCGCTTGTTATTGGGCGGCGAACCGGTTCGGGCGAAGGAGGAGGGGGCGATGGAGTTGGCTCAGGGGGTGGAGATTCCTGCGCTTTATTAGCCCTTTATTCCTCGGCCGCTTGCCTGCGACAATGAGTATGTACACTTACGTTCGACTCTCGAGGGCGTCTGTGAACAGCGCCAACGATCGGTGGCGCATTCGGAGCACCCCATGTGGGTTTGGGAAGAGGGTCGTCATCTTTGGCATCCTCTCTGAGAAGATGCTTAATGGGACTAGGTACCTTCTTCATCTTCCTCGGAACGTCAAATAGGTCCATTTCGTAGTCCTTGTCTCTGACTTCATCTGGAACACAACTGGCCCATGTCTTGATCTTGTTCAGCTTGAACTTCTCTTCATTGTACCGTGCTTCGCAGACATAGACTTCCTTATCCAGTGGAAATCCCCTGGGTCGACCTTTGTTGAACCGAGTGAAGAACATCACAAAGCAACGATCAACAACCTCTTCAATTTTGTGGTCTCGGTACTGCCCAGTCTTGACGACTTCATTCTCGAAAAAGTGTTTTTCAAAGCGATGAACTGTTTGCTCGGGCCGGTAGTACCAGCAGGCGTTGATCCACTTCTCTCCTTTGGGGTCTTGCCAGGTGCGATAAATTTGGGCCACAATCGGCTTAGTTACGTCGTTGGGGTTCGCCAGATGAATCCAGTCTCCTACTTTCCATAGCTCATTGTTGTAGAGAATTTCAGGTACTGGAAGCCGACCATCATCGTCGACGAAATCGCTATCAGGCTTCTGCTTCTCCTGCTCCGCCAGAATTCTAGCTTCCTTCTGGAGATCAACAGCATCCTTATAAACCTGGCTGTCCTCCACATTGTAAATTTTGGCGTTCTCAAACATGAGTTCCAAATCTTTCAGCGCCTGGTCCACAGAGTGATACTTCTTCCTCTTCGCCTTCTTCTTGATTAAATCCATCGCAATGGGGTTCTTGATCTCCTGGTAGTACTCTGGCATCTGGGATTTGTCCGGCAACCTCTCAAAGGGGAGGATCTTGAGGTCCCCGCTGCCAGAATGTTTGAATTTCCGTAAACCCTTCAAAACAGAGTTGATTCGTGCCTCCATGGGGGTGTGAACCTTTGGTGGACGGCCACGCTTCTTTTGATATTCGGGGTCGTCCCTTCCACCATCTTCTCCCTTGCCATCGCGCTTCACGGTTGCAGATGACCTCCTGCTCTTCTTTCGGTTCCGCCGCGGGCGATCGTCATCCGAGTCATCATCGTCCTCTTCATCTTCGTCTTCATCATCTTCGTCGTCAAGCTCTTGCTCCTCATCTTCAGGCAGAGGTGGCGGGGAATCTTCAACTTCAGGAATTTCTCCAAGGTCTGGTAATTCGGCAACTTCAGCAGTAATGGTCATGTCGTCCACTATTTTCTGCAGCTCAGCCTTGAACAAGCTTCGGAGAGCCACTGCGTCGTTGTAGACGAGAGCGGAGGGTCGGTTATAGACCTGGGCATTATGGCAGATAAGAGCAAAGTCTCGAATGTACTCTTTAAAATTGTTGTATTGTTTCTTGGATATTTTGGCCTGTCTCGCGTGAGTAAGCAGCTTATGCGCGAAGGCTGGAATGTGTTCGACCTACTCTGAGAGTGCTGAACGCAACAGGCTCCTTGATGATCTCATAGTAGTCTGGCAGTGCTCTCTTGCTGACAACACGTTGGAAGCTGCCAGAAATCTCACGGCCACTGTTTAAAGCCTTGTTAGTAAGGACAATGATAAGAGCAGGAATGCGCGTCACGTACTCTCCGTCACGATAATTTGTCAGGCGATGTAGGATCCCATTCATGGTCTCGTAATCTTTCTTTGTGAGTCCACCAGCCGCCATCTCTTTCGTTGGTGTAGGTGGAGGTAGAAAAGCTGGAGCAGAGCCAGAAGAAGTAAGTGCTTCGGGATTGGGCGATGGTTCTGCGAGTGTCGCATTGTTGTTGAAGACTGCCTCCTCAGCCTTTACGTTCGTTTCGATCTTGGGCTCTACTGCTGGCGCAGTATCTTCTGGTGGTTGCGATGACATCTCGAGAGTGCCAAAGAGATTGCACCTTGTTATGGTCGGCAATGCGACGTCGGCGCAATGTGGATGTTGAGAAGTTGGCGTCCGCTACAACGCGATCTGAAGGGGCATAAATTGATGACTAAGCAGCATTCCCTTCAACACCCCTCAAATCTGCAGGGCCCCAGGCAGAGAACGATGCACAGATAGTTTACTTATTTCAGTTAATAGCAGATCCAAATCCTACCTATTACATATAGGTTGACATCATTGACATTGATTGCTGGTAATTTTCTTCTCCTCTTGAGTCTGCTCTGGCAGTGAAATGCCTTCTCGTTACTGATCGGTTATCCAGGGAAGCTTTGTGTCTTGCAAGAGCTACCTGCTTATACTGGCTGGCATATTGCTTTCACTCTAAGAAGTTCACTTTTGATCAGCTTAATTATTCACTGTACATTACAGAATTGACCATCCGAAGTTTCGAATATCATACATAGACTGCATTTTCCCAACCTGCACACTTTGAACGGGACCTCCATTTCTAAAAGGCAGCATACTACCCCACCACAACCATGCGAACTCGAGTTCGAGCACCTGCAGGAGCTTTCACCATCACCCTCCCGGACGATGCAACAATCGGAGACTTAATATCCCAAATCACAGAGAAAACCTCCATTTCTCGATTCGACACAAAGTATGGATATCCCCCGAAACCGCTATCGTTGCAAGAAAGCGATAACTTATTACCATTGAGCAAGCTGGGCGTGAAGCTGGATGGTGAACAGCTTACGATTAGCCAAAAGGATGATGCGCCCGTAGATAGAGGAAACAGACAGGCAGGTACACAGGGTGTTTCCTCGGTGCAAATACCGGGGCAGGGTTCGGACGGAGCTGCTCCAAAATCCAGTGAAAGCAAACTTGTCGCACTGAAGAGGCAAGGCATGGAGGGAGACGTCCCGGAGTTAATAATGCCAGGTAGAGGCACTACTGTTGGTAGGCGATAGAAGATATGGAGACATCTGTATCTCTTTATACTAATATCTTCAGTTCTTCGAGTAATGCCGGACGATAACAGCTGCCTCTTCCGAGCATTTGGCACAGCAGTTCTTCCAGGAGACGACCAAAGCATGACAGAGCTTCGATCCATCATAGCCACAGCTATCCAGTCAGAACCGGAAACATACTCCAAGGTCGTTCTAGAACAGGAGCCGGATGATTATTGCAGATGGATACAGACTCTTGATGCATGGGGAGGAGCTATTGAGATGGGGATACTAGCGAATTACTTTGGAGTTGAGGTCTGCAGTATTGACGTTCAGGTATGCTCACCGTTTATCTGAGTCAAGAGAGAGCAGGCTAATACAAAGTAGTCTCTAAGGATAGATAGATTCAACGAAGATGCTCTGACACGATGTATACTCGTGTACTCTGGTATCCACTACGATACCATTGCTGAGAGTCCGATGACAACAGATCCAGAGTTCGATACAAAGGTATGGGGGACAGACGACGATGAGATCCTACAAGGGGCTTTGGAACTGTGCAAGAAGCTACAAGCAAAGCATTACTTTACAGATACTGGTGGGATGGCAATCAAGTGTAACAAGTGTGGTGCCATCGTCTACGGGGAAGGCCAGGCGAGTGGGCATGCCCAACAATTTGGACATTATGAGTGAGTAATTCTTGATACCTTTTCATATGCTAAAATGGAAATACTGACTACTGTTCCCCAAAGTATGGCTGAGTTACCGACTTGAAAATATCCATGTTAACAAGGCAGCTGCTGAATGACGCCTTCCCCCGTTGTGTTATGGTATACATGGTCTACGAAATCTGGGCTGGGTCTAGAACAGCACGACAAAGCAACATAGTACGAGACATTAGAGGGATCTCATTTTCCCCGAAGCAAAGAGTAGTCGCCCTCCTTTTCATTGCACAATTCATCACCGACGTCCATGCATTCCATAGAGCAGCATGCGCTCCAGTGGTACTCCCTTTATTGCATAGCATTAGCCGTGATGCAATTTTTATTTTTATTTTTTTTATATATATTCTCCGTAGAGTGACGGTCAGTCTGTTACTGAGTTGCTTACGGTACCTAGGTAGTCAAAGTGCCTGCAGAGTCTGGAAAGTTACCCACATCTATCCGTGTTTGTTGTTTCTCCGTCGCTTATTATTCTCAAGGTCATGTGCATGCCTGTGGGCAGATAATTGATTGGAAAGGTAGTCAAAAAACCACTAGTAAAAGTACGTACAAGAAGGCGACCAAAATTGGTCTGGTGAGAATGAAGAAGAAGAATCGTCCCCTAATTTCCGCCTTCCCAGAAAGTTAACATCACACAATAAGGACATGTCCATCTTATGTAATCAATCCATAACTCAACCCCGTATTTCATTCCCGCCTCTCTCAGTACCAAACGCCATCTCAGCCACACGAAAATCAAAACACGACCCCGAACAAGAATGAGCTCTAGATATTTGAGGTGTGCTGGAATTTCTCCATCTTTTAACGCATCTAACCAGAAGGAGCATTGGTTCCACCCATACCCCAGAATTGCTCGGCTTCAAACTGTAAACGCGTGTTCTGCTTCCACATGTCGTTATATGCCGTGAAGAAAATGACCGACTCTGGGTTCAAGGCAAAAGACTTCTTAATGGAGCTGATAGCAGCGGCTTGATTTGGGATCGATGCGACGGCAGCTCCATTAGAAATACCCTTCCATGGCCAACCGGTCTCGGTCACAACAATCTTCTGGTTCTTGTTGGCTAGCTTCTCTTGTAGAGTAGGTATCTGAGTTATCAGGAAATTTCCAGAGTCCGCAGCAGCAACTTTACCGTCAAAGTATGGATGACAGTTGACAGCGCAATAATCCGAGGCATCGCAGATCGAAGGATTATCACGTGATGCCACCAGAGTATCAACAGCGACAACATGGCCAGTATAACCAGCGGCCTTCAGAAGCCCACGAACAGTCCCGATAGCCTTAACGACGGTAGGAGCGTCAGCTGCCCCAGAGTTGACCAGTTCGTTGCCGACAGAGATCGTATCAAAATTGCTCCAGTCACCATTGGCAGCTTTCACGATAGTATCAACCTGCGAGGCAAGGTTATTGATGTCGAAAATTCCAGCGAAAAGCTTGATCTTGCGTGCCTTAACAACCGTAAGGACATTGGAGACTTGCTCACAATCAGTCCCGTATGTTCGGATGAGCTTGTACTCGGTGGAGATGGACTTGAAGTCCTCCTGGACTTCGCTGAGCGACTTGCACGCGCCACTAGCTTTGTACGGCGAGTAGACGAGTCCGAAGCCAGTGTCGTCTCCGGTAGAGTATGTTGGAGTAGATGCTGGAGAGGCGGTTGTCTTGGCTGGTTTTGCAGCGGCAGGAGCGTTTTCAACAGCGGGGGCGACTTGAATGGCTGCTGGGGCTGGTGCAACAGGAGCTGCTGGTGCAGGCGTCTGAACTGGAGCGACTCCTTCAGTGGCAGTAGAAACTGGCTTGCCGTCCTGGTCGACATAGACAATGACCTGTGGAGAGTCTGTAGCCTCTGCATAGATGGTATTGACAACGGCAACGACCACATCGCCATCCTTCTTGGCCAACTTATGCTCGTGAGCATGGCGACGTCCTGGTTCAGGTTAGTTATATGCCCTGGCCAGACACGGCGCACAGCTTACGATGAGGTTGTGCAGTAGCGAGTCCAAGCAGCGGAAGTGCTGCAATGAAAGTGGAATACTTCATTTTGGCGTAAAGATTGGAATTGCGAGTTTTGGGGTCTGTAACCGACCAGCGGTTAGTGTCAAGTCGAAGTGGTTCAGAAGACTCCAAAAGAATCCGTGCTGGAGATTTCGTTGCTCAAGAGTTGGACAAAGGTACAGAGTCAAGAGATATAAGTTCCTTATGCGGAGCAGCGACTGAATTCTACGAGACTTTCGGGGGGTGGGGGGAAGGAACGATTCACAACAACCACAACAATAACAATGATGCAGAAGCAATGTCTGACGCGACCAGGCCAACGACATACCTAAGGAATGAATGCCAACTGGGGCAGTGGAGGACTGTCAAGAAGGAATGCAGAAGGTAAACTGGATGGGGAATGAAAGGAATGCTTCAGACTGACGAGAGTTGTGATCAAAGAAGGAGTGAGTCGGATGTTCTTTCTGATGGAGAGAAGATCAAAGGAAGGAAGAAAGGGAGTCAGTCAGTCAGCGAAGCAAGGAGTCGTCGATCCACCTGGGAGAAGGATAGAAGATGAAGATGAAGATAGACTTTGGCACGTCGTCAAGACCATGTGTAGTCAGGCGTCCAAGGAAGGCAAGGCAAGGATGAGAACAGTACTCGGACGGTGGAATGCTGAAGCGCGGAGCGAGAGCCGGTCTTCTTGTAGGAGAGATTCTGACCGGCACAGGGATCTGGGCAGGGCCTGGCAGAGCAGGTCAGGGTGGGGCGGAGGTGTGGAGAGCAGGTACGCGGACTGCAGAGACCACCTGCATGCAGGGCCTACCTTACAGTACAGGTAGGAGACTGGACCTTCTGGGCTGGTGATGGTGGGGTGGAGAACAGGGCAGACCTCCCATCTCTATCCAGAGTGGGACTTGGTACGGAGGTAGGTAATTTAATTTACTACTACTGTAGAAGGGCAAGGGCGGTTTAAATCTACAAAGAAACATCCCTTACCCGTAGATAGACAGGCTGAAGCCAGAGCAGCAGCACTGCGGAGGATTAGTCCTCGTACCTTAAAGTACCTTCGAGTGTCGGAAGTTACGGAGGTAGGTATGAATCTTCACATCATCGTAGCGCCGTGAGGGAGCTATTCTAGTAAGACAGTCTTTTCTTCGCACTATGTCCAGCTGGAAAGCGGCAATATGAAGGATCGCGAATCCTTGTATGGCATCATCCATCAAGGCTTGTGGTGGTGCTGTACTTATCGTAGATAATTTGACGATATTTCCAGGATTACTGGCGCGCCGCAGCGATACCTCCCGTTGTAGGTAGGCAAATCTGTCAAAATCTGGATTTTCAAGGCATCCTTGGCCGGAGCTTGGCAGGGCAGAGCGGCAGAGCGGACGGTGACAGGGGTTCGTAGGCCAGGTACCGGTAGCCTTTAGGGTACCCTACGTACCTGCCTACCTACGAGCCTACGAGTACCTCCACCTCTGTTGTACAGTCACCTCATACAGACTACAGCACAGTACAGTACAGTAGGTTTACAAGTTACCTTGGGGATACTCCGTACCTACCTACGGACTGATACAGTAGGTCTGGGGTCTGTCTGTCTGTCTGTCTGTGGGCGTGGCTGGCTCGGGTGGCTCGGGTGGGTTGACCAAGCAGGGATGGCTTCAGGTACGGGTTACGAACTTACGGGATCGAGGGGATGCATGGGTACTGGGCAGGGAGGCTGGCAGGCAGGCTCGGCAGGGCATCCGGATCCCTGCCTGTGTGCTCCCTGCTCGGCTCCTGTCTGTTGTTCCTGAATTTGGCGCGCCTCGCCTCGCCCCTCCCTCCTTCCCCTCTCTTCCCACTACTGCTACTCCTGCTATCCCGGCTCGCCCGGACATGCATGTGCAACAGGAACGGGGTACGAGTGAAGAGGGAGAGACCAGCACGCAGCACCTTGCACCCTTTCGTCGCTTGGCTGGCCTGGCTGCACAGCCCAGCTCCCTTCTTCTGGTGACTTGCAGAGTGATGGAATGGGACAGGAGGGTCTGACAGCGCATCGCCAATACGGACTCAAATACAAGTACAGTGCAGTATGCTCCTTTGCTGGGCAGAAGTCCTTCGTAACGAAGGAGGTATTGGCCAGTCCGGGGGTTTCATGGTGCTCCAGCTGCGACACGAGATGGTGCCCTCTCGAGGCCCTGTTCTGGCCTTGGCGGCGGAAACCAGATGAACCGCTCACCCCGCCGCGACCAGCGCGAGTACGGAAGTACCTTACGAACTTACCACCATCGAGGCGACAAGCAATAATACCTTAGCACAGCACCAGCACCCGCAGTTATCTTGCTTCAGCCTAGGTAATTTATGTTGCGAACAAAATTGTCATGGTGATCGCCTCGCTCGTACCTTCATTGACATCGACACCAACAGGTTCAAGCTAGTAGCTAATAACACATTCCGAAAATAACATCAACAGAAAGCAACAGTAAGTACACATCCATCCCAAACCATCCCATCCTCCGAGTTTGTCTCATGGTCGCACTGCACGCGAATAGACAGTGACGGCTCTGCCTATTCACCGGCTGGGTTGGCAACATTTCAGACCCCGTCGCAGCGACAAATCCAGAATACGCGGGCGCGTGTATGCCAGCGAGCACCCTAAATACAATATATGATGAGGCCAGCCCATTGCCACTTAGCCAAGTTTCTCAGGGCTCGTTCGAGCTGTCCGAAAGCACGCCTTAGTTCAGTAAAGGGCTCTTGGTTGCTTGAATTTTGTCGACCGAGTTTGCCATCCGACACGTTGTGAACGCTCTCTTGCTTGAAATGCAAAAGCAGTTTCCTTCCTCTGGATGAGAGACCACATACGCCAGGAAAACTTTGGTAAGATACCTGCCCCTGACCCTCTTTCGGACCTGCAGATGACATTAGCCGGCACAAAAACTTAATGCACGCGAAAATCTCTGTCGCTTGTCTATGCAGCTACTACTGTAATGCAACCTACTCGTTCTGGTAGTAAGACCGTCACTGTCAGCATGTCTCGCATGTGAAGGTTCCCAACCAATTCGTTGGGCTGACATAATGGATTTGGATCATCAGCTCGTTCTTGCTTCCCATCATTCATGCTTTGCTTACCGTGCTTCATCCCTGAGGACTGCAGATCGCTGGAGGGTGCGTCTCTGCAATCTTTGTTCTGCTCTCCTATGATCGAGAACCGGAATACCAGGTCAGCTTTTGCAGCGATTACTTGCCGCTTGCTTTGATTAGCATAATGTTGTAGCGACTTCACCTGCTACTAGTACTCCATTCTTGGAAACTGTCAGATTGTCAGGGAGTCTGTTATCTGTCCTGACCTCACGGCTCTAAACTCAGCCATGGTTGACCAAAATGAAAACAAAAAACATAGCAACTTCTGCGGTAGTCAATAGTCTGTCTCAGCAAATGTATCAATAAAGAACATACAAGCCAAGTGACATTTATGAGTCGTAGCAGACTATCATCTCTCAGCGAGATTCCCACCGTCACCCTGTCTAGCCATTCTTCAACGAGTCGGCTGAAATAATACAGGGCCAAAAAGGGCCCGAATAGAGCGCCTTTCCTCCCCTTGGCAATAGGCCATAGCCGAACCGCAAGGCAGTGTGAATTAGGTGCATTCAATAGTTTTGTCCAGTGGTGGCTTGTTCCCATTTCTTTGTCGTGAATTGGCTTTCTGTCCTTCTTTCGCAGATGGCAATCAGATGGCTGTTTCTATCTCCTTCCATGAAACGTCGATCAAAGTGCCGTATAATGACTGCATGGATATTCATGTTTATGCAATCTGCTTGACAGCGTCGTTCACGGACCGCTCTTATCTTTGCACTTCACCATAGAGTCGACTTTCTTCCGGTGTCATGTCGTTATCACGTGTGATATCAAAAGCACCTTTTCTGAGACATTATGCTTTGAGTCACTGGATACATCTCTATCACGCTCTGCCACATACTCTAAACCATTAAAAGCTGCTGCTTTGCCACCGTACAGCACCGCGGCCGGGGGGAACAGGTACTTACGGTCTAACCTCAGATATCTCAGGTCATGAATAATATGTGGTGTTGATATTACTATCTATCGAGCCAGGAGTTTCAATCTGGTACTTTCAGCAGTTTGTACCTCACCATCAAATGGAGGGGATGATGAAGAAGAGACCAAAGCCGTCAGCCACGATAGTCCATCAAAGCGTCGAAGCAGCAGTCCGACAAGTAAGCAAGCCCACGCCCCACGGTATATTAAAGGAGAAGCTGTATGTATGGATGGGGCACATAAAGGAACTTCGGGCACTTCGAGTGCCACCGATCTGGGCTTCAAGTCATGTATAAGTGGCAGATCATGGGCAGCGGGCAGCCAGCCCAGTATGCAAAAACTTGGATTTTCCACGAGAACACACGCAAAGCGAAGATATGGTAACCGTATTTTTGAGCCGCACCGCATTACACATTATATAAACCTGCCGACTGCCCGTCATTCCAGTAGTGTACAAAGATACCACAGAATGGTATTTTTTTTAAACAATAGCGGATCACGAAGTAGCAGGTAGAGCCAACTTGCTGCTGCTTTTCTTGGTCAAGACCTTGGTAATTGCATGCCTGATCGTAACTCCTGCCTTCTCAATCTCCTTCTTCGTGAGGCCAGTGGTGATGCAAACCTTGAGCGCTGGCTGGAGCTTCCAATCTTCATCCTTACCACTGCTTGGACCGACTGGCATACTCTTGAGACGAGTGATCAGAACCCCGTTGGCAAGAGACTAAGTTATATTAGCCAAACCTCCAAGCTCGTGGAGTCTGGTGCTTACCTCGTCAACACATTCTTGAAGTACACGCTCTTGTTCCTCGATTGTCAGTCGCCTCGAGTTCACAACATCCGGTTTGAGAACTAGCAACATGACCGGATTTTCAGGAGCGCTTGTGCAATGCACCCAGTCACTCCGAGGGTCCAGCTGGGCACGCATAGCTTTAATATTCTCTCGACACTGGGCAAGGATCTCGGGTGTCGTCTGAAGCATATTGAGGGTCTCGCTGGCGGTAGTAGCAAGCATGGCGGGCAAAGCGGCGGAGAAAGTATACGACGCAGCTGAGATTCGCTGATGCTCGACAACATCGGTAGACCCAGCGCAGAATCCACCGCCAGCACAAAGCGCTCCAGCAAGTGATCCGACCAGCATATCAACTTGCGAAGCATCCACGTTTTGCGCCTCCGTAAGACCCCGACCGGTTCTCCCGAGTACACCAAAAGACCAAGTTTCGTCAAGCATCAGCCGGAACTTGTATCTGAGCTTGAGTTCAATCTGAGAGTGTGTCATTAGCGCAAGTCTATAAAACCCAGCGAAGGCTTCATACCAATTTGGGGAGATTAACACAATCCCCTACTGTTTCCGACAAGCCCTCTGTGACAATAAATCTTCGGGTCAAAGGTTTCTTTGCTTGGTCCTTAATGACCTTTTGCAACACTCGCTCCAAATCCTCCATGTTATTATGTTCGTAGTATCGAATGGTGCTTCTGCAGATTTGAAGGCCCTTTCGAATGGCATAGTTGACGGCACGATCCGCAACGATAATGTCTCCTCTCTTACAAAACGCAGGAATGACACTTGATATTGTTGAAAAAGCTTGAGCGTAGACAATACAGCCTTCAGTACCCAAGCAAGAGGCAATGTCGGCTTCCGTCTTCATGTGCACATCTTGAGTTCCATAGAATTGAGGAGGCCCGCAGGGCCCAACACCGTATGTCCGCAGGGTTTGAATTGCCTTCTCCTTGACCTGCTCATTCCCAACAAAGTTATAGAAGTTGTATGACGCGAGGTTTGTTACAGTTCTGCCGCTGGAAAGCTTGACTCGTGGACCCGTGGCACTATCTCCAAGTCAGAGAGGCGGTGGATTATTTTTCTTACAGATCTCACGTACCCAACAATAATAGGAAGCTTTTCGCTTTCAGCTTCTTCGAATGAAGTCTGCCGAGCTACCAAGGGCTCTGGTGTCCACTCGTCCACCAAGTCGTCAATCTCCTACTGTCTAGTAAGCATTTGGCCAACCAAATAGCCACGGTACGACTACCTCTTCTGTGAGCTTCACAAAATTCCCAGTATGCGTTGCGTACGAAGGTGAGAGGAGATATCGAATGAAGAAGATGACCAAGATCAGTTCAATGGCGGAGCGAACAGGATCGTCTTGGTAGCTGGATTGGATGTACCGGATTAACATGGCAGAGCCAGGGACCTTTTGAAATGTGCTGGTGATCTCGTTAACCGAACGAACCACGAATCTCTGAGCATCTTGGAACTCCATCTTGTCGATGGAGGATTTGGTTGCAAAAATTGGACATGCAAAGCTGCGTTCGTGTTTGAGTTCAGACTTGAGTCGCAATCACGCTTGCGCTCAAACCTCAAGATGTCGGCAATCGCTGACCAAAATCTCCGATAAGGTCATGTGCAGCTAGACAACGACAAAAACTCCTCACAACGGGAAAGTTTGACAGATTGACAGGACGATTCGAAGAGCGAAGCACTATTGACCATATAGCGATAGTCAAACGTCTCACAATGATAGAAAGGTCTTCGATGGCGGAGATACAAATATTAAGGCGACATGTATTTGTATGCTTGCTTCACGGTATTTGATGTGGGTGTCTAGGTAGATCTCATCAATTTGTATCAAGAGCCTGTATTATGATCCTGCTGCATAAACTGCAACCATTCATCCAGCAGCGACCACTTCATAGCCATGCGTGCCGTTGCACACAATGTCGTCGTTCTTGCAAGGCAAGTGCGGAGAAAAGGAAAATATGTCTATGCCGTTACCATGCAAACACCAAAAGCAATTACTGGAAAACACCACCACGACTATCGATTGCACCCAAAGTCGTGAAATACACCCTGTGTCAACCTATTTACTATACAGCCTGGCATTCCATTTATACATGCATCTCCTCTAGAACAGTCTGATTCTTGCATTGCCACCGGTGGAGGATGCGGTGGCCGAGGCAGAGGCACCACCAGCCTTACCAGTTCCAGTCTCGGTGTCGTTTCTTGTATCGTTGTTGTTAAGACCGGTTGGCTGGAAAAGATACATCGTATCTGCCGGCTTCGCGAAAATGGATTTCGTGTTGTCAAGAATCATGGATCCTGCAACAATCGGCCCAACAAGCAAAGCAAGGGCAATGACAAGCATGAGGAAATAGAGAACGGCATATCTCCAAACACGTCTCTTTCTGAGCTTTGATTGCTTCATTGAATAGATTGGTGGCCTAATTTGACGACTGAAATTTGTTAGATCATGATTGGTCAAACGAAAGAACGGAAGAACATACCTTGGTCGGAGCCAGAACAACATCACAGAGTGTGCCTTGTCAATCTGGGGGATAGCAAGGACAGGCAACATGATGAAGAGAAGGACATGGCCAAGAACGAAATCACCAGCGAACATGCCAAGCTCGGTGATTTTGCACAGGAATTCTCTGGCTGGTTGAGAGACCGAGTGCCATCCCATGGAGTACCATTTTCCAGTCCAGAAGGCGATGTTGGACGTGTCGGACTTGAATTCTCTTGTCAGAGCCAAAGAAATGATAAGCTTGTAGATGAAACGCTGAATGGCAGTGGCGGCAATCATTCCCAGCAAGGCTTTTGCGAAGACGAATCCCTCCAGGAAGAACATGACCTCGAAGAAAACCAGTAGCATGACAACTGCTGTACCGTGGGCTATAGCGGCAAGAACTGTACCGAACTTCTTGCAGCACATGCTAAGTACCGGACCCATACAACAAGCCATACCAAACATGGCGGCGAGGACACCCGCATTGATGGCGATCGGTGCGAAGGCGACAATAGCAACTCGAATGAGAGAATTGGTTGCATACAGCGTGGCGTCGGGATTGCGACCATCTTCTTGGTTAACACCGACCTGAGAATTGATGAAGATGTATGGAATTAGTGTCACAGCAACTATGAGCAATGGCCCAATTATTTCGCCAAAGAATAAATTGGTGAATGGTACTCGTGGTACATCGCCAGACATCTTCGAAGAAGGGTCTCCTAAAGCCTTGCGCTTGTATCCAGTGATTCTGGTACGAGTCAAGCGGCAGTACGCGATCCAAGAAGAGGAATGCGAGCGGGAGTTTCCGCGCGAAAGCCATCTCAAGAAGTCGCGGTAGTCGATGAAGAAGTCGTTCCAGGCGAATTGATGAGGATTATAGATGAATGGAGACGCGCACATGGCAAGGAGAGTGACCCAGAAGTATATCAAAGCTGGTTGCCAAATTGTGAGAGTAGCGAACAGTAGCATCATCAACGATCGAGCGCCAAGATAGATTGCAGGGCCAGCGAATCGAGAGAACAGGACACCGAACGGAATACGTGCTGTTGCAAAACCACGACCGGTACCAATGTATCTAGCACCTCCGAAAGACAGATCTTGCTGTACTGCGTTGGCGTAGATCTGGCAAACAAAGACCTCGAAGAAGGGTGACAAAGAGCAGAACTGCTTGCCGAGACGAGTCGCAGCACGCCAGAATCCACGTTCTGTCAACTCCTGGACCACAAGGGGCACGAAGGAGATGAAGAAGACGATGAAAATGGAGATAATACAACGGTACACCCAATCTAAAATTGGAGTGAGGTTCGCGCAACCGGTAGGGAACAGAGGATCGGTGATTGGGCGATTGACATCGTAGTGGCAGAGAATGGTCTGGTTGCGGAGAGCTCCGAGGTTGATCAATACAATCATGAACATCTGGACAGACAACATGATGAACATGTTGTTCAAATGAAAGCCGGGATGAGCATAGTAGAAGGACAAAAATCGGTCAAGCGGCAGTTGAGTGCCCAAGTAGTAGTACTCGCGCGAGAGCATCTGCTCACCCATACCGGTTCCAATTTTAGTCGTGAAGTTCAAGATGGATCCAAACCCGAGATCACGACCTTTGCCGCATTGGTAGTACTCACAATGCTTAATACGACCACCTCTCAGGAGAGCAGTCATACCAGCGTAGATATCCTCGTTCAGATGAAGACCCTTTTGAGCCTTCGACACACCTCCTCGAGTAGTCATGAAGATTCCGTTCAAGAAATCAGGATGTCCATAATGCAATTTCCCTCCAATAGTAGCCAACGTACGAGCAAACAGAGTACCGAATGTTTGTTCTTTTCCAGCGGCAACATCTCCCAGGATACCGATGTTTTCAGAGAAAATGTACTCACGTGCTCCGAGGATAGCAACAGGGTCGGTCTTTGGGTTCTCAACACCAGGCGTGTAGGGCGAGACGTTTTCAGTGGTCATTTCTTCAAATTCCGCCAAAACACTTCTTATCTTGAGACACTCCTCGAGGTAGTTATCTTGATTGGCATCGATGAGCTGGATGTATTCTCCACGATAGAAGATGATGGCGTGGTTCTGATTGTCTGATTTTCCATCACCAAGAATTGGGTTTCCAGATAATTGGACACGAAATTTGGGGCGACGCATACCATTTTCCATGATTTCAGAGTGGCCATCAATCAGAGCGGAGTAGAGACGAGGCTCCTCGCCTTCGACCAACGGAGCCTCCTCGTCCAGATACGCAATCTGAAGATCAGGGTAGGCACGGAGCAAGAATTCAGTGTTCTCCATCTCCTCCTTCTTGAACTTGGCATAACGTTGCATGGACACAATGAGCTTGAACTTGCGACGTGCCATGCGCTCCAGCTCGCGCTCGAGTTTGTCAGAGTTACCACCAAACATCTGAACGACTTCTGGATTTTCAACACGGTAGAGCAGTTTGATAGCACGACTGTAGTTCATGAATCCAGATATGGTACGGTAGAGGGTTTGCGAGCGTAAAGATGCCCAAATACGGGTACGGAGAGTGTATTCTGGCGCGGCTGACTTGAAACCAATACAGTAGAATGGAAGATCATCAATCTTGCTCTTGGCTGTATCCTTCTCGCTCTTCTCGTAGTCACCATTGAATTGAGACGTCTCATCAGCGAGAATCTTGGTGTCCTTGACAAAGCAGTCCCACTCGTGGGGGTGAAGCTGCTTGAGATATTCGAGAAGTGTGACACGAGAGTACGGCTCATCTTCACGAATGATCTCGCGAAGGGAGAGCAGAATCTTCTCACTGTAATGGGGAATCAGAACGGTAAATGTTGGCATATTGTCCACTGGAAGGGGTTCCGGAATTGGGGTCGAAAGAGATTGGGCGAAGAACGAGATGCGGCGCTCAGCCTCGCTCTGGCTGGGGAAGAATTCTGTCTTGAAAGAATGATCTTCTTGAGACACAAAAAACGTCGGAGCTCGTAGCGTACGCTTTCCCTCCTGCTCAGACGGAACTTGGTGGTAAAGTAGCTTTTGGACATGATCGATGGCGAGAAGGTGCTCACGGTACATGGAAATAACGATAGCGTTCCAGATCTGAGAGATCAGAACCTTTGGCTTGTACTTGATCTCCATGTCGGTCGTAGCGAGAACCTTGGAATAGATACGCTTTGGCAGTCGAGAAAATATGTTTCTCCAAGGCGTCCATATAGAAACGCCAAGGTAGAAAGATCGAGCAACTGAGTAAACCGTGTTCAGAATGATATACCACAAGAAAGTGTCGAGAAAGAAGAGACACAGGTCGGTGATGAACATCAAGGCCAACAGAATCTTCGGCTGGTACTCGCAGAGATATGTCTTGAGAATCCGGTCTCCTTGACAGCTGCTGAGCTTCATGGTTGACAGGTATCTGATAGGATCACGGAAGGACAGGGTCAGAAAGAAGTAGGACTCTACAAGTTTCGCCACAAAGACGCATAGCCAAAGACCATAAGACATCCACATCTCGTTGCCCACAAGACGGGGGTAGCTGGCAGTGAACGTTTGACTCGCGACATACTGTCGGGAATTCTTCGTCAAATAACTGCCAAACAATCCACCCAATGGCATGACGGCGAAGAAGAAGAACGAAGCAATGGCGATGAAGAATTGGACGATGCCAAGAATCAACGAGAGCTTGTCTTTTTGCTTATCCGGGAAGGCGAAGATGTAAACACTAGGACCGGCGTTCAGAGCGAACATGACGATGAGGAACAACAATCTCTTGGTAAGATGCTGTGCTCCGGCCCATCTACGCGGGACGTAGGTCCATTCAGCAATAGTGGCAGAGATCATTATCAAGCACGCGACAGCACCACCTAAAGCAGCAGCAGACCATTGCGCAGATCCCGGGGGCTGGTTGTTTCGCTCTTGCTCGTAGTTCTTGACGAGAAGAGTTGGCGAGTTTTTTGCAGTGAAAAACCAGAAGGACGAAATGTGGATGACCCAGATGCGGTTGAAGTTGACCAACATGTGGAACCATGACCGAGTCTCCTTGTAGGTCTTGAAAAACACCTTGTTCCAGTTCACATCCTTGAGCTTCAAGAATCGTTCCGGGGGCGGAAGGTCAACAATTCGGGACTTATCCTCCATGACGATGAGCTCAATGCCTTCGGGATACCAGAACAGTTGGTTGCAATCGTCGTAGCCGATGATTCTGTTATGGTCTCTCTCACGGCGGACGTACTTGCCATCCTGAATCTCGTAGCCTTGGTCACGGCAGTATTGGTACAATGGGGTGATAACGTTGTTGAGATAAGTAAACTCATCGACAGGCTCTACCAAGTTCTGGCATGCTGGTGAATTGAGATAATCATCTGCACACTTGAAGATGAAGCAGAGACATTCGGGCATAAACCGGACTTGGTTTGCCTCCCCCCAGCATAGAAGATAGAGGGCGACTTGTCGGACGCGGTCATGTTGAGACATTCGGTTCATGCGAGTTTTCCATCTGTACTCGGCTGCTTCAAGACTGTTATCGCCCTCAAGTTGTTCGAGAGTCTGGGCTTCATTCTGCGGGTCCATCCCTTGCTTCTTCTTCGCAGCTCGTCTAGCCTTGCGTGTTCTGCGATTGGCCTTCCCTAATTTCATATTGGCAAATCCGACTGCGTCATCCAGATCGAGGTGAGCGGCGAAATACCATTTTCGGTAATTGGCATTATCACCTCCAATGTAATCGGCATGGAGAGAAAGGAGCGCTTGGTTCGGGGTCATTCGAGACGCCCGAGAGTCGAGGAGCGTCATTAGATGATCGTACATGTTTCGCATGCTGTCACGCTGGAAACCGAACTTGGCCGTGAGATCCAGGAAAATGTCTTCTACCTCCTCCTTCGACAGAGGTATTTGAGCATCGGAAGTCCAGGCTGGGTATGGCTCGCGGGAGCGCTGGCCGGCTGGGAGAACATTGTTGTAGTCCATGCCGTAATTTGGCGTTGATGCCCCAGACGATCTGTTACCACCATAAGAAATTTGCGATGAAGGTGGCCGGTAACCATTGCCTCCCATCTGGCTTTCGTTATAGCTGTTGTATCGCTCGTCTCCTCGGCCATAGTAGTCCATGTCGGCAGCCCGAGCCATGTCCGACCTCATTGTGAAATCACTGAATGTCTCCGAATCCTCTTCAGAGTCCCCTCGACGTCTCGGTTGTCCTTGACCGTGAGGATGCTGCCTAGCACCGGGTGCTCCTTGGTCGTAGTATTGGTCGTTATAATACTCATCCTGGTATTGACCTCCACGATCGTTACCCTCATAATAGCCTCCCTCTTGCTGGTACGGGTTGTTGGCATCGGCATTGTAGTAGCCCCTAAGAAGAAATCAGCTTTTGTATCGACAGCTCTGAAAATTTTGCACTCACGACTCGTCGTAATATCCATCGCCTCCTTGGTGCTGTCCTCCGCTGCCCTGATCTGCATACTGGCCTCCATTGTGATCGTAGTATTGTTGGTCATCTTGATAGTACGAATCAGTGTTTCCCTGTTGATGGTGGCCGTAGCCGTCATCATAGTGACCCGGCTGCCCAGCAGGCTGCTGCGGCGGATGTCCCGACATGATTGCTTCACTGAAGTATTGCCTGCGTATAGTTGTATGGTTAGCTAATGATCGTGGCCCAGAGCCATTTGAGGAATGGAGATTTCAGGGGTAGGCCTCACAAACGTACAATCAAATGCCCATTGGAAGAATGTACAATTCTGTGATAGGTTCGAAGCTGGGTGGACGAACGGAGATGGAAGATGGAACGATCGTGGGCGACTTGTTGGCAACAGAAGGTCTGAAAGAACAGTGCGATCGATGATACAATAAATTGCAGCTGGCAGAAAAGAACGCGCTGTGATGCCCTCCCTTATCGGTGAGGGTGAAGTGTAGTGAAGACAAGAAACAAGAGAGAAGGGTGAAGGATGCTGAGGCCTGTCCTGTCCTGTCCTGTTTTCGTCTGCCTTGGTTTTGGCGTCGGGTGGTTGGTTGGGCGATGTGCAGAGCCCGGTTTGGTGATGGTGAGGCAGTTGAGCCTTCCAAGTGGGAAACGAGTGAAGACGCTAAAAGGTCGGTCGGCAATGGCAACGACAATGGCGCACCAGAGAACGAGTGTAGAGAAGATGAGGCACAAACAGAACAGAGGAGCAACACCGGGACCGTTGTTGTCCGAGATGTTGCAGAAAATGTTTTGTGGAGGAAGAAGAAAGGTGGTTTGGATTCGAAGAGGGAGAAGGGGAGAAGGGGAGAAGGGGAGAAGGGGAGCGAGAAGGGGAGCGGGAAGGGAAGGGAGGGAGAAGGAGGGAAGGGGGGCGGCGAGATAGCTAGGATTCCTTCCGGACAGGCCTTACAGGCTTTGCAGGCTCAGGCTGGAGGCTGGCACACATCAGTTGCAGCAGCGAAGCGAAGCGGAGCGATGCAGACCCAGGCCAGGCGAGCCAGGGCAGAGACAGCACCGCAGCAGCGGGCAGGCAATCAGGCAAGCTAGTTTTAGGTCGTGAACCTGGACTGGCGCCCCTGGAATGAGGAAGGCAGGCTTTCTGATTGGACACAATTGGGCCCAGGGGTTCGCTGCGAAGGCTGGGACAGGGGGGGCCACCTAGGGGCTGCTGCGTTTTGCGACGATACAGACTACCTACTACTCCGTACTCCAGTACCTTTTCTTTCCTGCCAACCTTCTACGGTAAATCTGCCTCCAGAAGGTGAGGTGGGCACTTCAGTCTACTGGTACCTAGAATATAGGTAGGGGGCTGATGACCCCACTTTCGTTGTGACTTCTCCACTCCGGTGCTGCACTGTACAGCAAGTAACTCTCTCCCGTGCCTTCTGCTGCTTCCTACTGTAGTGATTCACCCATCAGATGGAGAAGATACACATCTCATGCCCGCTCAAGGTACTCTCGTCAGCCATGTTTTGCGCAGAAAAGTGGCCGCCCATCCTGTTCTCCCTATCCGTGCGTGCGCCGTCCGCCGCCAACGGCGATTGGCGATCGCGCGTTGTGGCTAGGGCTCTCCTTATGGTTATCGCTGCTGTTAATTGGTATCCTATCCAGCCTCTGGGAGTTCCTTGTAAATTTATTTACCCCTGCCAGACTTCCAATTTCCGAGCGTTCCTGAAACTTTGGTATTGCCATTCGCCGCCTCACCAACTGGGCTTCAACCGTCAAGTGAAATAAGATCTCATACATTTTAACCTATCAATCTCGATGATTCAACCTACAGCAATGCCACATTCACCTGTCAAACGATCCAAGGGTTAATCAAAGCTCATTTATGTCTTGAGCTTCCATCCATCCTTCTAGTGCTGTATGGTATGGTGGGGACCCACCGCTCGCTCCTGCTACCGATCTAAAACTACTACCAAAAACCAGTGGCTAGTTTTTTCGCTTCTTAGCATTCCCTGCCCCTTCAGTGCCTTCCAGCCTTCACACATCCAAGTAGTCGAAGAGTGTATTTAATTCGAGAGGACTTTGAATCCACAGACTAGCACTAACAAGCAAATACGCTGCCCCGAGAAATCATGATAGGAGTTAGCTACCGCGTTGTAGAGTGGGCACAGCTTGGTGCCCCAAGAGAACAGCTCGGACATGACAAAAGCTCTATTTACGACATGAATACCTTATGCAGCTTGACCGGAGAGGGCCTCTCTGGCTGTTGGCTTGCTAACCGTGACTCGACAAGCACCTCAGCAGAAAATTGATTCGTCGCGTCTACATGACCGTCTGGACAAGCTTGTCGTGTTCAAAATCGCGTTATGTCAATAGCAGATTAGGATTAAGCAGTCGAGGATCAACTTTCTTGAGCAGTCCTCGTAAATTTACAACGGGCTAGAATCATGACGTCCTCGTGCGGATCCTTGGCTGTGCGCCGCTCCACATATCCTCGGACATCCTCGTAACGGTACCTGTCTAAATGGCCTAAAATAGATTTCGCCACCACCCGATTCCCGAAGCATGGAAACTTGCGATAGTGGATCGTCCAACGAAAATTACTCCATTCTTGGTCAACCAGACCCCTATCATTCTAACATTATTTCCTCTCGAGCCCTAGTAGCTCCGCAACAATCGTCGCTGTGGTCTGTGGTCCGTGGTCTCTGGTAAACAAAGATCAAGAACGTCCCAATAGGCACCGCGGAGGGTGCGTCGCTTGCGATGCTCACGAGCAGTTAACGATTGAATCTATTGGGGATCAGCCAGACAAGCTTCTTTCCTATGCTCCGCCCAAACGACCGAGATGGCCTTCCGCATCTTTCGCCTGGTCGAAATTGAATTTCAGGATGTTAGATAGCAATACCAACGTTGAAGCTGCCGAGCCGCAATCTCTTCTTGAGACGAGTCTGATACCGGATGACGGACTGTTGATTCTTCTGAGGTTCGGACCTTTCTATCAGCTGGCTCTATCTCTAGCTCAAGTGCGCTGTTCTATTTGTCCCAACGGCTCATTATCGTCCAAGGAGATTTTTGGAGCACCCAGGTTATGAAACCCCGTGATGGTAGGCGGTACAAATCAGCTTGACCCTGCTTCGGCTGATGAACTGAGCTGGGATTCTGGGAATGACCTGACGACTGCTCCAAAATCGTACAGTACTTGCGTACCATGGCATCCCGGTACCCGCCTGAGCAGCCCACATTCCCATGTCGTGAGGGCTTACCTCCGTATGTGCACCGTGTTCCAACCTCGAACTGTCTGTGTCATCTTCTAGCAGTTGACTTCGTGTGTTTGCTGTGTTGCCGGCCCCGAGATGCCAATCCGTTTCCACTATTCGAGCTCCACGTCAGCACTGTTCTCTGGGGAGTTCACCGAATCTCATGAAAGCTGCAGTAAACTGCCTGAAGTGATCGCAATTGGCCCTCGATTGATTTTAGCGTAACTTGTAAACATGCGGTGGCGGGATCTTGCGCCGGTAAGGTAGGTTGTCACTCAGGCACGCTGCGGCAAGTGCAGCGTCGTTCTGAACTTTAATGTTTTGGGATGGAGCATAGGTATGGTGAGACGAAAACTCTGATACTGTATGATGGAATACAAGTATCGCGACCTTCCGGCTAGCAGAACGAGCAACTCGCAACTACGAGCTAGAAACACGTCAACTCGAAGCGCTGTCCAGCCAGGCCGCCGTAAATCCTCATCTTGCGTCCCGTGAGTGGAGCAAGCCATGGCGTGTCAGAGACCGACGCGCGACCCAGTGAGCCAGCGCCCCTACAGTAGAAATGCGAAACCAGCTCCGGCCTCCTGTCACACTCTGCCAGGACTCTTGTCCATCTCTTGGTCAACTCTTGTTTCTTCTTTGCTCCGCAACACTGTCCTGCCCAGTCCATCTGTCGTTAATTTTTCTCTTCCGGCCATAGAATACTATTTTGCTGCAGGTATTTATTCCTCACAGCTGTAGCCCGACTGGTCAGTCTCGACACTCATTGTTCTGCGCTCAGAGCATCTCTCGTTCCCTCCTTGTTGTTGAATCGGCGTTTGGCAGGCACGAACGCATTTGCATTGGAGACGCCGCCGATTTCTGCTGCCGCTCGTGTTGAGCATATTGCACTCCACGGCACATCACGGCGTCGCATCGTGATAAGAATTATCTTTTGAATAACCATTCTTCAGCAAATATGAAGATCTCCGGAGTCGCTTCCATCGCTACAGCTGCGCTTGGCGGTGCTGCTTTCCTAGCTACATCCGTTGCAGCAGCAGATCTCCCACCTATCGTTATCAAGGTAAATAGATCACCAAGCCAATATGCCAAGTACTTGCTAACGTCAATTAAGGGATCCCATTTTTTCTACGAAAACGGTACAGAGTTCTTCATTCGGGGTATCGCCTATCAGCAAGATGTTTCGTCGAACGGGACAACTTCCGGCTCATCCACATTTACCGACCCATTGGCGGATGAAGCTGGGTGTAGACGTGATATACCCTTACTCCAACAACTTGGCACCAATGTTATTCGTGTGTACGCCATCAATGCTTCTTTGGATCACTCGGTCTGCATGGGCTTGCTACAAGATGCTGGTATCTACCTCATCCAGGATCTCTCGAACCCTTCATTCTCTATCAACCGGAACGATCCCACCTGGACAACTGAATTGTTCGCCAGTTACGCTGGTGTCATTGACGCCGTCGCCAATTACACAAATGTTCTGGGGTTCTTTGCTGGTAACGAGGTATCGAATGAGGTCAACAATACCAACGCTAGTGCTTTTGTTAAGGCCGCTGTCCGGGACATGAAGGCGTACATCAAGACCAAGAACTACCGAAAAATTGGTGTAGGCTATGCTACAAATGATGATCCTGCTATTCGTATTGATCTTGCTCACTATTTCAACTGCGGCGATGTTGATGAGGCTATTGACTTTTGGGGCTACAATATTTACTCGTGGTGCGGCGATTCATCATTTACGGAATCCGGCTATGATCAGAGAACTCTCGAGTTCAAGAACTACTCTGTTCCCGCCTTCTTCGCTGAGTATGGTTGCAACACTGTCCAACCCCGTAAATTCACCGAAGTTGGGGCAATCTATGGCAAGAACATGACCAGTGTCTGGTCAGGTGGAATCATGTATATGTACTTCCAGGAAGCTAACGATTATGGTAAGTGAGAGCTCAAGCGTTTTATTTGTGTACATCTATCTTGGTCAGCGTAGCTGACAAGCCGTCAGGGCTCGTTTCCGTCTCGGGCAGCACTGTCTCCAAATTGCCCGATTTTGCTGCTCTGTCTAGCCAACTGGCCAGGATCACCCCCAGCAACACACCTTTGGCCAATTATGTCGTCACAAACACTGCTGCTCAATCTTGCCCAACTGTTGGAACTGACTGGGCTGCTTCCGACGCTCTTCCTCCAATTGCCAACGCAGACCTCTGTAACTGCATGGTATCGTCGCTATCATGTGTTGCGAACACTGGACTGTCGGGAAACAAGACCGCGGAGCTGTTCAGTACCGTCTGTGGCTTGGATGAAACTTCATGCAACGGAATTACCGCAAATGCTACCACAGGTATTTATGGTGCATACTCCATGTGCACCGGGTACCAAAAGCTGTCATTTGCTTTTGACCAGTACTATCAGAGCCAAAAGAAAGCATCAACAGCCTGCGCTTTCGGCGGGAATGCCAAGGTACAGACTGGATCTACCAGCACTAAGTGCAAGGGTCTTATTTCACAGGCAGGGAGTGCTGGAACTGGCACTGTCACAACAGCCCCCACGGGAACTGGCTCGACAGGTAGCTCGTCTGGATCCTGGTCAACAACGACTAAAAGCGCGGCAGGTGCAACAATAATCCCTCGATTCAATATCGGCTTTTTGCAGATGGGAATTTACATCTTTGTTGCTGGAATGGCGGGTGCTGGCATGGTTCTGCTGTAGACCCATCCCATTTCCTCTCTGCTTTGTATGACTTGCATCAGCGGTTTTTAGTTAGATATTGGCACTGCGACGAATCGTCTTCAAGTCGCCACATTGTATTCTTTTCCTTACTTCTCATCTTGACCTGCTCAAATATCCTCGTCGTAGAATAGGGTTTTCAGGTGGAATAGAGTTGAAACTGTACGTCATGATGGCAGCTAGCTTCAGGACAACACAACATTGAGACAGAACTTCACAGTCCTTGCTATATCGACTCACAGTGGGGACAATGGGTATTGCTTGCCACGTCGCACGCACTGTTGTTCTCTCCTCTTCGGATTCTTTGGGGTCCATGACATTCAACTCAAAATTTTCCCAAGCTCGCACCATCAATATGCCAAACTTCCAACTGCAGTGATAAGTGAAAGGTGCTTGGCGCACGCTGGCTGCTGTTACCAGGTGGGAGGGATTTGAGAGAGATATCGTACGTAATATAAGAAATTCAAGGAACCAGTTGTCCATGAGAATTAGACAGAAACTATGATACCTTAAAAACAAAACATCAACACGCCTCAATAAATGTAGAATCTGTCTAGAATCAGTCGCGGCAATCTATATTCTGCATCGAGGTCATTGATTGCGTATCAAGAGGAACTTGTGGGAAGTGCATTGTGCTGTATATCTACCCAAATAATCAATTTTAATGCCTGGAGTGGGACAAGCTAGTTCAGAATTCATTTCTTGCCTTTTACCAGAGATGACCGTGGCTCATGCCCAAAATACTCCATTCCACCAATCTTTGAAACCCAAATTCTGGCTATCCAGATGATCACTTTTTGTCTCTTATTAGTCCACCTTTCCGTCCGGGTTCCGACTTATCTGAAGGAATTTCGATCTTTTTTTGTCCGAATTTTCTCTGGGCCGAGATACTGCCAGTTTCAAGCGAGGCACCGCTCAGAACTCCCACTGCTCTCGCTCACCCATACACACTCCTAGGTACTGAGTACGGGAGATGGGCCCTGGGGGCAGGCCGCGGTTGTAGCCTTGTTTCCGACCAATTACCGTCGGCTCTTTCATTCTACTCGTACCAGTTTGTGCAAGGCTGAGTTGGCAAGCAGCTGGGAGGATCATCGTCGTTGGCCAGCGGATTCAGGCACACAAGACAAGAACGCCTCCAGAGCCCGACAAAGTCATTCAATCTTGTTCAAACGCAGAGCAGAGCAGTTCCGCGCCCCGAGCTCCCAGAAAGACAAGCAAAATCGATGAGAAGGAAGCAGAGATGACCACCTTTTCCAGCACGCCACTCTTCGGAGGAGCTCTCATCGTGGATATACCGGCCAGCTTCGCCGACGTCAGGTATGCAGGGTTTCATGACGTCCTCATATCCGAAGGGGTAAACACTAACAAACAAGCACAGCACGATCCGTCAAGTCCCAGATCATCAGGAGGTCTACCTCGACAAAGATGGCTTCACAAGTATCATCTTCGACATCACGGAACGCGTGGGCCTGCCAGGCACAGGACCAGCTGTTGACGGTGCAGCCTTAACCACGCACCTAGAAGATATCGTAGACTCCGACGATGATACTGTCAAAGTCTGGAATACGAGTAACACACAATTCTCTAAACTCCCGTGAGTCTTTTCCCTTGGAGATCGATTATCAAGCACAGCCTCGTCACGTGGGGTCCACTGATTTTTTCATCTTCAGAGAAGGAATTCCAGCCTATACACTCATCGCCACACAAACACCGCCTCCGAAACCTGGTTCTAAGAGCCCGGATTTCACCGCCATTGTTCTCACACTCATCAGATTGGAGCAAGAATCGACAGATGTGCTTGTTACAATCAATGTCCCGCATATCAAGGGCGAGTACACGGAAGAGGAAATCGATATGCAGATGGGCAAGCAGGGAAAGCTGATTGAGAATGCGGTAGAGTATGCGGCGAAGATTTGGGAGACATTTAAGATCAAGGATTGGGGTCTTTTCAAAGAAGTTTAGGGATAGTAGTTGTGACCTATGAGTCAACGGCTGCGTGGCTATTACGATTTTTGCTATTTTTCACTCGATGACGTCCAGAGCGAGTTGATTTCATGTTTCGGCGGTTATGACAATGGGAATGGCAGTTCAATGGGTAGTAAGATCGGCTGGAATAATGATGACTCTCCTGGCGCGCCATATATCTTCTGTTCACGGACTTGTCAAATCCAGAAAGTCAAGCTTTCTAACGACAGCTCCGACATCGTCACTTGGAATTCCCCCTTGGCTCTCCGTGACCTCATCGACGCTGATAGACTTCGTAGTCTCTCCTCCGCCGCCGCCAAGTTTCGCAGCTTTGTACAGCTGATATTCCTTCCCCACCAGTCCCATGATGTCCTTCTGTGGACTCTGAGGATTTTCTTCTTTGAGTCTCCTCATGTTCTCCTTCATGAAGAGCTGATACTCGCTGAACTTCGCCGTCCCGGTATTAGCCCGTGGCAAAGGTTTTGTCTGCACCAGCTTGCTTTTGCAGCTCCCACACTGGTGTCTCGTCGGATCGATGCTTCTGCTGTGGCGTTTGAACTCCGTACCGCAACTCTGACACTCCCAAATGTACTTGTAGTCGATGGCATAATTATGTCTTGTCGTTACCTCGATGCCCCTGTCTACAAAGTGTCGAGAGCACTTTGCTGCCCATGCTTTGAATTCCTTGCCGTGAGGATTCGTCTTAATGTTACTGACCATGAAGTTCGCAAGGTGGCAGAACTCGTGAGCTATAACATTCAAGAGGCGTTCCTCGTCATCGATGACTTTCTCTGCCAACTCGATAGCCGCGTGATGTCGATATGTTGTTTTCCCGTCAGAGGCACTTGCTGATGACTTGATGGTTTCTCGTTTCCAATTTGCGCGGCCAGCAGTTGTGTTGAGCTTCTTGCTCCAGATGATCTTGACACCTCCGGTCGAAGCAGATAGCTTGGATATTTCTCCGTTGGTGATCTTGGTGTCCAGCTCCATCAGAAAGGATTCAGCGAGTGAATTTTTTGATTGCGAGAATGCTTTCTTGGCTTCCCTTGCTGCTCCACCTTGCTTGACAGGCCTCTTCTTGGGTGATCCTGCTCGTCTGGCATCTTCACTAGCCTTTGACTTACGAGCTGAGTTCTTTTGAGGTGAATACTCGTCATTCCAATCATTCACCACGTCCTGTTGCCAGAACTCATCCATACTCGGTCTGTGAGGAGTTGATGGGATGCGAGGGAATTGCTTCCTTGGAGATTGCAGTCGGTTGGGCTTTAAATCTGGGCTTCCAGGCGGTGTTACAAATTGGGTTTCTTTAGCTCCATTTCTGATCTTGTTCTCGGAAGGTGAACTGGATGAGACGTTAAAAATGAGAGATCATCAATAAACTAGACCCTAGAGACTTACTAGCTGAGTATGAAGGGATCTTCTTCGTCAGAGGTCAATAAGTCGGACTCCGGGATGGTCTTGCTTGCTTTTGGTCTCTTTGAATAGGTACCTTCACTGTTACTGTTCAATGCCCCTGTTGAAGGCTCCAAAACACCTCGATTCTCTACGAAGTCCTCTAAGTCTCGTGTAGCCTTCTTGGAATCTGGGAAAACATCGTCGTCGACGTTCAGCTTGTTCATACGACACCCGAGATCCTCAGAATCAGAACTTCCGGATTTGATCGGCCGCCCTCTTCCCTGCACCAGTTTTCTGGCAGGTCTTGGGGGGGATGCTTCTACGGCCGATTTCTCGTCTAGAAAAGAGCTGTCACCGACAATGAAGTCTGAAACTCCAGAAGTCCCTTGGTAGTCCTCCTCGTCCGATTCGAAAGCGATAACCATATATTTGGCTGCTTTGGGATTTCGAGCTGTCCTCTTCACAGCCTTGGGCAATCCGCCAGGTTGGCTTTCAACGTCATACTCGCTGCCGGCGTCTTGTTGTAATCTATCATAAGAAAACCCATTTGATGGTTGATGCCTGGACAATTTTTGTTTTTGTACTTCAGTCTTTGCTGGTGACGTTCCCATGCCATGGGATCTACTTCTGTTTGGAGTGGAATTGGCCAGCGGACGTAACAGTGTATTATCAGTGGTCTGATTTAAAATACGTTTCCTAGGCCTCGACTGTGCAGTTTCGGTGCCCTCTCCCTTCTTCGAGTTGGTTCTAGAGTCCCCAGTCCTGCCCCGAGTAGGCCTATCGTTCGCTGGGGCGGCGAATGAATCGTCCGCTGTTTTGGCTTTTTTGGCGAGACAGGATCCTGACGGTGCAGGTTTTCCAGATGCGACCTTGCGATGTATGATTTCCGCAAGATCTGGGAACTCATCGTCGCTATCCTCCAATACTTTTGCCATTGTTGTCTTTGATGTTGTGATCACGAGTATATCAAAAGCTGGCAAGGACCTTGTTGAGACGTTTGTCAGATGCGTTGGCTCGACAACAATAACCCCAACATAAACAAACCTACAACGATGAACTTGCCCAAGATATCCATTTCAGGACTGAATCACGACAGATCTGGTTATCTCAGGCCAGAACTGAAGAAACACAGTTGGAGCAACGTATTGTAAGCTATGCTGTCAATAAATACCTTCTATGTAGGTAAACAACGAAGGGTGTATCATCACGTGTGTATAGCGGAAATCCCGAGATATTGCCGAGCGAGCTCAGCAATTACCCCGCCATCACCTCTCTCCCTGTGCTCCCCAATCAACCCAAAGGATACAAACTTGAAGGGAATCATATGAAAGCAGCAATGGCAGCCTGCATCTTCTGCAAGATAATCAAAGGTTCCAATACCCCCAGAACACCTGCCAAACCACAAGCTGACGAAATTCTATCAACAGGCGACATACCCTGCTTTAAGCTCTTCGAGTCCGACAAAGTCCTAGCTTTCCTCGATATCAACCCTCTAAGCAGAGGTCATGCCGTACAGTCATCGTAATGTATACAAGTCTAAGATAGCTAAGTCATAGGCAGCTTGTCATTCCGAAGTTTCATGGCGTAAAACTGCTTGATATCCCTGATGATCAACTGTCCGAGATCCTGGTACGGGAATCGCACAGGGCTCTGGTAGACTTATTGGAGCATTCGCTGACGATACTCGTTAAAGCCAGTTGTAAAGAAGTTGGTTAAAGCTACGGGAGCAGAAAACTACAATGTATTACAAAATAACGGTCGGATTGCACATCAGGAGGTTGATCATGTAAGCGTTTCGCGTGGTTCAGTCGGACGTATGGATTGCTGATCAATTACGCTCTTGGTTTTAGGTACATTTTCACATGGTAAGCCTTACTGCTACATGCTTGACAAATTTCAATTGCTGACTCCTCGGGCAGATTCCAAAGCCAAATAACGAAGAAGGGATGTCGATTGGATGGCCTCAGCAGAAGACTGACATGGACAAACTGAAGGAGCTTTTTGCGGATATAAAATCGAAGATGTAGTGTATTTTGAAGGGGGACAAGGTCCGGGAGAAGTTACTGCGTTACATGAGGGTTGCCAGTTTCGAGGATAATATCAGGAGAGGCTCTCGGGACAGTCAAATAGCAGTGTGAGCGCGTTTGTTATGTGAGATGTGAGCCTTTTATTTTTGGGCTCTAGACTTCTTCGTCAGTACTGCGTCTATCCTAAAAAAAGTCATTGTCACTACCACATTATTATCATACAAATCCGAGTTTATCTGCTTCATCATTTCAAGATCGGTCGCGGGTTGGGATTCTAGTCCACATCTTCGGAGGAAGTCTCAGCATCCTTTGTCCCATTCCCCAGGGATGTAGCAATTGCCTCTTTGCTAGGGTAGAACTGTAACTTGCCGCCTTTCTGTATCAAGCCGACACGGTCGTAGATGGACCTAGCACGAACGTACGGGTCCAGGCGCCAGTAGTCATCTCTTAAGCTATTGGCCAGCTCGTGTCGTCTTGTCTTCACAGCTTCCATGTCCCTACTTCCATTGATCCAATCCAGGGTGGCCTTCTCATAGTCATTGACAAGAACCTCCCTTTCTTGAAGCAACCTGTCTCTAGTAGCGGTGTCCTTCATCAAGTCATTCTCCCCAGGCAAAGGCTCTGGGTAATGGTATTCCCAGTCTTCCTCTCCGCCCAGTTCCTTAATAATTTGGGACTTTGGGACGAATTGTTCCATTTCATCGTTGTTGTTGGTGAATTGAACCTTGCTAGCTACTACAGGATCTAGCCAGCCTCTGATAATCTTCCAGATTCCTAAATCGGTCAGTATTAAGTTTCCATAACAAGCGATGCAAACAAACCCTGGAAGATCCACGGAGCTTTGTGAACCAGGACTACACCTAGGGATTCTGGGTAGTTTGCCTCGAAGCACTTGATCATGAACTTGACCGGCGCGTAATCCTGCATCGAGATCAGTCTCATTTCAAATTCCGTAAAATCTCACAAACCTACCATATTTGCCATGGAAAATCCCGTCATATCAAATACAACACACTGAGTCCACGTCAGCCCGTTCATCTCAAACAATACGCACATAACTCACAGCTGTATCAACAGGAGGAGACAAGATCATTCGAGCAGACTCTATTACGAAGACTGTGTATCTTTCAAGACTCTCCTCACTCTGTTCACCTTGCCTATGTAACCGTACCCTTACAAAGCACATTGGTCTTCCTGCCTTATCCAGCCCGTGCAGGAAGCTCTTCCCTAAGCGCATCTGAGCAAGAAAGTCGTGCCCGAACTTCTTCTTTGCCGGATCACTGCTGTTTGCGTCATTGAGAGAGCCAAGCTCTCCATTTTTCATGATATCATCATCTACATGTACTTCTGTTGACCTCCATCGCATAGTTGAAACCATCATTACCAATGCCTTGTCAACATCCCATTTTCTGGCCCTCAAAAACCTCAGGAGCAACGCGTCTGGATGATCGTGTTTCACCATGCTCCAGAAAGTGGCTCGAAGTGATTCTGGGGACATATTTGCCAAAGCATCGTGAAACTCCTTCGTCTGCCCATATTTATCGTCCTCAGGTTGTGCAGCGTGTGACTTCGAGGTCGGTGATTTCGAGGCAGCCTCATCATCCTTCTTCCTAAACAGTGACATTCTCTTCTTCTTCGGCTTTGTTGAGTCGGAGGTATCTGATCGAGCTCTGCCATTATCACTAGATGCATCGTTCACGTCTTTCTCCAGCAAGCCGAATACTTGAAGTACTGCAGTCCAGAACTGCTTTAGCGATTCTTCCTGTTCTGCGGTGAGCGTTCCCGGTCGACCAGGAAGTGATTCTCCAGTCATATCTGCGATTTGGGTTTCTTTGCTATCTTTTGATCTTGGTAATGTCTTTGCTGTTCCCTCTTCGTCTCTGGACTGTCCACTGTTACCGCAATACAGGGCGAAGAAGACCGCTCCGGTGCAAATGAAAATAGTTGCAGCTGAAGAGGCGAAGCTGCAGTTCAAAGAGTTCGTGACAGAGCAGGACGGATTACTGAGGGCTCCTCCAAGAAAATGTCGGTGTGGCTGGGTCGTGAGAAAGCGGGTAGAGAGTGGTGGTCTTGCGCCGCAATGCGATGATGCGTGCAACTTCGGCTTTGGACTCTTAAGGTGGATAAGGGTTTGTAACGGTTTCCGAGGTTCGTTGTGGTTGTTAGAGAACCAAGCGGAGACTCTGATCTTGTGAATTCTAGGCCTGCGCAACAAGGCTGGTTTCAACAGTTGAATGGCTGCTTGCTTGTTCATGGACGAAGCGGATAGAAATATCTTTGCGGTGAAGGTGGGGTGTAGATGCAAGATACATGTAAGCCACGTAGGGCCGACCTCAGAATTCGATGTGAACAAACAGGATGCGAGGATTGGGGACGACTGGACTGGAACAACTTGAGTATACTGATGGGTCTGCTTTTGCTGTAAAAGCACGCCTGGAAGTGCCCCTCTCATCCGAGCCTGCCGCTACTTTGTAGGTAATTATAAGTCTTGGCAAATACACCTCGTCCACTTGTGGAGGGGTCACAGAGGTGCGCCCATCCCAGGTTTACTATAGGTAATTTCGAAATGCCCCGTGATCTGCGCAGCCAGCAGTATTCTAACGGCGACAACAGTATCTCGCTCTCGTTCTATAGTAGCCCAGTGGCCTCTATGCTTGAGACAGTACCAGAAACAAAATGTCCAATTCAGTTGCTTGTGGAGCTGGATCCGTTCCGAGGGGCTGCTTCCATTAAGGTAGGTAGGTACCTAGGCAAATTTAGGAAGCAGTACGGAGTAGTGGTTCAATGTTTTCACGGTCCCGGCGCGTGCCCCTTCAACAACAAACTGCGATGAGCAAATTGTACAAGAAGCGCAACAACAACACAATTCGCCGCAAATGCACTAAGATACCACTGTGGAAGGCAAAGCTCTCTCCAAGCTACTGATCTCGGCACATTCAAGTTTGCAAGAGATCTTCCAACACGTCCGCGGGCCTGACAACGACAGTTCATTGTCCATGATGTCTTCGAGAACACCTCAGACAGAGGCTGGAAGCAGTGTGAAAAGATCAACTTCTGGTACCCGCAAGCCTCTCTCGCGTCCAACAACCCCTCTACGACCCTCGTCTAGATCCTCTATCCGCGAATCTGGGAAAACTAGCTTACGAGGCGTATCGGATTTCCCACTCGAAACTTTCGAGCCATCCTTTGCGGAACTGAATGACAGCCTCGCGGATTTAGACGCGAACTTTATGCATTTGGCCCTTCTACAAGAAAGCTTGAGTCGGTTCAATAATAATTTCTCGTCATTCTTGTATGGGTTGAACATGAATGCTTTCTGCGTTGATTTCCCAGAGGTGAATACAAGGACATAGGAAGCGGACCAGGCTGAGCACTGATTTGTTCACAGGCACCGATTCCAGATTCATTCCGAAGAGCGCGAGAACAAGAGGAAAAGTTAGGTAGGGTCTATAGAAGCACAACACTGATATGCGCTAAATCTCCTAGGACGCTCAATAGGTTCGGATAGATTTCACGGAGAGATTGACGGAGAGACAACTTTCTTGTAAGCCACCTTCATTGAATTTTCTCCATGGCTCTGGCTCATTCTTTCCAGAACAACCGATACCTCATTCGTCGAAAACCCTCCGTCGTCCAAAATAGCCTCTAAATTCTCAACTCCCGCTCCAGCGTCAAGAGTCGGTGGTAGTCGAGGAGGAGCAGCACCTGCAGGAAGAGGAGGGGCGGCCCGTGGTGGATTGCGTGGTACCCGTGGTAGTGGTCTTGCAAGAGCTGCGAAAGGTCGTAGTGCGAAGCAGTAAAGATGCTCATGTCTGGGAGTTACAGCAGAGATACCCACTGTAGACCTCGAGCTATTAAGTTTCCGGTAGCTATGTCTCCGAAACTTATCGTGTGCTGGACACATCGACGTTCACGTGGTGTCGTCCAGGAATCCGGAATTCTCCATATCTACCTCAATATCTTTGGTATCTTCTTTGGCTGCAAGCCGAGGGCCATTATCCGTTCGGAGTCCAATAGCTGCTTCGGCTTCCTTCTGTGTATATGGTTCCGCCTTCAAAGCTTTGACCCTGCATCAAATCAATACCGGAAATCTCAAGACATTTCTCTCCAGGTACGTACTGTCTCTTGTGCGTGCTACCTTTGCGATGTGTGACCATACTATGCTCGCTTTCGAACCATTTTGCGCATTCAATACAATAGAACTGGCCGAGACCCGGTAGGTCTTCTGGTGCCTTGCTATTCTTGTGTTGCAGCAGGTGCTTTTGATCGGCAATATCAAGGTGGATTTGATCCAGGTCTCTGCGTGTGTTCAGTAACGGCCATTCCGAGGACTTCTTCGCAGAAGAGAATGTTTTCGAAGTCGGACGTACCTCAGGCGTCTCCTGGTTTTTGTCTTAGTCGACTTCTGAGGGATCCCCATTATTGTGGTTGTGCTTTGGGAGGCTGATGTGCTGCACTCGGTCTGGATGAAATTGTGTGAGTTTCGATTTCAGGCAGACCCTCCAAAGAGCTAGCCCAAAAAAGAAAGGCGTCTTCTTGTGAAATGGTCAGAGGAGTCCTCCATGACCAGGATCAGAGTAATGTTAACGCTACTTGTACCTGTCAGCCGAGGATGGAAAATTGCGGACTCTCTTCTGGTCGCTCCCTGGACTTTAACCTTTTTCGACTTTTTAGTGTTCACTTCCGAAGCCAGAGCGGAGCCGTCAGAGGGCGGATGTCGCCGACGAGAGCGAAACCCGGCCTTGGGGCAGTGAAAATTGTATTTCAATGTCGTCAAGAGAACTTAGGACAATGATGAAGAGAGTATTGCTCTTTATCCCAACATACGGCACCCGGCACAAGATAGTGGCAGGGTCTCAGTCATGTTTAACTGGGAGGCGATCTGTCTGCGATCGTGGTGTTCACCTATGATGCAAGCTGAGCGAGCTCCCGTCGTCTTGCTTGCAATTGCTACCCCACACCCTAAACCTTTCTCTTAAGTGCCCTCAAAGTCATTTCAAGCGTGCTTCGATGCCCCAACAGAGGCGAATGAAACAGCTTGTAAATACCGCGCACGCCGAAGGTTGTTTTCACCCAGCTTGTGATTGGTTGATTCGGTTCTCGGTCCCGGGCTAGGGAGCCCGCCCGCCTTGTTATCTTGAGCTTCTCGTTTCTCAAACCTCATTTTCTCTTCTTTTCTTCGACACAACACCTCCACCTCCACTCAAGATGCTTTCCACTTCGCGACAGCTCTTCGCTGCTACCCAGCGGCGAGCAATAGCTCATGGCATCCGCCGCATGGCGACTGTCAGCGACTCGCCATTGGACCAAAAAGTTCCCCAAAACGTGCATGAAGCCCAGAATTTCATCAATTACAAGAAGATGTCTGAGAACCTCGCCATTGTCCGTTCAAGATTGAACCGTCCTCTTGCATACGCAGAGAAGATCCTCTACTCCCATCTCGACGACCCTCACGGCCAAGAGATTGAGCGTGGTGTCTCCTACCTTAAGCTCCGACCTGATCGTGTTGCATGCCAGGATGCCACAGCTCAAATGGCCATTCTTCAGTTCATGTCTGCTGGTATGCCATCTGTCGCAAACCCTACAACTGTCCACTGTGATCATTTGATTGAGGCACAAGTTGGTGGCGCAAAGGATCTTGCACGAGCTCAAGACATCAACAAGGAGGTGTACGACTTCCTGGCCACATCTTGCGCAAAGTACAACATTGGTTTCTGGAGACCCGGCTCTGGTATCATTCATCAAATCATTCTCGAGAATTACGCTTTCCCTGGTGGTCTTTTGATTGGTACTGACTCGCATACCCCCAATGGTGGTGGTTTGGGCAGTAAGTAACACCATACATCTCCACAAAGCGTCAAATGCTGACCATTCTTAGTGGCTGCTATCGGAGTCGGAGGAGCTGATGCTGTCGATGTTATGGCTGACCTTCCCTGGGAATTGAAAGCACCAAAGGTCTTCGGGGTGAAGCTTACAGGACAACTCTCTGGCTGGGCCACTCCAAAGGGCAAGTCATGTGCCTGCAAGTTCTCTCCACCATACTGACTGCGAACTAGATGTAATCTTGAAAGTCGCTGGAATGTTGACCGTCAAAGGAGGCACCGGGTTCATAATCGAATACCAGTTGGATTTCCATGTTCCAGAGATATTTTGTACAATTGCTAACTTTATCACAGCGGCAAGTTACAAAACAATTTCGTTACATTTATCAGATTGGTAGGGTACACTTGCCGTAGGGTTGGTGTGCGCTGCCTACCTGGATTACCATGAAGCAGCTCTCTTCTCACCTGCCTCTCTGGTTTGCCACATGTTCCCCACAACTCTGCTCTGCTCCAGGTCTGCACAGCTCTTGCCATGTACTCACTGAGCTCTCAAGGGGGGGCCCCAAGATTCTCGCCTTCCTTGAGAGCTCACCCTCAGGTCTGTTCTTAGGTTTCCATAGAGCTCTCTGGGGAGGTCCACAGGTACCTTTCTCTGGGAGCTCACCCCAGGTCTGTCGATTAGCTGCACATGCTCTTCAAGCTTCAGACAATGTCAGATAATTGTAGGTACAGCTTGATAACCTGCCTCCGGCAATTACTCACATCTACAGTTCTCTTGTCCACGTGCCGTTCAGCACCAGCATTTCAAAAGTACTTTTGGGCAAAAGCGCCTTCGCACCTGCCACATGGTAGAGAGATACCTTCCTCACCACAGGATCGCAGCTATTACACATCTACTCCAGGCATGCCTTCCTCCGAGAGTGAGCAATGTTATATGGGAGCTCTCAACCTTCAGATCTCGCCGTTCCGTCCTCACCAGCACTCCTCAGTTCTCAGCACAAAGTCAACCTCAGACGTCAAGTCAAGTATATCAGAACTCTCAAGACCCATCAAATCCCAATCGGTAGGCCTGATCCATCTCTGCAAGCGCATCAGACACTAATGTAATGGCAGCTTTCCCGAGTGCTGCACAGATTTGTCGTCTGGGTGGCCTGCACAGCTGCTGGAGACTCCCTTTACGATGGAGCTGTCCGCAATCGCTCTCTTGCTCGTGTCATGGACCTGGACTTGCCTCTGCTTGGCCCCTGAAAAGTCCAAGAATCCTCTGTACGGCTTCCTCCTCCCAGATGCGGCAGCTCTGAAACAGATCTTCTCGTCGATTTCAATCAACCTTGCACCTGGCTTGTATGAGGTTCTCAAGTCTTCTACTCCGCCCACTCTGCAGTTCTTCAAGGATCTCCCCAAGGACTCTTTATCTCTCAGGAAGATCTGGGCTATCTATGCACTTACTCTGGAGAAGATTGGCTCAAAGCCAAAACTGTACATTGGCTCAGCGACCAATACTGCTGGTGGAGTTCGTGCGCGCTTTCTCAACTACGACAAAGACAACAGCGTATCTATGTCCATTCGCAGAGCTCTCGCGGAAGGGTACATTATAAGTCATCAAGGCTGCTTGTGCTGGACTCCGATCCCCGGAGCAGTCTCACAATCAATTGTCAGAACTCTCTTCATCGCTCTGGAAGCTCTATTCTGCTTGGTGTTCTGGGCTCTGAAGTCAAAGAAGAACTACGGAGATGTTTACAAGTTGTGTCCATGGGATCGTGAATCTCTGAGCTGGGACGGGCTATGTTCGCATATATGTCTTGATGAAAGCATTCCTGGCTATCATGACCTCACTGCTGAAGAACTGGAAGCCAAAGAGGTCGAACTTGTCCAGAGACAAAAGCAGCTCAAGAAAGAGTCATACGAGAGAATCAATTCTGCGGATCCCGAGGCATGGAGACTCCACGTTAATGCAAACGCCAAAGATTGGAGAGAGAAGAATCCTGAGAAAGCCAGTGCCAGCTCGAATAAGTCCCATAAGAAGAAGGGAGCTGAGGCGAAGCGTCTCAAGTCGTATGTTTGCGAGCTTTGTGACAAAATCTACGGAAAGGAGTCCAGTCTTACGATACACCTCGCTGGCTCAAGGCACGCTGCCAAGGTAGCACTCGGAGGTCTTGTCAAGAACACTCGGAAGAGACCTGCCAGAACAAGGCATATCTTGAGAAGAAGCTCTATTGCGACTTGTGTGAAGTTCCCTGCAGCAGTCCATCAAAGCTAGAAAGACACAAGAGCTCGAAGTCTCACCTCAAGAAGGCCGCGGCCGTATCTCTCTCGAGCTCTATGTTCGAATGAGGGATAACATCAGCTACGCCACCCGCTTTTGGACTTGCGGAACAGTGTTACAACGCAAAAGTACTTTGGGTGACCAAGCTTGGACCTCTGAGCTACCGTTTCTTTTTCTCAAGTAGAACTACGCAGAACCATGGAATATATGTTTCGCAGACCTGGAGCAGACCTGGAGCAGACCTATCTTAGACTTCAGACATGGCTTAAAGATGTATAACTAACACATGTCACAATATAGGCGAAGGCACAAACTCTCTCTCTGCCACAGGAATGGGCACTATTTGTAAGTTCTCTTCGTTCCAAAGTACTTCCCAGGACTGACGACTATAGGCAACATGGGAGCAGAAATTGGAGCTGTGCGTGACTCTCCCATGTACATGGCTTTTGTGCTAACTGAATAGACCACGTCTCTCTTTCCTTTCAACGACCGCATGTACGAGTACCTCGCAGCTACGAAGAGAAAGAACATTGGCGACTTTGCCCGTACTTATGCAAAGGAACTCCGCGAGGATAACGGCGCTGAGTATGATGAATTGATTGAGATCAACCTTTCCGAGCTCGAGCCACACATCAACGGCCCTTTCACTCCCGATCTCGCAACCCCCATTTCTAAGTTCAGCGAAGCTGTCAAATCTAACAATTGGCCCGAAGAACTCAAGGTCGGCTTGATCGGATCCTGCACCAATTCTTCCTATGAAGATATGTCTCGCGGAGCTTCCATTGCCCGGGATGCCCTTGACCATGGTATCAAGGCGAAGTCCCTCTTCACTGTCACACCTGGCTCGGAACAGATTCGCGCAACCATCCAGCGTGATGGACAACTGCAGACTTTTGAGGAATTCGGGGGTGTTGTATTGGCGAATGCGTGTGGACCTTGCATTGGTATGTCTCGTCTCACATGTGTTTGGAAGTATAGCTAACTGTTCTAGGTCAATGGGACCGTAAAGATGTCAAGAAGGGCGAGGCAAACTCCATCATCTCTTCTTACAACCGAAACTTCACAGGTCGTAACGATGCCAACCCCGCCACTCACTCCTTCGTTGCATCTCCAGATCTTGTCGTGGCTATGACCATTGCAGGGAGCTTGCACTTTAACCCTCTCACAGATAAACTCAAGGACAAGGATGGAAATGAGTTCCTGCTGTCCCCCCCATCAGGTGCTAGTCTGCCATCAAGAGGGTATGACCCAGGACAGGACACCTACCAAGCCCCTCCTGCGAAGCGCGACGCTGTTAGCGTCGCCGTTTCTCCCACCAGCGACAGACTTCAACTTCTTGAACCATTTACAGCATGGGATGGCAAGGATTTTACCGACATTCCCATTCTGATCAAGTGTCAAGGAAAGACTACTACCGATCACATCTCTATGGCCGGCCCTTGGCTGAAGTACCGTGGACACCTCGACAATATTTCAAATAACATGTTGATTGGTGCCACAAACGCCGCCAACGGTGAGGCGAACAAAGTCCAGAATTTCACTACTGGCGAATTTGATGCTGTTCCTGCCACTGCCAGAGACTACAAGAAGAAGGGCATCCCGTGGGTCGTCATTGGTGACTGGAACTACGGAGAAGGAAGTTCGAGAGAACATGCTGCGCTCGAACCAAGACATCTGGGAGGTATTGCCATTATCGTCCGTTCCTTCGCCCGTATTCATGAGACCAACTTGAAGAAGCAAGGTATGCTTCCATTGACTTTCATTGACCCCGCGGACTACGACAAGGTTCAGCCATACGACAAGGTTGATTTGCTCGCTACCGAGCTCGAGGTTGGCAAGCCAATGACTCTCAGAGTACACCCAAAGGATGGGGAGGCCTTTGACATCAAGTTGGCTCACACTTTCAACGCCCCACAAATTGAGTGGTTCAAGAACGGCTCGGCTTTGAACACGATGGCAAAGGCCCATGCGTCGTAAAGGATGGGAACGCTGGTGTTAGGTTGTTTTCAACGCCCCTGTACTTATGTTTCAATGGTCTAGCGCGCTTCCCTAAGTATCAATACATTTTCCGTACTTGTAGTTAATGAGTCCAAAGATATACCCTAGATGCCTGTGCCAGCTCGCTATCTACACATTATATGGTTTAGCACCCTTCCTAGCTTCATTGTTTCGCGTCTTTTTAGGTATAATACTGCTTTGATCTTTCAAGGCTTAACGGAATTAAAACCAAGACGTCCTACTACTTGAAAACAAATCAAGTATCATCAAAGATCCTTAGATTAGCAGTTAATTACAATACCTAAAAAGTAGAATGTTAGAGGTGCCTGATCTGCGTGCTAGACAACTTGTGTAGATTATAAGCATAGACTAAAGGCCTTTCTAATTCTTAGAGGCTAGCTTACGTATTAGTCTAAAGATTCTGACTTATAATTAGTTCTGAGGTCCTCCAGACGTATAAAATAGTCACTAGATAAGGGAAATATTATTTGAAGTAAAGAAGAAGTAAATTAATCAGATGGACGTCTATCTTTCTTACCTATATCTGGAAGCTAAAGTATTCCTTAAAATCCTAGAAATAACACCGATCTAAAACAGAAACGCCAACCTTACCAGCAGCACCGCGGACAGACTTGTCAGGTTTGCAGCCTCAAACTGCAGGGATAACCCAGTAAGCGACATTTCACGGCCAATTCCCAGCAAGAGGACCTCACCTTGGAGGACATTTGCCAAAAGCATAGAGCAACAACAGCAGCGATGTTGAAGACCAGCCCCGCAACAGACTGAACTCCAAAGTCCTTCTATCCTCAATCGCCGAGATTTCCAAAGGCCCGCCTCTTAAGCGCTACATTACTTTGACCGTTGACGTACAATCCTCTCTGAAAAATGGCGCCCAGTCTTCCGCAGTTTTCTGCTACTCGACTGCGCTCGTACATTTTCCGACTTCCTCTATTTACTCGGGTCATCATCGTTGTCATTATACTACTCTGGATTGCGAGTATACAGTCGGTTTGGGACGTACAGAAATGGGGAGCTTTAATACCGGAAGAGATTGGATTGAGCACCAGTCTGTCAATCCCTCCTTCACAACACTTACCACCCTTAGTATGCTATCCATATGCGGGTATAGGCTAACTCGCACGGGTCTACAGTGTATCGGACGAATACCTTTCCACTCGTCCATGCTGGCTTCTTCCACATGTTCATGAATATGTTGGCACTGACACCATTACTGGAGCGATTTGAGGCAGAACATGGGACACTCACGACATTGGCGCTCTTCATGGGAGGTATGATATATAGCGTTCTTCGGAGAGCATCACCTTGCGGAGCAAAATGTTGACGGAGATGGTAGCCCTTTCCACGATTCCGGCACTTCTTTACACATTCATGGAGAGAGCAATCTTCCACATGAACACGACAATCCTGGGAGCAAGGTCAGCATTGTGAGAGCTATACTTGAATATTGAAGATAACTGAAGAACAGTGTTTGGGTGTTCACGTTAATTGCAATGGAGGCAGTTAAGACCTACAAATCGAATCCATACTTCATGCTTGGAACGACACAGATACCGACATGGATCACACCATTTGTCATGGTCCTATTCGTCTCGGTGTTGGTCCCAAACACAAGTTTTCTAGGACATGCTTGCGGACTATGCTTTGGTTATGGATGTGGGTGTTGATATTCTCACGTTCCTAACGACGCACTCGCTGACTGTATCAGGGGGCCTTGGATATCTCAAGTTTCTCGCTCCCCCGGAAAAGGCTCTACGCTGGATAGAAGGAAAGCTAAATCTACTTGGGAGACTTCCACATTATGTTTCGATAGACCAAAAGACCTACGGACGATATGGAGTCCTTCCAACGACAAACGCGAGCATGTCAAGTTCTGGGGATCTTGGCTCGGGCTACGTGGCTAGCTCGCAGAGATTAGGGCCTTGAAGAGGGCGGAATGTAGGTCAGCATGACGTAAACTGCTGTGCAATTATAAGCATATTCTGGCGTTGAGCGGATGCGTTTGCTGGGATATGGGCAATGACCCCTGGTCAATGTTGTGTCCATAGACATTGGGCAAGAAAATCTTTTTTGATCTGAGCATTAGCTACAGTGGCTTGTGAAAGTGTCTTTCGCAATTAATGAAATTCCCTCTGGTTTGCAGTAATGTGTAGTGACATTGTTATGTGTGGAGTGAATTTTCCAGTGTCGTCGCTTCAAGAAGCGCGTCTTCCCTTCAGGGAGCTAGCTGCAGCAACACCAAATGCGCTACCAACTTTCAACACAATTCGCTCCTTGAACATGGTCTCTCTCTTATGCAAGTGACTTCCTTACACCTGACGACCAATCTCTAACAGTTTCTAGCTTCCAGTATTTTGCTGCGGCATAATCCATTGCTCCTCAAGCTACCTCCATATCTGTCCTTTCTCTGCATAGTTGTTGGTGTCGCATGGCTGCTTGTTTTACCTCTAGACGACTATTCACGGAAGACTTATATCTCAGAGAACGCTCTTCTCCCGGGCCAGGTCCATACTTATTTTGCTGGGAGCGACCAGAACGTGTTTCGAGGTTATAAGCATGAGGTTGATGCGCTGGAGGGGAAGAGTAACATCGAGTATGGAAGCAGGGTACAAATGCCGACTATTGGACTGACGGGCTGATAGGATAAATAACAAGCTGGAGGAGTTCTTTATATCCTCTGGGCTGAAGGTCGCTAGGCAAAAGTACGAGTACAAGTCTGCAGGCGAAACATATTTCGGGGAGAATATATATGCCATACTTCACGCCCCCAGAGGAGATGCCACGGAAGCCATTGTGCTTGTAGGAGCCTGGAAGAATATCGAGGAGGAGCTCAATCGGAGCGGAGTTGCCCTCGTCCTTACGTTGGCCCGATACTTCAAGAGATGGTCTCTTTGGTCGAAGGATATAATTTTCCTGGTCACAGCAGATAGCACAGCTGGACCGCAAGCTTGGGTTGACGCCTATCATGATACACACCAATCTCCATCAATTGACTCACTTCCTTTGAAGAGTGGAGCGTTGCAAGGAGCAGTGGTCATTGACTACCCATTCGATCACCGTTTCGAGTCCATCCATGTTGTCTATGATGGAACCAATGGGCAGCTCCCAAACTTGGACATCTTGAATACAGTGGTATCTATCGCAAGCGGCCAGATGGGTATTGGAGTTTCTATTCAGAGAATGTGGAAGCATACGGACAGCTACCAGGACCGACTCCAGACTATGCTTCGTGGGATGCTGAAGCAAGGCCTCGGTTATGCATCTGGACCACACAGCAGCTTCATTCCCTACCACGTTGATGCTATTACGCTACAGCCCTTTGGAGACGGATGGCAAGACGAAATGGCAATGGGAAGAGTCATCGAAAGCACCTTCCGAAGTCTGAATAATCTGTTGGAACATCTGCATCAGAGCTTCTTCTTCTACCTGCTCATGCAGTCCAACCGTTTTGTCAGCATTGGCACTTACCTTCCAAGTGCCATGCTGGTGGCCGTCAACTTCACCATCATGGCGATCTTCCTTTGGATCAAGAGCGGATCGCCCAAGAGTCCGCCGAAAGAGTCATCCAAGGAAGGAGAAAATAAGCAACTGGATCTGGTGAAGGGAGCTAGTGCAATTGTACTCGTTCCAGAGGAGATTATGACAGTGCGAGAGCGAGAGCTTTTTCTACCACTAGCTGTGGTCGCTGGCATCCATTTGCTAGGAATTCTGCCCCTCTTCATTTTCAATCACGCGCCTCAGAATGTGAGAAGCTTTGCCCTCCTTTTCAAAACATAATCTAACATTGCCTAGATGCTACGAGCTGTGTTCATCTTTACAGTTGCGTTGAATTGCATCCTCCCCTTCTTCCTCTCCAACAGCCTAGTTCAGTACTTCGCTCCAACCACTCAACAATACACGCTAATAAAAGCGTTCTCGCTACTTCTCCTTGGAATGTTCCTATCTGCTCTTGCCACACTTAACTTCTCCCTGGCGTTCCTCGTTGGCTTATTTTCTGCTCCTTTAACCTACATCCAACCACTTCCGAATAACCCTATCATTGCGATTGCCATAGCCTGTTTATTGACTCTACTGGCGCCTACCACGGTGGTGATGGCAGGGTCGTGGCACTGGGCATTAAGCATTGGGCAGGTGTTGAAGGAGGCTGCTTTTGGATGGGACGTCTGGGGTATGAATACGCAGGTGGTGGTCTGGTGCGTTTGGTGGCCGGCTTGGGTTGTAGGCATGCTTTTGTTGTTTGGCAAGCCCAGGTTGGACGAGGAGAGAAACGGGGAAGTGATTATAGTGAAAGCGTAGGTGGGATATGTAGGTGACACTGAACAGAGATGCCACGAAGGTCCCTTGACCAAGACGCCGTATTGAGATCCATACGTACCATGTTCTCCATGCCATGCCCCAGTGTGTTGTCCTGATCTAAGGCAATTGGACCTACCCATAGATTATCCAGATTTTTGCGATTATGAGCAGTGTCTCTATCCTCATTAAATTCAACTTCATCTGCCTTGAGGACGACTCCTTCGTGAGCAGAAGTGATTTGGAGGAAATTCTTTTCATTGCAGTTGTTACACCTTTGCGCTAACGGTGAAGGTGTCTTGTTCGTAACGGACACTGCCTGTCCCATGCTCAAAGATATCTATCATACACCCCAGCAATTCTCATCATGCCCAGACGCCATGCCATGCCAAATCACGCCGCCCAAACATCTTGACCCTTAGATTCGATCCAATTGCCCAGCTGGTTGACACTTGAATCCCATTCCTGAAGTCTTAATCGCATGTTGTCAATTTGCTTCATGTCCAGCACCTTAGGCTGTACCCAGTTGATCCGTGCAATCTCGTCCACCTGGTCGATACTTCCTCTCAACAGTCCTAAGCTCAATGCCTTCATAATTAAGTGCTCAATCTCATCCGGTCGAACCTTGGTCTCCTCAGCAATGGTACGGAAAGACATCTCACGGTCGTGAGGTGGTCTTCGGAACACAGTCTCGGTCAAAGCAGCCAGATATATTTTCTGTCTTAATTCATCGCGGTGTTCTGCAAGAAGAGTATTGGAGGAGATGTGGCCAGCAAGAACGTCGTACGCAGCAAGATCTCCGCGGTTGAAGGCGAACAGGAGCTCATAAAGCCAAGTATCGTCCTTCTTCAAGTCGTTCAGGATTGGATGTAAAAGCAGTTCACCGAAGTTGTAAATGGTATCCGAGACCAAAGCTGCGATAGCAAGGTCATAAGCCCGGCTTCTGCGTTCGGCGGGTGACAAATCAGTGACTTCGATACAAGCAAGGTAGAGGAGGGCATTTCGGTAGTAGGATGCGAACTCGAGTTTAGACTATCATGATTAGCCGGTCTCTCATTCTCTCTGGCGGCAGACGAACCTGGTAGTATTCGGCATTGACCCGGTAGAATGCTGCATGCACAATCGTCTCGACAGAGTCGAAATTATCCAGGATCTTCTCTGACTTGTCCAAATCTTTTCTCGCGCCCTCCAGATCCTTCAACTCGAGCTTCACAGTGGCTACAGCTACGGTGGCGTAGACATAGGCATCCTGGGAATTGGGGTTGTTGACTTTGTTTGCTGCTGCGGCAAGGAAAGACAGGCGCTCCTCACTGTCTGCAAATCAATTAGACGATGTTCAGAGAATACAGAAGTACAGCCATACCTTTGCATTGAGAAGCTGCGCTCAAGGCTAAGGTTACAAGCTTGAGCTGATTAATCTTGTCGGCGAAGGTGAGGATGAATGTTTTGTAGAAGGCCAATCGTTGCGAGGCGCTATCTTTGTGATTGAAAAATTGTATGAGGGTGTCGGTCAACTGATGCCACAGCTTGCGCTCCCAGAGATCTTCGAAGTCGAGGTACAGATGTTGCAGCTCAGCAGGGGCATCGTCTCTCTGCTCCTCCAGAAACTGCGGGACATCTACAATGCTCATGGCGGCGGAGGAAGGAAGGGTTTCTCTGTGTTCACTTGCGAAGAGTATCAGCTCGTAGTGTGGGAAACAAACGGTAGAGTCTGTTCTCGGGCGAGAAGGACAGAGGAGGGTGGGGTTGAGTTGAGCTGAGTTGGGAGTTGAGTTGAAGTCTGGATGACCAGGTTGATGCTTCGCGCGTGTACCTGGAAGCCTTTTGGTGGAGCTGCACCAGTGCAGATGTGTTAGTCCCCACTCAGGTTAGCGTGACTTCAGCTTCAGGTCCAAGAAGTGACAAGGGTCAACGGCAGCGGCAACCTCATCGCTCGATCGCTCCGTTCCTCAGTCGGCTACCTCTTCCACAACAGTCAATTGATTTCGAGCACGACTGCAAACATGCAGAAGTCCTGCAGTCCGTCGAGTATAAATGGTCTCCGGGCTGCCGTACAGCTGGGGCAAAACGCTGCCAGCAAGACCCCTCGTAGACGGCAGATCAGCGATGTTACCATCACGAGAACTGGCAAACCAATTATTCGGACACAAGGTGGAAGGTTGGTACTTCTTATGCTGAGCGAATGACCGTATTCTAACTTATGCCATTAAAGATCATCCCTCGGAGGTATATCTCAGTCTATGAGAGGATTGGAGAGCTGGGCTGATGACGGATACTAGGACACACCGTGACGGTCTTTGGTGCAACTGGCTTTCTGGGAAGATATATTGTTAATAGACTTGGTTCTCTGCCCGAGGTCTCTTGCTGAATAGGATTCGAGACTGACTGTCGGTGGAATAGCTCGGCAAGGATGTACCGTTATTGTACCTTTCCGCGAGGAAATGGCAAAACGGCATCTAAAGGTTGCAGGAGACCTGGGCCGGGTCGTGTTCATGGTAGGCCCTAGAACCGTGCTTGTGGGTACGTTGCTGAACATTTCCAGGAATATGATCTCAGAAATACACAGTCTCTAGAAGAGAGTGTTAGACATTCTGATGTGGTCTACAATCTCGTTGGACGAATGTACCCTACGAAGTAAGTCATGAAGTCTGGATGGAGGACAGGTCTGTAACAGCTATAGGAACTTTGATCTGGAAGATGTCCATGTTGAAGGTGCTGAAAGAATTGCGGAAGCAGTGGCCAAGTATGATGTTGATAGGTTCATTCATGTCTCCTCATACAACGCCAGTGTCAATTCTCCCTCCGAATTCTTTGCGACAAAGGTTAGCACCCATTGCCAAAATGAACCCGCCAGTCAGTGCTAAGATAATTTGTCTAGGGACGGGGTGAGGCTGTTGTACGAAGCATCTTCCCTGAAACTACTATCGTCAGGCCCGCCCCTCTTTTCGGATTCGAAGACCGTTTACTGCACAAGCTTGCCGGTGTGACAAACGTGCTTACGTCAAATCATATGCAAGAACGGTACTGGCCTGTTCATGTGAGTCTATTGTCCCTCAATTTATGTACTGAATTGACTTGGTGATAGGCCATCGATGTTGGAGAGGCACTCGAGAAGATGCTCCACGACGATAGCACTGCTGAGCAAACGTACGAGCTCTATGGCCCAAGAAACTACTCAACAGCTGAGATCGCCGAATTGGTCGACAAGGAAATTGTTAAGCACCGCCGTCACATCAATCTTCCCAAAGCCATCTTAAAGCCAGCCGCTGGTCTCCTGAACAAGGCTCTCTGGTGGCCAGTAATCTCTGCCGACGAGGTTGAGAGAGAATTTATCGATCAACGCATTGATCCAGCCGCGAAGACATTCAAGGACCTCGGTATCGAGCCAGCCGAGCTCAGCAGCCTCACATTCCACTACTTGGTACGTGGTTATTGTCTCGATTCTAAATACAGTCCTAACCTGCTTGTAGCAAGGATACCGCAGCGCTGCTTTCTATGATCTGCCACCTGCGACAGAGCGTGAGAAGAGAGAAGAGAAGAAGTATCTGCACGTCCTTGACGACCAATAGAGTAGAAGGCCTCTTTGGCATACATTTAAACTGGGACAGCATTTGTACATATCAAAACCTTGAACTCTTCCGACTTTTTCCTGCATAAAAATACCAGTTGATGTGAATATGCTGCAAACGCCTAACGATGGACGAGTTCCTCATCCAGTGCATCTGTCTTTGCAAATAATGAACTCACTTGTGGGGATGAATCAGCTTTGTGGGCACAGAGGTACCTCCAATTCAAGACCTAATTTCAATTTGGGCTTAATCGGCCTTCACAGACCTACTATGTAGCTTTTATATATTGTAACCCAATTTTAAAGTTCAATTAAAGAGTGTTTGTTTCCCTCCGGGGGCCACGGCCGTGGCGGCCGAACTTTTCGGCTGTCACTGTCACAGCCTCCGCTCAGCTCTCAGCTCTCAGCTGGAACAAATCCCGGAGAGTTAATTTCAAAAAAATGGTTTGGTTTGGGGAACGATGCACTTGGCAAAATTTTCGCGGCAAACCCGCTGCACAATCCTTGACAACCAACCCACAAACGCCACAAAGCAGACCAGAAATGGACGACACAGACGAAAGCGAAGTCCCGTAAGTAAGAGCCTCCCTAAATACATCCGAAAGCTGAACTCGCCATCTGAGCGTTCTTTCGGGCTCCGCACTCTCCGCCCTCAAAGAATTCTACGCCGAACGTGAGGCTCGCAAAGAGCGGTTTGAAGATCTCAAAGCAGAAGCCGGTAATAATGCTACCTCTTCTCTCAGTATGGATGCTTTTGCGGAAGATTGGAATGAATCGCAGTTCTGGGTTCGTGTTTTCGGTCCCTTCAACTAAGATTTGGAGCGTGGAAGTCGAGTTTGGCAGGAGGTCGCTGACAGCCCAGCAGTATTCCGACGAGACTGCGAAAGCACTGGCTGAAGAGCTCCTCGTGGGTGCTGGACCTGCCACAAGTATCGCTGTTGTATCAGCCCCGAGTGTTTTTGTCCAGATGAAGAATATCTTGGTAAAGATTTCCATTGTCCACTTACGCCAAATTTGATACTAAATGATACAGGCTGCAAGTGGCACAGATGAGGTTCAGAAACCTACGTTGTGGCTTTTGGAGTTCGACAAACGATTCGAGGTCTTTCCGGAGTTTGTGTTTTATGACTTCAAGAATCCCATGAAGTTACCCAGTAAGTTTGTGAAAACTCCTGAATTCTTCGAGTGGATAGCTGATGAGATGCAGGGGGTATGAAGGCTAGCGTTGATCATATCATATGTGATCCTCCTTTCTTGAGTGAAGATTGTCAGACCAAGGGTAGTATTTTTAAGCTGAGAACAAATGAGATGGCTAAGTCTCTGTAGCTGCTATGACTGTTCGATGGCTATCTAAGTCTTGGGGAGTATCACCAGACAAGAGATCAATAGATTCCCGACTCATTCTCTGCACGGGGGAAAGGATGGAAACGCTCGTCAATAGGCTGTATCGCCCGCAAGGTATTGCAACGACAACCTTTGAACCTATTCACTCCAAAGGATTGAGCAATGAGTTCTTCTGCTACACGAATTTCGAGTGCGACAGATGGAAGTGGAAGGGTCAGGACGAGTCCAAGTCTTGACACTGTATGTCTGGGTATGGAAGTCAACGAGGCTCTGCTAGCCAGAATTTGTAACGTACAAGGGGGAGCCAGAGGTACGGCGACCCGTAGATCATGCTTTGTGACAAGGGTGCTTGGTTTTCAAAGCCTGGGTATTGTAACATGTGTCCCATTATTGATAACACCTGAAGGAATATCCATCCTCTCTACTTTGTGAAAAACGCCATGCTGCCTTTCATGCCAATGACTGTATGACGTAGAATAATATAAACGCCTCGGAGTTGAGAACGTCCGATTTTGAGGCCAGTGTAACATTATGGTCGTTGAATTTAAACCACTGATTACCAACACGCGAGTATGAGATGTAGTGACCTGTGGAGGTTAGGTAATTGCTAGTACATTCCATGCTAATAACCAACCTGTTTCGAGATTACCAACATGCACAACAACACTTTGAAGTTCATATGTGCAGCCCCTTGCCAACTCGGGGTTTTGCTTTGGATCTTGCCCTCGTGCTCGATTCGTGTAAGGGTACATATCCAGCTTGAGGGGAAAAGAAACCTTGGTCTCAATCTTCGAGGCAGAGCCATTGCTTTGTTTGAAACGCTGCCATACTTGTCAGCGGGCATCTAGAAGATAGAATAGAGACACAAATACCTTCAACTGAAGGGAAAGAACATTAGGTAGGCTCTTGATGCTTGATAGCTTCTTGGCCTCTTTTGTTCCGCAATTGTGACAAGTGTATTCACAACGCTCCGCCTGCTTATATTCCGCTTCCAAGCATCGTTTGACGCTCAGCCCCGTGGTCTTGATACTCTTCTTCTTTGAGAGCACATCGAGACCAAGACTAAGATCCATAAATTGTTGGACAGAGGTTCTGATCTCGCCACAGCCCTGACATGTGATGGTGCTTTGCGTCCGGCCGTAAAAGGTCTGGTGAACGATGCAATTACAGGTTGAATCTGGTCTGGCACGCTTGGGTGAGGGTGCCCCATCCGCCAACGCCTGTCTGTGTGCATTGGCATTGATTTCATGAAGCTCTTCAGTCAGGAACTGAAAAAACTCATGGGCATCCTGCTCCTTGTTGCTGGCAAGCTCTTCGTATGCTTTCCGTTTCGACATCCAAAAGCAGGCAAGCATGTTATGCGCCGAGTACCCAACCGTCTCAGGCTGGGCGTGGAATGCCTGGAACATTTCATCCATGGCACATGCCACACAGTTCTTACGAGTGCACTCGGAGCTTCGGTGGCCGTCGCCCAGGTGGAAGTTCCGGAGCAACGGGTTCTGCATCAAGCTCTGGAGAATGACATTCATGTAGCATGTAGCCCCCATATTGTATATGCCCCGTATACCACTAGCTCGGCAAGGCGTATTGTTTGTGTTGACGGACATGAGCTGTGAGTCCTCTTTCGAGGCGTCGGTGAAAAGGTCGTCCAGTTTTCGTTTTCGTGCTGTTATCAAGGACGTCAGCTTCCTGGAACTTCTGGGAACGAAGACAGGGGAACAAGGCCAGATATGCAACCTACAAGAAAAACTTCCAGTACCAATCTTGCGCAATCTTAGGCCCTCAAGAGTTGGGTCAAACACGAAGTCATTGCACATCTGGCAGAAGAGATAGCCATTCCGAGACTCGACATCTAGGAAAGTAAGTTTTTGTATCGTCGTTCTCTATGATAGGAGGTGATAGGAGGGCACATACAGAACCGATGCTTAGTCTCCATACCATGCTCAACACGGCCAGACGCTGTCGTGGTGACTTCACATTGGAGACAGAGGTAGTTCGGTGTCAAGGTCGTCAGTGCTTGTCCAGCAGGAGTTTTGGAGGTTTGAGGTATTATTGGTGTCGTATCGGAGACCACACACATACAGGTCCTGTAGGCGCGTATAGTATTCTCTAGAATCTCAACTGGTCCTTCCAACAGTATGCGGACATGTTCTGGAGGATGATAGTTGAGTTAGCAGGCTGGCGTGCGAGGCTACGAATTTAGGGCAGGGCAAGGCAGGGCAGTCTTGCCATACACACCACAACCAAAGAGAGGCACACCTGGCTGAGCAGGTTTGATCTTGGGTACTCTGGGTGACGCCGGCGTCACAGGCCGGGAAGAACTCCCCATATTGTCGATTGATTGACAAAGGCCCAATCCCAGCGTTGAAGAACGATGCTGAAGCCTCGAGGTTGGGCTCACGAATCTGTCGGCAGCGGTCGGGCCAATCAGCGACGGGCGAGTATAAGTACCTTTCGTACAATATCAGAGCCGAGGCAGGGGCAGGGGCTTAGTTCCTAGGAGCTCCTACTGTAGGTAGGTACAAGTAAATGCTATCAATTACAGCATCATTTCAGAGCAAATTCCTGTTCCGGGCAGCCAGGCTTGCCCTACCTACCTACCTACCTACAAAACCACCTACAAAACCACTTACGAAACCACCTACGAAACCACCTATCTATTCGCCCGAGGGGTCCTAGACTGTTACCTACCTAGGTACTCTGCAGGCATCCCGTCAAAATCATATGCGATCTGCACCTCGTTTTGCCAATAACATCGCGAAAATGGCTACACAATTGGTCCCATTACAGAATGTGGAGAAGTTGAGCCCTTCCGTTATTCGAGTGCTTGGAGGGAATCCAGGAAAGGTGAGCCACCGATTTCGAGCCCCGAGCCGAGTCCAGCACACTGTCACTTTTATGTATTATCCGCCTTACAACCTGGCAAAGGGCAATTTGGGTATGATGACTCCCATGCGACGGACTATCCTTTGAGCTCCCCTCATCTCCAGCATGGTTGAGAATTCTCAAAAGTGCGTTCGCTCCAGTGGGTGTTTTGGATGTAGCCAGTCCTGTGTGTTTAAGCTCCAAACACATCTAGACTCTCAAGGCCCGCAATCGGCTTTGTACAAAAGACTATTTTGAGTCTGATCGCGTCGACTGGGCTTTTGAAGACAACTTTTGTTGCGACAATCCATATGGGAAGATGTTCGAGGAATCGATACCGTATCTTGTACTGATAGGCATGGACCATATTCACAACTCTTCTCTTCGACTTCAATCTCTCCAGGGCTGTTTGCAGCGTTTCATACTTTGCTACTCAAAAGACACTCTCAAATATGCCTACCTACGCATTTCACAAGGTCTATGCTAATCAGGTCTATAGTTTACTTTACAAGGTGACCAGCCTGACTAGTCTCCACTGGTACCGTTGTCTAACCATACCTAGGATCAAATACTTATATTGTTGGTACCGGAACGCAGCGGGTTCTGATCGATACCGGAGAAGGGAAGCCTTCTTGGATTGCCTCCTTGAAGGACATCCTACAGAAAGAAAATGCAACGATCACGAAGGCTATTATCACTCACTGGCACCACGACCATCAGGGTGGCATCAAGCATTTGCTAGAGTTCTCGCCATCTACCAATATTTACAAAAACCAGCCAGATTGCGGACAGCTTGATATTAGCGATGGGCAGCTCTTCCAAGTAGAAGGTGCTTCCTTAAAAGCGGTTTTCTCACCCGGTCATACTCAAGATCATATGGCATTGGTTCTCGAGGAAGAGGATGCCATGTTCACTGGTGACAACGTACTTGGTCATGGAACAGCAGTTTTCGAGGACCTTCTAGTATATTTGAAGAGTTTGGAGACGATGAGAGGGAAATTCAGAGGTCGAGCATACCCAGGACACGGTCCTGTTCTCGAAGACGGTCCAGGCAAGATTTTCGAGTACATCAAGCATAGACAACTCCGGGAAAACCAAGTGATCCAGGTTCTGAAGTCCAAGAAGTCTCATCCAGGCATTGAAGCACCGAGTGATTCTGATAACTGGACGTCGATGGAGATCGTCAAAGTCATATACAAAGATGTTCCTGAGAATCTTCACTTGCCAGCCAATGGTGGTATCTTGCAGATCCTTCGAAAGCTCGAAGAGGAAAAAAAGGTTGTCGAGGATTCCGTGTCTGGACAATGGAGTCTAAAAAACCGTGCCACTTTGTGAATCGAGCCAGTGGCAGTATGATCACGTCTGGGGTGGATGTCAGGACAGGAGTGGGGCCCAGAAGCACGGAGAAATGCCTGTCCTCGTCTGGATGTTATCATTGTCACTCAGAACGGCTTTGGAGTGTTTATTGCTGTGTTTGTGTAAGGGGGACGGAGGGGATACTGCTGTGTCTGACAGAAATGCGCCTTGACAGTGGACTCAATTAGTACCAAAATCCAAAGAAACAACTATTTCGAAGCGTTCTTGAATAAGCGGGTCATTTGCACACGCATTTCGAATCTCTGAGGAAGTCGTACCCATCAAGAGGCCCTAGAAAGTGTCAGACACATGGTTATACCAGCAAACTGCCCTCCAATTGCCTCAGACTTGGGTACGCTCTGGTTTGGTTTCATTTCAAGATCCCAAGCAATACCATATCCTTCTCATGTGAGGCAGATATGCCTACATCAGCAGAAAGCTGCGTTTGCATTACTCAACAGACGTGTGGAGAGAGGCCCAAGTACCAAGACGAGGAGCCTACAGCCTTGTTGAGCAACCCAAGCAGGAACGGCAGCGAGATTATTTCTACTTGCCGTCAATGAGCCAATGAATCTCACTCGGAGATTTGCTCCTCCGAATTCCACCCAACCAAAGCCAGGAACCCTTCTGGAGGAGCCTAGGACCATCACATGTGGACTTGACTATCAAAACCACCTGCAGCGTTCGGTCTATGGCGGCAGAGTCGGTGCTAGTAGTTATCACATTTCCGTGATTTCAGAGCAAATTCGCCATGAGACCGCGGAGCGGGATCAGCGTCATCATGAAGAAGCTTAACATACAGTCAGGCAATTGGAGACGGTCTCGTTGAGGAATACTTGGTCATCTCATCGGCGTGCGACCGAATTTTATGACATACCTACCTACCTCGCCGGCCGACTACTATTGTCCACTGGGCTTCTGCTTGATGCAGCGCATGTGACAAGGGTGGGTTGGAACTGGATCTCAGCCGGACTGTTCCTCTGCTGCTGGACAAGACGGACAGCAAAGAACATGAATCGTATTTAGCTCGAAACTCCTCTCGGCCCCTATGGCTGCCGTCAGAGAAAAGTGCTCACATCAGTGCCCAATTTGTCCTGGGCTGGTCTGGGCTTCCTCGGTCCCAACCTGGTGTCTGAAGCGTGTGACCCGATCGCACTTGCCGACAGCTACAGTACGGGGAAACGGCACCTCATCCAAAAATGAGGGCATTCATACATTCTGCAGAAGTGGAGTCCGTTTTATCCGAAGATGCCGGCAGCGTCTAGCTTCCCTTGCGACGCCGCCTGGCCGCCAGACGTTTGAACAGCCACTAGGAACGTCGTTGGACGCATGCCAAGCCAGCACCCTGGTCGTCGGGAGGGTGGAAATCTCAGATCGCACGCAAATAATGTCGCCAGCCTCGCCGCCAATACAAAGCACTGTAGCGTAGCTGTGCTTCAGATGGGCCTGCGTCTCAGTGCTAGCGAAGGGGTGTCTGCTGAATCGGCATGAATGATATAACATGATGCGTCAGCAAAGTGTGCTTTGCTGAGCTGGTCCGTTGTCCTGACATGTCTCCTCGCACAGCCAACTCTAACGCTGGTCCTTCTCATACGTACCTATACCTACCTATCTTGGGCTGACATAAGACTGCATTTCAGTGCTTATTATTGAGGGATAGTTGCAAACAAACTGTTCCCCATAGTACTTCGGAAACAGGGCCAGCTCACAACAGACACCCAACCGGCCTCTACTGACTCACACAGCAGGCACAGGCCCCAGGCAGTCTCGGCCAAGGCACCCTCACCTCACCCTGCACCCTTGCCTCACTCTTTTCCTCTATTTTGCATAGTCTGTTTGACCGTGCAGACGTCTACCCTGTCCTGTCCATCTGGCACCACACTGCGTGCCCTGATGTGATCGTTCGAGCTCGGTGGTCGGGCATAAGAACGGATTTCTCGGCCACCAGATGAGATAGAACATCGTCATACCGCTCACTCCGTTTGCGTTGCCTTCCCAGAATATATATGTTTCTTCTGCCCTCTTTCTGTCTGAAGGTGACATTGTAGAGCCAACTCCCACTAACTGTACAGCCTTACCTCCACACGCACCCCTCTTCCTAAGCTACCCCTCCAAAGCTAAACCACGGAGCTATCCCCGCCAGCTCTCTACTCGTCACAGTGCGCATTCCTTAGCGAAGATTTCACAACAAACACATGCTTCTGCAACGGCGCAGTTGTACAGCACTTGCTGGTGCCGTACTTCTCATTCTTGCCAGTGCAGCGCTCGCACACGGTCATGATGATGACATGACAAAGAGCATGGACGAGCCAGCTCCTGCGCAGCCAGCAGTAGCTCCCGAAACTTCTTCAAAGCCAGACACCTACTTCCAATATGGCGAGCACTCGGCGCTGATATCGGCGCACATAGTGCTTATGACAATTGGCTGGGTTTTCATTTTGCCAATCAGTGGGTGCCTCATGGCCATTATGGAGATCCATCCTTCTAACAAACAAACTTCACAGGCGTGATGTTCTCGATTTCTCGATCACGGTTCAGTCTTCCGAGCCAAATCATTTTCCTGGCCGTCAATGCGATCGGTCTGTTTCTGGCCACCATTTACGATGCCAGCACCCCGGATCTGTACCCAAATAATGCACATCACAAAATCGGCTGGGTTCTGACATGGATGATGAGCGCACAAGTGGTCATGGGAGTAATACAAGTATATGCGCGGAAAGATCGCCGCCTAGCCACTGCCGAATTCACCCCCATTTCTGCAGAAGCAATTACAGAGCATCAGCGCATGCAGTCCTTGACACAGGCACGGATCCATCGACTGTCAAATGATAGCGGACAGGGCACTGAGCCAAATACCGAATCTCTTAGAAGCCGAAGCCAATCGCTCACCTCGGCCGACTGGACTGACAGCCTTCCTGAGCTGGAAGCTGGGGATGAGGAAGAGATGGAAGAAAAGCATGGCTTGATGCATGGCACTTCTGTGGACACTTTTTTGACGAGCAAGGACCCAGATCTTATCTCTTCTCGCTTGCTGCGAGTCCTGAAATATATATACAACGCCATCGATCGGCTTGTATTGATTCTGGGATTTATTGCCCTCACTAGCGGCATTGCCACCTATGGCGGCTTCTTTGTGAGTTCACATCATAAAAGAGTAGAACTCAACTAATCAAACAAGATGGGGTCTCGCGTGTTCAGCGGGCTGGCACATTTCATCAAAGGTGGTGTGTTTTTCTGGTACGGCATTCTGACACTTGGGCGCTGGGCTGGGTGTTTTGCCGAAGTTGGATGGTCTTGGAATCTCAATCCATCACGGAATGATCGACCATCAGCAGAACTTGTGGAGAGCTTCTTGATATTTATCTACGGCTCGACGAATGTCTTTCTGGAGCATTTGGCTGCGTGGGGTGGTGAGTGGACAGCTCAGGACCTCGAGCATCTCTCGGTCACAATTATGTTCCTCGGGGGTGGATTGGTAAGCTGTAACGTCTAAATTTTGTAAATATGCTAACAAGTTTTAGTGCGGCATGATTATTGAATCCAAGAAAGTTCGAGACTTACTGAATACCACCAAACAATCGACGATGGCGCACTTTCCCTATCACGCTGGTGAGTCGGAAGCAATTGAAGAGCCCAGGAGCTACAGATTCTCAATGAATCCTCTTCCTGCTCTTGTAACCTTTTTACTCGGTATGATGATGAGCTCCCATCACCAGGAATCCATGTTTTCCACTATGCTTCATAAGCAATGGGGTACCTTGCTAATGGGAGCTGCGTTTACCCGTGGGGCAACTTACATCCTCTACTATTCATCACCTCCAACGTCAATTCTGCCAGGAAGACCACCTACAGAGTTAATCACTGCATTCTGCTTGATGGCTGGAGGCATGATTTTCATGGCAAGCGTGAGTGTCCGGGCCTCTGATTAAATATTCTAGTATCTCTAACAAGTCTAGGCTCGAGATACGGTTATGGCAATGGAGAACCGCGGACTGGACGCAATGTTCATCTTCACCATTTCAATGGGAGTGATCACGTTCCTGGTGGCTTGGATCATAGTGGTAATTGCCATCAAAGGCTGGGCAGTGAGGAAGGAGAACAGGACGTTCGCATATCGTGGAGTTGCATGAAGGAACAGAGTCGATAGGCTTAATGGACGGACGGATTTGATCTCGCAGTATTTGAGATGGCTCATCCGGATGATACGACTTTGATATTTCAGGATTTCTATCCAGAAACTAGTCATTATCATCCTAATAAACATTGGATGAGTGACATCATTCCAAGGCTGAAGCCTGCCACTTCCTTTACCTAGGAATTCTTGCGTAGCCGCTGCGACAAAAGCTTAGTAGCGCAACTCTACTTTTCAAATTGCATTGGGCATCCGATAATTTCTTGACCTGAATGGCTCTTTTCATAATTCCAATGTTGGAGTCCAGCCTTACGCAACCTTGCTCCTGGTGGCGTTTTGCATATCTCACGTGATCTTAGCCAAATAAAATATCTTCGAAAATCCAAATCCGCTTCTTTCCAAAAACAGAACAATAAGTAAGAATGGCCCAGAAATCGAACACCAAGCCAAAACGTCACAAGAAGAGAAAATCGAGGATCGAGGGTATGCGATTCTCGAAGAATGATGGAGCAGGATGCTAATACAATGTAGTGTCATCAGACAGCTCAGACAGCGAGCCCGCCAGGTCCAGAACGCAAGTCAAGAGCGAAGTCTCCAGTGCTCGTGATGTAGAAGAACCATCTTCTTCATCCTATGATTTATCCAATGTCAGCAGTCCCACCGCGCCCTGTCTCGCATACCTTGACCTGGTTCATTTACTAATCCACCTACTTAGACCTGTGAAAGAGCGTCCGTTGCAAAAGAGCCCATAGAAGCAGATATCGAGGCTGCGTTCGCAAAGTTCTACATGCAACGTGCGACAGCGGAGTTTGCGGAGGATCTGGAGAGGCTGAGAACGAGTGATGATTTTAAGGATGAGGCTGTGCCGATGCTAATTTCGGCGCTGAAAGGTGGGACTGCCATGTTTTCGAGCGATGAGAAGAAGAGAATTGTACTTGCTAGTAGGAAGGATATTTGACCTCGTATCCTGGGAATTGTGTGCATTTGCCCTCATTGATGGTCCCTGGGGTCATTGGCCTGCCATCGAAGTCGGACCCGGCTCTCTAGCCGGGAAGAACGGTAATCTCAAGAGAAGACGACGTACAGCTATTCTTCAGTTTGGCGTGATTCTTCGGTAAATAACGCCGACTCACCGACTTTTGCTATAGACCCTACTAAAAGATGATGACCTAGAATTGTAACCTCTACAACTCTATCAAATCTCTATCGATTTGCCTCTAAATTAGGTTATTTTGAAGCTCTTAAACTCCCCTCTCTGTTTCCACTTGATATTCTCGAATATACCTCTAAAGAAAGCTTGAAATAGTCAAGGGAAACCTTCTAAAAAGAAGGCTCTACGCACTCTACTTCTCCTACCGCTAGTAGCACCTAAAATAACCCTTAAACTTAGTATAAGTTAAGCTAGTAGTTCTTCTATCAGTTCTACTATTAGTACTTTAGCTTCTATACCTAATTTAAGTATAGGAGTAGTTATGCTAGCTGTAGGATTAGTAGAGCCTCTATTACTACCCCCCCCTCCACTTTCTAAGCCTTTATCGATTCTATAAGCTCTCCCCCCGCTAGAACCTCTTATTATACAGTCTCCTATACCTCTATAGATTGAAATATAGGCTATAAACTTTGAGATTTAGTAGTACTTTAATAGTAAGCGAATAAGTAATATAATAAAGAAGGTGATAAATAAGCTAGGTATTAGAGTTACTTATAAATCTATTAAAGAAGCTGTAGAAATATTAGTAGATACTACGATTAAGTTAAGGAGTATTTCTCTACTACAGAGAGATTATACTTACTAGTATAGTACCTATAGAAACGTTTAAAACCCCATGGAATATAATATCGTTAATAAGGCCGATTTTAATTATTTTATCGAATAAGTTCGAATCACAGGGAAATTAAAGTAAGGAAAGCTTTAAATATACTTTAGTATTATATAGATACCTTAGAATATAGTTTAACTACCTTAGAAAGACCCTCCTGCTCTAAAGGCTCTAGTTATTACTATTTTAAAGCGTATATATTAAGAGGAGGAAAGCTTAATAGCAAAGAAGCCATGTACTATAACGACTTATCTTTTAAAGGAAGTTAAAAAGAATCAGGAGGCTAAAAAGGGAACTATATACAAGATTATAACTGCTATTTAGGTACAATAAGCCTATAAAGTCAGTTCCTATTATTATACTACGAAGTTTTACTTTATTAATAATAGTAAATACTACTACCTTTCCCTAGACAATTTAAGGCGTTAGAGATATGATATTAAAGATAAATTAACTATAATCGACAAACCTTTTATTCTCTATTAAGTTAACCTTTTAAAAGAGCTTATAGCTCGTTTAGAGCCTTAGTTGTTAAAGGCACAAGGGAAAAAGAAGTACCAGAAGATATACTATAACAAATCGTTATCTCCGGAATAATATTAATTAGCTCGATACCCCTCGTAGATACTATATTAGCCTCTAAATGCCTTCTTATATTAATATCCGCTAATACTACCCCCTCCGATATAATCTCTATACACTAGTAACCCTCCAAGTAGCTATTCGCTAGCCCCTTACTCTCAGCTAAATATAGCTCCTCTAGTATACGAATATATAGCTCTAGAGCCTTAATTACTACGTATTCAACTGTAAGAACAAGTTGAAAGTGACTTTATATTAATAGCAGATCTACAGGAGTCGAGTCTATTCTATAATAGTAGTTCAGAGGTAGAGAAAGTGTTATTTACTTTGAAATTATTCCTTCGTTAAGTTATACTTCTAATTATAGCTTCAGTAGCCTCTTACTTCGATTTCACTATTAGAACCTTTATAGAATAAGAATACGATATTAATATAGTTAAAGATATATCGATTTCGGAGGTAATAGAGCTTAGAATAAAAGGTAGTGTTTTAAAGATAATTTAAAAGTAATTGAAGCTATTTAAGAAGTAGTATAATTAATAAGCTCTTATTTAGGAAAATAACGAACTTAACGAAGGCGAAGATAAGAGTAACAATAGAGAATATAAGAAGTAAGTTTCAGTAGTATTTATAGCTATAGTTTCTGCGTAGTTTCTATTTAATTAACCCTTATTCTATATTAACTTCGTCACCTTCTTCAATTAGTACGCCTTAATAGCCTAAATAGCGAAAGTAGCTTTTAGCTCTACGTTTAGCGTCAGCTCCTACTCCAACTGACCTTATAGCTATTATTAAAAAGCCTTTAAATTCCTCCTAGGTATACTTACTCTAGCGCTAGTATCTCCTAATCCACGATTTTAAGTCTATAAAGCTCTCTTTAATAGGGTCAAAAAAGGGGCAATATAAAGGGAGATATTCGAGTTGAAGACTAAAGGCTATATAGAGAGCTGATACTTAAGGGTTACTATAGATTAACGCGTTATCTATTATTACTACCTTAATTCTAAGCTCTACGTATTCAGGTAAGATACTCTTTTCTAGCTATTCGGTGAAGATTTCAGCTATAATCGAGCCTTAGTATATTAATAGCTAATAATAACTATAAAGTAAGTACGTAAGGAGAATCGACTACCTTATTAACTGTTTAAGTACTCTCTAAACCTCTACAGAAGCTCCCCTAGGAGCCTATCCTCTACGCCTATCTATTATACGCTTATTATAAGCTAATTTATTAATAAAGTATAAGTCCCGGGCCTTCTAAAACACTATCTTTCGCCTCTAAGCCGCGATTAATTCGTTATTCCTTTAACTCGCAGAGACCTTAAGTACTTTCTTAGTATAATTAAGCCTTTAGAGAGCCTTAGAGACCTGATTAACTAACACGTCAACTTCATAAGCCTCCTATAGATACGCTACGATTTCGTCCTAATATAAATCTAGCTCCCTCTTAAGTAACGCCTTAATATATTCGCCTATATCGTTAGTAATAACAGGTAGAGAGCTATAGTAACAACGTTCCGAAGGTAATATCTAACGATCCAGAGTCTATTTCCGCTTATATATCATCTTATATATCGTTCTAAACTCTCTAGTAAGAGCTCGTAGGTTAATATCAACTCTATAGGACAATATTCAGTCGATATTCGATACTTTCTAAGCTAGCAGGTTCAGAGCTATAACGTCAGATAGCTCGCAGGCTCAGGTTCGAATATTCAAGGTAAGAGCTTCAAAATGACCTAATTCCGAAGAAAATCGATAGAGATTTGATAGAGTTGTGGAGGTTACAATTCTAGGTCATTATATTTTAGTAGGGTCTACAGCAAAAGTCGGTGAGTCGGCGTTATTTACCGAAGAATCACGCCAAACTGAAGAATGGCTTATACCAAGGGAAACAGCAGCTGTAAGCATATTCCTGAACAACCGGGACCTTTGCTTTGACCCGAATTTTTGGTGAGAAGACATAAATTGTGCCATATGATCGTCTATGGACAGGGTATCTCAATTCTCTACAATTATATTAACTTATTTGGCATTGACCCATGTCTACTTCGCGTTCCATTCACTAGGACATGTCATCCATGGGACATACCAACGATCATTACCTCCAATTTCGTGCTCCGCCCTCTTGCATAGAAGGGGAGTTCCATGTTGTCATAAATTCTGAGCAGATTTATTACAAAACGTTCCATTCCCTCAAACAATTCGAGCATATCTGTATCCTCCAGAACATGCTTTCCCCAACAGAGGAAATCTCACGCTAGCCCGACATTTGTGACCTTGCCTTTCACAAAAATATACTGGGATCTTGGGACATTTGCTTCTTCTATCAATCACTCCCTGCAGTTCCACATACAGCGGTTGGAACCTTCCCTGGATGCTCTATATTCCGGGCGTTTCCCTTTCTGAGATGTCAAGCGTACTTCACTTCCTTGGAACGTGTTACGTTTCCTCTTTGTCCTTGACGAAAAAGGGTGGTATTTAAGAAGTCTCCCTGCAATCAAAATATCACCCAGGAACACACAGATTGCAGACAGGCATTCTCAGAACATCCAAACCTCACATTCTGAAAGTCAATGGAGCCTAGGTAAGGCAGGAGCTAATTGTATTTCGCATGAACAAGGTTTAGTATGTATTACTTGTGCCCTCAAAAGTAAGTAAGAGCTTTACGGTCCTATTGAGCTTCGAATGATTGAAAGTACGGATTATCAGTATATTTCTTCTTATTGCATAGCGTTATTGAAAATTTGTCTCAAACGGCTGGCGTTGTACAGATAGTATGATTGAAGTCATTGCTACCTACCTCTAGCTCGCTCTAGGTACGTACGAAAGGGGGTTGACAGTGGGTCTTGCCACCCCCCCTGTTTCTGCTGTATTCTATAGCTATTTATAGTAATAATTTACTATCCTGATAGTCCTCCTTTTTGTAGTCTGACCTTTTCTAGCCTTTAAGGCATAGTATTAATAAATCTATTAATTGTTTTAATAGATATCTCGTTTTCCTAGATATCTAATATAGCTCTTTTTAAGTCCTTAAGAGCCTAACTACTGTGGGGATTCCGATTTCTTAGCTTTTGCTTTAGAATTCGCTAGATATTCTTAATCGGATTAAGGTCTAGCGAGTAAGGAGGCTAGTTAATTGAGTATATATAGCATTCTAAGCGTACAGTATTATAGAGTCTATGATTCTGTCGAGTATCTGTCTTTCTATGAACCTTACTATTATCCTCCACGTAAAAGAAGTCTCCTGGTTACTCGAATATCTCCTTTAATAGACCCCTTAGAATTTGATTTATATACTTCTTTTAATTAAACCCCTTCTCTTCTCCTTTATATGAGCAAAAGTATATCTTCGATTTATATCTATAGCTAATTGCTACTCACGCTATAACTGATTTATAGCCTGAATAAAACGTGAATTAGATATAATCGAGTCTCCTTCTTTCCCCTCGTTTCCGAAGGACTTTTTATCTACGAAGGATATCCGTTCGAGTGATTGTTTCGTCTGTAAATCGTCCTCGCTACTAATACTCTTTAGATCGGTCCTAATTAGTAATCGAGAAGCTCTAACGCTTAAGCTTATTCGCTTTAGATATAAAAGGCTTATAATTAGGAATATAATAATAATAGCTGTATCGTTCAAAGGCCTGAAGGAGAGTAATATCTACGCAATTAAGATAGAATTACTTGCGAATTTGTTATAAGGAAAGAGTTCATCGATTGTAGTAGCCTGTAAACCACTTAATTATTTCTTCAACTTGTTTATTAGAGACTTTCGGAGGAGCACTAGGAGGCTTTACTAATCGATTAGGTTTATTAATAAAATATCGTGCTGAAGAACGAGGGATATTAAGCTTACGGGTAGCTCCTTAAACTAAGTAGCCTTCAGCTAAGAGGGTTTTGAATCGCACTCGAGTTAGTGTATCATGTGTCCACGGCATTGTCTTAATGATTTAGTAATACTAAACAGAGTGAGAGTGTCATTCATATAGTATTAGAGGCATAGGTTCTACGAGCTTCGATGATACTCACCGCCTTACAAGGGGTGGCGAGACCCACTGTCAACCCCCTTTCGTACATTCGGCATTCGGCTACGTAGCGAACTCTACCGTGTCGACGAGTCGACACCGGAGACCGGGTCAGACACCATCTTACCGAACCCGCAAATTCTCGTAAGGTCCAAAGGGTCCCTCGTTTCGCGGCAGAGCAGAGAGCTTTACGCACCGGGGAAACTCTAGTTGGCATTCAAACTGAGTTATTCGGCTAAAATTTTTAGACATTTCTGGGCACTCAAGAATTTAAGGAGGAAAGAGCGTCACCTTACTTCAATTTGACGCACGCGAATATTTTAGGATCCTGTTCAAAAAGGATAGGCACGGAGAAAGGTGGAAGAAAAAAGGGCATATTCAGAAGCCAAAAGATAATTCGCCGTCGCGAGCAGGATTTGAACCTACGAGGCCGCTATTTGAATTAACTATGTTGTACTTCCCATTATACAATTTTTTGTACTTACAAACCATAAGATGACTGAACGATGAATTCAAGTCTTACCCATTAACCACTCTGGCATCGCGACATCGCAAATGTTTGCTACGTTTGACAGAAAAATTTCTTATTTCAGCAAATCACACATTGAGAATTATACATTTTCCCATTACAAAACGGCAGTCGCATCTGTCCGTCCATCATCTTATATGCAAAGCTGGGGACAGCTCAAAGGTTTTCTTATATTGAAAAATTAGTCTTAGATTTATCAAGTCATGCACGAGTATAATTGAGGTCTGCGGTAAACTGCCCAAAGCTGTTTAAATAAACCCTGGGGTGTACAGATAGACCAGACAGCGTAATACAACTTCACACCATCCAAAAGCATGTGGATTTATTGCCTGATGCCATACCAGTCTTTGGAAGTACAAGACCAGGACATGGATCATCACGGGAGTGCACCTGGGGCCAACCTTAAGCTCCAGCAGTCTTCTAAACACATCCCAAAGGAGATGCCCAATTGAAGCCTGGCTCGCGCGAGTTAAAATGTAATCAGGTATGCTTAGTATACTAGCTCATTATCTGGCGTGGCAAGGGCTGTAGAAATGGGTCCTGATCAACTATTGACCAGGGGGAGCTAGGCTGGTATGGCACAGTCCAAGGGGCTTCCAGGTTTTAATCAATGCTTCAGCTGTTACCGATGCTGCTCCTACTGGTATATGTTTCTGCGAGTCATTGGCATATATTCGGATGGCATAATATGGTCTACTTCAGGCACACAGTCTTTTGTCTTTCGAGAACAAGGGTTGTATTGAAGAACCTCCTTTACAGCGTGGAAGTTGTATGCTACCTATGCGGTATTCACCAGCGAATATCTATCCGGGAGCTACACTTAGGCAGCAATTGTGACCTCGACCTCGACACCGGCCTCGATGTTGATGATGATTTGCTTGACAACCTCAGTGGGGGCGTTAAGGCTAGACATACGTTAGCATTGTAGCAACTTACACAGGGCAGATGACATACTCAATGAGACGCTTGTGGATTCTCATCTCGAAGGTATCCCAGGTCTTGGAACCTTCACCACAGGGAGTCTTTCTAGTGGTGACCTTGAGAGTCTTGGTTGGCAGACGGACAGGGCCCTTGACGCGGAGATCCTTTCCCTTGGCACGCTCAATGAGCTCCTGGCAGACCTTCTCGAGAGATTGGACCTTTCGGCTGGTCAATGTGATGCGGATCTTGTGGGTTTTCTACGAAAGTGAAGTCAGTATGCGCCTCGCTTCCAAATTTCAATGGCGCAACGTACTGGGCCCTCGCCGAACTCCTTCTCGGGCTTTTGGTAAGACATTGTGCGTATAGGAAGGCCTTCACGACTCGATCGTTGAGAATCGGCAAAGTGATGAAGGGTGATCTGGTTTCGGGCTGCGATTGTCGATGAGGAGATGTGTGGGATGTGGAAGTTGAAAAAGAATGTGGGCGAAGAAGTCTTGGCGCTAGACAAGCGAGACGGTGTTTGATTGGTGACTAAGGTGCTTTATGGGCAGCCTTTACCTAGATAGGTAAGTAAGGTAGGTACCTAGTTTTCAGCCTTGCTGTGCTGTGCGTGCTGCCATCACCGAGAGCGTACCCGCAGCATTGATTGGAGCACGCGAGGCAGGTAAGGTAACCACTAACTACTAGCTACCTCACTCACTTTGAGTCAAACGGCGAGGGACTTGGATCTGATCATGAATAACGTCGATTTCAAGTGGTCCTGATGTTCCCAAGGAGGGTCCATGTCTGGAGAAGTCACCCTTGCTCAAACTGTCCATCGCGACATTTCAGTATGGCCCTGTCCAGCATCCCAAAACTTGTACCCTTTCCGGGAGCGTCATGGAGGACCCATATTGTTGCGGAAGAATGGGACGCTTGTCTTGATGCCTGGATTGCCCTCGCTGGAGCTCACCTCGCCTTGTCCGCTCCTGAATTCGCTCGGTCCTCAACGACCGATGAATCCTTGCTGGTCTTCCTCACCTCTTATGCTGCGGCAACAGCAGTACCACAAGATACTACATCGTCTCCAAACAGTCCTAAGGAGAAACAGGTACGGAAGCTGGCCTACCTGTTATCAACTCGACTTTTGGATTCCCAGCACCCTCCTAAGCCAACCCTTTCTTGGGAGTTTCTTGCAGATCTTAGCAAGATCTATGGGCAAAGTAATGGTGGGAAACTATTAACTCTTGTTTGGACCCGGCATTTGTCTTCCTTGGAGACCTCTCTGACTTCTCTCAAGAAGTCTCTGATAGATGGGCTTGAGTCCGGACTCGATGGAGACTTAAAGACTGTTGAGTCGAAACTCAAACGCTTGAATCATCTACTCCATACAGCTCCTCGGACCGCTACCCTTTTCATGGCTGGAAGCGATTTTGTAGACTCTCTCATCGGTTGCTTCAAGATAATGAACCCTCCCTTGCGAAGATCTATTGTCTCGACTCTGTATCTCTGCTTGATTGGTCTCACGGATGGAGAGAAGCCTAACCTCTCCTCACTAGTTGACCAGCTTTATTCTCTGAGAGCTGCAGCAGATGCCCACAAGGCTGGGCCTACAAATGTCAATGATTCACTGGTAGCTGAGTTGGTAACCGAAACGCCAATTCTCAAGCAAGTACAGCAGCGACTTGACACATGTGGCACTGGATCAGCAAGAGCAAAATCCGTCCTCAAGTCTCTAGCTGAGTTCAAGAAACCGTACAGCAATGGAAGGCCAACACGGATTAGCAAGGAGAAAGTCAACAAAGGTAAGCTGAGAGCGATTGATTCATCAGATCACGGGAATATTCACGTCCACCGGATGAGCTTGATTTCCCAGGTCCAGGACCTATTTCCGGATCTTGGATCGCGTTTCATTGTCAAACTGCTCGATGAGTATGGAGACAATGTTGAGCAAGTAATTGGTCACTTGCTGGATGGGTCTTTACCACCATATCTTAAGAATGCTGACCGGTCAGAAGAGCTGTAAGTAGCCCCATGAACAAATCTCAAATACTCGTGTCTGACAGACTCAAGTGATGCAAATCATAAATACATACCGAATATGGTACCTAGTTCTACACCTCCGCAGTTACCAACTCGCCGGAATATTTTCGATGATGACGAGTTTGACCAACTTGCTGTTGATACGTCAAGGTTGTATTTCGGCCGTCGAAATCCCGACAAAACAGCAGATGACGTTCTCCAAGATCGACTGAATGCACCCAGCAAAGCAGCGATTCTATCAGCGCTGGCAGTCTTCGACTCAGACGATGATGAACGCGACGATACCTACGATGTCGAAGATGTAGGAGGCACTGTGGACTCCGCGACACCCGGAAACAATCCCGAAGAGACCAATATGGATGTCGGAGGTGCCCACGACGAAGCTCTTTTCCGAGCATACAAGTCAACACCAGAGCTTTTTGGCCGTGATGCCGCAACCCGCAGAGGCGAGCGTAGACAAACCCTTAAAGACGACACGGGAATGACAGACGAGGCTATTGAGGGCTGGGGGCTGATGCTATCAAGGGATCCCAGACAACTGAGACGACTGGAAGCGAGATTTATGTCTTTCACGGGCGCTCAACAAGTTTTGGGGTCCTCGTCATGGAGAGCTAGTCCTACTGGCTCTGGTACCGAAGACTCTGATAAAACCAATGACCGTGGCAGGGGAGGCAGGATTAGAGGCGCGTCTCGTGGGGTTAGGGATAGAAGCCGTGGAAGTGTCGCTGGTCCCGCCGGCGACAAAGAAACTGAGGCTGCTAGGAATCAGAAAGAGGCCAATAAAGGCTCGAGAGCAAATCACAACCGGAGAGACCAAAGGGCTCGTAAAATGGCTCGAGGAGGTCTTCCTGGCTAGTTTTGTGGATACCGTAAAGTCGATTGATAGAGCAATATATCACAAGTACGACTTAACCGGGGTTGGTTATTTCGGGGAAACGTGCATGTACTGGAAAGTAACGAAACAATAAATTGCGTCTGTCCATACATCCATTGCTAGGGATAAGAAGCATTCGGAGCGGCCCAGTCAAGACCCCATGACCTTCTCCTTTAGCCCCTCAACCACACTATTCTTCTCCTTGAATGTCAACCCACCACCAAAACTATGCTCACTGTTCCCTCCACCATTGGTCACCAGGCCTTCCGTGACGCCAGTCTCGTATGCACAGCTGCCCATGTCTAGTTTCTTGGCTGGTCCGATGGGCGAGATGTCGAAGTCAAAGATATCCATGGGCAGGCCGAGAGTGGTGCAAGCGCTACAGAAGTCAGGATATACAAGGCATGATTGGGAAAGGCTTACTTTGGAATATCAACAATTCCTGCAACATGTCCTTGGACTGGGGCACATGACAGAAGCAAGTAAACCTGATAGTCTGAGTATCCAAAGCGGCGGAGGTACTCAATACACCCTTGGAAAGGTTAGTGGTTTTTCACCTCCCCGCCAAAAAGGTATATACGTACGTAGGATTGTCTGCCTGTACGCTACAGTAACGTCCATATAATGCTATAGAACCAGTCAGTTGCGCCAAATTTCTTTAGGTGCATGGTTCGAACCTGCTTCCCATGCTGATCAATCGAGAATCCTTCAAAAGTCAAGTACCTCCCTGGACCATAATGCGGCTCTACTGGGCCGGGTAAATAGATCGGAGACTTCATGTCCAGATCCATCATCCCATTTTTCATCACTGTGAAGTTGATAGTGATCACGCCGGACATCTCAATAGCACCACAGAAAGATATTTCTCCGTCTCCTTGTGAGAAATGGAGATCTCCGACACTGAATTTGGCGCCTTGGACATGGACTGGTAGGTATACCTTGCTACCGCGGCTGAGGTTCTTGATGTCGCAGTTACCTCCATGTTCAGGGCGTCCTAGATTTGTCAGCATACCTAGTAGCGAAGCTACCTTATATTATCCAGAATGTGACTTGCCTGGGATGGTTCTCGCTCCCTCGCGCCCAACTTTCTCTTTGATGTCCTCACTAGCCGAGCCAGCGTGGACGTTCTGTGGATTGGGGGGCTGGGCAACGATTCGGTCAAGCTTGTTTGCTGCGATTAACTCACCTTCTCGCTTGTTCCAAGTTGAAAGAACCTGTTAACGACTTAGATTTACTTCGTTAGTAGATGTGGAGAACGAACCTCAGCGGAGGGGGCGCAGCCAAGGATGCCAGGATGGATCAAGCCCGGGAATTTTACGTGTGGCAGATGGCGAGAAGTGCAGTAGATGCCCTCGAAATCCCAGATAGCTTTGGCTCTGCCAAGAGTCAGCACGAATGAAGCTGGTTGGGGTGTGTCTTGTGAACACTAGAATATAAGTTGACCAACCGCAAGATGGTAGGCCATACAGGGATGTTCGAGACTGTGATTTCTATTATTTGCGTGCAGCCGGTGTACCTCCATCTTGATTGCTTATTGACATCAAGGAAGAAAACCATAGATCCATTCTTGGACATTGTCATCCCTCATATACAAAGTATAGGAGCGATTTGACGAGAAGAGACCCCAGGAAGAAGTAGATGATAATACAAAGTAACTTACGCTGAAGGATAGATCTCATCCAGGAAACCACCACCGTTGTTTTTCTCGAATACTCCTATAACCAACCTTAGCAGGTGAGGCCATTACTCAGACAATTCCACGAACCAGTCTAGACAGAAATCAGCAGACATCAGATGAAAGAGATTCATATACTAACGAATCCCCAAGGGTGTGCTTCATGTGGCTGAACATCCATAATCTCAACGAGCAAGACATCTCCAGGCTCGGCACCTTCGATCTCAAATGGTCCCGAGAGGTAATGAATCTTGGTTAGATCGACATTTTTGACATCGTCGGCACTATCATTATTGCCTAAGCACTGTAAGCAATGAATTTTGGAGGATAACACGATCCGAACCAATTTGTCCCCCAGTCCAGTCGACCTTAGCGTTGTAAGTAATGGAATTTCCGAACGGTCTTGGACCACTTACACATTCAATCTTCACAGTTTCTCCATTTTTGATAGTTGCTGCAAATGGAATATCTGGATGCCAGCGATTATGAAGCTGTGGCTGCTTCTCCGCCGGGATATCCAGAGAGACTGTACAAATGTTTCTAATGCCGGTCTTGCCCATGTTGCAGGTTGCCGTTGGGAGTATGGATTCGAAGGCGGGGTATGACTTAGCAGGGTGTAAGGACTCTTGTTTGACAGGCAGCTGAAAAAACAATGCTAGAGGAGTACAACGACGAAGGGGTGCATCATGGAAGTGAGATGGGAGATGGGAGATAAACCAGTTCGGATATTTTCGAGCAACCCCGCATAGTAATGTCATGTCATTCCAGTAGCGGGATTAGTACTTGCCATCATCACCATTTTGTCTTGTCACAGGAACGAACGAGAGCTGGCTGGCGGCCGATAAGAGCTGGCCGACGTTATCGGCTGATAGCCCCTCTTTTGGACAACCCAAGTCCAGACACACACCTCTAAGTGGGCGAAGTATGTCTCCAGTACGCTTCCTTACTTGAAGCGGGGTTTCTTATGAGTAATGGAATCGGGGTACGTTGTTTTTCTATTGGGTGGAATGGTCCCGTTTTGATGTATTTCGTGGCCAATACTTCCTACCTACATGTATACCTCTGGCGAAGTCAAATATTCGTTTAGCGTGGCTCACGTGAGGAGATAGTTCCAGTCAAGCTATGTTATTCTATTGCTTGCAATTGTCAATCACCTTGATCTCAGCTCGGTGTATGGCGGTGGCGAGCCTGAAGGAACTCCAGATGAGCTCGCAGTATGCAATGGATTTTGAGCAGCTTGACTTGAGCCCGAATCGTTGTGTTCAGTGTGAGCATCGAGGTTCCACAATTTCAGATTTAAGAACTCGTGTTTGTTCTTCCATTGTTGCTGGCTTGCCGCAAAGCCTTCACTCTGAGCTGGTGATGGAGGCGGATCTGTGACCTTGGTGATGAGATATGCCGTCGATGCCTCAGCAATTCCGTAGATGAGAACCCCCAGCAAAGGAATTCGCAAAAAGATATAGAATCCAACACCGAATCCAAACAAGAGCCCTTCTCTGTCGTGGAACCAGTGCTTTTTTTGTTCTTTGGTGAACCTTATTCTGGAGAAATATGGTTCAAGCTGTAAAGCGCTGTTAGTTAAAGTCCAGTCACCAACCAAATTGAAACTCTTGTCTTGTTTACAAAGCTATAGCATCGCATGAAGATTGGTATGGAAGGAAAACAACTCACAAGCTCTCTCATCAAACTCCTCGAGGAAAAGTAACTTTGCAGGAAGATGACCAGATATTTTTTGGGCAAAAATATACCGGTTCCAAAAACGATAGCTGCCGGGCCAAGCCCTGCTACCGAGTTGAAAGTATAGAAACTAGCAGCTGGAAGCACCAAACGCCCAACGTATGGGATATATGACAGAGCGAATACGGCAAGCGACAGCCCTGCTTTCTTTCCAAACCTCATCAGGAACATAGTGACAGCCTCTGCCGTACTTGTGGAGTTTGTGCTGCCGTCTCTAGTGGGATATTTCCGTAAATTCGGGTAGTAGGTCTCTCGTAGACTCGAAATGTCTTCCCCTTTGTGCTTTGCGTAGTATGTTTGGTCTACCCAGGCGAGCGAATCCATGAACCTGAGATTCTGTCAGTTCATGATGTCTAAAGGCAGCGGGTAGACTTACATATTATCAAGTGTCGGTGTAATATACCTCATCAATGTCATAAGGAAGAAGGGAACTTGTAGAACATAGTTCTGTATAAAGTCGAGCCCGCTGACAACGTCATCGTCCCATGTTGTATTTGTAAAGTCGAAAATGAAGCCCAAGAACCATAGTAAGACTTTGATCGCTACGACCTGTGGGGTGCGTTTAGCAACGTCGACCTCGAAGCCCATGGGGTCCGTATCATTCTTACCGGAATGAGAATGAGTAGCCGTATGGCAATGCCTGCCCCTACAGCTACGGCAGCCTGCTTATAATGTTCAGATGTGAAGAGAGCGGGATTCTGCAGTGCTCGTAGAGCTTCATGAAATCAGCAGAGCAGTTGGAGGTGGGATATCAAGGCATGCTGACCTCCAACGACCGTAAGCTGGGCTCCCCTAAGGATGGCATTGGGATCGAAGTTGGACACTGCGAGTTTCTTCCTGAGCTCGTCCTGGGTAGGAAGTGGAAGCGGAAGCGGACGTAGCTTCTGGGTCTTGTTTCTGCTCTCCGCCATGACTGTTGTTCCCATTATCAGCTAAAAACTCCAGGCGCTGGGTATGATGAGGTAGGTAGGCAGGCAGGTAGGTAGGTAGGTAGGTCTGGAGCTGTTGTGGACGGTACCTACCTTGCCTTGGGGGGCAGGGGGGATGGGGGGATGGGGAGGCAATACGGAGGTACTGAACAACGCGACGTCAGTGCTATGTACGGTGTTGTGCAGCGCATGCTGGCTGGCCTGTGCCCGGGCAGAGGCCAGGGCGGGGCACGGCCGGGCAGGGCAGGGCAGGGCATTAAGGATTTTTTTTAGGTACCTTGTACCTGTTGTACCTACCTTCTTATTGGAGGCACCATACCTGACTTTGTTACCTACCTGATGGTACCTAGGTAGATAAGGTACTCCAAGTATAGTAAGGTAACTGGAATCAATCCATGGATGGAATAGGTACATTACCTAGGTACTTACTCCACCCCACCCCACCCGACTCCGTCACGCGGTCGCGGTCGCAGCACTCGCGCGCTCATTACGAAGCTAGGTCCATTTCGTACCTGACGGCCCAGGAGCTTGGATCCTCAACTACTTGCGCCGCAGATATATTCATCGCATCGCATCGCATTGCTTCGCACTGCCTTGCCTTGCCTTGCCTACCTATCTCTACGAGAAAATATCGACACAATCAATACCATCCATTTGCACTCGAACTTCCGCCAACTCAACTGCACTGCACATGTTCTGGTGAAAGGCTGTGCTCGCAGTCATTGTCTTGGTCAGAAGGCGTTCTGCCTGCCACTTCCCAAGTTTGCATGGAAGTAGCTTATCGCGACACACTGCATCTCAACCTCAACAAGCCACGAATATCTCCGTCTGGAATCAGTCTTCGCTCTATCATGATCACCAGGCAATAGAGAGTAGCTCAAGCATTCAAGTGACCCTATGGCTTCCTCTCCGACTACTCAAGCCCCACGGCGTTCGTCCAGCCTTCCCGTTGGACGACCTCCTTCAACCAGTCCAGATCCGCAGATTGAGATCCTATTTACATTACCATCTGTTCGCATCATATCATTCATAACATCATCGAAATCTACTTCAAGACCTGGCTCAAGCAATGGTCCTGCAGATATCGAGGAAGAGCCTGGAACTTTATCATGGGTCTCTCGTTTCGAGAGAACCATTGCTGTTGGTACGGAGAACTCCTAGCCAAGCTCATCTTACTTTTCTCAAATCATCTGCTGACGGAGAGCCCAGGTCCTTTGCGTATATACAGAGCTCCAGGATCGGTAGCATTTTTGAATTGCGCAAATGCATTACGGCCAATATTGCCGAAATCTCAAGCATGGTGTGTGGATGGCAATAGCAAATTTGTGCTACAAATTAGACCCCCACAATATTGGCGGATCGAAGTTCCGCACAAGACCTTGGATGAAATTATTATGATAGAGGATCTCAAGAAAGTCCTGGAACAAGTTCTTCGGTATGAGAAGACAGCATGCCCATTTAAGAGAGACTTTGTGGTGGAACTTCCGGAGAAGCCAGCAACACCTGTGAAGAAACGGCCTTGGAGACCAGTTGAGAAACCTCCAGGAGGTCCTCCGCCGAAATCATCGCCTCTATTACAGGCTTCAGCACCATACGACAGTTACGCTATCGTGCCATTGCCCGAATCGCGCCCTTCAACCCCTTGCCCGTCTTCAGAGTTGTCAGCACCTCCTGGGAGGCCTACAAGTCAGGCTGAACCCCACAGAGATCTCGAATCGCCTGCAGGTACATCGATAAGCGAGATTCGACAGGCCATCGAGGCGGTTAAAATGCCTAATCTGTCCGGAATCACCATGCCAGAACCTTTGGACCGACCTCGCGAGCCCGAACCAGCTGATCTTCGTCCTTTGCAGCCATATTTGCTGGATACTCCTGATTCTGAGTACATCTTCGGGTCGTACGCGGGTACAGACGAAGAAAGCGATAGCTATAGTGACGCAACGGATGACACGAATTTGACTCCAAGAAGTGGCAGAAAGCCGCACCTTTATCAGGTCGTTGAAAGTGAATCTGATAACGTTGGAAAGCCCCAGTCGATACAAAATTGTAATCGATCAGTCACTGCTCCTCCCATTCTCTCTTTAATTACCAGCCCGCCTTCGAAACAACGAACCAAATCTCCACTTCGGTGTTCAACGACTTTCGAAACAAGCTCAGATTGTTCATCAAGTGTGGAATCATTCCACAGCGTGCAGTCATGGCACTCCCCTCTTGCTCCTCCGTCACCCCCTGCTTCTGAGCCGTCATCGCCAACGTCGACTTATCGCTATCCGCACGAGAACATTGTCCTTTCAAAGCGGCCGATTCACTCCCGCGATATATCTGAACTCACCGTGACTCCCGAGACTCCCAAAATGTGGGATAGAAACACTATATCACATGAACGGTCTAATGCCCGGAGTCTTTCGCCTCCCCCAAGAACTCCACCTACTCTAGTACACGATGGGAGTGAGAAATCAGACGAAGAGCATTTCGAATTCGCAACACCACCAACTATAAAACCAACTGTTCGACATCGAGCTACGACGAGTAGTAACTCGAGACGACGAGCACTATCGCCCTTACCAGCAGCAGTCAATCTTTTTTCGCCACCAAAACAAGCACAGCGCCGGCTCCGGACTGCCAGACATCTCCCAACCGCAATCATCCAAAAGACCTGCGAAATTTTGCTCAGTCCACCCAGCCATATTTTCCAACTGATGCTCAGCATTGCCTCCAAGATCGCTGCAGGGGAATGGAGAGGCATGCTCTCGGGCTATGGAGAAGCAGTCCACTGGGATTTTGAGGACGAGTACGGCCCTGACCCTTCTCTGTACGAAGATGATTATGGTATGAGCCTTGCAAAACCGAGAATCAGCCAAGAAATTGCTTCGAAATCCAGCACGAATATCACTGGTGGCAGCTGGGAAGTTGACTGAATCTGTTCAACAAGACTTTTTCTGATTTAAATGACTGAGTGTAGGTTTTTGAGTTTTGCATTGTATGATAAGATACCACCGTGTAGGGTACTTGGCTTATGTATCTGGGAATGGCAGGTGCCATTATCTCATAGAGTTTAATATGGTATGATGATATGTTGGTTTTGCTATTCTTGCCATGGGAGGGTGGGTTCGGGTTTAGCATGTGAGGCGTTTATATCAGTAGGGGTGGCTTTGGACGTTTGTTTGTAATAGGTCAATCTTTGTTGACGGCCTTGGTATCTGTGGGCGGTCTGGATGAGCTGGCTGGATTCTGCTCCTTATATGGCAACAAATGTTTTGACTTCGTTTGTTGTGTGTGGATCAAAGTGAAAGAAATGATCATCAGTTTGATGTTACAAACAGTAAGATGGCATTCAGAGGTCATGAATGTCGCTGCATAAGCTCGAGGTCGTTAACTTCTCAGCGAAGCGCACGTCTGGGCGGACTGGATTTGACCTGTAAAGTTCGAACCCACACGAAATAAACAAATGAAAATCGTCAAGCGAGGGTGCATTAGAAGACAGCATGTCAGATGTACTCCAAACAGTATCTACTTCATACCAAACCACTGGAGAGCAGACTTCATGCCCATCAGACGCTCCTAGACTGTTCCAATAATTCAGAAGTCCCAGTGACACCATTCCCGTTTTGGCGGCAACATCGGCATTATCCCGGTTGGGAACGAACCCGTCTGCTTTGCATGCAAGTACGCAGCTTCAGTCCTGTCGTCATACATTTTCTCGTCCACTTCGGTGTCTTTGTTAAACATCGGAGGCCCTTCAGGGAACCAAATCCTCTCCCACAGGCCACTTCGGCTAGTAAATCCAGGCTCAGCACCTTTGTAGTCAACGTGCTTGCCCTTGAACGTGGATAATTTTCCACTGGAGTCTCTGGAGATATAAGAGCCGATTTGAGGGTGTGGAGCTCCGAGCTGGACATTTGGACCGTGCCCGTTTATAGCCGTTGGGGCTTGAGACTGTGGAGCGAATGTGTCGTCGCTATTGGGTAACGACGAGGCACCGGTTACGGGATGGCCAAAAGGATTAGGGTTCCGAGTTTGAAGTGAAGATGGCCCGAAAGGATTGACAGCAACGGGAACCAAAGCTATTGTTGCCGGAGCGAATGGATTTTGCTGTGGAGCAGCATGCGCCACAAACTTATCCTGCAGCGCTTGTGATGTTTCAGTAGGAGCTCCAAATGGGTTTTTAGTTGGAGATAAATCACCAAAAGCTGGCTGTGATCTTCCTAACGAATTTGGCTGAAGATCGCTGTGCCCGCCAAATGGGTTTGAGCTCGCATTCGGATTAGACGGCTGACTAAATGGATTTGGTTGAGCTGTCTGTGATGGCGCTCCAAATGAGGTCGAAGGGGCTCCAAACGTTTGGGAAGTAGCAGGCTGGGGAGGTCTTTGGAAAGCATTCGCCGTCCCAGAGTCCGTAGGAGCTCCAGAAGTTGGCATTTGGCGAAACGGATTGGGTGTGGCAGTAAAAGAAGAGAACGGTACAGCAGTTAAAGCATGTGCTGCTGGGGCTCCGAAGGGGTTGGCTTTCTGGCCCAAGGCAGAAGGCTGTCCAAAACCAGTGGCACCAAGCTGTGTAGGTGCTCCGAATGCTGGACTGGCGGTTCCAAAAGCATTAGTTTTCTGGCCCAATGCTGATGTTTGACCAAAGGCTCCACCTAGAGCCGAGGGGGCTCCAAAAGCTGGCGCACCCTGCGATGACTGACTTGCTCCCGCAAATGGATTTGCGACAGGACTTTGTTGCTGAAAAGAAGGCTGACCGTTAAATGGATTTGGCTGAAAACCAGCTCCAACTTGGCCCCCCCTCACAATATCTATTCGATTTGGATGTTCTTTCTCAGAACTGATGATGAAGTTTATAGCTCCGTCGATATTATTAGCTGCAGTCTGGATTTGCTGTTCTGAAGCTTGCCATAGCCTCTCTGCTGCCTGAACCTGGGACAAGTCAGTCGTCTGCACATAAAATCAATTGCCCTGACCTACTGCTTGTTGCGGATTACCCTCTGCCACTGCCATGTAGTGTAAGAGGCGCATCTCCTCGAAACTGTGCTCCCGCATAGGTCCGCCAAAGAGCTGCGCAGGAGCATGTCTACCTGGCCCGTATGCAGACAATATCCATTGTGGTTTCTCGGATGTTAAGTCGACCTGTATGGTTTTTTTGTCTAGGGAATAAGGCAACTCGCGGGAAGGCGATGCTATGGGGTATCAGAATGTTCCGAGTATAATTGACATGCATCTTTCGTACCTGCTCTCGCACTTCCACCTTGGTATCCATTGCTGCTGGCGCGGGAGCCGAACCTGTCTCCTTGAAGAGCAGCGTATCGATTGCCATTGGGAAGCGGTTGATTGTTTGGATTCGAGTTGTCGGTATGAAGGAACTTGCACCTATCTGCAAAATCTTAGCTTCATTGTCAAGGCCTGGTATTTTGAAGCATTCTTACCTCCGTTTCGACAACTACCTTGCTGCCAAAATTTGCACACAACTGGTGGCATCCTCACAGTCGCAATCAGGTCTATTAATTGCAAAGTCGCGCATCTCTGGTCATCATCGCATGGTTGTCGCACGACACTTGAACGTATGTGAATAGGACTTCGACTTGTTCGAATTCACAGCAGGTCAGACAAGAGGTTGTGGCCGTCTCCAATTCGAAGTCAAGACGGTACCTTGGGGAAAAGGTAAGGCTGATGAAATATTTTGGCGTTTCTTTCGGATATCGCGCGTCGGTGTTTGCAAATGGCTAGTGCTCTCGTGACCTTGGATTCCAAGAGTTTTGGTACCTCAATTGATATGTTTGTGAAATTGTAATATCTGTGATTTCCAATATCGCTTTGCTTACAGTTTACCCGCTGCTTTCTCTAAAGAAAAAAAAAGACACCGCTAACGTTCACGATGTGGATTCGGTTCCAAATGGAGGGAACAGAGCTGGTCATCAACCCAACTTTAAAACCAAACTCATACGAGATAGCTCGATCACAGGCTACGATTATACATTCATTGGATCGTATATGAGTCGTAAGCTTGGACTTCGTAGTCCTAAGATGGGAATAGAGTACAAAGCCTGAAAGCCATCTGCCAGCTATGCACCAATATCATACATCTGTAAATATTACGTGCCGGAGTAGACGGCTGTCACACCTCTACCACACTCTATCCTTTGTTCAACGCTGACATTTCTCCCACCAAATCTAATCCTCGTCCTTGGAGTGATCTGAAATCTGTGCTCCTCCCTCCTGCCCTTTTCTTTGTCGGCTTCCACGTCAAGAGGGGCGATGTACGTCGGGTTATTCACGTTATTTCTCTTTCCAGTTCCGACTTGGTAGAACTCATTGCCTCCCCACCACAGTACATCAGCACCCCAATTAGTGTCGTTCTCTGAGCTGTGCCTGTTTGCTCTCAAATGCGTGATGTTGTCCATAACTGCAGACATGTGTGTAGCCCCAATTGACATAGACGCTAGCCGAATTGGTACAACGGTGCTGTTCGCCTCATCATACTCGTAAAGCCCCGACAATGCTTTGATCTTTGTTGGCACTCCCTGCACATGTGTCCATCTTCCATTGCCCAAACCCCCAAAAATCCCCTGGCCACAAGCCCAAGTGTCGGCGGTCACTCTTCCGAGTCCACGAGGATCTTCTTCACCTTGCCCAACGATTCTAGTAGCTTCGATAGTGAAGAAGCTGTTCACTCCCCCAGCAGCTATGTTTGTGACCTTTGGAACCAAAAATGTGCCTTTGTAAAGTTTGTCGATCGGAAGAAGAGATGGTGCATCAATGACCGGTGACTCGGGAGATGGATCAAAACCTAGTTGACCGACAGAATTATCTCCAAAAGAAAAGACTCGGCCAGCTCTATCAGCCGCCAATGAATGGAAGTCTCCCGCTGCAATATTGATAATGTCAAAGCCCTTCAGTGTGATAATCTCGTGTGGTTGGTCGACTGGGCCTGCAGGTCTTGTTGACCAAGTCAAGCCGGGTACTCCAAGTTGTCCTTTCGATGGAAAATCTTCGGTTCCTGTCGCAGCGGAGAACAATCGCCCCTTTGAGGTCAAGAGGAGACTGTGCTCCAGGCCAGTGCTGATATCCGAGACTTTTTCTCCCCAGGACAAATCTTTAAGCTGAATTGTGCGATAACTGATATTGGATCTGCTGCGCCAGAAGGGGAACCAGGTACTCTCCAGCGGCTTTGGCCCAGCCAATTGATCTTTCTGGCTCACAGGAACAGAATAGACATGTCCAATCGACGAAAGCGCCACGATCCGATCCCGAGAGATGGTCAGCTTCACAAGATTCTTACCTGTGAGGGTTGTCGTGGGGCCTGTTGTCATCGTAGAAAAGCCAGTACCCCATTGTAGCAGGTCTCCACCTTCAGTGATTGCTGCTCCAAAGTTCCTGTCTAATTTGATATCCCTAATGAGCTTTCCGTCAAAATATGGTATCCGTCGAGGTGCTCTGATAATGCTTTCGTCCAAATCGGGTGCTACCACTTTGCCACTATTCGAACCCCAAGCATAAACGCCGGGATTCTCCCAGCTCTTTTTCACTTGTAGATGCTGCGAACTGATCAAATCTCGATTCTCTTCGCGGGAGCTCGCCTGTCTTCGTGGTTTCTCGAACTTGACCTCCGCTGGATCCGCGGTTTCCTCCGCATGCAAAGTCCTCGGGTAGCCTAAGGAATATAGAACGCCACCTCCTACTGCGACTGTGAAAAATAGACCTGCAGTACGAGATCTCGATGCTGTCGTCGCCGCAACGGTAACCCTAGACTTGCTCTTGCCTCGAAAGCATCGTCGTTGACTTGCGCATGCTCCCTGAGACACTTTGCTGGCTCGATGCGCAAATGAGAAGGGTCTTGAAATGGCTCTAGAAGGCATTATTTCGAAGGCTAGGTCGATGTGATTGCACAGTGGGCGCTTAGTCCATCGATGCTCGCAGACTTCAAACGAGGGCTGGGAGGAGGCGGGTGAGGATAAGAACGAGGTTGCGACATTCAGCCTCGTCTGTCAATGACGCTACGATCTTGAGGTTGTATGTAATCTGCTCGCGCTTGGGGCACTTTCCGGCCATCTCCCAAGCGCGGGTGGAGGTGTTGGCGTTCCCTGCCACGGATCTCACGTGTCCACAATCCAAACCAATACCAAAAAACATAGCTAGGATGTATGAAGATTCCTGGTATAGCTATGTGCCGGATTCGCACTCTAGAAAGGATGAGCAAGTCTCCCAAGCCTCTGGCCATCGGAGGAGAGAGTCGTTGTTGAAACAGTCCAATGTTAGCAACCTTTGCTGCGCAAGTACAAAATGATGCTAAAAATATGGTAGGGAAACAACCAGATATCCAGTCCCCAAGATCATATACTGGACCTGTTTGAAGAGCCCACAGGTTTGAAAGGTCCTCCTGCAGCGACGCTTGCCAGGAGAGCCAAATCCTACTGTGACTTTTACGATGCTGCCGTGACCTTTCTCGGGAAGGGGAACGTGGTTGAGCAATCTCGAGATGTCCTCGAAGCTGCAGAATCACCTCCAAGCCTTGCTATCCTCGAGACAAGATTTGAGGGTTTTGAGGAAGAGCTCCTCGCTGAGAGCCAGGAGCAATATCGGTTTGTTCATCCCTCGTATCTCCACCACGTTACTAACCACGGAACAAGACTATACAGAGACCAACTTGTCTTATCAGAGCGGCATCTTGACACATTGCTAGCTGATACAACGGACGCGCTAGACTTACTTGCCTCTCTCTCCGAGTCCTTCAAATCCGTCGAAGCGGAAACCACAACTTTCCAGGCCAATTGTGAAGACCTGTTGGATGAGCAGAAACGACTTCGTAGTTTGGCGGATGAGATTGGAACAGACCTTCAATACTATGCCTACCTAGAACCTCTTACTCGCCGTCTGAACGCTCCAGGATCTGGGCGACTAGTGAGGAACGACGACTTCTTGGAAATGCTCATGAATCTGAACACTTGCATTGATTTTATGGACCAGCATGTAAGATACCTTTTGCTTCCTCTCTCGTCACCCCAAGCAACAACCCTACATCACCGCCGATGGACCTGATACTGACTGCTGAAGCCAAACTACCGTGATTCAACAGTGTACAAAACTCGGTACTCAACACTGCTTGAGCGAGCACTCAATCTTGTGCAGAACGCCTTCTCGATTGCCCTTCGTGACGTCTTCGATGATGTTTCGAAGGACCTCAAGGTCAAAGAACACAATGAAACTGCCGAGTACATTCTGCTTTACGGCAAATACGAGACTGCATATGAGAACCTCGGGATGCCCATTCAAAAGCTACTGAAAAGTGTAGATTTTGCCTTCGGCCAGAAGGGTGATGTAAAGGCCTCCAGTCCTTATGTCAACCAATATCACGAGCTCTATAACCAGCTCGTCGATGCCTTCCTCAAAAGTCGTGAGCCTGTTGGAACTTTGGTATCGAAGAATTTGCGGAAGTTTGCAGCGAAGGAGAAGCCAGAAACCGATTTCGAAGTATTCGCTCGGCTCTGTATTCAGCATGTGCTTGATGTTTGTTACAACGAGCAGAAATTAGTGACGCATTTCTTCCAGGACGGCCCTCTCCTGGCAGATTACCAGCCTCTCGTATCATACACTAAAAGTAGTGAGTACGCTGGCCGTCTTGAGAATAACATACTATCACATCTGGAGACGCTTCACGCCTTCCTCATGCCACACTTCAGTAACGGGGATCTCCAACGAATATGCGGACTGGTCAACTGGCTAGAGACCATGTATATGGTATCCAATGATGAAGACTTGGTCGATGATCAGCCCGCAGATAGTCGAGGATCAATTGCTCAGGCTTTCTTGAGCAAATACCTCTGGAACTCACTGGATAGTCTGTTTCTCAAAGCAGCTACGGAAATCGAACACTTCAAACCAACTCAAGAGGATCTCAAAGTCCAACTCAAACAGAAGATCATTACGAACGAAACCACGAAATCGACAAGTTTACAGGATATTGATGGGAAAGTCCGGGTTCACGGCAGTCATGCTCCACTAGTCTCAAACTCCTATCCTACAGTCAAGACAGCTGTCAAACTCCTGGTCATGTACAACGAGGGCGTCTACGACAGACCAGTAAGTGCATATCCCCTTGTCAAATGCTATTATAATTGCTAAGCTTCATAGCGAACCAGCGATGTTCTTTACGAGATTGTACACCAAGTCACAGATTCTCTTCAGAAAGCTGCCACAGTCATCAAACGCACGTCCAACATGATGGACGCACAGCTGTTCCTGATCCGCAATCTCATGTTTATCGAGAACCTATTCATGACACGGGAGATCCCAGACGTTGTCCGACAATCTGCCGAATTTGACTTCTCCCCAATCTGGGATACGATTCAGGAACTCCAGGAGCGCAAGCAGCTATTCAACCCTCTCGCCTACATCACTCCTCTCGTGAAAGGTAACCTACTTCCTGCAGTTGTAGACCGTGTTTTGGATGCACGGAAAGAGCTGGAGAAAGTGCTTGTGCAACAAATCACGGCGTTCACGAGGACGTGGCAATCCCGCTTGGCGGAGCAGGATCCTAAGAAAAGGGCTTTGGTTGCTAGAGAGCTCGAAATCTTGTTGAACAAGGCATTCGATGACGATACGACTCGGGCCGCACTATCAAAGATGATTCGAGCAGAGGAGATAGAGGGAGCGGCTTAAGTCACTTGTGATAAGATATCGCCAAATTACCCATGAAATTTCCGGTGACACGAAGCCTGTTGCTGTTTCCAAAGTCGAAATGCCCGCTGGCAATATTCAAAATGCACCATCATTGATGGCAGTGAGATCCGGGTTGTCGAGAAGTCATGGCCTAGTTTCATACTATCCTTCCAGCTCTCCCCACACATCCTCACTTAGCTGACCAGCTTTCCTGGTCTCATTCACCGACCCAGGACCCCCATAGTACTAAATACTACTACACCGCTTCAATCGAACTTGTAGGTAGCTACGAAGAGAGTAGTTCCACAATCTGGTCTTAATCATTCACTTGGTGCCGCGACTCCATCCAAATGCCCATAAGTATCGCTTCTAAGTAACGAACCAAGAGTGCCATGGCATTTGAAGTACATGTCGGCAGTAACAGAGGGTTCTGGATCAGCAGGTTCAAGTGCATCTGCTATAGCATTTTCCGTCATGCCATAATGAATACCAGGAATTTTCATGGAATCCTGGCACCATTCTCCCCCCCCCCCCCTCAAAACCAACAGTCTTATTGTCAAATATCGCGTGAACTTCACACGACGTTTGTGGGTATCGTTGATACTCGCGAAAATGAGAAAGTAGCCATGATCTGTTTCCATAAGCGATACGGTCTACTTCCGCGCAGTCCTTCGTGGGTATTGCTTGCTTACTATGATAGAGCTCGTCATTATCAACTCCCCACGTCACGTAACCCAGTACCTTATACATCAGAGTCAGAGCCTAAACGCAAACCAATGTACGGCAACTTACTGCATCCAAACAACTTTGGTTTTATATCCTGAGGCTCACAATGCACCTGATAAACGTTAAACTGGTAACCCAGGTACTATTTTCACTGGTATCAAGCAAGCCAGCAGTCCAACGCCTTCCACCCACCAGCAAGACGTACGTGTCGGCCTTCCCTGGAGGTCTGTACTTACTATATAAGTTATACCTGAGCCACGATAACCATCATCTTGAGTGTTCTCTATTTTGAATAAGTCACATAATTGCAAGTCATGTTGCTGCGTCAAACCCGGCCACTCGCGCACTGGCGTGATGGCCACACTGGCAGGGGCTAATTTTTAGGGCAAAGCACCTACATCCAATGAAATTGTTTGGCTTTTTGGATGGCAACTGGTTGGTACCAGAACACATGTTTGCTACTTATGTTTAGTTGTTAGCAACGCTGGTCAGGTAGCCTCTCCAGTTTTGGTTAGAGGATCATTGTATTTGCCAGTACCACTTACATCTCAAAGCTAGTTGCTGTGACTCGCGAATTTTCAAGCGAGGAATACGGAAATGGCACGAGAGCCTAGTAAAACTGGAGTCATCAAATGGGGTATTCCGTATTGATAGAAACAGTAATGACCATTACTGGAGATTTGCTCGCTGTTGAAATACATCATGCAATTGCCAAAGAAACCACTATCACTTCTCCAAGAAGAAATTGACGAATTCCTGATCTATTCCGACAGTTAGGTATAGGTCCACGAAAGAGGCTTTGGCCTCACGATGTTTCTAGCATGAGACTCACAATCGATATGTCCATCTCCATTCTTGTCAACTTCCTGAATCATGACCTTCAGATCCTCATCTGAAAGATTCTCGCCGAAGGTTTTCATAAGCTGGCCGAGCTCATCCACAGAAATAGTACCACTGCCGTCCTTGTCGAAGACGTTGAAGGCGCTGCGCATCTCATCATCAGCATTGGCGGGTTTGGTCTTGATGCTCATCATCTTGATAAATTCTGAAATGGATATCAGCTTCAGACTTTGCAGAGACAGCCTGGTACTGACCTTCCAGGTCAACAGTGCCGGTCTGGTCAAGATCCACTTCGTTGATCATGTCTTCAATCTCTGACATAGTTGGGTTGAGTCCGAGAGAGTTCATAACAGCGGACATCTCTTCCTTGGTGATCACGCCTGGCTATTTTAGCAAGTCGTACTTTTGAGAAAGACAACAACTATCAACCATACCATCATTATCACTATCCTAGCTGACTGTTAGTGTCATATACTCGGTGATCAGGGGTAGAGCCTACGAAAAGCTGGAAAGCCTCTTTCAAAGCGGCAACATCTTGCTCCTATCAAACACCAACCCGATCAGTATGTGGATGAAAGGTGGCCTGGAAGGCCATGTTGCTGGCAAGAAGCCTTACAGCTGGGCCACCTAATTCTGGCATGTCGAGATCGAGAGTTATATTACTAGGGTCGAAGGATTCTGGTGCGTTTTCTTGTGAAGGCTGGAACGAGTGTGGTGAGGGGTTGGAGGGGTTGAGGGGTGAGGAAGAGAGGGGCATGGCAGTTTTCAGCTGCGTGGCCATCACATGATTGGCCTCACTGCATGCATGCAAATGGAAGCTAGCGTTTTCAGACGTTACACTCTTGACTTTATGCCAAATACCTATCTTAAAAATCTTGGTCGTGAAAAGTATTGTTCACTGGCATAGTGTACCATGGTGCTGTATTGATCTGGATTTGAATAGAGCGGGTTGAGTACCAGACCTGAACTGGCCATAAGAAGGCAGAACAGAAGCAAAAACATTCTGCCCTAGGGCAAGTAAGTCCTACTGGGGAGAGGCTATGAGCTCAAATAATCGTCTTACAGCTTCCCGGATTTGACTCTAGCCTTCTCAATACTTACAAGATACGCTAGATTGCCAGCAGTTACTGTAGGCGATTGCCTGCAGACCTACAGAGAGGGGAACCGGCTATTACTGCATGCCCCTAGATGAGACAATAAGTTGGGAACAGTTGGCTGGATGACATCATCCTGGTATGCAAGGCTCTAGAAGCCTTCTACATGAAGAAGGTCCGGCTTGTAGACAAGGCCACATTGAGAATTCAGTCTCGCCATGGTTCTGAGAGTGCCTTTGGAGCTTCAGCTCAGTCGATAATCATCTGCCATGCACTACCAGATTCCACTACTGTACCATTTCACCACAATAAATAAATCCGCATTTCTGGGCTTGGCAGCAAGCTTTTGTATTCGTAGCTAGCAATCACGAGGTACATCCCAGTTTCCACGCAAAATAGCTCCAAAGGTCCTTGACGAATTTCCTTTCGCTCATGCCTGGGTGGTCTTAGCAGCAGCCTGGTTAGGGTTAACCTTCTTTCCATCCTTGTTGTATCGGACACGAGGAGGCTATGTCGAGTTAGCAGTTGCCCAACCGAAAAGTGGATACCAACATACAGGAGCACGATTGCGGCGACCTTCACGGGAACGGACACTGTGAGAAAATTGTCAGCCCTGATGTTCTCACAAAGAAAGGATGCTCAACCAAGGTTCATCTCAGTTCTCAGTGCGTGCATACCGGACAATCTTGCCATGAATAGCACATGAAACGCAATACTGGAGCTTGAGGTACATCTTGGGAACGGTGTATTCTGGGAATACGGAAGCGTCCGAGATATCTCCTGTGGAAATGACACCGCGTTAGCCAACTCGTCTCAAGTAATGTCCGCATTCAAGGCCACAAACTGATTGCCGCGCTCTCTACCATATTTCTGGGGGGTGTTAGCCATTATTCATCTTCTCAGGAATCACGGGGGCTTACCTGATCGTAAAGCGCTTGATTGCCTTATCCTTTGGTGTGCATCGTGAGCAGTTGCTGCAGCGGATGGGCTTGACATGGCCTCGGCCATTCTTGTTGCGACCGCTAGAAATATGTCAGTACCATGCCTTTTGATGTCCGAGATGGAAATATAGGCGGTGGCGGTCGGAGATGTTGCTCAGATACGGAGGAAGCTGTCGCAGACTGCATCAACCTGTGAGGGGGAGTTTGGATGCTGGTGTGGCAGGTGCAGTTGAGATCGCAGGGGATTCGCAGGTGAACTAACTTGCTTGCGCGTTTCTTGACCATGGTTGCTGATTCTGAGAGGATGGTGATTAGCTGTATGTCGCGGAATGTTTTGGGAACACTCAACACTCACTGAATGGATATGCCGTTCAAATATTTGGGTTTGATGGAATTTGGTAGGAACGACGGCGACGACGACGACAATATTTGGTACAAGCGAGTCGCTCGTTCCGTGTGCGAAAACCCTAAGTGGCTAGTCTACTTTGGGACTAGCGCATGATTAGCTGAGCGCGCGCACATTTTCGCCAAAATAGCCATTCCGCCCCAACGATTTTCTTTCCTTCAGGATTATCGACAATTGAGGAGAACAACTTTGCGAAAGTTGTTTAGATTGCCGCAATCATGCAGATGTAAGCCTGTCAATCATCATAATACCATGAGCGCATGCTAATGATCTTTTCCTCAGCTTCGTCAAAACTTGTGAGTTCAGGTCTCCACGACTTTCAGCACAATCTCACCATTGCGCTACCAAATGACTATCTTTTAACGTAATCCCAGTGACGGGCAAGACAATCACTCTTGAAGTGGAGTCCTCGGATACTATTGACAACGTCAAGAGTAAGATCCAGGACAAGGAGGGCATTCCACCCGACCAGCAGCGCCTTATCTTCGCCGGCAAGCAACTCGAAGATGGACGTACTCTATCCGACTACAACATTCAGAAGGAGTCCACTCTTCATCTAGTGCTCCGTCTCCGTGGAGGTGCCAAGAAGCGCAAGAAGAAGGTCTACACTACCCCAAAGAAGATCAAGCACAAGCGCAAGAAGACCAAGTTGGCTGTTCTCAAGTACTACAAGGTCGACGGTGATGGAAAGATCGAGCGTCTTCGCAGAGAGTGCCCAACTCCTGACGTAAGTCCTCAGTTCCTATTGTGAATTTGACGTGTTCTAACAATCTGCAGTGCGGTGCCGGTGTCTTCATGGCTGCCATGCACGACCGACAATACTGTGGACGTTGCCACCTTACCTACATCTTTGATGAGGCTGGAAAGTAAAGCAATATCGGCAGGACGTGGATGGACGGCTACTGATGAGCTTGGCGTGTATCTACATTGAGACAAACGAATGCTGAGCCGTGCTGAGAATATGGGTTTTGACTCTGGTGATCATGTCCTTTGTCTTTCGTGATCGTCGTGGTGACTGCAAGCCCTCTTCAGATATCCTGGAACGAACAAGGCACCGGTCACTTGCACAGCTGTCATTGAGACGATCAGACCCTCTAAATAGAAGTACAGTGCCTCGCAAGTGTTAGTACTTGGACTGCGTTTCGTCGACAAACTGTTGATGGCTGCTATCAAGTGTGGAGTAGCATGCTCCAATATCTTCTCCCCACGATAGCAAGCTCAGAAGCTACGTGCTTTGTGGCTGAAAGACTCAAAAATAGCGTCAAAACCACGCTTTGGACGAAAAGACCTTCAACATCAGCCGCGGGACGTAGTAAGGGGAACCTGCTCTATCGTAATTCTCTTTCTCTGTGCTGGCGTATTCAGCGAACAATCATACTCAAACGTTTGAGAGCTTTCGATGAGTGCCGCAGACAGAGTTTCATGTAGTAAATTTACCTAGTTACTTTCCGCTTGCCAGGTTGAGGCGACTCGTACCAGATCGGAAATGTCCATGCTCAGCTCACCAACCCCTCCACTCCTCCCCCGCGCCGCCAAGCCCGCTCTTCTTTCACCCTCCTTCCCAGATCCAATGGACGACATCATTTCGCAGCTAACTCACACACCTGGCATTCGAAAGCAAGATTTACCTGATATCACCCCTCCCTTGGCGTACCAGGTTGGGTGTACTTTATCGCACGATCCGCTTTCTGGCAAGACATCCCGCACGCTTTACTGCTCATGCTTGAAGTGACGTAGTCTTGGCAGCATTGTCCTCCATTCAAGTTGGATCGTAGTTCATAAGGAGGCGGCAGTTGGCTTAATAGCGTGAGCTATTTACTTGAGGACGCTTCTCCTGCGTAGAACCGTTTCTTTCCTTCCCCAATTCTTGTCTTCCTCCTGTTTCCTTCGGTATAATAGACCAATCTCTGCCAAACACCACAATCTTCAAAAACAAGATATCAAATCAGCCAAACGGCCCTAACAACATGGACTTCGTCAACAAGTTTACCGGCGGTGATAAGCAGGGTGAGGGTCAAAGCCAACAACAACAACAGGGCCAGGGTCAGAATGAGCAAGGCTCAAACTCTTCTGGCGGGGGCGGATTCCTGGGCGGAATTGGCGATAAGCTGAACTCTGCTGCTGGAGGTGGGAAGGAGAGCGAGAAAAATGAGGATTACCTTGACAAAGGTATGTCACTTCTTTACGCCTCTTGTCTACCCGTCATTCTCACCTCACGTATACCTTCATATTGTCAAGCCTCACCTGCTCTTCTGTGACAGTTGTGCCACCAAATCTAAACTGACCTTTCCCAGGAGTCGATTTCGTCCAAGAGAAATTCATGGGTGCTGGACCGCAAGACAACGAGTCCGCTGTCGAGCAAGCCAAGGATGAGCAGATCTCAGATTTCATCCGTGGTCAATACAAGGGTACGACCGGCAGTGATATTCCCATCAAAGACAAAGAGACCAGATTGGGTTAATTCTCACGGGAGTTATACATGGGTGGACTGTACTGCCTGGCTGCATGGAGATCCTGCTTGCTTGGTAAATGCATACATGATCCTCGGAGCGATACGGGATGGGAGATGGGATGGAAAACGGGCTGGGATGGATGTACGATTGTGGAGTATTGGAGGGCTTTAGCAATTGTGGCTAGGACCTTTTGAACTTTATGCGGCGCTTTCAATGGAAAATTGTGCTCCGGCAATGTGAAATTTGTCCCGCGATTGATAAATCTGGTGAAGTAAGAGTGACTGAAGTCATGTCCCGCAGAAGACTGACACAACAATACAGGAATGGGAACGGTGCTACCTCGGAGCATGAAGCGTGGCGAGTAGCGAACGATCCCATAGAGAATTCCCAGACCACTGGTGTGGGAAAGGATTTCATTTCTGAAAGCCATGGAAGCCGACCTGGACGGCCATTCTTTCTATACTGGCCATGGTAGCGCCAGCTAGTTGCAATGATCTGCTCTTTTCTTCCATTCCCTTCATTTGCTTCCTGTCAATGCCGTGATAACGAATCTTCTGCCGACCTATCCCAGCAAATCCGATGTACAGTACTGGGTATCATAAACTCGAACCAACATACATCCAATCGTCCACGTAACCACTTGTAATTACATTAACAAAAAGTGCCCAGTACATCAACCAGTTTCTGTTTCTTGTTCTGCATTAATTTGGAGTGACGCCTCAAGGGTTCCGCAAAAAAACCTCTCTTGGAGTCTGTCGTACTTCCCTGTATCTTCTTCTCTACCTTTGTCATCTTATCTTCAGAGACTTCTTGGGAGGCAGAAAAATCAGATATTCGACATGGAGCCTCAACGCGAAAGAAAGCTATGCTCCCAATGTCAGGGGTAACAGCGGGCTTGATATCTACCAAGGCAGGGTATTGGTTCTTGGGATGATCTCTTGTGAGTTTGGTGAAATGAGGATCAGAGCGTTCCGTAAACGCACTTCCGTAGAGCGGTTTGTTCGGACTGTTGTAGACTGGTGGCTTAAGGACTTCCAGGTGCGGACCGAGACGAAGCGAAGCCACAGGTACGGAATTGACAAGCTCGTCGTTAACAACGACTTGCTCGCCGATATTGACTCCTGCTCTGTGTAAATCCCGATCGCTTCTCAGCTCACCAATCTTGGAAAAAATTGTGTATGGAACGAAGTCCCAAGTCTCCAGCGAGTAACATGTATTGAAGATATGCTGGTTGGCAATCCCACATCGTGTTTCCTTGAAACTCTTATCAGAGTATCGGATATCTGAAAGGTCGCCCATGCTCTGCCAGCTATCCCATTGCTGAACAGCATTGGCATTCTCCTTGGATGTTGAGAAGGCTAGGCTAGTGATGAATGTTGCCACATCTGCCCGTGGAATTCGATTCACAAAGCAGTCTTCGTCTAGCTGCTGAGATGAGGCTCTACGAATTGATTGGCGGTCTGCTTCACCGGCGGCTCGCTTGTTGACGGCTCGTTTAACACATATTGCCTCGAAAAGGCTCAGAATGCCAACATCGAAACTCGATCTCCATCCAAAAGTTCGAGCAAGAACTCGCGATCTTGCATCGAATGTGCAACCTCTAACATCGAACAGCGCCAGTACAGGGAAGCTGTTCAGATAGGTAAGAGATGTTTCTGTTACTTCCTTGTGATCCCAGAGCTTGAGGATTCTCAGTACAGAAAAAGGTCCTTCATCTCTGGCGGCTTGATGCCAAGCTCTGATGAGACGATCGCTAATTCCGCTCTGAGCTCCGTCCCTCGAGGTATGAACGATTTCAAGGATGCATAGATTTTTGACACTTGACAGCTTCACGAGTTGGGGGACCGAGAACGCCGTTGTGAGACTTATGGAAGCAAGGAAGTCAAAGTTGGAAGAGGTTAGTGTGGTCGTATACGTTTGGAGGGACATCCGGGGTGAAGGAATGACATGACGAAATCTCAGGAGACTGAGCGGTGTATTATTCTCAGCACGTAATACTTTGGAGAAGATCTCCCAAACACAGAAGGGAATGACGTATCTGCAAAACAACATTAGCAGCACTCAATTGTTGAATCTGGGAGAATGAACAGCTCACCTTTCACTGGCCAGAATCCAAATTCGGAGGACCAGTTTCTTGGGTAAGCAGTCAACGCCCTCGAAGGTGACATCCACCAGATTTTCCAATATCGTCTCGATAGCAGCATCTACCAGAGAACGAGTACCTTTTCGAGGACGAGGTTGGTGCTTGATCGACTTGAGGGACATACGATGTGGCCTTGTCCAATTACGCGCTTCACTGCTTCGTGTTGAGATTGTCGTTTCGGTGTACATTTGGCCTGAGGATTCGTCGAACTTGAGAAGACCAGCTCCTGGTGGTGCCACTGGTCCTGGATCACAGCCATGGCGAGACCTTTTGAGAACGAGTCGGTGCTTAGAGAGAAGCCACTTCATCATGAGCTTCAATTCGTGGTGGGGATGTTGATGTTGGGGCTGGCGGTGTTCCTGGCGGGAGGAGAAAACCAAACTCAAACAAACGCGCTCAATCGCGCGGATATCGAATATCGCGTCAATTGTCCATACCATACTGTGAGCTTGTCTCCCTTTGCCTACCTACCTTCGATACCTAGGCAGGCAAAGGTAGGCAAGTCAGGTACGCGACCTCGAGCCGCGTGATACCGAGAAGGGATGGGTGGACGCGCTTCTCGCTATCGATAAGGCAACAATCAGCTCAGCACAGATTGCCGAGCAATAGCACCTGGGAGTCTGGGACAGGGACGGGCACAGGGGCGGGGGCGAGGGCGAGGGCGGGCGGGGCTAAATTGAGGCAGTTCTCTCACCCCTCTCCACACCCGCACCGCAACCTTCGAGGACAACACCACATCACATCACATCACATCACATCACATCACATCACATCACATCACATCACACGACTTCGCCTATCGATACTCTCCAACATGATCGAAAGATCTCAGTGAGCGAGCTGGCTCGTCATTAAATATGTTTAGAAAGCCCACCAGCTTGCTTTCATGCAACAACTCACATTCTCTCCAGGCCTTCCCAGCTTCAAAGACGTCATCATTTCATACCAAGGCCAAAAAGAGCCATCTGCAGAGACAACAATGTCGCTCATATACAATGGTATCCGACGGCCATAGTCGTCATGACCACGGAAAGCTTCGTTGGCCAGAGATGAAAACCACTAATACTCCTACGCCTTACCAGATCTTCGACCAAAGAAAAGGCTCCCCTTACTCAAAACAGAGGTTCTACGAGCTTGTCAAGTTGTACCATCCTGATCGACACGACCATGATATTGCAAGCCACGGGCTATCATATGCAACCAAGCTGGAGAGATACAGACTTGTGGTTGCTGCCAACGATATTCTTTCGGATCCCATAAAACGAAGTGCCTATGATTATTACGGAGCAGGATGGAACGGCGCACCGGATGTTGTCAAGCCTCGAGATGTGTCAGACCCATCCAATGGCTGGGGAAGCTACACTGGCAGGGGATGGGGAGGTGGTCGTGAAGGACCTAGCCAAAATGCGACTTGGGAAGACTGGGAACGCTGGTATCAGAGAGATGCCAAGGGACCACAAGAGCCGCGATATGTCTCGAACAGTGCATTTGTTGGCCTGATAGTTGTCTTCGCCTTCATTGGTGGCATCGGACAAGTTACACGCGCTGGAAGTTATGGCATGAGCTTCGTGGAGCAACGAGATGCATTGCACAACAACATCTCCAAGGATCTCATTCGGAGGAGGAAAGAGGCCACAACTGCTTTTGGCAGCAGAGAGGAGAGGATTGACAGCTTTCTGAGGCACAGGGACCCTGTAGGTTATGGAATTGTCGACCCGAAGGAGGAAAGCTATAGAAAGGTGTTGCCTGCGCCTCAAATTTGCTCAAGTGAGGACATCAAGCAGCGGCCAGTATATATTTATCAGCAGAAGAACAAACCCTCCAGCAAAGCCAGCTAGTGTGGATGGCTGCCTGGAAGCTAAAACGGTACCTGAGTCGACTTCAGAGAGCTTCAATGGATCGCAAGTGCCTCTGGGTACGTACCTGGTTAGATGTAACGGAGAAACAGAGCGAGGAACAGAGACGTCTTGGAACGTTATCAAGGAGAAACACTGTCCCGTCTTGGCCAAGTCATCTTGGATGTAGGCTCGACAGGTTCGTGCTGTAGTCGAGCTGGATTTATTACCCCGCCACTAATCAGAGACCAATGGCGTACTGTACATAGCTGTTCCAATTTGTCTCATCTACTAGCCTAGAGCTGACAACTTGTGATTAATACACATGAATGAATCGTGGCATGATCTGAAATCTCCAAGCTGAAGCATGAGTCCCTATATTTTTGTACATGGCAATTCGTCGCTCACATGCTGAGAGTAGCTGTGCTTTTGAGGCATCGTCATTCCATAGTGAACTGCTCGGCCTCGGGATTGGAGCTACAACCAATCATCCTGGTGATCTAAGCCTCACATTGCCCTGCTTCGAACCGAATTTATAAATAATCGCATGCACCAGCCACATTCACATCTCTCCAAAGTGCAGACCATGTCAATTCAGAATCAAAGGCCATAACCAATTCACCACAGTGGCTCCAGCCCATCGGCTTGTCCCCTTTACCACAACTCTGCTGGTCTTCCTCACTTGTTTTCTCGTCGCTCTTCATTTCCCCGCACTACCATTTCCCTCTCCTGTGACCTCTAGAGACAATACCAATCATTGACAGCAGGATGGGCGGAAGCGATGGATATCGTGCTGTAGCGTATTTCGTCAACTGGGCCATTTATGGAAGGAAGCACAAGCCTCAGGATCTTCCTGCTGAGAAGCTCACTCATATTCTCTATGCATTCGCCAATGTGAGGCCGGACAGCGGGGAAGTGTAAGTCACTTTGCTTGTAAAGTACTCGTGAATAGTCTGATACATTTGCTGAAGCTCCATAGCTACCTTACTGATCTTTGGGCGGACAAAGACATCCATTTCGACGGAGACAATTGGGACGACGTAGGGAACAACCTCTATGGCTGCCTCAAGCAGCTCAACATTCTCAAAGGAAAGAATCGTTCTCTCAAAATGCTTCTCTCGATCGGAGGCTGGACTTACTCGTCTAACTTCGCTGTACCGGCATCTACAGCTGCTGGTCGTGAAAAGTTCGCCACTTCAGCGGTCGAGCTTCTTAAAGACTTTGGTTTTGATGGGCTAGATATCGACTGGGAATACCCCAAATCTCCTGCTGAAGCAGAGCATTTCGTCCTCCTTCTGAAAGCTTGCCGTGATGCCATGGATTCATATAGCGGCAACCTACCTCACAAGCACCACTTTGAACTCACTGTGGCGTGTCCAGCTGGGCCACAGAACTACAATATTATGGATATACGAGGAATGGACAAGTATCTTGACTTCTGGAATCTGATGGCTTACGACTATGCCGGGTCATGGGATTCTTGTGCTGGACATCAGTCGAATATCAAACCATCCGAGCACAACTCCGCTGCTACACCTTTCAATACCGAACAGGCTGTTGAGCATTACAAGCAGCAAGGTGTTTACCCATCCAAGATTGTATTGGGAATGCCTCTGTACGGACGAGCATTTCAGAATACAGAAGGCCTTGGGAAGGCGTACAGTGGCGTTGGAGAAGGCTCTTGGGAAAACGGCGTGTTTGATTACAAAGCTCTTCCTCTCCCTGGCGCGGAAGAGAAGTACGATAACGAAGCTATGGCAACCTACAGCTATGATTCCGCGAAGAAACATCTTGTTACTTACGATACGTGTCAGATGGCGAGGGAAAAGGCTCAGTGGATCAGGAAGTGCCAGCTCGGAGGGGCAATGTGGTGGGAGAGTAGTTCAGATCGGGAGGGTGAGCATAGTCTGATTGGGACTGTAATAGAAGTGCTGGATGATATGCAGACAAGGAAAAATTGTATTGAGTACCCGAACTCCAAGTTTGATAACTTGAGAAATGGATTCGCAAACTGTTGAGGTTAATGGTCAAGTAGCATTGGAAAAATATTCCCTTTCGTAGTCGAGCACGGGTCTCTAGTCAAGTTCCAGACATATGGGAGATGCTGAGCTCAGACCAAAAATGCAGTAAACATTCTTCTCATCGTCACGACTTTGTCACACCTTACCATGTAAATGAACACGCTTCAATATTACGACTAAGGAGGAACTAGTTGTGTCAGATAAGACACGTCGAATGACTAAAGAGATTCGACAAATAACTTTTGTGTCCCGGGAAATGAACGGGACCACGTGCAACATTGAGTCTGAATATTTCTCCTGGAGAAAGAACTTAGCAGCTATGGCCTAAACACATACAATATAAGCCAAAATCCACGAAAACTCAGCAATCACAGTTCCTCCACGTGCTCGATCTTCGAATTGTGTCCAAGAACAGGTTGTGCGGGATCCTCTATGTCAGCTTGATCTACAACAAGCTGCAAGTAATCGTTGACGATGAGCTTTGCCACATTCATTCCCATCAGGGCACTGGTTTCCATCGTGCTAATGAAGCTCTCAATGCCGCTAGTATAGTAAAAACCTCGCGCGAGCTCTGGGTCCTCAAAGGTGACGCGTGGGAACTCATAGGGATATGAATGCCAGACTTTGGAATAGTACCAAGTTATTGCCTCACCGGAGTCTGGGGTCACGGCGGACAGATCTTGAGGGACTGTGAGATGTCAGCATAGTGCCGCTTCATTTGTGCAGAAGTGACAAACCATGGGTGCCAAAAAGCTTGCAAAGAAAATTGGATGTCAATTTCTCGGGAGAGAAGACCTTGTAAAGGTACTCTTGCTCCGAAGTCGCTGGGTTGATAACTTGGCGAAGGGTGCTTATGCTGAAGAAACCTGGTGAGCCCACACCTTTCGTAGGATCTTCTGGAATCTCGTCCACTGGAAGAGTGGTGAGAACGGTCGTGGGGACCTCAACGCCAGGAGCGAGGTTAAAGAATGACGGGCTGAATGTCTTTTTGGTGGTGAAGAGAGTTACATGTAATGTTACGTAGGGAATCTCATCAGGTGTGTGCTTTAGAAGCCCCTTCTCAAGTTTCAGATCAGAATATTGAAGCGGAGCGGCAAGGACGACCGTATCGAACAACTCTTGACTAAGCACGGTCCGTAGGGTGGTGGAGTCCTCAGATTTTGTTTTGATGCTGTATCTGCCGTTGGTCTTTGAAATTGCGCTTACGGTAGTGTTGAGCAGAGTCGTAGTCTTCGTCGTCTTCAACATGCTATCGAAGATTTGCCAATTTCCTCCGTCAATTTGCATAGCTCCTTCGATAGCCATACAAACCATTGTTTCCAAACCGTGAATTGTAGCAATATTTTGACCATAATTGACTCGTGTACTGGCTTGAACGATATCGGTCGCAAAAGAAGCACCAATCTAATGCCGTTAGCAATTCTTATTGCTCTGTGATAGAATAGCAGCACCCACGCTATTACTAGCAAGAAGCTCCTGTCCTGTCTGTGCGGTTACGGAAATGAGATCAAGGTCAAGTGCTCTATCAGACAATGATCTAAAAGGAAAGAATGGAAACTGGTAAAGCTTCAAGAACTTGCCAACAACTATTCGCATCAGACGCTGAGTGCGATATGGAGCAAGACCATATTTCCAGAAAAGTTTAGCCAGATCCCAGTACTTCCAGCCACCCTCCTTTTGAGTATAGACGAAGGTCTTTCCATTCCAAATGCCGAGGATCTCCGTGCCGGTGCCGGATTCTTTTGCATGGAGGCCAAACTCACGGCTAGCGTTCTTAAGAATGGAATTAACTTCGACGAAAATACTTGCTCCAAGCTCCACAGGTTCCAGAGGGTTGCCATATGCATTGACAGTCGTTGTACGCCCGCCAACATAGGAATTGCGCTCAAATACGGTCACGTTGATTGCAACTTCGGACTTGTTGGCAAATCGTTCCAGGTAATATGCCGCCGAGCTTCCTGCTGCACCAGCTCCTATAAATAGGTGTCAGTATTCCTTCCGCAGAAAATCGACCGTTTGTTTGGAAACTTTAAGGATTGATATTCGGTGATGACTCCAGAAACTCGTTGGGATCTCTGCTCAAGGACAGTACTCGTAGAGTAGTATTGAACCGATTGAGAGAACTAGATTCAACTGATTTCTCAAATTGGACTATCGAAAAGTAAAAGTAAACGTAGCCCGACGAAAATTTTATAATTGTTCCTCTTACTCAAATGATAGGGCTGGACATGCTTGTGCTTTAGCTCTTGATGGACGTATCCCCTCCAATTACGGGGAGATACAAGAGGAGAAGGAGGCAGCTGAACAAAGCATTTTCGGACAAAATCTATGACATGCAATTGAGACGAGGTAGTGGACACGTACCGATTATTGCAATACGTTTGGCACCTGCATCTGAGTAAACGGTGTCGGGAGCATCGGTCGAGGCGGAAACTGTAAATGGCCAGAATCCGCGACTTTGGCGGACAAACGACGTGATAATGAGCGTCAGAACGAGGTTCCAGCCTGCGAACATTTTGAAGATGTGATACCGAGTGGAGCCCGTAGACTTCGGTCAATGACTCGGCGCATCGTCAGCCTCCTGGAAGTGGTGATGTGGAAGTTGTCAGCCTCGCCAAGGGAAAATATCGGCCGCCGTAATCTTTAACGAGAATACTTTCAACGCAGCCGCGTCGATTCGCGTCGGACACAGGAAACCGTTGACAAGTAACACTTTGGCAGCGATACGCCTCACGACCTCTAATACACAACATACCATCTCTATCTTGTGCAGCTTTCAATATGTCCGCCGCGCAGCTTCTCAACCCGAAGGCAGAGTCAAGGGTCCGTCCTCCCAGTACTACCAGAGAAAATATTTACTGACCCTAGCCAGAGAAGAGGAGAAGCTCTGAAAGTCAATATAAGTGCTGGTGAAGGTCTGCAAGATGTTTTGAAATCGAATCTGGGTCCTTTAGGGACGATAAAGATGTTCGTTTCCTCAGAGATTCATGTGTGGCCATAGCTAACAGCTTCCAGGCTTGTTGATGGTGCTGGCGCGGTACGAAAGAGCTCCCAAGAATTTACCCCTTCCTTCTACTGATATCATATCCGCAGATAAAACTGACCAAAGATGGAAATGTTCTTCTGCGAGAGATGCAGATTCAAAACCCTACGGCAGTCATGATCGCAAGAGCAGCTACGGCCCAAGACGACATCTGTGGCGATGGCACAACCAGTGTGGTTTTGTTGGTTGGTGAACTGCTGAAACAGGCGGATAGATATATCTCAGAAGGTTTACATCCTCGGATCATTACCGACGGCTACGAGATTGCGAAGACGGAGTCCTTAAAGGTAAGCTGGACGAACAATATTTTGGAATTTCAACTGAATCGCAGCGTTTCTTAGTTCCTGGACAGCTTCAAATTGGAACGTGAAGTTGATCGCGAACTCCTGCTATGTGTTGCGCGCACATCCCTCTCTACCAAGCTCAACCACACACTTGCTGAAAAGCTTACCCCTGATATTGTCGATGCTGTTCTGGCTATCTACCAAGCCCCAGCAAAGCCCGATTTACATATGATCGAGATCATGAAGATGCAACACAGAACAGCCTCAGAAACCCAGCTCATCCGAGGTCTTGCATTGGACCATGGCGCAAGACATCCTGATATGCCAAAAAGGGTCGAAAATGCATTCATTCTGAGTTTGAATGTGAGCTTAGAGTATGAGAAGTCTGAAATTAACTCGGGGTTCTACTATTCAAGCGCGGAGCAACGGGACAAGCTAGTTGAAAGTGAACGTCGATTTGTGGATGAGAAGCTTCGAAAGATTGTTGAATTGAAGAAGGAGGTTTGTGGTAACGACCCAAAGAAGGGTTTCGTTATCATCAACCAGAAAGGAATCGACCCCTTGTCTCTTGATGTTCTCGTCAAGAATGGCATATTTGCTCTGAGACGAGCCAAGAGACGTAACATGGAGAGATTGCAGCTGATCTGTGGAGGTACTGCTCAGAACAGTGTCGACGATCTGTCTCCGGAGGTGTTGGGATGGGCAGGAAATGTTTACGAGCACCAACTCGGTGAAGAGAAGTACACATTCATCGAGGATGTGAAGGACCCGAAATCGGTGACGATTCTCATCAAAGGCCCAAATCAACATACCATCACTCAGATTTCCGACGCCGTTCGAGATGGTCTTCGCAGTGTTTACAACATGATTGTGGATAAGAGTGTTGTTCCGGGTGCGGGAGCTTTCCAAGTAGCATTGGCAGCCCACTTGAACAGTGAGGCTTTCCGCAAGACTGTCAAGGGTAAGGCGAAGTGGGGCGTGCAGGCGTTCGCCGACGCTATGCTGATCATCCCCAAGACACTTGCTGCAAATGCTGGTCACGACACTCAGGACGCACGTAGGTTTGCCGGATTGCTTTTCAATAGCAGGAGCTAACATGACCAACAGTCGCCAGCTTACAAGATGAGCAAGCAGAAGGAAACATCGTTGGACTAGATTTGACTTCAGGCGAACCAATGGATCCGGTTCTTGAAGGAGTGTACGATTCATTCCGTGTTCTCAGAAATGCAATGGCGTCCAGTTCCGGAATCGCATCCAACCTTCTTCTATGCGACGAGATGCTCAAAGCTAGACAGATGGGCAGACAAGGTGGGCCTGGACCAGGAATGGACGACTAGTGGAGATCAGAGTGGTCGTTCTTAGATGGGACATCTGTCATGAAAAATGTTTCTCTTGGCGCATTTCCATATAACATTGCAGATGTACAGTACCGCACTTATCCATTTGGCAAAACCATCAGAGGCGTTTGTTTGTATTGGACGATAGATAGCGTCCGAGGTCCTAGTAAAGATCAGATGGGATAACCTGTGGCTCATTACCAGATAGTAATACATGTACTTCGGTGCCCATTCCGCCAAGCAAGGTCTGGACTGGCTACTGCGGCTTTCATGGGCAGGCGGCATCCCAAGATCCTTTCCAATATTTATCCGCTCCAGTAGCACAACTTGCCTAAATGGTACTTATAAGGCTTCGCTGCTAGAGCAAGCCGCCAAGTGTAAGTAATGTAGCAGTGCCTTGTGGGAGCTGCGACAGCGTTTGTGGAGAAACGGTGGAAAATAGACCTATCTAGGTAGGTCTCTCCAATCCCGTCTCAACATGCATAAGTTGTAGCAGCCATGGCTGGGTACTGACTCCTGAGAAACCCTGTTTCGGACAGAGCGCAGAGCACAAATGGGGGGCATCAGATTCATTTGAGCATCTTGTAGCTCATCCAGGTACCATAGGCGCAGCGCAGACTGAACTGGTATAATGAAATGATTAACATAAGCTGGTATACATATTGATGCATATCGGTGCGTATCGGTGCGTATTACATAGTGAGGTGAAGCCGGGTGGCCCAGCGTCCCGCGACCCCTTGCTTTAAGCGCATTGGGAAAGCCAAGCCAGAGGGTCACCACTTCGCTCGTGGCCTATAGACTTTCGGACACTCTTCTACGTATCCTTTCTGTTCACCTGTTATCACTGTTCCTTCCGACCTTCAATCTCTGTGTTGTCTGAGCTGCCGCGCAGATCATATATTGTCGAGCTCTCCAAATGCTCCATTCGGTTTCTCCAGCTGTTCACGTATGAGCTGTGTCGTGTGCCAGCTAGCATAACCTGCCCGCCCCCTCCTGGGGCTACGAAGCAATTTCGAGATGCTACGACTTCGACGCTACCGGGTGTTCCTCGTCTTTGCAGTTCTATTCGTTCTCTTCATTTTCCATTTGAGGAGAACGAGCGATTGGTCGCATCCCGCGCACATTCAAGATTATGATTCTCCTCAACACCAGCAGCCTGCACACGACAATGTCGGCACATCCCCAGCCAAAACACCTCCGCCTGGAGTAACCAAGGAGAGCTCCAAGGAAGCTCTTCTCCACTCATCTACGCAGATTCTAGCCTCCAAAAATGTCCCGACCACCTTGAGTGCAGCTCTTGCAAAGTCCCCGACTGTGAAACCCCAAGAACCAGTACCGCAGGTGGTCTTACCAGATAGAAAGCCAGTGCCACCGACAAAGGTCAATGGGTTTGAGGTGGAAGATGACATTCATGCGGTCTCTCCACCAGGGAGACAGGAATACCCTACCTTCTCCGCAGAAGCGGTTCCAACTATACACTGGGAGAAGCAGAAAGAGCATTTCCCAGTAGCTGCAGCATCTCTCATCCAACTGCCAACAGGAGCACCTATCAAGATACCAAGAATTCAACACAAGTTCAACGACGAGACTCCAGACGCTAAGATAAATCGGGAGAAACGGCAATGGAAGGTTAAGGACGAATTCAAGAAGGCATGGACAGGCTACAGGTCAAAGGCATGGCTCCACGACGAGCTATCACCAGTTTCGGGAAAGTTTCGTGATCCTTTCTGTGGCTGGGCAGCAACTTTGGTTGATACATTGGATACACTATGGATAATGGGTTTGCATGATGAGTTTGAAGAAGCGGCAAAAGCCGTGGATTTAATTGACTTTACTACCAGCCCAAGAGGTGATATTCCGATGTTCGAAACAACCATCAGATATCTAGGTGGCCTCGTAGCGGCCTACGATGTTAGCGGTGCTAAGTACAAGAATTTGCTGGACAAAGCTGTGGAACTAGCCGAGATATTAATAGGAGCTTTCGATACACCAAACAGGATGCCAGTGTTATATTACCACTGGATGCCAACCTTTGCATCCCAGCCTCATCGAGCCAGTACTCGTTCAAATCTAGCAGAGCTTGGATCCTTGTCCATGGAATTCACAAGGCTGGCCCAATTAACTCAGGAACCGAAGTACTACGATGCTGTGGCTCGAGTTACAAATGCATTAGCTGATTTCCAAAATCGGGGAACAAAACTCGACGGAGTCTTCCCTGATAATATCGATGCTTCAGGTTGTAATCGGACTATGCCATCTTTGCCGCAATTGCCGGTAGCTGTCATGACACAAGAACGTCCAATTTCCACAGAACCTCCAGTTGGATACCAACCTCTCAGCCCTGATCCGGTTCCTGAGCCTGTTCCCAAAAAGGCTAGCCCCAAAGATGAACCATTTGGACCTGGTACTCTCGAGGTACAGGTATCACCAGGCGAGGCGAGTAAAGCCCGTATCGTCGGCTGGGACGAGTCAAATGCTTTCGGAAGCTCCAAGCGCAAGAGAAACGCTGTGGGAGAAGTACCGGCTGGAAATAGAACCTCCCCCACGCCTACTGTCGATTCCGTCACTGGGTTGCCCCTCGACATCCCTGCGGCAAAAGCGAAGATAGGTGCTGGTGTTGGTGATTGGGACTGCGTAGAACAAGGACTTGAATCATACACGTCAAAGTATGGTATTGATAAATTCTCCATGGGTGGCGGACAAGACTCAACCTACGAGTACTTTCCCAAGGTACGGCCCCTCACTGATCTCACATAAACTGAAACTGATAATTGAAAGCAATACCTACTTCTTGGTGGCCGCGAGGACACTTACCGCAAAATGTATATCAAGACTGTTGATGCCATACGGAAGTGGATGCTTTATCGCCCCATGCTTCCAGATAACAACGATATTCTCTTTTCAGGATCTGTTACAACATACGGCGACCCTGCCACGGATCTTACTTTGGCTGCAGAAGTGGAACATTTGACCTGTTTCATTGGTGGGATGATCGGTATGGGAGCACAGATCTTCGGAATTGATGGTGATCTTGAGCTTGCCAAAAAGCTTGCTGATGGATGTGTCTGGGCATATGGAGCCACGAAGACTGGAATCATGCCAGAAGGTGCGGTCGTTATTCCTTGCAAAAGTACTGAGCATTGCCTCTGGAATGAGACAATCTACCAGGAATACCTGGACCCTCTAGGCTACCAGAGAGACAAGAATGTTGCTGAGTATGAAGTAAATAAGAAGAACCGGGAGGCAGAGTCGGAAGCTGCGAAGCAACAACCACCTGTCTCCCAGCAACCTCTAGATGAGATTCTACCGCCTGAAGGCGCTGGGCACGTCTTCAATTCGTCCGATCCCGCCAGAGATACTGATTCTGTGGAGAAAACCGCTCCAGTTTCATTGCAGAAGCGTCAGACTTCTCTCAAGGATGATTTGCCACCGCCGGTGACCCACAGTTCCAAAGATGACACTTCTGCGGTCAAAGGAGACGCTGCAAAGGTGCAGACTGTTCCTGCATCAGTCCCCAAGACTTTGACACCCGATGAGATGTATTACGAGGCGAAGTCTAATGTCGCGGAATCTGAATTAGAGAACATAGCGACCACTGCCGGCCATCAACTTGAAAAGCCTGTCACAGACGGCCAGTCTCCAGTTGCACCAGGCGAAGGCAACATAATAGGTCCTTTGATAGATCCCATGAGACCCCTCACCCACAAAGAATATGTGTCGCAACGGATAACTCAAGAGGGTCTCCCCCCTGGATTCGTGTCTTTCAAGTCCAAGAAGTACATCTTGAGGTAAGCCGCACACCTGACCTGCTACGAGCTATGCTAAATAAGATCTAGACCGGAAGCAATCGAATCAGTGTGGTACATGTACCGTATTACTGGCGATTCGACCTGGCAAGATAAGGGATGGGAGATGTTCAAGGCAATCATAAACGCCACATCGACGGAACATGGCCATTCAGCAATATATGATGTAACCTTGGATGACCCTGTTCAGGTTGATGAGATGGAGAGCTTCTGGCTGGCAGAAACTCTCAAGTACTTCTACCTGCTCTACTCAACACCGGACACGATCAGTTTGGATGACTGGGTTTTGAATACGGAAGCTCATCCATTCAGAAGGCCGATTGGAGTCTAAAATGCTGTGATTGTACGCTAGCGAAAGCTTACCATTTTTTGGTTTGGAAACTTTGCATAGGAGTTCTGGTTAGAGCTGCTTGTCTTGATCGCCCAGCGTGGCTGGCAAGCATTGAAGGTTTGAAACCCAAGCATGTACCGGGCGTTCGGAGCATAAATTCCACATAGAGACTACTTTGAGGCTTTCGAATGTAAAATCCATTTCTCGTTTCACTAAATTCGCCTGAATGTCATAATCCCTTACTCGGACTCAAAAATGTCCAAGTGGGCTTAAAAGATCTGCCCTCCTGACCCCTTGAAGAAATCCCAACAGCCCATAAGAGTACTCGATGTCAATTCAAGCGAAATATGAGTACCGGCACTGTGATATACAGAAATTTAATTTGACAAAAATACTGATACTCCATCGGCTCTCATATACGTGGATGTTGGTAATGCTTCTTCCCAAAACTCCCCTCCTCAAGCTCTCTCAAGATCTTCTCGTTATGAGCTCCAACCCTCGGCACGGGCCCAATGATTGGATCGACGTTACTCGGAATAGCTGGCGGAATACTAACTCTCATCTTCCCCATCTCCGTTCTAATCTCGGTCCACCTTTTTCGCTCTTGCAGCTGCGGATGGTGCCACACAGCTTTCATGTCATTGACCTTAGCATTCCCAATTGCCGCAGCATCAAGTCTCTGCACTACTTCATCGGTATTCATGCTTGCGAACACGTCTTCGACGATCTTTTTGAGTTCCGCTCTGTTTTCTGATCGAGCGTTGGAGCCCGCGAAGCGAGGATCCGTTGTGAGGGATGGTTTCTCGAGGACTTTGGTGCAGAAGCTGGCCCATTCTCGCTCGTTTTGTAGGCCGAGCATTACAGTTCCGTCTTTTGCTTCGAAAGGACCGTAGGGGTAGATACTGGCGTGTGAGGCGCCTGCTCTTGGTGGTGGACTGGCTCCATCGTATGCATAATATAGCGGGAAGCCCATCCATTCAACCATGCACTGATGAAGTGTCAGTAGTTATCAGGTACCTCACCGAGTGTTAAAAGTTTCGGGCTAGGAGAGGATGCATGTCATACTAAATATGTGAGAAATTCGGGGAACCATGACTTACCTCTAACATGCTGACATCAATTTTGCACCCCTTCCCTGACTTGGCTCGCACCAGCAACGCAGCCATGATATTGCTATAAGCATACATGCCTGCGGCTATGTCTGCGATAGATGCACCCATTTTTGAAGGCGTGACTTCTGTCCCAGTCACACTGAGTACACCGGCCTCTGCTTGAATAAGCAAATCATAAGCCTTTCTATTCTTGTAGGGCCCATCGGCTCCATAACCAGAAATATCACACACAATCAGTCTCTCATTCGTCTTGCGCAACTCTTCATAGCTCAGTCCCAACCGATGAGCAGCTCCTGGGGCGAGATTCTGCAGGAAGACATCCGCTTTAGTTATCAGCCTCTTTAGCAAAGTTATATCTTCCTCTTTCTTGATATCCAGCGCAAGACTTTGTTTTGAGCGATTCGTCCACGCGAAGTGAGAAGACAGCCCAGCAGCTCGGCTGTCATAAGATCGTGCAAAGTCACCTTTTCCGGGCCGTTCAATTTTAACTACTCGAGCTCCCATCTCAGCTAGTTGGCGAGTGCAATATGGACCGGCTATCACCTGCTCAAGAGCAATAACTGTGATACCATCTAAAGGTCTCGGTCTCTGCTGCTGTGCGGTGCTGGTAGGTGGTGTCTGTTTTTCTGATTGTCGAACATTCTGCTGCGAGCGATTCTCATAGATGAAATGTTTGTTTCTCTGTGGATCCTTCTCGCCTTGATTTGATTTTGACACCGAGGTCGAATAGGTGTGCCGCCATGGCGACGGGCGCTTTGTTGACGCTGCTACACGGGAGCCGAAATTCCACTTTCCGCTAGCGAATTGCTGAAAACTCGCAATACTCTTGTTGGAATGCATAATGAGAAATGTACTAATATAATCTTGTACGATGGAGCATGATGTACGGATGTGTGTACGGATGGAGAGAGCACCGCTGTGCTTGAACGTGACCCCTCTTTGCTTGCCCCCGAGGCATTACCGTGGCTACCTACCCCGCGATTAGGAGTGCGATCACATGTTTGCCATGGGAAAGGATCGGAACAGGTACTTCCTCTAATTAAGTCGTGGCCTGTCCAAATGATCCGGGCATGATGATGCGTTTAGTTCTTCAGGACCTTCCCTTCGAAGCGGCCTTTGCAATTGCTTGTATGCCAAGCGTTCGTACTATCTCCTTGGGACAGGTCAACCTTCACATAGTAAGTGGAACAGCAAGTCTTACTTGCCTTTGAGTGGACAAATAAATGAATGCAGGGAACACCTAAGACAACGAACAAAGTGGCCTCAAAGATTGCTCGTCATTCGTTTCTTTTGCCCTCCGCCATCCCTAAAGAATTATGCATTCGCCTTAAAGCTCATATTGGTACAATTCTCCGAAGACATCATGGAATACATTCATCAGATCCTACTTTCCTTTTGGTAGAACCTCCCGAATATCCTCAAACTTAACGTTCCCATCACGACTGACCTCCGCATAATGAAAGCCCGTAGGTACATCGGTGAACTGCTTTGTTAATTCTTCGCTCCTTTTTGGCTGTCTGGCCAACGTGACAGCTGACTGTGCTGCTCCGGCTGGACTATCAGCAATTTCATCGATGTCCCTAGCAGTCAACACTTCACTGATCCGTGTTGCTCTCGAAGATAGCAAGATTGTCGTTGGACCTTGAAATTTTAAGAACAACCGATCGCCCCATATTGTTCTCCTCGCCGAAGTCCGCAGGTTGAAGAGAAGATTCGTCAATCCTCTCCAAGTGTTTGTCTCTCTCATCACACGGAAGAATTTGATATCTGGTACCAAGTATCCGAGTCCTAGACTTGGAACTTGGAATCGAAGACTTGATGATTTAAGTCGGTATGGTAGTGGTGGGTGGGGTGTGATCGTGTATGCAACGACATTTCCTGGATGAGCCACATACTCTTCCCCTGCTTCTAATTTGATTTGGTAGATCTGTCCAAGCCCAGCTAGGGCTACGAGACCCCGCCCTGTGATTTCTGATTTGCCCCAATGAGCCAGGCTCATTCCCCTGTTGACTGTAGGCGTGACTGAAAGCGTATGTCCTGTCCAAGCTAGCAATGCCTTCCTTTGCGCCACTATCCAGTCTATGGTCCCGTTAAGATGTAACACAGTGAACGAAGTGAGGGGTGATTTGGTCGAAATTAAGACCGTGAGTGGACTCGTAGAAGAGACTCTTTGATATAGGAAAGGAATGCCGAGGGCGCCTCGCCGGAAGGGTTCCAGAATGGACAATGTCGATTGGGCCTGATAGCAGTCAGCAACAGCTCTACGGCCAGTACTTAGCTCTGCTCACGTTTTCTGCCTTCCCACTGACTCCAACTAAGGTACCTCTCCTAGTGTAGAGCTTCTGGGAAGCTGATAAAGAAACAGATAAAAGAGAATATGGCGCCCCTAATACTTCGAACCGAGCATCTGGACCAGCCAACATATCAGCAAGGCTCTTCCAAGTAAAAGAATGTCCCTCCACTTACCTGCCGAATCTGTAGAGGCATCAATTGCGTTACTGAGAACATCTCCAGTCAGTATTGGCGACTCTGTTGTTGGTGTCGCGCCGATCTGAATCCCTCGGCGGCCGTGTCCCCCATTGCAAGGTCTCTGGAGCTGCTGGAAGCCTCTGGTAGCTTTTCCCAGCGCAGTTCGACCACGCATCGTTGCTGTCGAATTGCTGGATGCAATTTGCTAATGCGCTGGAATCGCTTCTTGATGGATTGGACTCATTGATCTGCCTCAGGCGAGAAAGCAAGGGCAGCTGCAGCGTACCGCGCTGTCACGTTGATGGCGCAATAGCTCGGAATCTCGCAGCACGACCCAGAGAGCGCAGAGCTTCGTTTGCTCCTCGGACAAATTGAATCCCCCAGTCTCTTCTGCTTCGCTGCGATCATTGCTGCTTGGAAGTGGCAGCTTGCAGCAAAGTAAAAGAACACACCTTCTGCGATCGAAAAGCAGCTCCTCGCCACTACCCCTACATCTTCATCTCGCAACAAAACGATGTGGGGAAGCACATGAAGCTGAAGCAGGGGCGATCGAAGAGCTTCAATCGCAGTGAGGATGATTGTCCGGAATCTCCACAAAGCTTCGTGCTGGAGCGCGCGAGTGTCAGTACGGCCACAGTCATGGAAACAACCTGGAATTGGACTGCGAGTTATCACCAGCACGAATCACTTCTCCGAGGCTGGCCAGAAAGCTACAGTCATTCAGAGCCACGCTCTTCGACAGCCACGAGTTGCAGATGATGTGCCTGGAACGAAGCCAGAAACCGCCCAGAAGCCAGCTGCAGCAGTTCCAGGACGCAAAGACCCTCTTGCGCTGGATGATAAGACGAATAAGGAACAACGGAAAGCAGATTGGGCTATTATGAAGGAGATGGCAAAGTACTTGTGGCCGAAAGACAATCTTGGGACACGGTTTCGGGTGGGACTCTCTTTGGCACTGCTCGTTGGTGCCAAAGTGTTGAATGTCCAAGTGCCGTTCTACTTCAAGAGCATTGTTGATTCAATGAACGTCGATTTTGTGGCCGTTGGAGGCACGGCTGCTACTGTCGCTGGGTCGATGATCTTTGCGTATGGCATGACCCGAATCGGAGCTACGATTTTCCAGGAAGTAAGGAATGCGGTGTTTGCGAGCGTTGCTCAAAAAGCTATCCGAAGGGTAGCTTGCAATGTGTTTGGTCACTTATTGCGGTTGGACCTAAATTTCCATCTAACAAAGCAGACGGGTGGGCTGACCAGAGCCATTGACCGAGGTACAAAGGGAATCAGTTTCCTTCTCACTTCAATGGTATTTCACATCCTACCTACAGCTTTAGAGATCAGTATGGTCTGTGGTATTCTCACCTACCAATACGGTGCGAAGTTTGCCGCCATTACAGCATTGACAATGGTTGGCTACACAGCCTTCACGATTTGGACAACCGCCTGGCGAACCAAGTTCAGGAGAGCCGCGAATGCAGCAGATAATAAAGGTTCCACGGTCGCAGTCGACTCCTTGATCAACTACGAAGCCGTCAAATACTTCAACAATGAGAAGTTCGAGGTTGGCAGGTACGACCAGGCTTTGAAGGAGTATGAGGAATCGTCCATCAAAGTTGCAACATCACTGGCATTTCTCAATTCGGGACAAAACCTGATATTCTCAAGTGCCTTAACCGCTATGATGTATCTAGCAGCGGATGGAGTTGCAACTGGGAACTTGACTGTTGGTGACCTGGTGATGGTCAACCAACTTGTTTTCCAACTTTCAGTACCACTGAATTTTCTCGGCTCGGTTTACCGAGAACTTCGTCAATCTCTCTTGGACATGGAGACCCTCTTCAACCTTCAGAAGGTTAATGTCGCAATTAAAGAGCCTCCGAATGCAAAGTCGCTCCAACTTACGAAGGGGGGCGAGATCACTTTTGAGAATGTGACATTCGGATACCACCCAGACCGGCCAATTCTCAGAAACCTGAGTTTGACCATCCCAGCTGGAAAGAAGATTGCTATAGTCGGACCTAGTGGATGTGGCAAGTCAACAATCTTGCGACTCCTCTTCCGTTTCTACGACATCCAAGAGGGCAGAATTCTCATTGATGGCCAAGACATCCGCGATGTGAGCTTAGATTCTTTGAGAACGGCGATTGGTGTTGTACCACAGGACACACCGCTATTCAACGACACTATCGAGCACAATATCAGATATGGTGATCTTAGTGTATCTCCTGAGAAAGTCTTAGCTGCAGCCCAGCGAGCAAAGATTCACGACATCGTGTCAGCATTTCCGGATGGGTACAAGACCATGGTAGGAGAGCGTGGTATGATGATCTCGGGAGGCGAGAAGCAACGTTTGGCGGTCTCAAGATTGATCTTAAAGGATCCGCCATTACTTTTCTTCGACGAAGCTACCTCGGCCTTGGACACTCATACTGAGCAGGCTCTGATGCAGAATATCAACAGCATCTTAAAGGACAAGGCAAGGACCAGTGTGTTCGTTGCCCATCGTTTGAGGACTATCTATGACAGTGATAAGATCATTGTCCTCAAAGAAGGTCAGGTGGCTGAAACTGGTACACATCGTGAGCTCATTGATACTGGCGGCGTGTACTCGGAGCTCTGGAGTGGTATGTGTACATTCCCTTACGAAATCTACCTGTATTCTGACAAAAGTCTGCAGCTCAAGAAACCCTATTTGATGACGATGGGGAGCAAAAGGAAATAGAATTTAACGATGTCGAGATTGGCGAGGATTCGAAGGATCGGCCAGTGTCGTGAATACCTAGCAAACTTTTCGGCGGAGGCTTCAGCATTCAGACAAGTGGTCTATGTCAGGAGTCTCAGTATGTTGTAGTTCCACTCCAGTTTATACCCGCAGTTACGAACTATGGTGATTTACAGCTGTAAATGCTGTGATGCAACAATAGGTAAAGTCCTGTATCGATATCCATAGAGTAGAAGCCGTCACTCAGCCGGGTGCAGGGACGAATTTAGATCTAAATTGCATGTGCACTCCATGTCCCAGCCGCGTGCCGAGAATTGGGCTGATTGCTCCTCATCAAAGAGGATCCCTCGATCACAAGCAAGTATCTTTCGTCCCATCAATCCTGCTTCCCGCGAATAAGTATATCGTATTGGCAAACTCTGGTAGAACGGCATAGACCACGGGATATGCAGAGTTCTAAGCCTGAATAGCTACACGCTCCAAATGTGAGGCATATATAGATACAGAGTAGAGTAACACTACCGCAAACCAATTAGAAGCACGGCCGTCGAGACAACGCATCGAATCTTCACAAGTTGTTTGGAAGTTCTGCTGCACCTACATGCACAGAGAGTTTTCGATATCCGTGCCTCTGATTGTGAAATAGGACAAACTCATAGCATGCTGCTACGAAGATCGGAACAAAGATATGGTACAACCCTTACACGAGGACAGGATGAGCGTATGAATCATTATGCAGATATTGTTCATCCTGCCGTTGTGTCTTGGTGGACTGACGGATCAGGGATCGATGTCCAGAGGCAATTGCATAGAAGACTCTTTATAATACAGATGTCCTCCAGTAGTTTAAAGACTTCGCCGGTGTCGAGGTACAATAATGCATCTCAATGTTCCAGCATAAGCATAAGCATCAGCTCGAGCTCCTCTCAAGCCACCACGTTTCTCGAAGCCATCATCGGGCCACGCCGGCTGGCGCCAAGTCCAGGCACGCCAATGACACGGTGTTCCGGGGTTTCTAGGCTCGCTTCTAGCCTGGAGAAGAAAACTGAGGGGGCAGGGGGGCGACGGGGGGAATGGAAAGTGGAAACCGTCTATCGGGACGGCACCCTACAGTACTGTAGTATCCTATCGAGCTACGAGTATCCTATGATTCCTATGATCCTATCCTATCGTGTCTGAGCGGCCCGTGTCAGGCCCGTGTGCTTTGACGCATCCAGTGTAGAGTCCGAGGTTTGGCGGCCCCAGATAGGCGGGTCGGTCGATTCGGTTGCTTGCCCTGGGCGTGGACAGGGGCTCGAAGGGGCACATCCCAGACATCCCAGACATCCCAGCGTATCTGCGGACGCTGGCAGCTCTTCAGGCTTCAGCACCCTTTAGCCTGCAGATTTTACTCCACCCGACGGGCTTGGTTAGGGACTACGGAGGCAATACTCTAATAATCGGCTAATAAATTGCTTTCCTGTACTGTAACTCTAGGATCACAGCGGAATGGTGGGCTGGCTGGGGTCGTCTGGCTGTTTTGGGCGTGCCCAGCGAGCCGGCCGGCCCAAACCCAGCATCGCGACAAGGAGTATGGGCTGGGACCATGCTTATCGTCAGAAACTTCCTCTGTTTGTCTGTCTCTACTTTACTTATACTAGTCGTCTCTACACTTCGGACGAGCTTTCACAGTTTGTACCTCTTGGAAGAATCAGCAGCACTCAATTGATCGAAAGCGGATTATGCAACAGCTCCTTGATCTCACAATAAACAGCGCCTAGCCATCCGATATTTCGAAGTCCTCTGAATCGATCCACCTTGGAGCAAACTGAGCCGTCTAAGAGGGGTACTAAGAGCAGAAAGGAGTAAACGACAATCATTCAAGAGAAGCCTGTAACACACCTTGCGAAAGCGATCGATTCCATACTGCGAACCTCATATTCATCCTTCCAATCCTCGGTTCAACACTTTCGTCACCCCACCCCACCCTTCACTCCAACCAACCATGAATCTTATCGACCTGATCAATTCCAAACTGGAGCTCTTTCGGCTCGAACAGCGGTACACACGCAGACGTAACCGCCGCAGCACATTCGTTTCCGAAGCTCAATACGTGGACGGAGAATACATCTACTCTCCCACATCTCAACACTCTGTGAAGTGCAGTGCAGCTGGGAGCAGCGACAGCGAGGAGGTAACAGGAGTAGCCAGCAAAGAGGCCAAGAGCAGTAGGCGGATGAGCAAGATGGGACTCGACAAGATGGACTGGCGCAAAGGGAGGGATGGGAAGAGACAGAGCCGGGTGCACGTACGAGAAGTAAAGTGGGATGAGGGTGTGCGCAGTTGAGGTGTTTGTTCTCTATGATATGTCAATTGCAGGTGTGCGTTGGAATGGATCGTGGTCTTGTTGGCTGCATGCGTGCATATTGTTGCGATACCTCGTGAGCGGTCTTTATGTCTTTATGATTTCTGGGGAGGATGAGATGGGAGTTTCTTGTATATGGCTTTTTTCATTTCCTTTGTTGTTTCAAAATCCATCTTGAAGCTGTAATCAGATGGCAGATTTAGAAGTTCAAGATGTTATCCAGATCATGCATGCCAGGCAAATGGAACTGGCCGTTAACTTTGGGTTTCTGCCAGCATTTCCCTGATATATCGTGTTTCCAAAATGCCCGCGACTTTCAAGTTCGTGGTTGCCAACCAAACCCTGGCAAATACCTGTTATTTTTGCTATATTTTTCTTTCATTCGTCATACCGATATGACCAGAACGAATTGTCTGCTCTCTTGTTCCTGTGGCCAAAGCGAAAGTGTCACCCAGAGGCTTCTCAAATTGAGGAAAAAGATAAAGGCGACAGTCCTGACGCATAAGCCAGCCATGCTGACAATTTACATTACGCTACTAGATAAGAAGTCCTGAAGTGGAAGTCAGGCTTTTACGAGCACGCGCAACTATAAGTACAGAGCACATTGTCAAGTTGTACAAGGGGTATTATGAGCACGTTAGACCATGGACCGTTGTATGAGACTACAGACCGGACTTGGACATACCGGGCAGCTAAGCCTTTGGCAGGCAACAGTAACAACAACAACATTGCGAATGGAGATGAAAGCACCGGTACCAGTAAAAATCTTGATCCTCATCCTTACGACCACACCCTGACCTTCAGAAAACCGTGGCTTAGCACGGATCTACATGGAAGCATGTAGAATAGCGATTCAAAGCAATGTGCCGCTGAACCAAAGCGGTCATGGGACAGCGACAGTATCAAGCTTCCTAAAGAGCAACTTCGGAGAATTTTTGTGGTGCGCATCAGCCGCCTTCAAATATCGGTTTGCAACCACTGACATGCACAACCTTGTCCCTCTTCGTCACTTTGACACTTTGACATAAGACCAGAAAATAACGGACCTTGATTAGACATCTTAAAGCCAAAATCTCAGTTTCGTTCGCGGGCTTCGGTCTCGACGAATATTGACGATTTCCGGCTCTCAATTTAGCAGATTTTGTCTCTCATGTGCACGCCCGGGGGATATTGACACTTGGAGAAAGCCTCGTTGGATCGCTCAATCACAATGGCCTGCTACTCCACGCTTCCGACCGCCCGTTCGTGCCTCCATTTCTCTCTGGATCTTCCAAAGAGTACTAGGTTGGCTGACACGGGTTATCGCATGAGCAAATGTACAGCTCTTACCCAGCCGTAGGACTGGAGTTCAAACCAGGGCTTGGGCTGTAGGAGCCGTCATGTACTGCCTCGTTGTGGGCAAACTCAAGACTGCACGGTACACTTTCCAACACGTATGCACAAATGGCTTTTGGAGAACAGTGGTAGAAGACCCTGCCAACTTCCAGACAAGTCCCGGAACTTTTCCCTTAGCCCGAGATTCATCAACGTTCTCAGTCGCTACCCTATAGACCCCAGATGACCCAGTGGCAAGTAGAAGTTTGTTGAACGCCTGGCCAAGCTATGGTTAACATCTTGGTACGATGACGAAGGACTCACGGGTAAACCCACAGGTGCTTTCTGATCTGGGCCCAAATATACTCCCGGGATGCACTTTACGTAGCTACATGGTTCTTCAGCCTAATCTACTTATTGATAAGAGATTTGGAACCTGGACGCCTGTTGGTGGGCCAAAGTTCTCGAACCGAATTTGATTTGCTGCTTTTGTTTTCTGACGTTATAAAACCAGAGCCGATTCTGAGGAGGAAGAAAGATTATACTCTCAGCTTCTCTCTTCCCCCAACGACGCCTTTGGATGACGAAATGTAATAATATTGCGGGAAAACTTGGGTACGCATCATATGGTGGCACTGGTAGATGGAACAGCTCACATGGTGACAAAGTCTTCTTCGAGCGCAAAATGTTCTAGTTGGAAAGCCGACAACCCACTTTCCAACCCAGCTCAAAAGTCTGTATCCCCTCAAGCGGTGGTTCGGTAACGCCTTTTAGCGCCTTGGCGGTCAGAATCCTCACCAAAAATCGAGGGTATTCAGAGAATCGCCACAACGCCTCTATTATTTACTATGATACCGGGCAAAGCAATTGCTGTCTTTATAGAGTGTGACCTTACAGACTTTACAGCCAAATATTGAGGCTTTCCTACATCCGGATCCTTGAATATTCGGAGGGAGATTAATGGAAAGCTCCCCTAGAACCTTCCTCCGCACTCGCCGGGATACCCCCTCCTTCGCATATACTACGCAATTCCCTTTAACCTGAAATCGCTCTAATATATGCTCAGTTGCCTGGGAAAGCTCCCTAGGGTCTTCAACAGTGGATATTAAAGACGATTTGCGTTTTCTATGGTTTTCCCTAGCAAATCTGAAACATTCCTTGAGAACCTCTGTTCGGAACTTAGTCTGATCAACCCATTTACTCTCCGGAGGCACCTGAGAGTGGAAACTGAGTTTGTAGGCGTTTATAAGAGCTGTATCTAAGAGCCACGTAGTTAAGGCTTGATGGCCCACCCCTTCGACAGAGCTGTTTAAGAGTATTTGGCCTTTTGAGTTGATTTCCTTGGTCTACACCTCCTATTTGGTGATTATACTTGTCCTCAAACTCAGGAATCGCAAGTATAGCTCGAGGATTTGGTCCAAAGGGCTTCCGAGCGGTCTTTGCGGCAGAAGAGGTTTCAGATGGGCGTTTACGGAGCCTCTCTACTGTGCTCTGTCCATCAGAAAAGGTAGACATAGAAAGGACTAAAGTATTGTCTTTCCACGCTATCATATTGATTAAGTTGTCCTCAGTTGCTTCTGTAAAGAGACGGCCCCAGGGAATCTGATCTTTCCTCTTATCCTCTGCCTTCATATCCCCGAATCGCTTCAAAATACCGGATTTTGCGGTATATGTGCCGGTAGCACCCTAGCCACGTTCTCTACTATATTTTAGGAGCTTGGTAGTTGTAAACAGGTTATCCAGGTAGACTAGGAACCCTTTGCCTCCATCCGGAAGCCTCCCCATAAGGTAGGCACAGACAGCGGATGACGAATTGCCACTGAAAACCGTAGGGCGAGGGATATTCCAGGGGCCTCTTAATGTATCCGGATTCGACGATTTCTTCCCTTTTCTATGGAAAACCCAGTCTAAAAAGTAGCCCTTCTGAGCCAGGACCCATATCTTATATCCCCGGGCGATTGGCTTGCTAGGAATCTTCAGTGTATCGAAGGAACGACCTTGGAACCGGACCATAGCCTCATCAATAGCTACGTCACGCCCTGGAATCCAGTAGGCTCGAGAAACCCTTTGAATATAGGTATTTAAAGGCTCTAACTATCCAGGTAGTTAGTAAGTTATCCGGATACAAAGGAATCAGGCTTACTCTTTCAAAAACAGCCTTAAATTCATGATCCGGATCGGCAGTACACACACGGAACGCTGTGTGGATTGCCTCATACCTCTGAAGGCTCATAACACTTGAAACAGGGTGATCCGGCCACTGATTATCCCCTAATCTCCAATAATCCCTTGACTGGTTTTCTTGATGGATTCCCATATATATACGTATTCCAATGTATCCATATGCTTCGGGTATTGTCATAGGGTGCCAGCTACGGATCCGGGCATGCGGGAGTAGGTCTGGATCATGTTTTAGAGCCTCAATTTTGAGATCCATATGCTGATTCGTGTTCTGGCAGATGATCCGGATGATTTCCTCAGGGAAAAACAGTAAGAATATACCCCAGGCATCAAGGGGGGTAAGGTGTGGAGGGAGGTTGATTGAGGGGGGGAAATCGGGTAATTCCATAGGTATAAAGCCCGTTCCGGTCTTTTCAACGGGTGGTAAAGCCGGCCGAGTGGTTGCAGGGTCGGTAGAATCGGAAATAATGGGTTGCACAGGCTTGCACTGCATTTTGTGTGGTGTGGAATGACAATTATTTGGGTTGTTTACATGGTTTGTTTACCCTGAGTTTTGGTGGGGAACCCGCCAAGACGCTAAAAGGCGTTCCACCGCTTGAGGGGATAGAACACACCTGTGATCTTTGTTTAGAAGATTTGAAGCTATGATTGGCTGGTGTCGTTGTATGTGGCTTGCCTTACATATGCTTAACAACTGAATGATAGCTGGGCTTGTTCTTCAATATACTAGGGCCTATGCCGGAGTTACAGTATCAACTCTCGTAATTAATAATACATCAAGGCGGAGCAGAACACTGCTAAGGCCATTTTATATTTTATAGGAACATGGCCATAATTTTCAATATTCGAAGGCTGAACATATTTAAAATAGCTGCCTCATCAAATGACGATTGGACAAAGGCATTCAAGCTGGATTGAAAGCGTGACAAGCTAGTAGACCTGGCCTCTCAATTCTTCATCCAATACCTGTGAATTGCATAGCTTGGACTTAGACATGTCAACGACATACCCGGTCCGTATTTCGCCACCGCTGCGAAAGTGGTTAACATAGCACTCAGATATGCATTCATGTCAAGAGCAACTTCTTACCAGCACGTCACCATGGGACGGGATTGAGATGCAGAAACGAATTTGCCAAACGATAAATCCGTCCCGTGTCCTAGTCGTCAAGCAATTGAGCGCAACCAATTCACCGTCAATAAGTCCGCGTCGGATTTTGTGATACGTAAATACCTTTCCCTTGCCGGGCCTGGGCAAAAATAAGCCCTCGCTTGGAGCTCGCCAAAAATAAAGGGGCCTGTCATCATGAGAGCTGAATTGCGTTGTGGGGCTGCTTGCTCACTTCCCCATGACTGCGATTGGCTTGAAGCAAGAGACCGGGCAGATCAAGCAATGATTAGCCAACGCTACGCATGCGGTTGCAGCAAGGCTGTGTGCTTCCTTTTCCTTTTCCCCTTCTTCTTCCTCCTCCTCGGCCTTCGCGCGTTAGATTGCGAGAGCGAGCTTCCCTTCCCCTTCCCAAAATCCGCGGCTTTTGAACAACTCCCAAGCGACGTGTATGTATGTATGTATGTTGGTGACTATTAACACGATATTATAAGTATGGGCGAGTATAAAGAGGGCTCGGCCCCTGCTTGAACCAGTCGCTCTTCATTCTCCATCTCTCGCTATTTTCTTCCAATTACCAACCTTGCGCGGTTGCAGCACTCATCTAACGAACCACTGCTCGCATTGCTTCCTTTGCGTTGGAACACAAGTAGAGTGCTGTAGAGCCTGATGTACTGCTCTTGATAGACTGTCACCTCGAATATCCTATATCAACCTGCAACTCCTCAGCAGAAGCCATGATGGCTACGAATCCGCCAGTTTCTTGTGCATCGACTGTTGTGGACGAGAAGATGTCAGATCCGATCGAGAAAACGCCATACGAGCAGAATGACGGGGACGACGGCCACCCCCCTTTCCTCGATCGAGTTGGCAGCCAGAACAATGAGACCGATGCGAATATGTTTCCCAAACCAGCGGTCGCGGCAGAAGCAGACTTGGAGAAGGGAGGGGTTAATTCGAACTCTGCACCTAAGCCCGGCGGTGTCAACCCTGCAGACTTCCCGGATGGAGGACTCGAAGCATGGCTCGTTGTGGTAGGAGGTTGGTTATGTCTGTTCTGCAGCTTTGGATGGATCAATTGCATCGGTGTGTTTCAGGAATACTACCAGGTCCATCTCCTCACCGGATACTCCTCAAGTACGGTCTCATGGATCCCGTCTCTGGAACTTTTCATGATGTTCTTTGGCGGGCCCGTATTCGGGAAAGTGTTCGACAACTTTGGACCAAGATGGCTTCTCTTGTGCGGGACGTTCTTCCATATCTTCGGCTTGATGATGACCTCTCTCTCGAGACAATACTACCACTTCATCTTGGCGCAAGGTATCTGTTCTGCTCTCGGCGCTAGCGCGATATTCTATGCTGCCATGAGCTCTGTGGGGACGTGGTTCTTCAAGAATCGCGCGACTGCTTTCGGTACAATGGCATCTGGTTCATCGTTGGGAGGAGTCATTCTCCCGATCATGGTGTCGAAATTGATTCCGCGAATTGGATTTCCATGGACAATGCGAGCTGTTGCTTTTACGATGTTCGGGATGCTGGTTATTGCCAATTTTACTGTCAAGTCTCGCTTGACTCCGCAGCCGAAGAAGCTTGATTTGATGACATTCATCCGCCCGCTGAAGGAACCTGCCTTCTTTCTGCTCTGTGTGGCATCATTTCTGTTCTTCTTCGGGACTTTCTTACCCTTTAATTACATAATCATACAGTATGTCAGGATGGCCCTAGTCACCCACTGAACTTTACTAACAGAGCAATAGGGCACAAAGTCATGGGATGTCAACAAACCTAGCGATATATCTTGTCCCTATCCTCAATGCTGCTTCGTAAGTCCCCAGTTGTATGTCTGCCTGGAGATTCTAACCGACAGCCAGAATTTTCGGACGTATCCTTCCAGGTATCGTTGCAGACCGTATCGGCCGCTTTAACGTTATGATAATCACAACTGGTTTCTCAGCCATTATCGTACTGGCTCTCTGGCTTCCATCATCTGGCAACATCCCGATCATCATCTTCTGTGTCTTGTATGGCTTCTCTTCTGGAGCATTCGTTTCTATGGGACCGTCGCTCATCGCTCAAATTTCGCCTATCCGCGAACTGGGCACTCGAAACGGAACATACTTCTTGTTCGTGGCCATTGGCGGCTTGACTGGAAATCCAATCGGTGGGGCTTTGATTGAGAGTGATAATGGAGGGTTCCATCATCTACAAATTTTCTGTGGTGTAACGATGGCGGTAGGCACTTTGTTTTACGTTGCTGCTAGATGGGTGCAAGTTGGTTTTAAGCCGAGTGTGATTTAAGATTAAAAGCACCATACATCGAGTGACCGAAAGTTAGAAAAGGCACAACTGCCTTCGAAACGGAAAGATAGACTCCATTACTAATCTCATCTCCCATGAAGCTGTTTATCACCTCATCAGTGCGTTTTAATCCATTGAGGTTTTCTGTAACGCCATTCGAAATTCCCCACCAAACGTAGCATCTTTTCAGATGTATATTAGAAACGACACTGGAGGAGTTGATTGAAGAAATTGTGTTCGCACTCATGTTGAGTTCCACGGATATGCTTCTCAAGTGTGGGGCGCGTCGCTCGGTCAACCGCCGCAGAAAGCCCGAGACGACTTCCGAAAACATCAAAGGAACAGAGAAATCATCCTCGCAAACAGCCAAACGACCAACGACCCTTGATCTCGAACAGGGTTCCAGCCTTGTGTTGCGCATTTCATTAAATCTCTTTCTTCTTCGCATCAATTGGTATCCCAATTGGTCTATCATGTCTGTCAGAGGTAATTACACGCCCTCTCTATGAGGACTTCATGGACTAACAGGCAACAGTGGTGGCGCGGATTCGGCCTTTACTTGCAAAGGAACTCGACAGAGATACGATTGTACGCGCAGAAAGCAGCCAGGAGGGAAAGCCTAATAACGTCGTTCGAATTCCGAATCCCAAGAATGAGGCCGAGGAGTTTAGCTTCACCTTCAACGGTGTTTATGACATGGGCACAACACAGGAGGAGCTTTTTACGAACGAGGGTACGTCAATTGGTTGTTTTAGACGCACGCAGTCTGATGAGAGATAGTTGCCCCGCATTTGAAGAGTCTATTCCAAGGTTTGGATGTTATGGTGTTTGCATACGGCGTTACGGGTACGGGAAAGACACATACGATGAGAGGCGGCTTGAAGCTGTCGGAGAGAGGAATCATCCCACGTCTGCTAAGTGGAATATATCGACGAGGTAGAAAGGTCACGAAAGACTCTGGAGATGAAACAACAGTCACTGTTACACTCTCTTATTACGAAATCTATAACGACAAGGTGTACGATCTCTTTGAGGCGCCGGACAAGAGGTCACTGGCGGGTTTGCCAATTCGGGAGAAGGACGGAAAGACTTTCGTGGTTGGACTTTCGGAACATGCATGTGATGACCTGAAGGATTTCGAAAGACTGTATATCGAAGCCAACAACAACCGGAGTACAGCTGGCACCAGTCTTAATGCGCAGAGTAGTCGAAGTCATGCAATTCTTATGGTCAAGGTAACACAGACAAACGGAGATGAGACCTTGATCAGTACAGCATCTGCCATTGATCTGGCTGGTTCTGAAGATAACCGGCGAACAGATAATAATAAGGAGAGATTGGTGGAGTCGGCGAGTATCAACAAGAGCTTGTTTGTACTGAGTTCTTGTATCGATGCAATTGGAAGAGGCGACAAGAGAATTCCTTTCCGGGAGAGTAAGATGACCCGAATCCTCAGTCTGGGTCAGAACAACGGGATTACGATTATGATCTTGAATCTTGCGCCTCTGAGATCGTATCATCTGGACACGCTCTCAAGCCTGAATGTTTCGAGTAGAGCGAAGCGTATCGAGGTTCGGGAAATCGAGAATGAGGTCGTGTTCACGCAGCCACCTAGAAAAACTGTGCCACTTTCCGGAACCTCAATGGCGCGACAACCATTGAGACCCTTGGCGAACGCTCATAATACTCATGCCAATGCAGCATCTCAGAAAGGAGATAAGCCTGCAAAATCCTTCTCGGTCTACACAGATAAATCGAAGACAACAGGACCACCGCGTGCACCAGCTCCACGAGCAAATACTACCTCCAAACGCCCCTCGGATTCCTCACTGAATACTCGACCAACGAAAATGGCTCGAGCAAATCCTACTGGGTTGAGATCTGGGGTGGAGCTTTCATCGGCGAAGATCGAGGAAATGGTTGAGCGAAAAGTTCAAGAAGCACTTGCTGCACGACAACCAGCTACTGTCCCTGTGGGACTTAGTGACGAGGTGCAGCGAAGACTCGAAGCCCTGGAAAAGAAGATAGAGAGTGGAGAAGCTGAGGATGCTAGGGCCGAGGGACTACGTTTCTTGTTGATGGCACGGCAACATAAATCCCGCGGGGAGGAATCGAGTGCTCTGAAGATGTACGAGCTGGCGCTACCTTTCTTCCCAGAACAAGAGAAGCTGCACAAGAAGATCGAGCATTTGAAGGAGAAGATTCGAGCTAAGAAGGATGACGCAGCTGTGAGATCTGCTGGACAAAATGAAGTGGAGAAGCGCAAGGCTTTAGCAACAATGCCTATCGTTATACCCCCATTGCCTCAAATGTCTTCTGAAGGCTCAAATGAATCACCCAAGCCCCGAAGAGCGAAGACAGGTACGGACTCGGACGATGACTTCAATGGATCCGCAGTTCTCCAAGCCGATGACTACGACGACGACGACAGCTTTTGTTACAGAGCCACTAAGGCAAAGAAGCCGAAAGCCAAACCAGCTCCCAAATCCGCACTCCGGATCTTCTCCGATGAAGCAGACGCTGACAGCCTTGAACCACCAACACCACGCACCCGACACCTCCTAGATATTATCAACTCACGAAACGTCACCATGATCAGAGGTCTCAGCGGGGTTGGTGCGAAGAAGGCCCGGGACTTAGTCGAATTCCTTGAACTGCAGAACGAGGACGAGGGTGGTAACATCAAGAATTTACAGCAATTGATTGCGGTACCCGGCCTGGGTAAGCGGAGCGTTGAAAGGGCTTATGAGGGTATCACGGCTTTACTTGTATGAATATGGGGATTTTGGCGTTGCATTTCTTGGTGTTTGCAGGCTTGGTGGTTGGCTATTATTGTTTGAACGGGACTGCATATATGAATTTTGTGGCGGCGATGAGGAGTTTGGAGTGGGATTGAGGGGACTCAAGAGAGTCGTGAATAGATAATGCTATCGCGTATTCATTCTAGACATATAGACTTTTTGATCAGACACGATCAGTTGGATTCATTCGCTTTGCTCCTCGTCTAAACAACGCCTTGCTCACTAATTTCTTACCTAGGGTAGTAGTGGCCTGACGCAATAGGTCACCGAACGGACTCTGTGTGACGTTAGGCTTATTGTCATGAAGGATTCTGAGCGGGAAAGGACTATCGGTGGTAGTTCCAGTGTGAAGGCCAGCTCGCAAAACTTCGGAAATCTCGTCTCTCACGTCTCTCTTCACTGCTTTCCCCCAAGAGCAGCCAAATCAGTGATTTATGTCCCATTCCATCACAGAAAGACTCGAATTCAAGTATATTTGTTTTTCCAACTGAGGATTCAGCGAAGCAAGACACGAACTCATCCGCGGACAGTCAACAGCCTCTGTACCATGCTCTGAACTTTCGGAATATCAGTTAGAAGCAACTGTGTCTTTGGTAAGAAATAAATCTGGAGTACAGAAGTTCTCTAATCGTCGTCTGGTGGATGCCAAAGCGGAACTGAACTTTTGGGCCGAGGTGAAGGTGGCCTTCGACTACCCCTCCACCACTTCGCGACTCCTCTACAAATTCTCCAAAAGACGTTCTCGTTTTATCATTTCACTGAAGAGGAGGCAGTTGACAATCCCTTGTAATATGCGCAGAACGTTGTCTCAACACGAGCTCACAAAGCCTGGAGAAATCCTGGCTAGCTAATTGAGGGTGCAGTATGATTGTAAATCACACTTAAGCTTGATGCCAGAAATGGCACTTGTTTGTCGAGAAGAACTCACAAAACCTGGCAATTGTTATACTAGGAGACCCTAGATCGAATGATTTTCACAAACCATTCCTCGCACCGGGTCACAACTTCTCTGTGAGACTGATAAGCTTTTTTGCACCATCAGCCTTTCGCTGATGTAGTATATGCGTGCTTAAAATAGTTACGAGTCATTGGAGTGCTCGATCAGTATTATTTCTTCATGCTTAATAACTATTTTAGAGTCTACCAGCCACTGATTCTCGTGAAGTGAATTACTATTTCCAGTCCAATAAGGACGAAGTTCGTAACATTAAAACGTGCCTCGCTTTCTTACATGGCGAACGGATCCATAAATACTAATATCGAGCCAAGAAACGACTCGTCTAGCCGCTCTTCGCTTTTCCAGTAGACCCTGAATTACCTCGAACAGGTCGGAAACAATCTCCCGGCCACAACCCAACCAGCCCCCTCCCAGGCGTAGCTCGCACATCCAGCTTCCTACTTGTGTTAATTTCTTCGAGAGAACTTCAAAATTCCCAAACAGTATAATCAGCTGGAAGCAGATCGCTTCGACACGTGGCTACCCATTTGGTACCAGCCAATGGAAGTCACTAATATCTAGGGATCACGGGTCCCGGCCAGTAAGATGCACCTGAAGTCGAACAAGTGTCAGTTGGTCAGTCACGGCTCGCTAAAATGCTGGGGAGGCCCCTGTTTGTTGATACTCAGGCTTTTGACTGTGTTGGCATTGCATTCGTAGTCAAGTTCAAGTTTAATGCCGAGCAAAGTTTTGCTTTTTAGCTGTCAATGGAAGAGAATATCAAGAGAGTAAGAAGAACAAGAGAGAGAGGGATGTGAAAGCTAAATTGCCCGGCTTGTGGAAGGGCTTAAGCTTGGCGGTATGTGGATATTATTGTAAGTTGCCCTCCATTTTGCCGTTTCCGCTACTTCCTCGTTCACACCTTTGATTTGCATTCGCCTTTCCTTTTTGCCCTTCTTTTCTCGGCTGGGGCCATACAATTTCTTTGACCAATTGCTTGTTCAAATCAGGAAATTAAAGTGTTGTTATATCAGGTCCCGATCTAGATCCAAGTCTGAATCATTTCCTCCGCCGCTCCATCTGGGGAAGACATGATTTTCAGCCATCGTTGGGTTTTCGTCGACGCCTCACAATGAAGTGCCGAACACGGAATCTCCGTCCCTACGTCCAATCGCTCTGACCCCAACCCCAACCCCAACCCAGAGCTCAGGTTGAAAAAATGGAACCCCGCAGGCCATGCTTGCCGTTCCTTCACCACAAGCTTGTGTTCTTTCTCAGTAGGGAGCAACAGAAGCGGGCTCAGATCACATGACTAGACCCAACCTGAAGCGAGGGCATCAGAAGTCAGAGTCAACTCAACGCACGCTCTGACGCGGGACTCTGTCTGAAGTCCCGAGGCCAGGCCGTGTCTGCCACGTTTTTTCAAAGTGGCTGGTGCAGCAGTTACCAGTGAAACTCTGACTCTCACTTTGTTTGAAAGGCTCTTTTATCTTCCACGCTGAATGAACTTTGCTTACAGAGTGGTGGTGGCAGTGAGCAGTACTCTGTACACTGCTCGAGAGGGAGCAGATAAGTGGCCAGTCCAACCAAGCTTCTTACCAAATGTCAATGTCTTCTTCTCGCGTTTTTAAAAGTGTAAAGCGGAAAGGAGAGTTTTCTCGAAATTTAATTTGCGCTTCAGGACAGTGGAAGAAGGAAGGGAAGAACATGGCTGTTAGGGGCGTAAAGTTTAAGATGGTGAAAGCGACGAAAGCGAAGCCACAGCGCTGACCGTTTGTTGACAAAGCTGAGGGGTAAACTTAGGTGCCGTCGCTAAAGAATTAACATGGCGGTCTTCTTCCCGGCTTTGCAGTGGTGATTGCAAACTCTGCACTTGGGGATTGCACGGGGAGAGTTGCACGAAATTTGAGAACTGTATTGTAACTAATGATAACATACCAGAAGAGTAAGGTAAGTTAAGCAGTGGAAGCAAGGGTTAAAAATAGGTTCGGCGGAAAGCGAATCATTACAGTATTATGAAGATCCTGGCGATCATCATCCACCAAGCGATCTCGTCTCCGTCATCCAGCCTGAAGATCCGAAATCCCTCACCTTCCTGAACAGCTCAGATCGTCACGACGACCAACGACCCCTCCAATTTCCCCACGGGCAGATCACAGCCTCTTGTGTGCTAGAGAGCTCATCACAGTTGTGGCTCGACACCTACGCCAACGCCGCCAGTCTCGCCGGTGTGGCGTAGGGCATGAAGCTCGACCTCTGACTCGCTCGACGATCATGACCCTGCGTGCAGGACTGTTAACCTTTAGAGCGGCGCTTTTTCTTGGGATTCGAGTCCAGAGGTCTAGACCGTCGTTTTGATCGTCACAGAGCACCACCGCGCCACAGAACAGCACGTGGGTTGACAGCCGGTGCCAGTGCTGCTTTTTGCCCAAAGTCTCAGTGTCTTCATGCTTAGCGGTGTAAAGCCACAGATAACCAGTTGATCGCCCAACATCCTTTCCTGACTCCCCCGGGGGGTGTAGGTAGCCAGGTAGTTTTAACATGAAAGCTCAACCACACCTCTTGCTGACTGTCAGTCAGGTCAAGCCTCACGCTAAGTCTGCACGTCCTCACATGAGTCTTGCCTGCGTGCGGTTGACGCATAGCAAAGCAGAGAATGGCATGCTGCAACGCGCTGGCAAGCGAGAGTTGCATTGTCGGTCCTTGCCAGTCACCTCCAATCGAAGAACCTAGAGTCGTTGCATTTCCGCAGGGGAGAGCTTTCAGTATCGAATTGGCAGAGCCTGTTCTGCTGCAGTCTGCAGAATCCTGGACCAGCTGGCCTTTGCATAACGTGGGCGTGCCTTACATATTGCTGGTCCCGTGGTAATGTCACCCTGAGAAGGGCTGGTTGCTGCTGCAAGCGATCGATCGTGCTGAGTGGGACAAAGCAGCGAGCAAGGGAGGACACATCGAGGGCCGAGCAGGTACCGAGTAGGTAGCTGTAGCCTTAGATACGGAAACACATTGTGGAGATCAGCATCGCGCTCTAGGTACAGTACTTCCGTAGTCCGACGATGCCTTCTCGCAACGTTCTCCTGTTTTCTTGAGAACGTAATTCAAGAGTACGGAGGTAGGGAGGTACGGAGAGAAAGCCTAATGAAACTGCTAGCCTACCGGCGCCGGCTCGACGGTAATGTCTCGGGGTGAACGAGCACATGAAGTGGCCGTAGTAGTCGGGATGGACGGGATGTAATGGTCTGGTGGTACTTCTGGGCAAGTCGTAACGGCTTCGAGAATTTTAAGTTGTCTTGGTTGTGGCAGACTAGAACGGGCTTAGGTGCCTTGCTCGTCTGGTCGTCTCTTGTGAGGCTGCTGTGGAAGATCCAGTGAGAGCAGCCGTGAGCTGGAGCCAAAGCCAAAGCCAATGGAAAAGGCAAAGCCAGAGAGGACCAATGGAACAATTGATAGCCCAACCAACAGCAGCCCAGCACCGCGTGCTCGGCATGTCTCATGGCCACCTCATGCTCATGGCTGTTGCTTCGCCTGCTAGTGACGACAGCACTTGCCACTTCTATACTGGAAGCAGCATCTCGGCAGATGATCTCTTGTGGCTGACCCGTTGTTCCGTGCAGATCTCAGCGACCCGGGACCCCTCGACGAGCGGACGCGGACGCGGACTCTTGGTGATCCAATTAGCTGGGTCCTCGGCTCGAAGCGAGAACAGCTTGGGGAAATGATGTTCAGACATCAGGAGATACTGTAAATTTACTTCCGAGTCAGAGAGAGAGACACAGAGTTGTGTTTGAGTCAACAATGGCTCGTGATGCAGGGTCCAGAACGGGTGAATCCTTGGGAAGCTGAACCTACTGCATGCTGGAATGGAAGGGCGAGAAGGGCGAGAAGGGATCCTTCTGCACTCTTGGCATGTTTGAGTCTTAAGGACTTAGCGACTGCTTAGGCTCGAGCCAAAATAGCAGGTGGAAATGTTAGGTAGTTCTCCGGGAAACCCCATTGTGGGCTAAACACATGTCAGAGTGCTTGGCAGTGACATCTAGGCGCGAGGCCAGCGACTTGTGTGTTGAACACCACCGTGCACATTATTGAAAGAGTTTGGGTCTGGGTCTGGGTCTGGATACTTGAGTTTGAATGGTTGCTTGATTTTTTTTTAGCAAAGTAGCATTGTTGTACCACTGCTGCATATTGCCTGGATCTTCACCATTTGTCACCATCGCCTCCTCCTCCACCACCACCACCACCCCCCTCTGTAGCCTGCGCTTCACCATTCTGGAGCCAAAATACGCCAGTTCCCTATTCCTGCCATCCTTGGCAACTCGAAGGGGAAATATTCGTGTAATCGTAACGCCGTGTATTGTTCCTCATGAAAGTCTGTGTACGTCGCCCTGGTGAGCTTGAAGTGAATGTAATGCAAGCAAAGCCTGCAAAGTATGTGCAAGAAGGCAATGGACGGTGTAAAACCAACGCCCCAAAGGTCAAATAAGCCCGATTACAATCTGCCGTCCGACCGAGATGAGAGTCTGATGTCGCCTTCCCATGCAAAACCTCTAGGTGATAACTTAAGGACCGATATCGAGCACAGTGTGTTTTGTTCCAAAGAGGGAACTGGTATCTTAGAAAGCAACGTGACGCCGTTCGATGAGCCCACCCACCATTGAGGGCAAGTACATGGTGGTATCGAAACAATTACATGACCAATTAGTCGAGTTCGTCGGGGTATAAATTAAGAGGCAAAGAATTGTCGAAAAAAAAAATGTTAAAACATTAGGCGAAGTTCGTATCCTTCAGTGTGTGTGACATGTTGCGTTCCGCTGGCACTGTCGCTGTCCACAGTAACGTCGAGAGACATCTCCCATTCGCGTTTGAGTTGAGGAGATGGGTTGCGAATCTCGGCTATCTCCATTACGAGGTCCTGCCCCTCTGCTAGTTCGCGAATAACATCATCGTCCATCTCGATTTGAAGGCCTCGTTCGAGCACATGTAAAGTCCGCATGATCTTGGTGGGCTCGATATTCCATTTGATAGCAATCGCATTGGTGAAGTCTTTGAGTGTTCTTTGCATAAGGTAGATCGCGCGGTAGTATTCGGCCTTATCTGGCTGATGAGGATCGCGGTGGAGAATATAGAAACATGCAACTGGCTTGATGGGCCGCTCCGTGGGCGCTTTGTAGCCTGCGTCAACTCCCAATGCTTCAATCCAGCCACTGAGGTTCCCGGCTTCGTCAGTCTTAGGGAGCTTGGTGAGTTGGTCCGGGGGGCTTGCCAGTTGCTGAGGATTCGATGTTTGCATCTCCGTTGGGGCCATAGAGTTGAAATCGCTCCATGGACCTGGTGGGTTCGGGGCTGACGTGCCTGGGATACCTTGAGATTGTAAAGAGAGGGAGCTCGGCGAAGGCGACACAAGGGATGATGTGCCAGTGGTAGAGCTACGGTCGCTGCTTCTCTGTTGCCAGATGGCACTGCCTCTTGAGTCCACCTTGGTAAGATCCAGCGGTTCACCAACCAAAGCAACTGGGTGGAGGTCTGGATCGTCCTGCTCAGATCCTCGAAGGTATAGAATGCTCACAGGCCGGGTGCTGGTGAACATGTCCTGCATGGTTTGCAGTTTGTAGTGAAGGTCCTCTTCGATTGGTACTCGTCCACCAGCTGAAGAAGCTGATGACATGGACCATGTCCTCTTGTGCTTTTGGACCTTTCCAGGACGTTGACTTGGCTGTGACTTAACCGTTGTAGATCCAGTGCGCTTCCGCTTGCCAAAGTCTTTCATACCAGTCTCAGCTTGTGCAATCTGTTGCTTGAGCTTGTCAATTGTCTTCTTCACATGCGCAACATCATTTGACAGTTTCCGTTCCGCACCGTGATCGCGGAATAGCTTGACTTTGCAGAAAGCAACTTCCGAATATTCAGGTCCGGAACGAGGCGATCCTGTGGAGACCGTCTCCGTTTTCGCACACAGTCGCACGGGAATACCCTTCACTCCTTTGGAATGACTGAAATCGGTAGAAAGGAAGTTAAAGCGAACAGCAATGTTGCATTCTGTTGATCCATTCGCGCCTGGAGTCCAAATGACCGAAAAACCATCAAAAGAGGCAGTGTCGATATCCACGCGCGTCCTCTTATCGTCGTTCTCAGCAGGTTGATTTGCTTCGACATACTCAACTGCCTGAAGTTTACCGCCTCGTTGGTGTGCTTCGTTAGTTCCTCGCCCTTCCTTCCACAGCTGCCAGCAAGTCGCAGGTCTTTGTCGTTGCTGCTCGTCTTCGAACGAAATGCGGATAAAGGTTCGATATCTAGCGCCAGTGGGGAGAGGAAGATTTGGATTGGTGTCCACAATCGATATTGAATACGCTTGTCCCTTGTTTAAATATGTGATGGGGATCTCATCCGTGCTCTTGATCATCGCCGTGGGAGCGTTCAAGGTCACATGAAAGCGGAATTTCTCTGCAGAAGCAGGCATTGCCGAAGCTATGTTGTACTGAGCTGGCTGAAAACTCATCATTGGAGATTGTTGTTGCATGGTTGCTTCCATCGAACCCATACGGCCATCCTCGTCACCCATTGGAGAGCCGTCTTGCTCCATAGTCTCATATCCAGTATCCTGGTGAACAAACGATGATGGCGCGTAGGACTGCTGTTGATGTTGTTGCTGCTGATGATGATGGTGTTGCTGTTGGTGGTGATGGTGTTGCTGCTGTGGGGCACCAAATGGGTTGTAGTTGTGAAACTGAGGTGGCATTTGGTGACTGAATGCGGACATATCCATCATCGTACTGGCGTGCATGCCATCAGCAGAAGTAGGCAAAGATAATGGTGTTCCTAGACCCATTCCCATACCCATCCCAGGAGTGTGGAGGTCGCCAGCCTGGTTGTGATATAATGTGTTTGTGCCTCCAGGGGTTGGTGTGTAGTAGCCGGGCGGCTGGTTGGCAAATGCGGAAAATGCGAAAGAGTTCGGGTCGAGGAGAGATGGGGTGAATCGCCATGGCTCATGTTGGGCTCTAGGAGTGGGGTCGAGATCTTTGATGTCTTCGTGACCCAAACTGAGGTGTCTAGAGTGATCAGCGCAAGTCAACCAAATTTAGGGCCGTGTAGGAAATGCAGAGCCACTTTGCCCAGGACATTATACTTCCACGATAGCCGCTGGACCACAGTGAAAAATACCATGTTTGACAAATTATATGAAATTAATTACCTAGTTTCATTTGGGCCTCCAGCAGTCGCATCGCCGAGAGAAGTATTTCCAGAGCCGGAGCCAGCAGTTGAAGTTGCGACTGCTACTTCCGGGAAGCTTTCTCTGAAATTGGCAATGAAAGCATCACCCGGCTTTTGAGATGAAGTTCTATTCATTGTTAGCTACCAATCGTCCAGAAACATGAAGATATTGCGTGGGGAGCTGGACTGTCGCGTTTGCGCCGGCGTCATCATTTGGGCGACTTTGGTTTGTGGTCACTTACCGATTTCGAAACATCTGGAGATGGGGCGAGAGAGCTGATACAGCTCTTCATCTATTTTCAGAGTTGGTAGTCGAGGACGTACTCCTATCTTCTCAAAGAATGGTGGACAGTTAAGATGGGATAATTGCTGCTCTTGTCTGTTGCATGGAAGCTCCAAGTGATGCACAGACAGAATGTCTAGAAAGTGTCTGTCAAATAGGCGGTAACTGTTGACAAGTGTAGTAGCGTGGTAGTGGTAGTGGTAGTGGTAGTGGTAGCGAGCGTGAGAGGTAGCACTTCTTCTTCCAAGTGGCACGGGAGAAGAGGGAGGAGTAGTGGAGGAGGCTGATGTTATATGAGTGAGTCTGAGGGTGGATGCGAGTATGCAGTAGTGGTGATCGAATGACGGCGGATTCCACTATGGACTTTGGGGGACCAGGACATGGGGGTCCATCACATATAAAATAAAAATGGAGGGAGAGGACGATCGATGTGGAACTACGCAAGTGGCGGGTGGGTGTGCGAGTGGTGGGAAAGAAGAGAAGAGAAAAGCAGCAGCAGCGGAGTAGTGGAGTGGTGCTGAGGATCGAGGAGAGTGAGTGAGTGAGGTGAGGTGAGGTGCGGTACCCAGGTCTAAGTTACTACTCGGGGCAAAAGGCGCACGGCTGCTGGGAACTGGGACTGGGACTGGGACAGGGACTGGGAGTTTGGCGTCTGGCGAAGGCTAGATACTCCGTACAGTAGGGTACCTAGGTGAGGTAGGTTAGGTTGGGTTGCTGGGAAGAGAGGTGGAGCAGACTTTCACACTCGGGGGCACTGTTTTTGTGATATCGGCCAGGGGTGCTTGTCGGGGCGGGGGGGGGGGGGGGTACTGGTAGTGGATGCAGAGGGAAAATAACGAAGGGAAGTAAAGCCGTCCGTCGGAGCAGGATATGGACGGACGAGGGGTAAGCGTGAGCGTGTTTAGCTGGCTGGATAGATAGACCTGACCTGATGTGAAGTAACGAGAAAAGAGCAGCGAAGATGAAGAGGAAGAGGCAGAGGCAGACGCAGAGGCAGACGCAGAGACCAGGGTCGAGAGGACCGACGGTGGTCGACAGATCGAGCGACGGTGCGAGACTGCAACAGCAACTGAAGCGAAAGCACTGAAGGCACGCTTACGCTAGGCCAGGGTGTCTTCGGGGCAGCTAGAGCTAGGCTAGAGGGGGCTACAGGCCACAGGTACGGTGGGACCCGCGAATAGGCAGGCAGGTCTGCGACTGGACAGCTGGACAGCTGGACAGGCTCTGATGCTTGGGTGGGTTGGTGCTGGTGCTGGTACTGGTACTGGTGCTGGCGATATGAGATGGGATGGGATGGGATGGGATGGGATGGGATGGGATGGGAGGAAGGGGAGGGATGAGATGAGGGACAAGGCCGGGGGCCTGGAGCTGGAGCTGGAGCTGGAGCTGGAGCTGGAGCTGGAGCTGGAGCTGGAGCTGGACCGCGGCTGCAGGTAAAAGCAGCGTCGCCGGCTTGGACGTGCTGGTGCTGGTGCTGGTGCTGGTGCTTGCGTGACGACTGAGCCACAGTACACTCCCTACCTACTTCTACTCTCGCTACTCCACTGTTGCCCATGCCCGTATGCCCATGCCCAAGCTCATGGAGGAAATGATTTTCGATCGCTGTGGCGAAAAGCCCATGCCTATTGCGTCGCTCTGCCAAGCACCCTCAGGACAGGCTCGACACGACAGGGGCCTGGGGAAAGACGGAAGCGAACCTTTGGAGGTGGCTGTTGGTGCTGGGCTTAGCTGGGCAGCTGGGCTGGGGTGGGGTGGAATGGGATGGGATGGGATGGGATGGGATGGGAGAGGTGAGGCATACCTCCGTCAGCATAGGCATAGGGATACAGACAGGGAGGTAGGACTAGAGTCTTGACGGAAATGCAAGAAAAGACATCGAGAAAAACTCACTACTGAGAGACAAGAAGACAGAGAGATCGATCCATCATGTTACACCTAAAATAGCCTGCCAATAGCGACAAGTCTGGCAGCACATACAACAACACCGAGACACGCCGTGTTGCACTCCTGGATACCGACCGTCCCTCTCGACTTCTAGCGAGTGGCTGGTGAGCGCCATGCTACTCTCCTGTGAAGCCCCCGTGTTACGAGATGATGGCATTTCCTCGCTCTCTATCACTTATGTTGTAAATTGATATCAACATGCATCAGTAACCGTTCTGAAGCACACAACTATCGAGACGAAAACTGTACAACGGCCCTCGCGCGGCCCGGTATCCTTTCCATTTCCTGGATGGCAACATTGAATTTGTTCTTTTTACTCGCCCTCCCAATCTGCATTGCTGGCTGTATAGCTAGGACTTTATCATCCTATCGTGCCTTCTCGTCCACTCGTTGTGTCTCTGCAAGCCGGCCTGAGACGGCACTGCGGGGAGAGCTGCCTCCTAGAAGGGGTGTTGCTGTTGCAATTGCAGTCAGTGCTGGAGCCACGAGGGCCAAGTAAGAATCAAAAAGAAGACCTAGGGATCCCTTCACTCTATTGGACAATCTTAGACAGTGCTAAACTTTCATCTCAATTCCAATGCTGTTCTTACATTCCCTTCCCTCTATCTCCCCGAATTCCCACTCCCATATTTCAGCCTTTATCCAGCCCAGGCCCGGCCCATATACCCATCATCAAGCGGCCTCGTCCCTGTCATTTCCGTTATGCGACATGGAAAACCCTATGGGTGGACTCGAGCCGGTCCCAAGCTCAAGCTCAAGCTCAGGACGGCTTGCATGTACCGTACCGCCAGATCCCCCTTCTCCTGCGCCCGTTTCACGAGTACCTCCCGCCGTTTGACAGAGGGGCATGATTTGGCGCACACATTTCCCAAGCTCCGCTCTGTGCTTCTTAGTACCGTAACGGCGGGTGCAAATCATCGCGTAGTGCGGTGGGTACTCTCGTCCTATCTCATCTCATCTTCTCATTATCATCTGCAGCTCGAGGTCGTCGTGGAGTCCGAGTGTTGAGTCTGTCGATGGCCAGGCCTCAAGATCTCCAGTGCCCACCACACCTCAGCCACAGAAACGCGCAGCCACACTGTTCATTGATTAGCGGTGGCTCAAATTCGGTCGTGGCAACTCTCGAGAACTGCTCCAAAGGCTGATTCGATCAACAAACACAATCTAGCCACAGCAGCCATCAAGCAAGGTTAGTTTTAGACGGGAAACGAAATAGTGTCAACGGTTTGTTATACTAAATTCGGCGCTACTCACACTACATTTCCGTGATCAATAGCCATATATGCATCGGAGATGAGCGCCCAATATTGACCGAAGCCAACCGCCCGGGAAGCCACTAGCCCATCGCAAAGAACGCCTTTCTTGACATCTCACTTGTCCACCAGTTCGTCAAAAGAGTCCAAGTCCCTGGTTCGAATCTATTTGTTCTCCAGGATTGCCCATCATACTCTCGGAGCTGATGCGGGATATTTCCCCAAACCATGAGCTCAATTGGCAACCAGTTGCGGAATGAACAAGCATAACCATGTGCAATTCATGCTTTCCTAGATAAGGAAGCTTTCTCGAAGCAGCATTTGCCGTTATTAATCCGATTTCGGTATATAGCATTGCACATTTGCATCGAAGATGACTTCCTGCCACGTTACACGGCTTAGATATCAGGCTCAGCAACCAGGAGTCTCCAGATGTTGTGCTTCAGTGTGAGCAGACCTGCACTAAGAATTACCGGTGAAGAACAGGAGAGAATTCTTCCTTTCCTCTAGCCAGCCTCTGTTTCAGCGTTTCGTCCGTTCTTCAATCAAATTCGGTGCCGGCACGTCTCGATCAGTAGCGCACAACGGTGGGAGAATGCATGACGGAGCTCTTTCAAACTTTCGGCCTCATCTGACGCCCTTTGTCATTAGTCATTGGTGGATAAGGATGCTATCTTCTCACACCGAGACGTGTGTGAGATCTTTCTTTGGCCTGCCGCGCGTGCTAGATGCGCTCTTTACTTGACGCTTTAACAAACACAAGACACAATCCATCCCTTGAGCATTTACGAGTTGACCGTCGTTCGGACTCCACAAAGCGGGCGGGAAGCACAGCCACAGGGACTTCTAGAATCGACTATAACTGATCAACAAACAAACGGCCCAGAACTGTGCCCTCAGCCTTAAGAAGGCCACGCGGCGAACGTTGGCGTCTGTCCAGTTGAAAATCTCCCGTCGATCAGCAGCTTTATGCTCGGCCTGGCCAGTATTCTGCGGGGTGCCGGACCAATACAGTAGATTTAAGGGTGCTGTCACAACGATCGAGGTTGCATCGACTGCTGTCATTGTGGCGGTGCTTCGCTGGGGCTCATGGAGATTATAATTCCCATAGCGAATGTGGTTAAACAGAGACCGCAATTTCACTCTGAAACCTGCTATGCCATTGGGCAAGCGAGGGAGGAGCCACAGATCGAGCAGCCATGATCGAGCAGAATAGTGAGACTGTCAAGCCACATGTGATGGTCTAACACGTCTCATACGATTTCAGGACGGGGTCTTTTTCGTTTCCTCCGTAGAAGATCATTTCCCAAAGAACCTCTGGGATGTGGCGTCGTGACGTGGCTGAGGAAAGGTGGCTGAAATCGAGCGTTCTAGCGAGGCGGGTAGCTTGACCTGCGACTCCAGGCAAATCACAGTCTACAAGAACGACACGCTCCCTCGGAGGTCTACATCTCATCATTCAGGATGGCTTTTCAGAGTCATTGCATGTCCCCGCCAGTTTTCGTTTTGTTCTTCAAAATCCGTCAACGTGGAGGGACCGACACCAAAGCCGGCTGGCAAATAGCCTCCCAGCCGCTCCCCCACATCAATATCAGCGTCGAATGGGGCACGATCACGGAGCGGCTCCTCAGACTCCACCCTGAATCAGGTCATTCTCAGTTCCTTCAAATCTCGGATTATCACCGAGGCCTCGATGAATACTGTAACAACACCGGCAACTATCACTGGTGTAAGCCGACTTCAAGCAGGCTACGGCCAATGATGGTTCTTCATGCAACAGATTTCACCGCTTTTTGTGCCTCATCACGGTCTGTTGCGATTGTTGGAGAATGACGCTGCCACGACTCATTTCAACCAAGCAAGAGCTGCATTAGGGGAGCTGGGGAGCAGCTGACCGATTAGACAACGCATGCGATGCAGCCTCGCAGGTAAATCATTCGGCTGCATTCTGGCTGACCTCAAAGTCTGGAGATCGAGGACAAGAAGGTCACGATGCGAAGCACACGTACGGCGCGGTCGCCGGATAAAGCGCTGGAAGGCCTCCTTCTTGCTCGCATTAATTACTTGCGTTCCGGCGCAAATGAAGCATAAGGCCCGAAGTCGATTTTTCGATAGGCAAGCTATAGCTGGCTTGAACAGGGGTCCACGGCAGAATATCGCGAACAAAATTCACCTACGTCATCCCTTTGTTGGTTGGTTTCTTAGTTTTCCGAACTTTTTTCTCCCTGTTGCGCGAAGTGCTTTTGCTCGTTCGATAGGACGAAGCACGTTACCATGTTGAATTTGGTTGTTTACATCAGTCTTGCGGGCGAAATCTAGTGCAGGTTTTCAACAACATGCGGTAGTATCGTGCCTTGCCTTGCCTGCTCTGCCATGACCTGCATACCCGGATTCCAGGACCTGCAGAGAAGACCCTGAAAAGGGGACCCTTTGGCCTGCCATCTCTATATTGATTGAGGGGAACAGGCTAGTACAAAGCCTGAAACACTGAGAAACGGTCCCATGCGTGAGCCTGAAATGAGAATGCATGAGGGGTCAAGTCCCTCAGCGTCGTATGGCGCTGAAGTTGCCCATCAAGCTCTAGGCCTCATGTATGGGGAGGGGGAAGCTCTAGGCCAATCTCAGGTCATTTGTCTGCACCACTTCTGACCCCCTCCTTGAGAGTTACAGTACGGTACTCGTGACTATTTTCTGTGTCCATGGCATTTTTGCGCTTCTCTCCTGAGCAAACAATTTTGAAGATATCACTACACCCCTCGCTATCTTGCCCCCAAATGCTCAACAGAGCACTCTGTCGCAAGCGCCACCCTTCCCGTTGCCTGCAGATTCCAGCCACAAGCCGCTCTAACACAGTGACATGGATGTGCATCAGAACGAAATCTGAACTGCCGCCAACGTTCAGGCATAGAAAATTCCAACACACGTCATTGTCATTCTATATCGATACTTCAACCTGTCAAAAGGGATGGGTGGTTTCTTGTCTCCAGACAATTCAGGAAACATCTCCGGGGAAAAACTTTCCCCTGATATTAGTCTTTGAGAATTAGTCCCAGCCGTCATGGGTATCTTCTACAGCTTCCAAAGCGCGCCACACCTACCCACGAGCGGATGGCGACGATTGAAGTAAAGATTGCCTATCGCTCGTATCTTCTTCTCCAGAAAAGTAAGAAAATGGGCCCCGCTCCGATGTCGATTATTGAATCTGGTGAGGCTCGGACCACATGTTTCTTTTTATATCTCGAGACCCCTAGATCTGCGAAACTCAATTGAGGCCGATCGTCGTGAGAATTATTTATTATCGTCTGACACTACGTCATGGAAGCGATTCCAAAGTTTGCGAGATCCACCGATGTCACCTGAAGGGTCCTTGTAAGCCCCGGCCAAGCACGCGCTTCGAATCGGCTTCCTATCCATCTTCTCATTTGTTCCACACTAGAAGAACGGAATGTCTTTGATCGCCTTCCATTTGTCTCTCTCCAGCCATTTCTCCGACTGGATGACCACTAACTCCTAAAAATAAGGGTTCTATTCCCATGAACCTCACACCAACGTCCTCAAGGTTTGTGCTTCCACTATCTTGCTTTCCTCGGACGAGCTCAAAATTTCAGTTGCCGACAGGCAAACAAAGAATTACAGTACACGCCGCCGATGTTGGCCCTTGCCATAAGGGTTCCCCCAGTCTTCGACATTCTCTTCCTTGTAGGAAGCGCAGCACTGCTGCTGTGCCTGCACATTCAAAGCATATACTCCGTAATGCATGTAACGCTGCAAGTCTGCCAGAAACGAGTTTACTATCTGCCATTCGCGGCACGCATTCACAGATGGCATTGCCCACTGCCGGATGGAGAGATGATACCGAGGTTTCGATGGGGTTACATACCGCTTCGAGCCACGGCTTTTGTCCATGGGTCAAGATGGGGGAAAGCCCCGAATGAGACGTTGTGATTCTGGTGAATGTTCCCTGCACCGCGCCGGCCACTCGGGGAACGGTGACCACCAGATGGGGCGGCTTGAAAGTATCGTGATTTTAGTGTTTCCAATATTACCTTATTACTGTATAATAGGAGGACTGCCCTGCCTATATGTAGATTATTGGTATCGGCATTTGCCTCGACATTTGTTGAAAACTCCTGGGAATATTAAACTGTCTGCAGCCAGAGCGAAGATAATGGCAAGGCATTTTGCTCGAGTCATGAGGTGAGACTCAGGTACTTGGGTAGCGACGTCGGATTTGGCGGGTCTGTCAAGGGGAGAGCCAACTGCTTGTTTGATATGACGACGATCTTACGCATACTTCGCGACCTATGTATGCATGATACCAACGAGCAACGTGTAGTTTTTCTGCTTGCCAAAAGCTTATGGAGAAGGATATATCGGGTTCGAATTACTAAACTTACATAACGCAGCCCTTTTTCAGGACGCAACTGGCCTTGGCACATCCAGCTTTTCGGGTAATGGTGCCGTGTTTCTGTCTATCCAAATGGCATGGAAACGAACAGTGTCTTGCTGGAGTTAATGAGGTCGAATCATGCACTACTTGTTCGGCAAGCTGCCTGCTTACCAATAGACCACAGTGCTTGCTTTCAGTTGGGCTTACCTTTGATAGTGGTAAAGTAGCCTCATGGCTCATCGCATCTGTCTGTCACTTGACGAACAATTCAAGACAGAGAGTTGAGTCCCGTGGTTCAATGATTCGCTAAAAGCCGCCTGGGCTTATCATGATTCAGGTCAGTAGGTGGTATCAGCAACGTTGAATAAGTGCACAAATCGAGTGAAGGTTGCAACCAAATCATACTCCGGTACCGACATGCACCCTCACTCTTTATAACATGTTTTCCTCTTTCTTTATTTCCCTCCAAAGCTCTCCCTTCCATGATTCGGCCTGTTTCCGCAGCTCCAGCCCATGTTTTGTTGAGATCCAAAATCGCTAAACGACTCTAAAACGGCCCGCTATCTCCTTTCTTATCGCAAGCGCCTCAAAAACGTCACCAGGCTTGGGGCTCGGAATCGAGGACAATTGCTTCCTCGTCCAACCACCATTCAGTCACGACGTTCCACAACTCGATATCACGCCTATCCACGAAGTCCTAGCATCTAGTGCTCAATCTGTCTTTGTATCATTATGGCTTCAGCTTCTTCGGGCTCATTTGAGCCCTCCCCGGCTTCGACTGCCCCTTCCACTGCGTCCGACTCTTCTGCGAATAACGCCTTGGCTACGGCGGAAAAACCTCCAGATGATACCTCGAAACTGCGGATGTTCTTGGGTATCTTGAGAAAGTAAGATGTCAATCTGCGAGGGCAAGGACGGACCATAATTCTTTCCTTCACCGCTCTATCTTCGGGATTTCAAGTCAAATTTGCCTCTCACTGTTTCAGAGATCTGAAGTCTCGAAACTAGCTTGCTGTATCATGGTAGAACTGTACTGATATGGCATTCCTTTCGCAGATTCATTGGAGTAGCAGATATTGCTTCGGTGCGCTTCTCATTGCCAGCCCAACTTCTGGAGCCGACGCCTAATCTCGAGTATTGGAACTACCTCGACCAGCCGCACACCTTCGTAGCCATTGGCGACTCGGACGATGCCTTTGATAGGATGCTGGAGGTACTCCGGTTTTGGTTTACTAAAGATTTGAAGTATGTGAAGGGGAAACCATGCAAGCCGTACAACTCAACTCTGGGAGAGTTTTTCCGGGTAGGTTTGGCATACTGCTGGTGAAGGATTTGGTCACTGATGACGGCATAGTGTAACTGGGAGGTACAAGATACCGCGCCGGCCATCACGGCAAGCAAAATGCAATCTGCAGCAGGAAGCGCGGCGTCCTCTATCAAATCAAAGAAAACACCTGCAGCCTCGCGCAATGCCTCGCCACCTGCCGATGTAAAGGCTGTAGAAAAGAATGGTCGTGTGGTAAAGGTGTCATATCTCACAGAACAGACATCTCACCACCCTCCTGTCTCAGCGTTCTTTGTGGACTGTCCCGAGAAAGGGCTCACAGCCCGAGGTTTCGACCAGATTTCTGCCAAATTCACAGGCACAAGTATACGAGTCACTCCTGGGGAGCACAACCTAGGGATATTCATTACGCTCTCAAAACGGGATAATGAGGAATATCAGCTCACACACCCAGCTGCCCACCTGGGAGGCTTACTACGAGGGAGTCTAAGCGTGACGGTAGGAGATTTGTGTTTTATCACCTGTCCCCAAACGAAGACCAAGACTATTCTGCACTACATGGAAGAAGGCTGGCTAGGCAAGACGCAGAACAAAGTGGAGGGAGTCATCTTTCGATATGATCCCGAGAACGACAATAAGACGAAAATCAAAGACGTCCCCGACAAGGATGTTCTGGCTAGGATATCGGGGAACTGGAAAGAGAAGCTTTATTTCTCGCTTGGCCCGAAAGGGGTATGTGTAAACATCTCTGCTTTCGTCATCCCCACCCCTAATAATTTCTCCCTGAGACATGTACCTATTCAATACCAGGCAAGATTAGCTAACAGAACCAGGATACTCAAACCCTCCTAATAGACCTTGCCCCCCTAAGCGTAGCCCCCAAGCTCCTTCCCCCACCAACGGCGCAATTACCCAATGAGTCCCTCCGCTTCTGGTCTTCTGTCACCGAAGCTATCAACTCAAGGCAGTACTCGCGCGCCACAGCACTCAAGCAAGAGCTCGAAGAGCGTCAGCGCGAGAAAGCCAAGGAGAGAGAAGAAACCGGTACGACATGGACTCCTAGATTTTTTGTCGGCGCTACGTCGCCCCTGGGGAAGCCAGAGTTGACGGATGAAGGGAGAGAGGCATTGAAAGCGCTGCAGGAGGATAGGTGGGAATTGAGCGAAAACAAGGTTATGGGTGCTTAGGTCAACCTCGCTGTTCTCACTTTCATTAGGAGTTGATTCGGGTGGTAGATACATGGTGCTTACACACACAGCTAGCAGATAGATATCAGGCTACAGAGATGATATGATCAGTGAGAAGATGGTATTATGTGCTGGCATAGGAAGGAGTTGGAGTATATACGTGGAGCTCGACATACGGTGACTTGATTCGGTTGATTGGTTAGCTGGTTGGTTTATCTGATAGCACGCTACAGATGCGAAGCATAGAAGTTCATGACGTGACCAGGACTGTCGGTGGCATATTTCTAGTTCTTCTCGGTCTCTAGATTCCAGCATCAGTTGGATTTACGATACACGGGTTCTTGGGCCGTGGCAATTTGGTATTTCATGTGCGACTCGTGAGCAGACTTCCCTCTCTTGCATATACTCATTCGTTTCCTTTGGTAGTTCTATATGTTGCAGTTGGTGGCGTCGAAGATGGTGTGCATGTTTTATTTGTTTGTTTGTTGACATAGCCCTCGCTTGACGCTGTGAGGAGATGCAAGCAAAGCTGGAGAAACGGCCAGACCTGTGGTTGATGAGACTTGACGTAGAAGTCATAGCGTACTAGATAAAGGAGTATACAATCTACCACGAAAAAAGATGCATTGCTCTGTCGGGCCGCTAGTGCTTTGACATCTGTCATCCATTTATTGTGTCGTAGCTATATTTAGACCCCTTGTCTGGGGCCAGGCTTGCCTCGCCTACATGCAACCACAGGCAAGCTGTAGATCGACTCAAGTGCCACGAGCCATTTCGAATCTGCGGTGTTGGTGTTGGGTATAGGGGGATTTTACTAAGGTTGAGGAAGTCTCAAAATGGGCTATCATAACAATCCGGCCATGTTCAATCATCTCCTTCATATTTTCTGAGGTTAATAGTATGTGAATGAGACTTCCCTGCTTCGCCTGGCTCCCTCACATGCTCGTATTCCGCAGATATACATTACCACTACAAATTGCTTGTAGACGGCGCTGCTGCTATTTCAATGACAGGATGCTTGGAGCAATCGAAGTTGAACGGTCGGTTCGGCTTCATGGAGCAAGTCCTTCAACTCAACGATTTCCGTCAACGTCAAGCGGATGAGCAATCAATCGCCGGGATCGTCGCATGAGAACGCCTGCCCTTTCTCAAGAAGGGCTCCTAATAGCCGTCTGTGACTGGTCCTACCATGCACGGGCAGTACTCGCTTGGCCTGCATGTGGGCCTCTCTTTGGCAGACGAGAAACTCAATTCGACTAGCAGTTGAACGGTCGATTACTGCTTCCAATGTATCGTCGTTGACAAAAGCCCCCTCAGGTCTAGCTTCTGAGCAGAAGAGCGGATGATTATACTTCTCACCATGTCCCATATCCAATGATAGGGTGACTTTTGCAACAGAACGCGAAGGGGGACACCCTCAATGCCGGAGGCAAGATTGAAGTCTACAGATAGTCAAGCATGGATTGAAAATAAATTTTTCATCCCTCGCGTGAAAGATTCTGTTAGTGTTGAGAAAAATTGAGCCCTGAATTTCAATCGGTGCGGCGTAAGTAGTGTCGTCGTAGACCTATTCTCGAGATGAAGAGCAAGTTCTAGAGGAGTTTCATCCAGCTTGTCTTTCACATTGCGACATGAGTTGATGCTGCTATTGTCCCTGCCAGCTGCGTTGAAGAGTGTTGTTGGATCGAGGTGTTTTACTTTGCATACTTGTGTCTGCAGATGCTCGCAAATGATGCTGACAAGATAACGTTCTGCCCCAGGCTTCGAAGTGGACTTAGATCCAGCGAAAGGGATAGCGACGATGACCGTAAGATCTCGGGGATGTCTTGCGATGTCAAAACGTAAGAAGCTTGTTTCTCGCCGGTTCATTGCTTAATTTGTCTTTTGATGTCATGTCTCACTTGGGCCAACAAGATGTCGGCAGAGATGGGCGAAACAAAGGTTGATCTCAACCCTAGATTCTCGGCTAGAAATTTCTCCCGTCTGACATCCCGATCTGGTCCTAAAAACCTCAAAGGACGGGAACGCAAGAGGATTCATCACAACCAAGTATCGCTCGATCATGAAATGATCCTTTGAGACTGTCCCATACGTTCGTCTGGCGTGAACTCCACAGTTGCGAAATACTCGGACAGGTGATAGGGTGTCTTTGCCCGGACCAAAAAGAATCGTTTCGAAATAGTGTTACACCCGATAGAATACCACCAATCCTGAACGTCAGGAGGTTGGGAGGTCCGATGAGGTACTGCCAGACAGCAAGACCTGGGACTGGGGCCGTGATCGACGTCCTTTTAAGCTCGAGACTGGCAGACTAGGTTGCTGTCAATACGGCTCTCGCATAAGGTAGCGACGATGGGGCGGATGCGGCCTGGCAGCCAATCAGCGTCTTGGAATGCGACATGGATCTTCGCATTCTACACGGTAGGGCAGTGCGGTGCGGGAAGAGCTGCCACAGTCGGCTGAGACGATGGACTTAGAGAATTCCTATATATTGCCGCTTCTCTGATTCCCAAGACTCATTTACTCCGCTGGTTCACAGAGATTTGAACGACGTCTGCCACTTGAACCGCAACCCTCACAACAACAACAATTTGCGCAACAGCGCATTTCTCAATTTTACTATCGCAATCTCCAGCATCTATTGTTCGAGACCGAATTCAGATCTGATACAACCGGGAAGCGTACAAGATGGAGGACGGGAAGTATGGTTCGTTTGGACTGAAAGTCGTGTCGAGAGACTCGCTGATGACTGTGAAGTTGACGGCAGCTTATGGTTTTATGCACCAAACAAAGGAGCACCCGTAGTATGGGCATTCTTATTCCTCGTCTCCGGACTCTGGCATGCCTGGCAGTGCATGTAAGTTTCTTCAGCGCTTCTTGTGGAGAAGTCAACTGACACTCTGAAAGACACTATAAGTCTTGGAAAGTCTCTGGCGTTCTGCCTTGGTCCGCTCTCCTCTTCGTTGTTGGTTATGTCCTTCGCGAAGTGGGGGCTTTCAACTACGACAATGTCAACATCTTCATCGCCAGTCTTGTTTTTATCTATGCAGCCCCGTATGTCTTCCCATACATCGTCCAACAGGGGTCCCATACTAATTTTACAGACCACTTTACGAGCTATCAAATTACTTTATGCTCTCCAGAATTCTCTACTACGTCCCGTACCATTCTCCAATCCATCCAGGCCGAGTCCTGACTACGTTTGGTGCACTCTCAGCCGTCGTAGAAGCTCTCAATGGCAACGGCGCGGCATACGTAGCCAACACAAGTCTACCGGAATCCAAACAGAACATGGGCAAGAGCCTTCTCAAATCTGCGCTCGTTCTCCAACTCGCAATCCTCGCAGCATTTTTGGTACTCGCCAGCTACTTCCATCGCCGGTGCAAGAAAGCCAATCTCCTACCCGCCAACTTACACGCCGCACTTGTTACTCTCTATATCTCGTCCACTCTGATTGGAGTCCGTACCATATTTCGCACGGTCGAATACTTCACTGTTTCGGACCTCAACTTTGCGGCTATACACACAGACAGCGATTTGTCCCCGCTCATAAGATATGAATGGTTTTTCTGGGTTTTCGAAGGCGTCCTCATGATAATCAATTCCTTCCTATTGAACTTCCGTCATCCGATGCGGTTCATCCCAAGGGACAACACCATTTACCTTTCCGAAGACGGAGTCACCGAGATTAAAGGCCCAGGGTATCTCGATAAGAGACCATTTCTTGTCACATTCTTTGATCCATTTGACATTCATGGTGCAATCAAAGGACGGAATATGAATAAGAGATTTTGGGAAACCCATCAGGAGGGAAGGGTTGATGTGGGGAAGAACCCGGACAGTGAGGCAGAGAGGGGTGTCTCTACTACTGCTACTACTACTAAGTGATAGATAAGTGTTTTCATGGTGGGGATAGAGATGGAGATACCCTGTGGCTTTTAGTTTTCGTACTCGACCTTTCTCGTTACATTGTTTTGATGTTGAATGTTGAGAGGGTGGCTTTTGGAGAAGTGTTTCGTACTGTGCCGTAGAATGCTTGTGCTTTTGCAAATTGATCAACGAATAAGCAGTTATTTATTACAAGTTATAGCCTCTAAAATCTAACAACTACGTTCAATTTTCAGCTGACGAGAAGTCTTTTTCCACCGGGGAGCTAGACGAGGCTGTGTATCAAATACCCCGCCCCTACATAAGGCTGATCCTCGCCACTGGTTGCTTCCACTTCAATAGTACTCAAGAACAAAATTGCATACAAAACTCCTTTTCGACACGGACAGATATATATATATATACAAGTGCTCTGTTAATTCTCACCGACTACCAGAGATCTCCATGATGCCATCCCCACTTAGCACCCAGGTCATTCAAACGTCTGACTCTGTTGTCACAGCTCTCCACACCACCTTGCGCAATATATTCGTAGCACTTGATGATGGGACAGTAAGGGTCTTTGATATAAATGATGGCCATGAAAGAATTCTCCAGGCGAGTCAGAAGGGTGGTGTTTGGGCTTTGGATACGTGGTTCGAAGAAGGGAGGGAGGAGGAAGAATGGCTTGCCGTTGGAGGGACGGATTGTTTGGTTGGTATTTGGTTGGTAGGGAGTCTGTGAGTTTTGATTTACTCTTCTGTTGGTTGGTTTGAGATGTCTCTGGTAATCTTGACCTGGCTGAGATAGGACTGGGAGATCCTCGATCTGACTTTCTTTGAATAATTGTTCCAGTGAGGACTGTTGCGAAGACATCCCAACGAATAGCGATAATATCTGACCTTCCACAATTAGTGACAAGAAAGTAAGCCTTGCCGGCCACCAGATGACTGTTCGCTGCATCTCTACCCTCTCAACATCCCGAGTTCTCTCCGGCTCACGAGATACCACCCTTCGAATATGGAATATCAATACCGCCACCTGTGAAGCAATCCTCGAAGGCCATACCAAAACCATCAGGCAGATCGCAGTGAAAGACAACGTCGCCGTCTCTGCTAGTTACGATTCTGATGCGCGGGTCTGGGATTTGGAAACGGGGACGTGTTTACATGTTCTAAAGGATCATACGGAGAAATTATATGCTGTGGCTTTTGATGGAAAGAGGATCGTTACTGGGAGTATGGATAAGACAGTGAGAGTGTGGGATCCAGTTTCGGGGTATGTTGTATTGCTGCTTTTGCATCTTGATCCTCCTGGACTTGAAGTTACTTGCATGGTGGATGAGCTAACCTGGATTCAAGGACATGCCAGACTATGCTGCAGGGGCATACTAGTCTGATCACGTTCCTGGACCTCTCATCATCGAATCTGATCAGTACCAGTGCTGGCGGTGACATATTTTCCTGGTCTCTGGAAAATTACTCCAAGAACTGGGAAGTCTCAGCTCATGACAATTCTGTGACAACACTCCAAAGAAACGAGGAAATCTTCATCACTGGTGGCTCCGATGGTAGGGTCAAGGTGTGGAATGGCAAGTGGAAGCCTCCCTAGAACAGTCTCCTTAGAACAGATGAAGGAATATACTAACAAAACTCATAGCCCAAACCGGAGCAGAGATAATTAACCTTCTGAGCTCAGATGCAGTCTGGCAGGTCGCCATCTTGGGCCAGAAAATCCTCACATTATTCTCGAGGAATAAGCAGATTATGATGGAAGTAAGCATAATCTCACCTTCCCAGACTCTAGGTGGGGTGTCGGTCCGTTAACTGATTTTGACGTACTGTAGTTTTGGGCTGTGCCGGCATCATCATGAGTTGAGGCACGGGGATCCGACAAACGAAAACTGCGATTGCACCACCGAGGATTCAGGATGGTTTGAGGTTCGATCTGTAAGGACTCAACCTTTTGAGGTTTACTCCGGCCAATCATCGATTGAGGTTCTGACTTTACCTTGCGTGAGCGAAACCGAATGGAACGAGGATAGTTCTGGTTCGCAGACCAGAGGACGCTCCGCCGCCCCTCGCTTCCTTTGTTGCTCCTCTGCCAAGTCATATGATGAGAAATAAGCAATAGGGCTATTGAACTCCTGCAATCCATAGAATGAGAGTATCTACAGTCATGCCTGACACACCTGGAGAAAAGACCATATGCCCAGCCTTTGTCTCCATCCGCAGCCATCTCGCGTTTTGCTCCTTTTCTCTCTCTTGAGTTATATTTATGAATGTCGTTACAGCCCGATGGAGGCGCAACCACGTTCAAAGCCACGAGATCATAAGACGTGTCTGATCATATCCATATCATATTATATCATATCAATTGCGGCACGGAAACTGAAATAACCTGCACTCGCACATCGAACATGTCAGGTCTGCCCCTAAGTAAACCCCTGTGGAGATCAGGGACGTCGGACATGTTTTCCCCAAAACTTAAAGGAGCAAAGCTTCCAGATCTCCGGGTGGCGTTCTACTGTACTGCACTGCACTGCACTGCACTGCACTACTACTGCACTGGGCTGTCGCTGTCGCTGTCGCTGTCCTGCACCAACTCGGGTAGCCTACACGGCCGATCTGAGCACGAGACAGGGGCTGGGGCTGGGGCTGAGGCTGGAGCGAGTACTGTACGGACGTACGTACTACTGCTGCTCCATCGCTCTCCAAGGTACGCTATGGCTATGTTCGCCCCCTACCTACCTTACCTTACCTTATGTCCGCAGGGCACATGCCAACCTTTACTGTACTGTACTGTACTGTACTGTACTGTACTGTACTGTACTGTACTGTACTGTACCTAGTACCTTATCCTTTCCCCACAGTCTTACAGTACTGCAACTTACTTGTTTACTTTCAGTGTCACAGCTTCCCAGCTAACAACAACCCAACCCAACCCAACCCAACTCAACTCACCTCGTCATCGTTAACACCACCACCACCACCACCACCACCACCCATCATTTTCACCAGTTTTCAGTGTCGCCGACTCCAGACCGAGCCCGTGTTTGAAGGGCAGGACCAATTTCCAGATTGAACACATTTCTCATTTCATTTCCACCGCTGCATCGCGCGCGCTTTGGTGATTTGTTTGTTTCTTCGGGATCAAGGGATGCACAGCCCCCCATCTGATCCTTCGTTGTTTCCCTCCCCCTCCACTTCCATGCCGCATCCGTAACCAGAGCCTTGTCTCCCAACTCCCAACTCCCAACTCCTAAGTCGCCAAGTGCGGTCGGTCTTAGACTGCAAAAGCTCGACTTCCAGGCGAAATATATTGACAGTAATCCCGGCCCGCGCTGTCACTGCTGTGCGATCTGGATTGAGGACGGACTCGAGGAGCGCCAGGTTTCATGGTGTTGTTGAACAGCCGAGTTATCCCTCTCGGCTTCCCGCAGTACGTAGCAGTAGGGGTGCGTCTTTCTTAGTCAAGTAAGCCTAGGGTACCTGATACGACGTTGTCAAAATCGTCTTTAAACCTTTGCGTCCCTTCAATTCTCTTCGAGCCAGTGCGGCTCAAACATCCCACAATTCTCCGCACCTGGTTTCGAGCAGTTCCCGTTGACTCCGGAGCTGGAGACTAAACAATGGCGAACCGGGAATCAAACAATCATCGATCTCGGACGACTCGGATACCTGCGCCAGGAATATTTGTTAGCGTCGAGTTCGGCGTGTCGTTTTCAAATCGACCACCACATACGGCTTCCATGGCATATACCTCGAGACGAATGCAACAAAGATTACATCAACAGCGTCAGCAGCAAGAGGAACACCTTTTACAGCAACGGGACTATTACCAACAACCCCGAGCAACTGATTTTGAAGGACCACATCCTGCTATCTTGATGCCAGGAGTCGGTGGCTACTATAATGAGCAGCATCGGCAGCAAGAGTGGCAAGATTGGCAAGAATATCAGCCGAGGAGAATGTCTATTCGGACACAAAACAGTCGCGAAAGAGGGAGCTCTGCTCCTCCATCGCTGTCCGATCATTCCGAGTCCATCGGTCCAACCAGTCCAGTCAGTTCTATGGGAACCTTCAACCAATTCGGTGGCCTCCAGCACACGTCTAGTATGCCCATAGGTGGGATACAAGACAGATTGGAGAGGCCACTTCCACCACTTCCATCACAGTTCAGGCTGGGAGAGGACGGATTACCCTGGACTACAGAGCCTTGGTACATTGAACCAGAGTCTGAGCATCCGAATTCAACGACGACAGGAATTGAGCTTGAGAATAGGAGGCAGGAAGACCCTCAGCGGGTGAGAGACCTGGAAGCACTGCAGCAGGCTATGATGACAGTGGACAGTCTACCTCACGAAGATGCATGGGAACCATGGACTTGGGACAGCGTAGGAGATATGCCTGGAGGTCCCAGAAGCTTAGGTTGGGCAGTGCGGTCAGAAGACTCACGGCATGGAATGTCTCCGAGGGGTCCACTGCCCTATGTTGTCAGTCAGTTTGAGCAAGCTCTTGCAAGAGGTTATGTGATGAGGCCGAGAAGTTCTGGCTGAAGATACCTCGAGACAGGACTCACGCCTGCACCGAGACACTACGCTTATAATACCCCCAAACACGACTCGAGATCCGGAGCAAAGGATAGTATAATATGGCGTCATGCTTTCGATCTATATACCCGAGGACAATACACTACGAACCGCTGCACTAGATCACTTTCAATACCGTCAAATCTATCAGCATATGACGAGCAAAACCCTCGGGATCACTTGAACGGACGCTACGGCTATGGGATTGAAAGAGACATGCAGATGATGGGTGAGCGGGTAGCTTGCTCCATGGGGGACCGAGGATCAATATGGCCCAGCAATGTCGTGGATGGATCTGGTATCAACTGCACGGGTAGCCAAGGGCCATGGACGCACATTTCCATTACAGAACCTCCGTTCCATTCTGCGAGGATGCACAATCTTGTGGAGATTGAACGGCGGCTCGGACTCAGATCTTCGACAGGGTTGGAAAGAAGGAACGAACATATGCACAAGCAGAGAAGGAACTATTGATAGTAGTCTAATCCACCAGATCATCATATATCTCAACAGATCTGCTCTCCGTTTGCGGACAGCTTCTCCTTCTTCGTGTCATATTTGCCTGCTCGTTCTCCAGTTGGCAGGTGCCACACTCGGATAACAAGGTTCACATGCACGCGAGGCAACATAGGATCCACTCTCGAAGTCATCTCGCTCATCGTTTGTCGAAACGACACATCATCACATGCCGCTCGCGAAACATGAAACACAATTCTCCTGCATGCACCTCTCCGTGCGGACCACAAAGCTGGGGATATCTGCCAGCTTGGCACGACTGTGGCACTTCTCACCCAATGGCGGGTGAGGCTGGCTGAAGGTCGCGGGGCTGAGGCCCACGGGTGAGGCAAGCTGCACACAGCCACCTCAGCGAGCTTTGTCGCCTCTGTCCCGTGTTCATAGCCTCTTTCTTCTGCAATGAACCACCTCCTTGTATGATGATCTTTCAAGTAACATTATCGCACAGCTGATTTGGTTTGACCAGCGCTCCGCAACCGATGTCGTAGACGAGCGTTGTAGGAGAGCCGGGCAATATGGCAGAAGCCGCCGAGTTAACATCGGCCACTGTCAGCGTGCCAGCCTTATTCACCAGCTGCATCGAGCAATTTGACATTGCGGTCGATGATGTAAACCTTAGTGAGGAACATGAGCAGCTATTTACTCTGGTAAGCCTGTCATCTAATTTCATCTGTGATCGATGCTGACTTACTTGTAGTTCTCATTACAGCGAATCAGGTTTGGGCTTTGGGGCGAGTCTATCGGGCTGATTCCCAGTTATCACGAAGGACAAAAGCTTCGGTATGATAAGAAGCTAGATCGCCCGGATATAAATGCAGTAGTTCTGAGAATCCTCAAAAACATCAAATCCATGCTCGATGGAGCAAAGCCGATGGGCAGGGCAGATGGTTTGGGGCCAGTTGGGTTCTCTCATTCGACGTCTTCACGGGGCTTAGAAGTGTTCAAACAGCCCTACGAAAGACTCAAATTCATGTTGCAGAAGGCTCACCCAGAAGTCTCGTCCAAATATGTCTTCAGACTCGATATTCATAGAGTTGATGACTTTGAGGCGATGATCAGTCGACTTCGAGACTTTGTTGATGGACTTGAAAGTATTACCAAGTCTTTTGGACTTCTTGAACAGCAGCATGCTAAGCTTGTTGAGGAGATCAAAGACATCTCCGACGTTCAAAGTCTGAGACTGCTACGCGATGCTACTTTGAGAAAATCGTCACTTCAATTTCAGGTCTTCGAGACCGCTACTCAACGTCTCGAACTCATGACCGGATCTGTCTTGGAGCGCCTCAGCGGAGAAACTCTGGATTTCAGCACCATATACTTGGCAACAACAGCCTCGATTACAACATCTGGTGGGATGAGATCCTTACAGACCGAAAGTTTGGTCAGTAATGGCCATTCACTGTCTGAAAGCGCACGTCTTTCACTGATTTCAGGACAGCCGCAGGCACAGAAATTCCGAGCTGTTCCTCCTTTACGCCGGCCGAAAGAAAAAGCAAAGCCGGCGACGTCATGTACTGAATGTCTGACAGAACATTACAAGTGCGTCACAAATGATAAAGACCAAGCTTGTACGAGATGCCTCCAAATGGAAAGAGCATGCAGCTTCCTGCTTCTAGTGCAACATGAAGACGAAGAAGCCAATGAACCTCAGCTTGGATCACAGAATCTTTTGAAGTCAACTCCCGAAGCACTGACGGAGATTGCAATCGAGAACTCGACATCTTCAAGCGGCTTACCTCAGAATCAACGCTTACTGAGTGACCTAGTTGCGTAGGCACAACCACGGAAACCTTTGGCTTTTCAAACGGGTGACAGTCATTATGGTGAGCAGTTACAGGAAATTAAGGAAGAAGACACCAAATACTGGATAAACAATTCAGGGAAGATCGTTGCTCATGTGAACAGCGGATCTTCTGCAGCAAAGAGGATGTTTCTTGAGCTGCGAAATATTCGGTCCGGAAAAGTGCCTTTTGTCAGTGCAGCCCCTCTAGATGACAGGCTGGACAGAATACTGGCGAGTATAGAAGGACCGCCTGAGACACCTTACGAGGGCGGTGTATTCTGGATTACAATCAAATTGTCACAAAGTGATCCCTGTGGACCCCCGCTCATGCGTTTCCACACAAAAATCTACCACCCCAACATATCTCCGCAAGGGCACATTTGTGCCGACTACAAGGACAAGTGGAACGACGTGCTTTCCGCAGGCTTCAGCGAATCCCATGTCAAGGATCCCTCGGATTTATGGTTCTCGGGAAACTCAAGGCAGATCAAATGGTCTCTAGGAGCTCTGTTAACGGCAATATGCGGACTTCTAGCATCTCCTGATGTTGAAGATCCACTTGTGCCAGAGATTGCCATGAAATACCTCGAAGATTACGATGAATATTGCCGAAATGCAAGACTATTCACAAAGAAATGGGCAACCAGTCAAAGGCCAGATGAAAGGAGCTTTCTGTTTCTTGAAGACTCATTATCTGACCGCTCGGGTACACACATGCCACATTTTGCCCTTGGAAGAAAAGCCGCCAAACATTGATGTGGTCAGCCTTCAAAAGCCGTTGCGCGAAATCTATGACGACAAAGTTCTTGAAGGAGCTGATTCTATGGTTCAACACGAACCATTGATAGGGAGCTCACAGAGGAATTTTGCATCGATCGTCCAAGAGTATTCCCCTCTAGCTTCTTACGTCAACTCTTCGGTCAATTTAAATGGAATCACTCAAGAATTCTTCAGTAATCCAGCAGAATATCCCATAAAATGGTCCGCAAACTCGACTGAGAGCTACATGGCGCCTGACCTAAGGCGGTTAATTCGTCGTTGTGGTGGACGCCTGAAAACAAACCCCAGTTTTCGTGGCAAAGAACTCTCTGACGTTTCAATCTGGTATTCACTCCTAGAGATCTTTGTTTTCAACAGGCGGCCCTGGAACCGTGGAACAGACAGTGATGAAATGAATCGAGCGGTTAAAGCCTGTACTGGTCCCTATTTGACACTGTGCGAGCATGGGATATTTGAAGTGACGGAAGCCTCTTCGCACAAATTCTATAAGATCTCAATCGAAAACGTTATTGGGGATGCGGAATGGACTATAATCAGATCTTGGGACGACTTCCGCGAGCTGAACAAGCAATTGTCCATTTTCCTGCCTGGAGCTGAACTCTGGCAACCAGGATCCGCCCTTGATAGGCAAAGCAATTGGATCAACTACCTATCGGACGAAACGATCCCCAATCCTCGAGTCATGGGCCCACTGCTAGGCTTTGCCCTCAGGTCAACATTCCTACAACACGGCTCTAAGCTCCTTGATCTAGCCATGAGTTCCGGAATCATCGCTTTTCTCCGACCCACTGGAAGCTTAGATGGGGTCACTTTGCGGAACGAAGGATTTTCTGTGTATAGAATGGCTATGTATGGAGAACCACTGCGTATCATCAACTTGGGTGCTTTCATACCCCCGAAGCTCTTTGCAGTCATGATGGTGAACCGAGTAGCAGAGTACGAAACCCCAGCCTCCACATATTTGATAAATCACGGGCAGTCACGTTTCAGTCTACTTCTTCGTTCGAAGTTGGATCCAGAGTCAGCACAGAGTTTTGATCTCTACACTGTGAAAGACGTGGCTGCCTCTGAGAGTCTGACAGCTCTCGATTCTCCTCCAGTCCCGATGTTACTTTCGTTTTCAATTGGTTCTGCGTCGAATCTACATGAGTCCGAGTTTGAATCGATGAGCTTTCTCTTCTCTGATTGGATGGATTTTATATTGTGGCATGAGGTATTGAAGCTTTTCAGTCGACTCGGGCCTTATCCTGATGGACCTTGAAGCCATGATATTCCACGCAGCTACCTGCTTTCTTTTTCCGAAACTATATGATTTTCTACGCGATGTGTATTTTAATTCTGAGAATTAACCCAGCTTGGGTATTCTCTTAGACGACTTGCAGATACATAGCTGATTGGAAATCTTATGTATTCTCACTTATGTCTTACTTAGTCCGGCTCATAAGTAGATCGTACCTCCCACCACTGCATAATCATCTAAATGGTCATGGTATCATACGCATTTACAACCAAATTTGTACAGTGACTTTACTCAGAAACAGATTTCTGAATTCGTGCGACAGAAAAACAATATCTACAACAAGATCGCCCGATGCCTTTAAAAATCTGGCCCTGGCTTCTCTGTATGGCCACGACCATTTTGTTGAAAAGTACCACGACCTTGAAGCAATGTTCGGTACCACACGTCTGGTCTAAAAGGCACAGTGGGAATTCTGCGCTGACAGCCTCCAGATTTGGCGACCTCTTGTTGACATTGATGCATTAAGCGAGGTCAACTGAAACGAGAGCAAAAAGGCATCCATAAGACATTCACACTCCAGATATCCGCTGCCGATGATCAGGAAAAGAGTGCGGTCATATGTGCAACTATATGAATTGTCATAAAAACCACAAATTCGAAAGAAATTCAATTTTTTTAACTGCTGGGATCGTCCGTCAGAGTCAAATAGAGCGTGAACCCGCCCCTTCCCACCAGAGGGGAACATGCGCGAAGCAGCCACAAATATTTGATCTGATCCTGTCTGTCCATGGCAGTTCGAAATTGAATGCCATTCGAGAAGATGCAGGGAGCTTGTAGCTCGGCAGTCACAGATAAGAGCACATGAGTTGAAAGCGTTGTGGTGATCTGCATATGACGCCATGAAGTGGAAGGACAAGAAGCAGAGAATGAAAAGACGCCTTGCTCTGGTACATGTGAATTGTGATTGGCCGTCGGTAAAAGGAACTGACTTAACGTCTGCCAGTCGCGCAAGAAATCTCGTACGTTGGGACTGCCGGGGAAAAGGCAGGTGCGACTCCAGTTCAACTGGAACTACCAAGCTAGCACCCCCATTTCAGCCGCCTCGCAAACTGGCAACTGCATCGAATTGCATTGCATTGCAGGCACAACTCATTGACGTTCCCTAGCACTGCTCCACAGGGAAGCCGCGCAATCTCAGCATCGTCTCGCGCATCCCTACCTTCCGGTCGCTCGCAGTTGACTCGACTCGACTTGCTTCGCTTCTCGGACCGCATCTCGGTTCGCATCCAACACCACCACCGCGACCTGACCAGACACTCGCACTTTCCTTCCCAACAAATCCAAGCAGAGGCGTGGACGAACAACCATACACACACACTCCTCTGACAATGATCGGGACACGGACATGCCTTCCTCTTCACATCACACAGAATTTTGAGAGAATTTCTAGGATATCCACACCCCGCTTCGTCTTGATATTGAGACATCCGGAGCGAAGAGAATGTACGCGCACCAATGCTGGATTTACCTTACTCGCCGGACGACACATGAGATGTGTATTCGGAACGGAGCGAATTGATTTAACGTATTCAGCGAGGAGTGTAATATATTTCAGAATGGAATGTGAAGTCGGTATAGAATGAGTGGGGCGACAAGGCATTTCGTCCTCCTTGGTTCGGACCTGCTCGTCCGTGACCTCTGCAAGCGTGGGAGGGAGGAATCGAGTGGAGACTTTGGAGGAAATCGGGGGCAGGGAACCAATAATATGGCAGACGCGAGAGATGAGTATGACAGCATAGCAACCCCTGGAGCAGCTTGGGCTTGAAGATGTTGAGAACTGCGTTGTGAACCCGGATCCAGGACAATGTAGCCATTACGATATCATTCAACAGCAATTAGAATAGTATTTCTTTCTCCTTGAACCTGCCTCTAATGTATCTCATCACCCATCATCACCAATCCACTCAATCCAACCAGGAATGTAGTTACACTCAGGACCCCCCACCATTCTCTGTCCAGCTCATCCAACATCATAATCTCGTGTTTTCGTAAAACTCCCCTGTGGGCCCTCTAATTCCAGTCCAGGCCTCCACCAAATCATATCCAATCCCGTTTCCATCTAGAAGCGAACAAAAGAAGCTTTAGGGAGTCCCAAAGGAAAGAGGCAAAAACAATAAAACCAAAGGGGTATACACCACAACAAAAAGCGCAAGTCAACGCCTTAACATGGCCAGCTAGCCAAATGTAGTTCTAGTCAATAATCCAAACCAAAAAGACTACCGCCCCAAAGATAACAGATCCTATCGAGTACACAAAACCACCAAAAACGGCTCATGCTACAAAGTGTAAACGCCGCTCCCGATGAATGCCAGGTGTAATCCAGATCCGTGTATGTCGTTCAAGGAGAAGTTTGTATGCGTACTCGAAAGTGTGATGAAGTGGAGTGAAGAAGGGTAACGTATAGACATAATTTCGTCGGTTTCCGGGAAGTGGTACAGACACAAAAGAAAACTTTCATCCCAGACTTATTCTGGTATGAGTGTAACATCACCCTCATCCTCGTCGTCATCGTCGGCCTCGGGTGCTTGTCGCGCTGCTCGTTCTGCATATATTTTTTGCTTGCCGATATCAGCGGCTCCCAATGAATCGATGTAGGTTCTGAACTTGACGATCTCGCGAAGAAGATAAGAGGACTTCTTCTCCCAATTAGCCATAGCCTTCTGTGCGTTGGGGTGACGCGGAGTAAACTGGATAATGTTAGCGATGTACATGAACAAAATCATTACCAAATAACCTACGGCAAGTAACATAGGACTGCGTAATTGATTGTGCTTCTGGAGCTCATCCTCAATTCCGGCAACATAATCCGACAAAGTTCGCAACTGATCCGCTTCCATAAGGTTGCTGGCTCTCATACTCTGAGTTGGTGGTGTCCAGTCCGAAATGTTAATCTTGTCTCCGGGCAATCGAGACCTGAAGCCTCCGCTGGGATATCCTTGATCAAGACTCGATCTGAGAGAACTCTGAAGACTCGGTCGGTTTCCACTGGTAGATGGTCTTGTAGACTCGTTGATAGCATTTACCAACGAATTGTTGACAATAGCGTCAGACCATCCATACTCAATATTGCTGATACCGCCCACAAGCGGATGATTTGACAGACGGGCACTCCAGTAGTTGGCAGTGGAGACGAATTCCTTGACGATGTCTGGTGTACCAACCTGGAAGAGATGGACTGCTCCCGATGGCAACGAGAGAGCCCAGACGTGGGGACGGGCCTTGGAATAACCGGGAGAGGGGAGTGCGCTGGCTATGGTTTGCCTGAGGAGGAACGATCCAAGGCTTTGAGCGTTCTCCTGCCAATTGCCTCCGCCAACAACCCCTCCAGCAGTCTTACTTTTGTTCTTGTTGCGTATGCTTTTTGATGAGAAGGAGAAAAGGCTCATGTAACCCTTTTCGATAACGGCAAAGACCTCGTTCCAGTTACGATCTTTGGCCTTCTTGTCCAGAGCCTCCAGGTGATGCTTGTGCTTAACAATTCCTTCCTTTGCCCACGGCGCTCCATGCAGTTCCAAGGACTCGTCTTCAAGTAGGGGTGCGACGCGGTGTTCTTCACTTTCATCTCTTTCACTGCCATTACTTCCTGGACCTCCAATGGTCTCCTCACGAATGATAGCCTGACTGAGGGCATTGGCGAAACCAATAGATTGCTGGTAGTCGCCTTGAGGAAAGCCCGACCCGCGTGAATCAACTGACATAGAGGTGTGCGTCTTACCAAGAGAGTATTTGCTCCATGTGCTGGATGATACAGATGGACTCCACATTGAAGACTGATCATCCAAACTTGTTCGGCTAGAACCCATGCCGGAACCTGGATACAAGCGAGGCCGTGAACGATTCTTGCTTGCCCACTTTCCATTCCCTACTCGGACAGTCTCCGCCGTTCTTCCCCTGATAAAGCTTTGAGACTCTGATGGTGCTTTGCTCAGCACGCTCGGAGTTCGGCGGAGCATTCCGTTTGTGAAGACCGACAGGCTATTGGAAGAAGGTGCTTGAAGAAGTGGTTTCTCGATTGGTGCGCCAAACAATGGCAAACGTTCGTTTCGAATGGAGTTATAGAAGTCTTTGAGCACAATCTCTACTTGTACTTCCCATGTTCGCAGTGTTCCGTGGAAAGGTGCTTTTACCAATGGTCCGCAGTCGTCGATAGGTGTGTCATAATCCAGTGGGGTAGGCGCAATTCCATCAGAATCCGTCCGCGGTGGAGGCTTGAAGGAAGTTCTCCATGATGGTCTCTCAACTTCGATGGAAGACCTTTCAGGCTTCAATGAAACGTCGCTAGCTTGCTTGGCAGAATCGAAGGTCGAGCTCTTCCCAGGTAAGATTGATGGTCTAGTCGGTTCGAAGGCATCGGGGGCAAGCTCTGCCACACTTTTGCGAATGGTGGGCATCGTGTTTTTCACAAACTGGCTGCGAGTCATCTTCTGATCGATATCCGCCAGATGTAAATCTGTGTTTAGGAGGAGAATCGAGTAGCAAATGGTATGGACGACATCTAAACAATGTTAGTTATTGGCCACCAGACGAAGGAAATAAACTAACCAATTCCTTTGAAGCCATGATTGGGGTTACAGTGACACCACCGTTTGGCAAAGTTGACCAAAATACGGTCCACCTGCTGACTCTCGGCTTTCAGGACTAATCGACCACACATGAGACGCAACGCGGCAAGTATGTTAAGATTTGTAAAGTTGTAGAGCTCCATATAGGCCACCAAGGTCCTTAAACGAACGGGACTATCTTCGCCCATCCATGCAGCAGCCCTCTCCTTCTGAACGAAATCTTCGCTTCCGTCATAGATTTTTTGCGCTTTCTCGCGATCACTCTCGCTTGGGACTATGTCTTCTTCAGCTGGGCATTCGTCGTCGAGAGATTTGATTGCTTCAGCAGCGGATAACAGGCGTCGCTGCTGTGGCGGTGACTTTTCAGCTTCCTCTCTACCTTCCACCTGCAAAATTGGCAAACTCGTGGCAGATTTGTAAACCGTATCAGTCGAACCAGACATGATGCTGCTAGGTGGCTGCTTGGAATTCAGAGGCATGGCAAGGTTCGACTCGGCGAGATCTTCTTCCGAAGAGGATGCCTCCAGCCACACACGATTTTCTGTACTTTCTGACAGAGGCTGGCCCGGCACTTTAGTGGGAGTCAGCATGACCCATTCCTCATCTTTAGTAGCTAACGTTGTTTGCTTTATGCTTGACTTAGATTCAGTTGTGCTTCGGGGAGATTCCACCGTCGAGTGAGGCTTATTTTGGTCAATCTTTGATGAGGCAGTCGGTGATCGCTTTGAGTGAACTCTTTCATACTCTGCAACGAGCGCCATATCTCTGGCGACAGACGAAGCAGGCTGTTGGCCAACCTGCCGTTTTGTTCCAGAACCATCCTTGAGACTCGAAGCAGAATTGGAAGTCGCTGGGACTTCACGGTCATTATCACTGCTATCTTGCAAGAAGGTTCCTTCACGGACATCTTGCGAATCTTTTGTACTGGATGCCCTCTCATTGGAATTAGACACCAGTTTATTTTGGGGAGGCGAAGATGATAGATTGTCCAATGGCTCCCGCTCGGTTGGTCGTACAGTCCTTATGGTGGCGCTCTTGTCTGGTTCGTAATCTGGCGAGAATCCCCTCACAGTCCTGTCCTTGGGCTCTGGACTGTCGTTCATTTGTCGATCAAGATTGGAGGGGGGAAACAAGTCGATTGGGCTCCGGGCCGGGGTCCTTAAATATGGATTCATAACTTTCCTGAGACTACTGACAGGGCTGGAAGGAGCTCTCGTAGGAGCAGCTTCCCGCTCTGTCTGTAGCGGTAATGGCGGAACTGTTGGAACGGGTGTTTCTGGCTCAGAAATAGACTTCTTCCGTCGCCGAAAAAACGATGACGGCTTTTTCGTGAGTACATGTGCTTGCTCCTTTGGTGGAGGCGGGGCTTCTCGAGGGGAATGCGCATGTTGGGACTTGATTTGGGTGCCGATATGCTGAGGCCGACTCTGTGGTCGGTCCGTCGTTTCAGCAGATGTCGTGGAACCGTGCGAAGGAGGGGGTTCCGTAGTAGGCACAGGGTTGCTCCTCGAGCCGAAAACTCTTCTAAAAAATCCTGGGCGGTCTTTGGGTTGGGCGAGGCTAGTGGGTTGCTGGTCTTTCGTTTTGCCATAGCCAACTAATGGTCCAGGCGCAGAAGGAGGCTCTTTGATGAAGGCGGGCATAGGAGGTAATTCGCGATTTCGGTCTTTCAACCCGTAGTCAAATCTGCTTCCGGATGTATTGTTGGCGGAAAGCTTTCCCTTGTAGCCACTTTTCGAGGATCGTGTACTCCTTTTCCTCTCCAACTTCTGTGGTGGGCTTGCTTGTACCGGGTCTGGCTGAGAAATCATTATTGGAGATGCAGGCCGCATTCTTCGTGGTCCAACTGGCACTGTGGGTGTTGGCGCAGCATCATAGTCGTAATCGTTGAAAGGAGGAGCATTCGTCTCGATAGGTCGAGGAATAGGATGTGAGGGCACTTTCATTGCAACTCGATCACTGCCATAGTCGAAGCTCGAGGATCGTCCAGCTAGTCCATGTGTCCATCGTTGATTACTTGTGACCTGCGCGTACCCCAGCTCGAAACTGTTGACACTACTTCCCTTGCTTCCTTTCCCACCCCGTGAATGTATCCCTCTAGGAGGTATTTGCTGCGGCGCTGGAGGCCTTGTTCCTGAAAATGTCGATGTGCCGTCGTTCCGAACGCTGTTTATTCTCCCTAGATTGGTCTGAAAATTCGAGCTACTGTTACTCCTTCTTCCGCGAGACAATTGTCCTCCAGAGTATCGAGACGAATCGTCCGCAGGGTCATAATCAGAACTGTACGAGTAATTGTGCCCGATTCCTCGCCCGTTCCTTGGGGCGAAATTCTGTGCCGGTTGATATGATTCCTCGTCCCCAAAAGTCGAATATAATTGTTCCTCGTCAACCGTAGGCTGCCTGCCAAATCCGTCTCCTTCTTGTGCGAAGGAGAATTGGTCGAGGGAGAGCAGCATGTGGTCGACCAGCGAGTCGCGCGTAACCTGACGTGGAGACAAAGAAAGATCATGCGAGTCTCGATTTCCAGGTCTGCCCCTTTCTGAGTCTTGAACCTTATTGTTTGCAGGGTCGACTGGTGTTATGTCGTCCAAAAATGTCTCCCTTGGCCCAGTCCGTATATTAAGCGCCCGGTTCGCAGCTACAATATTGCCTCTGCTGGGACGATAGTTTTCCATCTTGGGCGGCGTCTGCGGGGGAGAGAAGTCCTTACCCTTCCCTTTGTAGCCAGTATCGAGATTCAATGACACCCCTAGGCGCTTTGTAGGCGACGAGGGTGTGTTCTCGAACGACTGCATCCTGACGGCCGGTTGGAGATGTCCCTGTCCCAGACTGGCACCAGCACGATGCGTGGTTGGCTGCCCATGTACCCAAACGCAGTTCGACGTCGACGACACGGATTGGCATTCGCAGAGCAAGCAGTGGTCGAGTGAGCCTTGCGCAATTGTTCAATGAATCGTCCTGGATCGTCTGCAAACAGCACTCGTAGGCTGGGATCTGATACCGAGGGCGTTTGATTATTGAAACGGCCGAGGCGATTATTATTTCTGACCCTGGTCGACGGGATGCGGTAGAGACTGTGGGTGTCGTCAGGGACGGCAACGAGGGAGATCTTGGGAGATCCGTTTCTTGCAACAGCAACAATAATTCCGTGGTGTTGACAGAGAGAAGGAAAGGGCGAGGTCGATTCGAGGCGACTTTTGGGCTGCAGCGGCGAACTGAAGCTGGAGCTGGAGCTGGAGCTTGCCAGAGCGAAGAGATGTCCGGGCGGGCAGATACCTACTGTGGACTGCACCGTGGTACTGGCAATTCCGCTAAGGAGCTAGGATACACTCAGACACTCAATGACCGCGAGACATCCAGATGCACCATGCTGCACAGCACAGGTCGCGAGGAATGTACAGGAGATGAAGAGGAAACGAGCAGCGACACCAGGACCAGATTTAAGAAGAATAGGAGCCGAAGCCCGCAAGATTGCCCACTCGATCCTGTAAGTTGGCTTGCGTAGACTGCGATCAGTTGTGTCCAAAATCTCGAGGTGCAGCTGCAAAAGAAGAGGTCTGTGTCTCCAAGTGGAGGAGGATGTACAATGTGAATGGATGGGTGTGTGGGTATTTCTCCGATAGGATGGTAAGTAATTTACTAGGTACTGTAGTGGTAGTGGACAGAGGTAATTTACTTAGGTAGGCATCTCGCAGCATGGCAGGTGGATCACCAGAGCTGCCTATCCATGTTTGGTTACCTACAGCACCTTCCTCTCTCACGCCAGATCAGATCAGATCTGATTGCCACGGGCTCGGAGATATTGATTGTGCGGGCAGCTAACTATCTACGGAGTAGAGATCAAATTGTATCATCCGTAGATGATGCAGGAACAGATGATCGGAGATCAGCCAGCCAAGGGGCGGATAGGTAGCTTGAAGCACTTTACAGTGGCCGGAGTGTTGTTTCCTCCTCTCCTTTACAGAGATGTTAATATTAGTTGATCAAGCCGTCCATGTAATCGTCTCGTTGGTTCGAGTAGTAGGAGGACTCAGACACACACAAGCAAGCACCTTCACAGTTCACACTAACCACTAGCCGGTACAGTAATAAGCCGACAGGAAAATGACTATGATCGCCTCAATATCCGGAGCTAGGTTCATGCCTTTGACCTATCAGCAGCTCACCACCTAGCATTTTCAGCCAAATGGAGTAGTCCTCTGCCACGAACGCAGCGGGTTTTCTGTCATGAATCATGGCATGGGGTGCCATACCAGCCTTTCACGGGAAAAAATCGCAACGAATTCGTGAGAGGAGAAGGGCTGACTTGTCTCATACGTTTGCTGGCTGGAGTTTCATACAGTAGGAGGACAGGCAGGAGGGGAAGCTTGCTCTTCACGCCAGACGACAGTCCGCAGACTGTCTCGTGCATGCACGGATTCTCTACCCCGTGCTGCCGGCTCCCGAGCATGCTCTTACTGTAAAGTCTAAATAGTCGGTGACGCGGGAACTTCAGGCCAGACTACTACTAGAAGAAAGACAGCAGACAAGAGCGGAGCGGTGTGGAAGAGGTCCGATATACAGTACTGTAGTAGCCAGTAGTCCGAGCACATGCACTCTCTCACTTATTCGCTGAACATCAAGCCACCTTCTCTTCTGCCCTTCCTGCCATGGAATCATATGATTTCCTCTACACAAAAGAAAGATAGGGGCAAACAGTGAGTTGAGTGCTTGGTGGTCTGGTGGTCCGGGAGTCGCATTCTGAAATGGCTGCATGCCCCTTTTGCCCTGCAGAAATATGCCCTGCTGCCATGCCAGGTACGCTGATGGTCTGGAGTGACATGCATGAGGACATGACCAACCCCAACCCCTGACCTTCGACGCCTTCGACTGGACTTCGAGAACAAGCGAGCTACCCACCACCATTTCGCGGTGCCAACCGTTGAGCCAGTTGAGCCAGTTGAGCCAGTTGAGCCAGTTGAGCCAGTTGAGCCAGTTGAGCCAGTTGAGCCAGTTGAACCCAGTCGACCCTAAGGTAAGGGAGGGAGAGGGAGCCACACCACCAGTGCCACCACTAGGCCTAGCCACCACACCTGCAGTGACCACACCAATTCCAACGGCGCAAGGGGACACTGCCAAATGAGGAGGACGTCCCGCGCAGCCGTCCGTTTTAGTGCTGAACTCATTTTGGGTGTGGCTGACAGTCAGCCGAATTTACAGTACAGTACAGTAGCGGTTTCCCGAGATCCACAAGCGTCAGCACCTGCGATGCGATGCGATACGAGCTTGACATGGCGGCTATCAAACTATTGCTTGTCGACAACATCAATAGTAATGATTTGGAACATGTGAGGCATCCGCGTCCTTGAGACGATTCACTGTACCATGGATGTGACCGCTTCCGTTACTCGAAATACGCTCAAGAAGGGTGTCACCGCCAGATAATGCGGTTGAATGGCCTTGCTTGGTTCTGCTGGTCAAACGACCCGCTCATCGCAAAGATTCCCTTTTGAGGAACTTTTGAATGGTTTTGAAGTCAAGAAAAGAGTTTCGTGATGTCGAATGTAATTTCCATTGGCTTAACGCAAGGGGCAAAGAAGGCGCCAACCGCGAAATCCAGCAAGGTTCGATGGCAGCACTGTGCGCACGGAAAGCCTGCACTACTAGACGCTGTCAAGCAATAAATACCTGGGATAACCTTGAGTGCCATTATTGTGGAAGAAGGAAAATACCTTTGCGCTGGCCATCGTTTGCAAGAGCTGTTCCTTGTCAAACCACCCCACTCCCGTTACACTTTTCATTTCTGAAGCCGTTTCTTCTTGGTATGATATTTCGAATTTCTTTGCGCGGCTACAACTTATTCCATGGTTTGCAGTCTTTTCCAGACCATATTGGAGATGTCTCAATTTTCGGCCTGTCAGATTCATCAGCAGTCAAGTGACGGAGAACGATCTGATTGACGCATCACAATCTTCATTCCTAAACCGGGCACAAAAAAGCAACTACCCCAGGTCAAGGGCAACCCAGCGACCATAACCATGGGTCAAGCTTCTCCAGGAACGAACAAACTCCCGAAACTTTCCAATCGCAAAGCTAGTGAACCCAATATTTACGTCGGAAAACTTCGATGCAGATCATCGTACGACTTTTTCATCACTTCTCCAGAGTCCTCGACTCAAGGGTTCAGGTGGCGAGTTCGTTTTCGTCTTCTTTTTTCTCGCAACAGACATGTGCCATGCGTCAGGATCTTCAAGATCGGAAATGTCTTCGGCGTCATGTGGACCGCTAAGTCACCATAATGAAACTCGTTCAGTCCTTGATGTAAGCCCCGTATCACTACTATGGCAACGTGGGAAGTTGATGAAGATGAACAGATTGCTTGTCGGCTACTTAAGAGAGACTGACTGTGGAGGTGATCGAAAGTGCGCCAGTCGTGCGGAGCAAAATGCTTTCTCGCTCGCAGAAGTATGTTGAGTAGGTGAAGGCGTGGATAACCAGATATGGACAATTTCAGACGGTTGGTACTTTGGTTTCGCACCCTTCGCTGCTTCCCTTTTACCCAACTCGCTTGGCCTTCTATTCTTTCAATCCTGACTTGGGAGGCTCTCAAGTACGCCTGAGTCGATTCATTGAAACGTTACTACATTTATCGTTCTCAGTCCTCTGCGAATTTCAATCTGTCTGCCAATATAGTTTTCTCTTTCACTCACGGCTCTCAATTTCAGCTTCAGGATCCAATCCGCAATTTCAATTGACCTTGCAAATCCAAACACTGACAGGAAATATGTCTGGAATCCCACTTAAGTATAGCATGATGCACCAAGCTGACTTTACTTTGTTCAAGCTGATTTCAAGTCCCATTTTCCTCACCCGTAGTGGGCGGTCGTGATGGTGTCCAGTACCCACAGCCATTCCCACACCTCAATATCTCGGCCAGCCACGATGACCTCTATTCTAGCACAAGAGACATGCTTCACCGTTCGTATTGGGCAGAGGAATGAATGCTTTTGCTTCTGTTCTTGGAGCTGACAGTACTGCAAACCGGGTATATAAAAAATGACGACCGCTTCAAGAGCGGTGAAGAACGATGGTCCTCAACCTTCTGTCCGTGCTTCGGAACGCTTGCATCTACGCTACATTCATCAACAAGACGGGAAATTGGATGTTATAGACTGACAAAACTACATTTACTTTTGCGGAACAAGCGGCGCATTTCTATGGGATGGATTTACACCCGACTGAAAGTAACTGCAGCATTCCTTAGCCAAGACTGGAAACGTTAATCTACCTGCGCTCTTCACTTTGGTCAGGAGTCTATAGCTTGTAGTCAGTAACAACATGTCCAAAGCTTTTGTGCTAATCTGGTACGCCTGCGCAACTTAGTGTGATCTCTCGGGCTCTCAATTGTTTCTCGCAGATCCCCAGCACAGCATTGTGAGCCAGAAGTTTGCCAAGCCATAGCATATAATGGCTATACTGATATTGCTGGAAGCTTGGGTAGTTGTTAAGTGCTACAAGATACAAGCTAGGGATGGTTACGCTGCTGTAGTAGAAGTTCATAGTCGATGGCTTACTTGCTAGATATATTGCTATTAACCATATCACATTAGACCTAAATGCATCCAGTAGCTTTGCCTACATAAAGCATCATCCACAATCAGACAGAATCATCAAAAGAGTTCATCTCTGGTGCTTCAAGATTAATTCACATCTTGGACTCATGTAACAATAAATTTTTCAATAACTGTCCTCCTTCCCCAGACAATCCCATCACTACACTACGGTGGTAGGTTGCATAATAAATAGTAAAGTATAATGGCTTCGCATTATCTCCCCTCATTCTGAACTCCCATTGTTCTGCCCTATCTCTTCCTCTGCCTGATTTTGTTCTCAGCAATACCCGAAGGTATGTATGATAAACAGACCCTCGCTTAAGTCTAGCTCCACTTCAACCTAACAAACAACATTTGACAGGCCTGAATTCAAATATGATAAGTGGACCCAGTGGTAGTAAGTAAAAATAAGATATCGCTGTGGCCATATTGTGTAAACCTTGAACAAATTCTACCACGACAGCCAGAACCTCGATCTCACGCTTTTTCTTTAGACGATTTTCGATCTACATCTCATCACAGCCTACCACATCTTATAACTAAATTCTCTGTAGGTCTCGTTTGTGATACTGAAGGTCTGAAATTGTTTTATTCGTGCACAGATCACAGATCGACATTCTCTAAGGGAGGATGTGGAACATGCAAAAAGCACATGTAGTTTTCTTTCAAATCAACCAGTTCAAATTTCCCCGCCTCCTCCTTTGGTTTTTATACAAAGACCGAGTTCTTAGCTATGTCTATGTATCATACCCTTTGTGTGTTTCTGTTACATCAATTCCTATGTTCCAATCTTCCCTCATTTGGATCTCACGAGCCACTCTCTCAGTCCCTCTTCGTTTTGCTAAGAGAATTCCGTTCAGCCCCAGAGTCTCTCACCAAAACACAAAGACTAATACCACCCTAGACACCAACCATCATGTCATCTCCACTTGAGATCCGGGACAACCTTCGTCGTCAAATCGCCCTCCTCCGCGACCAAATTGAGGCAAATATTGACATTTGCCTCGCTAGTCCAAGCGTTGCCAGTCATCAAGAGCGTGCTGTCCAACTCCAGGCCGATCACATGGTAAGGTTTGCTACTTTTTCCGTTGTACTCAGTTGTCGATCTTTGTTGTTTTTGGGGGTTCAGTTCAAGCGCCTTTGAAGTATCCCAGACTTTTTGTACCTGTGTGTTCTTCGAAGTGCTCCCCACGTCCTTGGGGCTACACCTACCCTCAGTACATCCATGGATACTCCGAAACTCTCAGAATACTCTTTTCTATCTGCTTTGAACAGTATATCACTATTTTACCCTATCCTATAGTCTTGTAAGACACTTGCGGGGAGTTTCACTCCCTCTTTGAAAGCAATAAGAGCCTTATCAGGTCTGCAGCCAAAGCATAACCCAGTCCTCATCAGTCTATTTGTAGCTTAGCCCAGGCTCTAGCTTCTTCACTCACATAAACAAACAAAGTGAAGCCCTACTTTTGGAGATTACTCCTCGGTTCCTTGGTCTCCTTTCTCCTCACCACGATCACTAATGAAGCTTCCTCTCTTCCGTTGCCCCACCAATCCCACACCCAGACTCTTTTTCGTGGCTCGCTTCAATGCCCAATAGTTATCGTTCGGAACAGACGTCCCAGATGAGATTTTGCGGGTCGGCGAACCCAACCAAAGAGCCTATGCATTCGCAATAAGAGATCGAGAATACCAGGAGGCGCTTCAGTAGGTTTTAGACTGTCCCTTCCACCCGAAGTCTGATCTTTTCTTCCTTCTTTTCTTCCACGCGTCGCGTCGATCTCCCATTTTCGAGATCCAAGCCTCATTTCCTGAGATCGACTCTCACCTTTCTCACCTTTTTTGAACAGAGTACTAACTTCTCTGGCAGAGAGCCCTCCTCGCATTCGCCGACGCCGGTGGAATTGTACTCGCTGTCCCTCTCTACAAGAGAGACTGCCGTAAGTATCCATCCACCCATCTCCACAACCGATGTCTCTATCCTCTCCCCATTAAATCCACATTCACGATCTGCCCAAGCAGACCCAGACACAAGCTAACATTATCTCAGGCAACGGTATCGTCCAAGCCCGCAAGGGAAAAATCCATCGCCTCCTCCACTACAAGCGGTACTTTCCCTCCGACCGAATCCCAACCTGGCTCCGGGAGGAGCAGGTCCTCCCCAACACCGGGATCTTCTACGCAGTCCACGCCGTCATGAGCAAGGACGGCAACATCAAGCACTTGGACCGCCTACGGGGACCAATCGGTGAGCCGGGTGAGGATGAGAGTGTTTGGAAGTGGATGTTTTGTGATTTGAGGGAGGATGAGGATGCGGGCGCTGTGGTTAGGGAGAAGAGGCGGTGGGGTTGGGCGGGGAAGTTTGGTTTGACGGAGGAGAGGGCAGGGGGATGGGTTTGGGGCAGTATGGATACCAGGGAGGATCCGGAGAGAATGTTTGAGTTGGTTTAAACCGTTCTGTGTTGGTTTGGGTGTTGGGTGGTGGGGAAGAGGGGAGTGTGGTTTGGGGCTCCTGAACCACAGCCAGAGAGATGACTTGATCTCAATGACAGATCGACTGCTGCATTGCACGAGCAAGCATATGACTTTTCCCATCGTGGTTCGAAGCTGGACAACTTGCACAGAAGAAGGTTCTGACTGTCCATTGCTCGGTCATATAACTCTTGCTTCCCAGGTATTTTCCAAGTGCAATTTGATCGTAGAAAGCCGCAGCTTCCCAAGGACGACTCAACAGCCAATACTGAGGAATTGAGCGTCCATACCGAAAGTAAACAAGCAACAGGAATAAACATTGAGATTCAAGAAAACCAAGCCAATTTAGGCAATATACAAAACAACAAGCCAAACAAACCAGATGGAGTAATTACACACACAAAAAGAACTCCAAGTCATAGCAAGACGAAGAAATATTTACTATACATTACCCCGTAATATAATCTACTCTCACTTCAAACTCCATTGACAGCCTTTCCCCTCCCAGGTGCCTCCTCGAACCTCGCCTTCCACTTCTCCTCTTGCCTAAACAAAGTCACAGCTTCCATGGCGCTTGGCGTTCCATAATCCGGATCTGCTCCTCCTTCTAACAAAGCCTGCTTTGGTCAGCTTTGCCTCTCAAGACGTGTCACTCTTCCGCTCCTCAATCAATCTCATCATTTATGATGAAGGATGTGGTGAAAAACTTGGAACCAAGTAGAAGAACAAACCTCAATAACCTCCGCCTCGCCCTTGAATACCGCACCCGCTAACGGCGTCTGTCCTCGATCATTAACTCGATTTGGATCAGCTCCGTGTTGGATGAGGAGTTTGACGAGCTGAGGGCGGCCGTGGTAGGCTGCGAGCATGACCTTCTTCTTATCAGCTGTTTTGTCTCATTTCTGTTCATTCAGATCCCGTTGCCCAAAATGACCAGTCTCAAAGACACTTGTATAAGACTAATATCAAACACGAAAGAGGGCCTATTTGGGAAAGCTGCAGCTAAGGACTGAGGACATTTCTCGGGAGACATACAAGACTATCACCCTTCTCGTTCATCATATTCGCTGGTAAACCAGCCGGTAAGGCCTGTTGAAAGATATCCATCTGTCCTGCTCGAGCAGCATCGTAAATCCTCGTTGCGAAAGCAATTGCTTCTGGAGGGAGCTCTGAATCTCCTTGGGTTGCCATCTTCTTGTCCTTTCACTTCAACTCCTCTCAGTCAATCTCCAGCGCAAAGTCAAGAATCTTCAGATGAAAACAATAAGACTCATTGAGACCATCGAATTGATATAGAATAAGCAGATTCCGAACTAGAAAAGGCTTTGTAATCCAATCTCTTCCATATTTCTGTCGTCAGATGTGCAGGGGTCTATCACATTCAGTAGGCGAGGCACTTGATGACATCGCATTGCAGTTCAATGGACCTCAGCCAAGACCTCGGCCAGCATCGGCTTCGACCCCAGATTTTGGATCTCTGCTTCTCGATTGCTCATTCTTCTCCAAACAATCAACATTTCCATCCACAATGCGCGTTCTTTTTCGACCCTCGACTTCGCTATCTAGCAGGCTTATAAGATGCTATTCTACACAGCCAACACCTTTGGTTAAAGTGTTTGATGTCCCTGCTCCGGGCAGTGGAAGAATTAGAATACTGTCTCTGGTGAGCTCGGCTTAACATTTTCCAGCATTTACTCTTTCCCCCCTCGCAGTTTGTTGTCCACAATAGCACATCTGTTCTCTCTAAAACTTATAATCCAAATTCAGAAGTACTTCTAGATATAACAAAATGCTAATCAGGTCCTCAGGCCCGCCCCGCAGCACGCAATGCCATCTCCCGCCAGCTCCTCCAAGAACTCCGTACAAATATCGACTTCATAGCCTCTGAGTACGACAGCCAAGGCAATGAGCTTCCTGCGAAGAAGATATTTGGAGGTGCGGCAGGGACGGACCATAAGGGGCCTACGAGAGCTGTCGTGCTTGCCAGTGAGGTAGACAGCTGTTTCTGCGCGGGGGCGGACTTGAAGGAGAGGGCGGGGTTCACTGCTGAGGAGTAAGTATCCATTGCTTTTAAAGACATGCAGGAATTAGTTCCAGGCTCGCACATTGCGATTGCAGTCCTCGAAAACAGGAAATTCGACGCAATTGAACGATGCGAAGCTCAATTGATACTAAATAAAGCTAACAACTCCCAGAACAGCAGCCTTCCTTTCAAACCTTCGAAACACCTTCACAGCCCTCTCCATCCTCCCCATCCCAACCATCAGCGCCGTCAGCTCTCTTGCTCTCGGCGGCGGCCTCGAACTCGCTCTCTGCACCACCCTCCGCGTCTTCTCCTCCACAGCACAGGTTGGGCTTCCAGAAACCCGTCTGGGTATAATCCCGGGAGCAGGAGGAACCTACCGACTCCCAGCCGTCATCGGGCTCAATCGGGCTCGAGACCTCATTCTCACTGGCCGCAGAGTAAGTGCACCCGAAGCATATTTCCTGGGTATTGCGGATCGGCTCGTGGAGGTTGTGCCGGAGGAGGGAAAGGAGGGCGAGGAGCACAAGAAGGAGTTGATGAAGAGGTCCAAGGATGAGGTGTTGAGTGCTGCTGTGAAGCTTGCGGGTGAGATTTGCCAGGGAGGGCCGATTGCTATTAGGAGTGCTTTGCAGGCTGTTACGTATGCGCGGGAAGAGGTGGAGAATAAGATGTATGAGAAAGTCGTTGGAACGGAGGATAGGAATGAGGCGTTGGTTGCATTTAGGGAGAAGAGAATGCCTGAATTTAAGGGAAGATGATGCTGTAAGTTATGTGAGTTGATATGATGTCTAGAAAGACAGCTTGGAGCGTGTCTATCTTGAGCCTGAAGCTCGGAGTACTTGCGTAAATCCAGAGGAGCAGCTAGGGCTAAAGTAACACATCAAAATGAAACATGCGAACAGAGCATCACATTCAAGCAGTTTTCGAGTCTGACAGGAGTGACAGGATGTGAAACTGACGTGTAGAGTTTCTTGCCATTGCTCCCCAGTTTGCATGTACTGTTCTTATTGCGGACACAGCTCCGACACGACACCAATAACAAGGGTCAGGGAGTGGTGAAAATGCCATGTTCTAACGCCATGGCAATCCCAGAATCTGATTCTTCAACACCCTGAATCCATGATAGACTTCGACAAACTATCTGGAAGGATTGTTTATTCTTCCGCAACACAGTATTCAAGATAGAAAGCAAAGAAAGCAGCATTGTACAATCACATGCTCATTCTCGTGCTCATGCACATCGCAGCGCTGTGTCTCTCCATCGACGATTCGCACTACAAGTGCCTCTTCTCTTTCCCCACAGCCCAGACGGGAGCCAGTTCAGCCAGTGGTGATGGGCGCTGGCCAGAACAAGCGAGGGGTTGGAAGGAACTGTGACGTCAACAAGCTAGAGCTCCAGCTTCCCTCATAAACAAAGCTCCTTCTCTTCCGTTTTACATTTCCTCTCACATCCATCTCCCAAGCTCTAATTCAATCCAGTCAATCCAATCCCAATCCTTGCAAACCAAAATAAAACCAAATACACCAAAACACAACACAACACAACACAACACAACACAACACAACACAACACAACACAACACAACATTCAATATGTCTTCATTCCTCACATGGCGCACCGTCACCCGTGCCACCCGGGCACCAGCTACTAGCTTTGCTCCCCGCGCTTTCTCTACGACTTTCGTAGCTCGCAAGAGTGCCACTGAGACGGTGAAGGATGGTGTCAAGACTGTGGATAGAAAGGTCTCGGATGTTCTGGTTGACGGAATTGAAGCCGGTCGTAAGTGTTCTCCATATTGCTCTTTTGGCTGGGACGCCACCCCGTCATACATCGTCTATCTGCAAAAGTCAATTCCCTAGCTTCTCGATTGGTGCTCTCTGTCTGCAAGAACAGAATATAAACATAGGAATCATCTTGAAGGAACCTTGGCTAACCCTCCCCTTCAACAGAAACCGCCGCCCAGAAAGCAAAGGAGGTAGCAGGCATGTCCACATCCGAGATGAAGGGCAAGGCCAACGAGGTTGCAGGCGAGGCCAAGGGAAAGGCAAACGAGGTAGCTGGCCAAGCAAAAGGAAAGGCGAATGAGCTCGCGGGCGAGGCAAAGGGGAAGAAGGAAGAGATCAAGGGGAAGATGTGAAGTGGATGATGGAGAATTGGAATGGATATGATCAGCGGTGGAATTGTACGATAGCAAGGCGCTTTTGCATGCATGCATTTTAATGAATGCCCGATGGGTTTATGAACTCGATACGTATTGGCATCACTTGATTGACAGACTGTGATGACATTTGACTTCAGTAAGTGATGAGAGAAGCCCGCTTATTCTGCTTGTTTCCATGCATGTAATTCGACTTGTCTAGATAGCTTCAAGTATAAAGGCTAAGTCAATCAAGCACTCCAAACTCCCAATATTGAGACAACTAGTCTCTTGGTCCCAACTTCAAACCAAGAACGCAAGACAAAGTCCTCTAATACCTAATCTTCCACAGATTCAGAACAATCATCCCACTCATTCTCACCGACCTCTTTAATTTTTTCCTCTGTCTTCTCCTCGCCCAAAATCCTATCCAACCTCTCATTGATTCCGTTAGCAAGCTCTCTCCACGACTTCGCCTGCATCGGCTCAACACCGCATTCCAACCGTTCCGCTGGACACTCCTCCTCTGATGACTTATACATCTCCCCTGTGCCCTTCTCTGTCTCCTTTTCAGCACGTATAGCAGTCATCTCCTTATCCAAGGCAGCAAAGGCCACCTTGCTAACCTCACGCATCTCCTCCTCCTTCTCAGCTCCAGACTGCACTACTCCAGATTCAGCATTGCTGGGATCGCTAGTAGCTACTTCCTTCTCGAAGGATAGAAACCCAGCTAGAACCTCTGCTCGAGTGTGAGAGCTAGGGACTTGCGGTCTCGCCGTAGACCATACGTGGTCGAGCATTTTCCCCTTCTCTACCTCAAGCTTCTGTTTTCTAGACTCGTGGTAGAGTGCAAAATATACCGCTTCAGGGCAACGGTTATTGAATTTAGGTTGTGATTCTGAGGCTGAACTGGGGATTTGAGACTTCGTATCATGAGAAGTGGATGACTCGACGACGATTTTCTCCTCGACGGCTATAGTCTTGTTGTCAGTGACAGGCTCCGTCTGTTGCATCGCTAGCAAAGCCCTAGCATCATCCCCCAAGGTAGTCGACGTGGTTTCGGGCTTTGGTAGAGAAGTTTTGATCCCGTAAGCATGCAACTCTTCAATTAGCTCTCGTTCCAGATTCCTCAATTGAGTCCTCCTTGTAACTTCCCTTCTCTCTTTCTGGATCGCAGCTCTCATCACCGCAATTTTAGTAGCACAGTAGTCGAGAAATTTCATCCCCAGACTCCAAGCCAGAGACTCAGTCACATCACGGACACACGTAACAGCAACCAACTCCATCTTCTCATAAACAGAAACAGCCCACAGCACCAAGGGACTATCGCTCAAGTGCCCACGCAACGTCCGTGGCTGATGGACATCGATATCCGCAATTGCTTGCTGAAACCACTCCTTCTCCAAGTCTCCAGTAAAGCTACCGGACTGACTTCTGATCGCACGTCTGACGGCAGCCATTGCTTTGTCTCTCGCATATTTGCGATCAGTGCCGCGGAAATCCACTTTCCTGCGGCAAAACAACAAGAGATTCTCGATCAAGAGTTGCAGAAAGAAAACTTCCAGCACTGCCTTCCTTACCTTTGCGTTGGGCAAAGGGAGAAGCGGTAGGACTGTGATGCCGATGGCGATTGGAAGTATGATGCCTATGCAGACCATCTTGGATGTCATGCGAGATGCCATGCTTCCTGGGATCGATAGGTGTAGTACAGTGTGAAATGTGCAAAGTGTGTATAATGTGTAAAAGGAAGAATCGCTTGTGAAGTTTGGGTAATGAGAAATGAAAATTGAAAGTGGGCGACGCATCTAAAAGGAATTCGAGGAGACACTTGCACATAGTGCGACTCAAGTCCAGCCTTTATGAGAAAATAATGTTCGTCATAGTCGCAATGATCTAGGAGGTTGGCATGGAACGGTCCCAAAGATCGTTTGACGGGTAGGGCTGGCTAGTTCCATTGTCCTACACCAAAGTCTCCAAAATAACGTTCCGTCAATTAACTGGGAGACCGAAGGGGATAAGGTAACTGTATTCGCGTTACGACGACAGCCCATGTGGTTCCAGAAGTATAGAACGGCTAAGAAATTGTGGACCTGCTAGGAATATGCAAGCTAGAACAGACGAAGAACGAAGGTACTACATACCAAAGAGGAAAGTGATATCAGATCGAATCGTCGGATGGTTACGCCAACAGTAGTAGTGACAGAGCTTGGTATAATGGCTTTTGTGGAGTTTCTGGAACCCATCTCCCACGGTTCTAGTGGTGTGAGTGTGGAAGAGGTTGGCAGAGTAAGTGTTCGACAGATGGTTTCGTAAGGTGTCTCTGTGCTCCTCAGCAATTGCTCTCATGTTCAATAGATTTTGGATGGTTTTGCGACTCGTCTGATGGAAAAGAAGAAATGAATATCATGTAACTTCCTCTCCTGCATCACTGATATGGTGAGAGGTAAAGTTCCATGAGCATTTTTCATGCTCCATACCAAAGGTACATTTCTGTACGAAAGACATGACACATCCTTCCATTCCCTTCATGGACCCCTTCTCCCTTCATTATCACTCGCATACTGCATCTTCTCACCAATGACCCTCTCCCAGCTTCCAACGCCCCCATATCACTTCGTGTCGCAGGAAGCCTCAGCCAACTTCTCCACACCTCTCTCAATAAACACCAATCCATGAGTTTCCTCAAATTTCATCTTCAACGTATCAAATTCACAGACCCGGAATTGGCTACCAACTTCAATAGTCTCAATCTCCTCTGAATAGCCCACCTTCAATTCTGGTCTCAGGCCGACTTCCTCAAGTGAGATGTTGTGTCGGATGCGTTCTACGTCCATTCCATGCTTGTAGCGTGTATAGCTCTCACCACTGCGGCGTGACTCGACGAAAGCTTGGGCAATCATGACTATGGAAGCGAAGGTGAGGAAAGCCCCCAAAGCAAGACCTCCATGACTCGTGATAGACCAGATGATGGCTAAGATGCGAGTGAGGAGATTGTTGTCCATATTGTGGGTAGTTTGGAAGATGTGATTGTTGCTTTGCTCCGAAAGAGTACGCCGCGTCGTTGTGATTTGTTCGAGCAGTGTCTTTGCACCTGATTTGCTATGATGTTGAGACAAGAGAAGTCGTCCGGTGATATCTCAAGCGAAGGATTGACCGTATCGAGTGCACGTTTCTGCTGTTTGCACTTTAGTGTCGAATTTCAGCTGCTGGGAAAGGAGATGACCTATTAATCACCTAACTATCAGATACCCTACGGTCTTTGGTTGCTCCTTTTGTTGCCGCCTCTTTTCTGAGCAGCTGGTACGTGTTGTTCGAGTGACTTCGACGATGGTGAATTGAGAAGTGATTGAAAGAATCAGCGACTGCCATGCAGGTATTTTTGAGAAGGAAAAGGAAATGGCTATGGATGCACCTGCTTCGCAACGCCCCTCGAGCGAAGAAACACCAAACAGCAGTCACAATCTGCTGCAAAACGCGATCGGAGTAGATCTATCAGCAGTGGCGCCCTTTTGAGATGTCCCTTACTCAATTTGGAATCCGCACGAATCATAAAATGTTCTCATTAGTTCTCATGATTCTACCCATCTGCCCCAACATCTATCTGGTCCCAAAATGCTTTTCCATGTCCCCGCTAAAGATGCATACAAACCCAAGGTCGTAAGAGAAATATGCTAACGCCACCTCTATTCTTCCGTCGCCATTTGCCATACCCTCGCTTTCAGTCTGTCCACCACCTCCCGACGGATCCACAGCATATCCTTCCCATCACTCGCAGCCTGATCTGCGAAGTCAAACAACAGCCTCAAGCCTAGCAACCTGTCTCTCTTCCCACTATTTAACGAAACATTCTCGAGAACTAGTCTCGCGTCAACCACAGTCTCGTCAGTCCCAGCGTGCACATCACCAGCACCTCCATGATCCGATGGAAGGACCAGGGCGCGCTCGGCTTTGGTAAGGGATGCAAATGCAGGTAATTCGAAAAGCCACTCGAGAGATTGGGAGGTCGTAACATCTGCATCGTTCAAAGCTTGCAGTGTCGCCTGGAATGGAGAAGTGCCAGCCTCGTGTGCTGGACAACGCCGGACGTATATGGTTTGGGTCGACTTGAATGCTGCGATGTGCTTTTCGTTACTCTCCAGATCGAGAACAAGGTTCCAATACTCAGTGCTGTTTGTTCGAACAGTCTTGATTTGATCCAGTTCAGGCAGAAGACAAGGGGTATGGCGCTGTGTCTCCTCGCCGTTTCGCAATGTGATGAAGATTGGAAGAGGCACCAGTTGGTTCGTGTCAATGTCCCTAGCGACAAGACACCGCGGCTCTGCTGCCAGAACCCAGAAGTGACGGAACGCCTGCAGGTGGGATTTGTTGTCTTGTATCGAAGATGGGAAAATTGGATAGAATGCCACTAGCAGAGCTGCTATAGCTAAATTCGACGTGCCGAATGTGAATGTGCCTCCACCTAGAAACAGAGCTCCAACCGCAAGATGAGCAGCGAGGTGGCTGCCATATGGAGTCTCGTTATCATCACGGCCGTGCATGGACCTCAAGCGTCGAAATACGACAAGGTCGCCTGTCCCAGCCATGACGGTTGCAACAGCGAGCGCCAAAAGATCTTGACAATTCCGGGCAGTATTTCTCGTTAGTTTCTTGTCGAACGTGTTGGCATCCAGTCTGCATATCCGCATAAGTTGGTCCAAATAATGGATCAGCAGGTCACGAACGACAGTAGAGGCAGACCCAGCAAACCGTAAGGCGATACTGAAGCAGATTCCTGTGAGGATATCATAGAATGGAAGATCTTCACTCGTCAAGTTGGTGACATCCTGGAGCGTGCTTCTCTTCCGATACGGCTCTGGAAGATTTTTTTGAACCCAGTCGAAAGAGGGTTCAATCTTACTCCACATTATCAGGTGCCTGGCAAGGGTCCGTAGAAGGAAAATGTCCGGGCGAATGTAGTCGAACTGGAGCAAAGAATCAGGAACATCGATCTTTCGAGCAAGGACACTGTTTTCAGACTTCATGAAAATCAATGCTATGGCAACAACGGCACCCGCTGTTGCCTTGTCATAGACATGAACGAGATCCACCTTTTTACTGCCAGCAGCCAGGGCCAGCAGTCTTTCGGTCAGCCGCATATCATGCAGACCTTTCAAGTCGGAACCTTTCCCAAGATTGATGAATCCGAGTGCAAATCCAGCAGCCAGTCGATACCCTTCATTCCTAAGCGGCTCATCCTCTTCATCCGAATCAATGTGTTCAATCTCTGAAACCATAATTTCGCTCATACGGCGATGCTGCGTGTTGCAGTACAACAGGCCAATTCCCATGATCCCAGTCGTCTGAGTAAGAGGCGAGAGATTTAACTCTGCGGCGCCCGGGGGTAGCATCCGGGTCACATGGACAGACAGTAATCTTGTCACAAGAGAGTCCATGGTGCCAATATATGATGCAGCTAAGCCAAGCAATAGTCCAATGGAAGTCATGGTGTGCTTTGGTGTTAAGTATTTGAAGGCAACCCATTTAGCCACAGACTTTAGGTGGCCGTTCAGTCCAAGCGCAAGTAAAAACCCTGCATGCCTGTTACTGAGATCCGGGGTCGGCTTGTTGTAGAGAATCCAAGAAGTGTCGATGCCTTTGGCATCACGGGATATGCTGAGACCTGAAGCAACTCCTGAGTGAAAGAATGCCCAGCCGATCTTCTCTTCGGAGAATGCCGATTTGTCTGCCGCGACAGTGTTATTGTCCGGCTTCATTATGAAGTTAAGGTTGAAGCCTTTGATAGACCACTTCTGAGTGAGAAGCGGTATTCGCGCACTATAGTATAAAAGTCCACTTCCAGATGGAATAGCTAGAGTGCGATAGGCCAGCATTTGCGCATGCTCCTTTTGGGCTTCCAGTAGCTCGGATTCGCTCCACTGAGGTTCGGCTTTGCAGCGTGCCACCGTGGTCCTCGACGTACTGAGAATCGCAATGGCCTCATTCATTCTTCGGTCGTCTTTGAAGATGGATCGAGTGATCGCTTGACGATCTACTTCAACTGAGCCATCAAAAGAGCCAGTGGACTCAGGTTCAGCGATGGATATACACACGGCGTGAATGTCAAGATTCGCTTCGTGGGTTGGTGCCTATGAGTGTAAGCAAAGTCATGACAGAACAAGTGAGCTCCTACCAGTAGAGTTGATTGCACTTGGCGTGGTCGTTGTCCTGGTGTAAGTAACATGCCAATATCTTCTCGCCCAACGAGACTGAGCAATTCCTTACTCCACGTAGCTGGAGGGCCTGCCTGGCTCTTGACTATGGCTTCTTGAAGAGGCGCAAGAACTGCTTCGGGAAGTGTGTCAAGAAAAAGCTGATCAGCACCAGCAGATGAAAGAGCTTCAACTATTTGTTGCGGCGACCAATCATGACGAATGACAGAGAAGAACCGCTCAAAAAGTAAAGTCCTCGGTGTCAACTGGGACCATTGGTCTCCAGTAGGAGCAACTGCACCAGAAGTCGAATGAGATGCCACTAACTCTGGAAGTGTCATGAACGGCGTTAAACTGCGGGTGCGCAAACACCCTTGAATCCAGTCGTAGATCGAGGGGCACTCAAAGGGTTCAGAGATCGACGAATCGATCGGTGATTCTACTTGAAGTCAGCTAGTAAGCTTTCAAATACACCCAAACGTAACGTACCAGAATTATATTCAACGCTGAGCAATGAAGCATCGTCAACTTCATAATGTTGTATCCAACTGTCCCATCCAAGCCACCTACCGATCTGAGCAATGATTGGGGCCAAGCTCGGAAGACCAGTACTGAATGAGTCTGCCATCATCGTATCCAGCTTTTGCTCTTCGTGTAGGAGATGAAGGGCGATGAAAACGTCAGCGAGCGCAGATTTTCTAGAATCAATGCTTCTGTTCCCGGATGTAGGCAACGATCCAAACATAGAATCGTGCCCAAATTTTGTGGTTGCGAAATTTCGAGCAAGCTCAACATGCCTGCGAATAAATGGCAGAGAATTGCTATTGGTGGGAGCGAAGATAGATGTCTGCGACTCAGAGATCTGAGATATCATTCCATCATCCTCTGTCAGCCATTTCCAGCCTGTATTGCTTACCCAAGAGGGCAACGGATTCCCGAGAGATGCTTCATCCGCCTGCATCAGGTCCCAACTGTCCAGATCCGGCTGGACCCCACTGCTCGAACGCAGGTGTCCCTTTCGGACTTGCTTTTTTTGTTGTGTTTGCGTCGACTCGGAGGTGTTATCCAGACTGAGAACCATTGAAAAGAGGGTGATAATAAGAGCGGTCCATTCTTCGTCCACTGTGCGGATAGACTCAAGTCGAATCCACTGCATAACATTCCACCAACACACAAGAATGCCCTCTCCACTATTCCCTACTGGAAGAACAGCTCTGCAAACCTCTAGAATTTTACAAACGTGCGGGTTTCGTGGTTCTAGTGTGAGTTGAAGTTGGTGCATTCTCCCCTCATCATCGACCAAGTCGACAATTCCTCCCGCTTTGGGATTCCGGAGGCCACAGAGAGCACGCGGTCCTCGACTCAAAACGCGTTTGAAGCCACCCTCTCGTTTCGCACCCGGAGTTGGATCATGGCTCAGATTACAAACATTGCTTATCGCAAACTGTGCAGGAAGTGTAACTTTCATCAACGTACTCCACGGAGCCTGTAGACTTAGCTCTCCATAGCCATCTTGTGATTGGGTCAGGGCTAGGATACGAGAAACTCGCCCATCATCAAGTCTGCAGGCATCTATGACACCCTTGGCCCAGTTCGAAGAAGCCAGTGAGACAACTGTAACATCTCGCTCAGATTTAACACCTGCGTTAGGGTTATTGAAGAGGTCAACGTCAGCTTTATGTGTCTTCCAATGGAGAGTCATGACGAGAAGGCGCTTCTCGTCAGGGTCAAGAACACAGATGATTATAGTGTTTCCGTTCTTGTCATCGGCTGCTGAGGGCGGCGCAGTAAGAGTAAAAATCTTGCATTGTGTTGCAGCTGGCATATGATGACTCGAGTACCGAACATTGCTATGCTCTGCTGGGACACTGCAAACTTTGGAGAGCACGACCTCCTGTCTGAGAGCATCAAATTCGTCATCATCGAGACCCATGTTGTGGAAGCCCTCGAAGTCACCGCCTGCTCGCAACTCATCCAAGAGATCATCTACAGGAGCCTCAAGGTAACCGTTCAGGCTATGATTAAACTGCGGAGCTTGAGAAAAGCTTCCGCCAGGTGCTCCAGAATATGGCCCAATGCTTATCCGGGCATGCTGGCTACCCAAGGAGTCTCCGCGGCGACTCGCTGTATGCGCATGACCACTGGTCAAGTCGGAGAATGCAGAGCGTTCATGGGTGGCAGAGAGGTCTGCTCTCGCGAGCATAGAACTCACACGTCTGGACTTCCTCCGTGGTATGGAGGTGCTTTCATAGTCTGGGTCAAGTGAGGAAGCGAAATCAACAACTTTATCTCTAGCTTCCTCATGTATGCTGCTCTTTAGAAGTCCCAAGCCTTGCTGGGCCCCACTGAGACTTTCTCTGAAAGTATGCTGGCCAGTTCCTACCGGAGTCGTAGCACCAGTAGCGGTTCCTGGTACGAAAGAGCTTCTTCTGCGTGACATCGTGCCGCTAGCAACGCGGCGCTTTTCTCCACTGGCAGGAGCCGGGTCGTCTCCAACATATGTGAACTTCCAGACACTATACATACTCGTTTCTCTGTTCAGAGTCAATGCAAGGACAAGAGGGTGTTCGCTGTTTTTGGGAGAGAACTCGTCTCTACGCGTCACATGGAGAATTTCTTCTGCGGTGTCCAAAGCAGCTGGCTTCCCTGAACTCCTTCTGCTTGTATGCCGAGAAGCTCTGACGGGCTGAGCAACCACAAGACCAATCTCTGCGAGTGGATCCGACAGAGAAAAGAGGCGTGGCCAATTCGAATCACTCTTGACTGCTGGTAGATCCCACATATCCTTCAATGTTGAATGTGGTATCGGCATCTGCTTCGGTCCACCAAGGTCTGCAATCGAGAAGGTGGACTGCTGCGAACTTGCTGCGGACCATGGCTGCGGCTGGGAGGAGATGAAGGAATTGGGAGGAACACGAGGGAACTTGAGTGATGCTGCAACCACATTGTCCACCCGCAGTTTCCGTTGTATTATGAGGCCATTGGGGGCAGCAGTCGCAGATTCAACCTCGAATGGCAGATGTATAACATGGCTAGTGCCGGACAGGAAGTAGACATGCGCCTGGGTCTTGAGAAAGACTGTAAGTGCCGTCTCTCTCCTAGCTGTATTTCCTTTCTTCTGCCGTGCCTTATTTTCCTTCGCAGCAAGTGGTCCAAGACTGGGGAATGTTGTCAAGAGGGCCTGTGTAACATCTTCCTTCTCCAAGTCGAAGTTGAAAGCCTTTCTAAACACGCCTCCTCTACTCCATATCACACATCGTGAGGTCACCAGAAGTTCGTCATCTTCGAAGGAGGAGGACGAGTCACCGCCGAAATGATTGTGCCATTCATAGGACGTGCTGGAAGGGTCTGGAGGCACAAGATGTTCCTGGATTGCATACTGAAGCCCGGTGGGCTTGTGCAGGCCTAGTGAAGTGACGGACGCCATTTCCTGGCAATGGGAGAACAGATCATGAACGCGTACGAGATTTCATGTCGCGGCCAATTTGTAGAGATCTTATCGCTCTCTCCCACGCTCGCCGCTCGCCGCTCGCCTTCGAGATGTGTTGATACGACTGTCGAGGATTTGTTGATCTGATTGTGGCTCCCTTCCTCTCTCACGGCGCGTCCAGAAGAATAACTGAGGACGCGGCGCGGCGGGGCGAGGCGAGGCAAGGGCGAGGCTGAAAAGCTGCCGACCCGCCAAACTTTCCGCCTTGCCGCTTCACAATGGAATCAATCCTTTCCACTCGACCTCCTCATCTTTTCCCCGTCGAGTAACGGCGATATCACAACACTGAAAGACCAGAGGCACGATGTTCATTAGGCTTTGTTTTAACCGACATTCCAAATACCTAAGTTTATGACCATCTTGAATGTAAACACTTCTTTGCTCTTGTTGCCAATTCTCTTCCTGTGACGCGTACGCTTCCGGTGCCAACGGTCGTCTCGGAGTCCAGCCTGTCAAGCAGCTATCACAGACGATGCATTCTTTGCTCTATTCTATCTCTATTCAACGGCTTATAACTTTGGATGCGAGGCCCGGTATATCAACAACAATAAGGTTAGATCTCAGCCATGCAATACCTATCAACAGATTCTCAGATGCACAGCCGAGTGGATATTGTGCTGCATGACATCATGTAAGACACAGCTGTCTGGAAAACCACACACACTCTAGAAAACCCGATTTCCGCATTAGTCCATTGCGTTCTGATCACTAAATACATGTGAGCGATGAGTGTGTTCGCCGCGTGCCAGTGGCTATCCAGTCCCAGAAACTGCTGTGCTTGTACTGGTACGAAATTACATCCTGAGGAGTCGACGTATCCCATGTTGAATGCGAAGTCTGCTTCTAAAATGACTTACTGCAATGGTTTAGATCTTCTCGAGTGAGTTACTCGTTGCTTGAGCAAAACGTTAGATGCTTGATGGACGGATCTGGTTCTAGAAGAGATGTGCTCCACCAGCTTAGAATTAATGAATATGCCCTTAAACCAAGGTATATAAGGATATAGAACACTCACAAGAAACTCGTTCCATCCTCCTCAACTCTACCATCATTTTTGATTCCTTAACAATCCGTCGACCCTGTAACCCCTAGAATTTATCCACAGGCGCTTATCCCTCCACTTACCAAAATCATCAACTCTCACCATGACCCAATCCTCATGCCTTTGTGGCTCCAATGTCATCACTTACGACAACAAGCCAATTGTCAAGTTGCGTTGTCACTGCACCGATGAGCCCAAACTCACTGGAGCTGCTTTCGCACTCAATATTCTCCACTCCACTTCCGAGCTTAAAGTTGTCCAAGGAGAGCTTGAAGTCTGGGGAAAGGTTGTGGAGAGTGGAAACACAATCTTTAACCACTCCTGCGGACAATGCGGAAGCCTTTTATATAGGACCTCTACTGGCTTTCTTGGAACAATGGTGTGCTCTCCGCGTTTGCCATTCCAGCTATGATATTTGGTCTGAGCACAATTGCTGTTCTGGTCCTACTCAACAGGTGATCAAGGCAGGATGTGTGAATCTTCCTGGAGGAAATGATTCCTCAACAGATTTTACTCCTGATGTCGAAATTTTCACCAGGAGTCGGGTCTCTTGGATCGAAGCTGTTCCGACAGCCAGACAAGATGTAGGCGGCTTCACCGGCTTATGATTGAGTAGATCAGAAATTACTTCTGTTGGTTCTATATGAACTCATTCAGAAAAGCTCTCTATCATGTCATTGCTCGCCAAAAGTTCTGGTTGGTAGATTGGATTTTATTCTGCCTACGCCTGGCTTCCGCGTTCCCAAAGCTTTCTAAGGGTGGGTTATACCTACCTTCATCTCCTTCAAGATTAAAACTTCATCCCACAATTTTCTACAGGTTTTTTCGTGAATACCCTTAATCCACCACAGCACCTCCAATCTGCCCCTCACATCTTCCCAGTCGCTTATGCCAAGCCTCTTACTCAGCCTCTCAATCTGGACAGAGAACCAAACTCTATCTTCACTTTGCCGCGCTGCAATTCCCCCGAAAAACAGCAGCCAGAACACCAAGCCCGCCTCCTTTTCATTCCACATTTGAACTGAAATAACCAATTCCCTCAGCCGCTTCACCATCTTCAGCGGCCCAACAGCCGCGTTGGGGAACTCTTTCGGCGTCTCGGAGATGTACAGCAATGCCCCTATTCTCAAGACTTCATCTAAAGTTCTCGCTGCGTCATCTGCGAACTCTACACTGTGCGAGTGATCTGGTAGAAGGTTGTATCGTAAAGAGTAGATATGTTGCATGAGCGATACTTGCTGTGATCCGGTGAGTGCCGTCGGACTCATCAGTATCCCAGAAACTGATTGCGAAAGTCCGTGCATGTATATCAAAGTATTACACAAGTCCGCCGAAATAGGCAATACATTGAGGAGAGCCAAGACCGAACCCAGCTGCTCGCCGCCTTTGCGGATATCTTGGGCGGGAATTTTGGGGAGCGAATTCGCTTCCGCAAAGAATGCTGGGACCAGATATTCAGAGGCTCCCTTGAGATCTGCCCTATTTGGAGTGAGCGATTTGTATATGAAGGGCTTGTAGTCCTTGTGGTAGAGATTAGGATATCTCACCGATGCAGTTTCAGTTGCAGTCCAGGGCTAAAGCCAGTCAAACCACCCTTCAAGTCCACCATTTGTTTCATTCCTCCCATGTGGAGTTTCCAGCCCTCATAGTTTCCCCTCAAGCACTACGACCCGCGTTACTTCGAATTCAAGTTTCCGTCACATCTCGGCTCTTCTGATTGATATGGATCAACACATACCTCACTCATAGCCAAACAACTGACAGCCCTTACAGTGCCTTCAACTTCAAAACCACCCACTCTTCCCATTCTATCCAACCTCTCCCTCACCAGCGCGATACTCCTCCCAGCATGAACAATCGCCTCGTTGTTCTCCGTCACACCTTTCAACAGCCCCAAGTACGTCGAAGTCGTATACAGCAACGCATGAAACAAAGCATCGTCCTTCAAAGCGCAATAAAACCATTTCGCCGGCGAGATGGGATTGAAGCGGAAAGCAGAAACGAACGGGTACATAGCGTCGCCAACGGAGATCAAGTGATGGATTATAGGAGAGAGATGTGGATGCGGGTCGAGCCCTTGGGTTGGCCCTGGGATGATAATGGCTGATGGATCACTGTCGCTCGCAACTGGCCTATTTTTCGAACTCGTTACAGGTGCATCGGTAACGGAGCCCACACTCGCATTCCTTGCAGCATTCAACTGTCTTATCAACCTCTTCTTCCGCGTGGAATCTTTCACCACATGACCTCTAACCAATTTCTTCGTCTCGGCATCTTTTGGTCGTCCAGGCTCCGTGACGTTGACGAACGCAAATTCTTGGACTGTGTTTGGTTTGGACTTTACTGATGACACTTGTAGTGGAATTCGGGAGCTCGATTGGTTTAGTGCACTCGAAATCGCTTTGTGTAAGTATTGTGAGCTCTTGTCACCTTCCGATGAGGGTCGTCGTGGATTGGAAGCAAGCCGCCAGCCACGATGAACCATCACTACGGGCTCGCCCGTCAGCGAGACTTGAAACTCGCTCATTTTTTCCTTTTAATCACAAATTGCCAACCAATGGTCACAGTCCATAAGGATTGGAATTGCTGACTCGAACGCAGGCCGTGGATGCTGTGTTGCACTGCTCGATGCTCAATATCAACTTATTGCTGCAGAATTGAAACCATGACGACGAGGTTTGTCAGACATGAGAATTGTTTTGCTAGATAGCAGCGTGCGGAAATGGTTCGAATGGTACCAATCGTGCTTACTCATTGCACTGGCCTGACAAGCTCGTGTTCAGGCTTATGCGGCCGCTTCGGCGAATCTTGGTGTTGATTACTCAACACACGATATGGGTGTCAAGCTGCGTGATCCCATGACATTCCTCGAAGAATGGAATGTCTTCAGTAATTGACAGTTCTGGGTTGATAAAGGTAGTTTTCAAGCAACATTTTGAGTCGTTCCATAATTCAGAAGTGGGTGCGACAAACGCATGCGGCAATTTCAACACCCTCACAGCATACCCTGAGAGTAAATGGTATACTGATAATTAAAGAGTGAAAGGATGGTCAAACCATGGAGGATTAATTGTAATGAGAAATAAATTGTTGATACCTCGAACATTAGAATACATGTTCATAACCTCATTACCGCCTGTCACATCCTAGCAATTCCCTACCCCTAATCTCGCTAACCGAACCGAATCAAAACAAACCCCACCTTACCCAGCCAAATCCGCGATATGGGCAGGCATATCTTTCCTCCCAGCCTTCAAGCATCATAAAGCCCATCTCCACCCTCACCATCATCCACGTCCTCCCACACATCCACCTTTCGCTCTTCCCAAACAGGTTCCACAGAAATCCTACACGTGTCCAGCCTCCCATCCCCACCCTGCAAACTCAACCTCTCAGCGAAAATATTTTTCGCATCTTCCCAGACATCTTCTTGACCCTTCTTGACAGTAATCTTAGTATTCAGCATCGGCATCTCAAGTGTCATCTTGATCTTCTGTATATCATCAACTGACCGGCCAAGAAGCTCTGCAATGCTAGTGAGGAAGTTCCAGAGCGATATCCCGGCCAGCCGAACCCCTTGTAGCCACTCTTCTGAGCATTTTGGTGAGAATTCGACTACCCAGATGCGTACCTCCGGGGCCGAGAACTCAAATGTTGACATAGACACTGGTACAATATCGGCAGCTGGAGGGCGGGGCAGCGATGTTGGGGTTGGCATTGATCGGGCTGCGGGAGTAAGCGGCGGCGGGTGAAATGGTTCGATCGTTGGACTTAGTGGTGGTGAGTGATGAAGTGAAGTGATGTTACCGCCAGGAGATGCAAAAGATCCCCTTATGATATTACCCGTAGCTCGAGTTGGAGGTGTCTGTAATCGCCTTGCTGCAGGGACTTTCTTTCCCAAAGGTTTTGATACTGCTTTGATACTTGGCATCTGTAACGGCATCTTCAATTTCAAAACTTTGCGTCCTGGCGCTGGAGAATTCGTTGAAGGGGTATCGGCTGATCTAGACATGGTCTTGCCCCTCCCTTTCGCATTCGGCGAACAAGATGGTCCGGGCATCCGTTCGTTCGGTATCGATGTCTTTGTCCCTTTGGCAGTAGGAACACTCGTTGAAGTTCTTGGAGCTTTCTGACTAATTATTATTGAAGGCAAGGCATGAAACATTTCAGAAGTCATGTTTCGAGTCGCAACTGTGTCTCCTGGACAGATAATTTCGACAACCGAATCCTGACTGGAATCCTCATGTCGCTCGATACTAGGCTCGAGAGACTCCCTGGAACTTCCGTCAGATGATCGAGATGATGATTCATTTCCAACATTGTACTGAACAGTATTCCTTTTTCGAAGTGAACGTCTCGGCCCATCGGAAGTAGGGGCTTTTCTCTTTCGGGTATTGACTTCACTTGGTGGTGTTTCCGGTCGACACGGTACAAGTACGTGGTCATCTCTCGAAAGGTATTCCATCGCGTCTCTGATGTCTGCATCCTGTTCATAGTTAGTCTGAATGTCCCAAGAGAAGGAACAACAGAGTGTTACCAGATCCTCAGGGCCGTCAAATGCATCTGCATTCTCCGCCAAAACATTACCACCAGACGGTGATGGTTTCGAAACTAATTTCCCCTCCCTGTTATGATGACTTGTTTGTGCAAAGGGAGCTTCATTTCTGATTGTACTCGACCTTGATGTCGGTCTACGGCGTTGGATATCTTCGTTAATCCCAGCGATATGATCCCTTGACGGATGCCCCGCTTGGTCCCCTCGATCTGCCAGGTCGAAAGTCTGCTTATTCTGCCTCCAAAAGAGCTGCATCAATAGCTCAATAATTCTACTGGAAATCAGTATCGGAGAACATCTCAACTCCTCCCCAGCGTGCTGCGACAGTATCCTTACCTATCTTCATCCTCTGGGTATTGCAAAACATCCGCAGACCAAGTTCTTCCGCCGCCCCAGTATCGCTCACCACATTTTTGATCCGAAAGAAAGGCTGTGGCCATTTCTCTCAGCTCTATGGATATCGTAGGCATGTTCCAATCAAGTAGTTTCTCGGAGTCCATGCCATCCAGGAATTCGTAGGAATGAAGAAATTCCCAAGTAGCCCCCATGAAATCCACAGTTTGCTCGTCCGGTACACCCTTGAGTCCAAGGAGCTCGCATAGCGTTTCAATAGGTGGTATATCCCTCTCTGTGATAGTCCATTTCTGCGGGGTCATGGGGAACAGGCTTATGATGGTATTTGAAATGTTGATATTCGATGAGCGTTTCGCTTGGGCACACTCGCCTGTCCTGAGCACAACAAGAGTCTGAAATATGGCAAATGTGGGGACATTCAAAGTCAGAACCGACTTGCATGCTAAATTTAAACTCTGGCAAAACCCATAGACTTAAGCACAGAAGATACAGGGATTTCGGTGAGGCCGCAAGTACCTGCGGATTGCTCGCAGGATGGCCATCCCGAAGAAGAAAAGTTCTTTTCCGAGTAAACCTTGAGGTACGGCACAGTTTGTTGGTGGTCGGGTTGCCGGCCACTCCATCAAATCTAACTCCAGCAAGGCACTCGTAATTCGCACATCGAAAAATCTGAAATGATTGGTTCAAAATATCTACTAATCATCCTCGAAGTTGAGTGAAATTTTTTCGTCAAAAATTAAGAAAGTAAGCAGTTTTTGTTTTCTAACTCGCTTGGCGTCTTTCCCGATCAGGTCTTTCAGCTCGTCAACACGGAGCGGCCGCAGCTTGACTTGATCTTCCTAGGTCTGCAGTCTGCCTTATCACTATACATGAAACATGCACAATCCCTATGGTACGTCACCTCTGCTGCCTTCCGAGTCAAGAACTTCCTACATAGAAAGTGCCAGAACAGCATCACCGGCACAGTGAACTGGTGTTCCCCGGCAGTACTCGACAGTAGCGAGCCCCTTTACCACAACCCACAATCAATCTCTCAAAATTAAGGAAAATAATGTATTTTATTGATCAAGAGATTGGGAAATCGTTATCAGCATTTATTCCACTGTTATGTTAACGGTCAACAGCAGTCTCCTTGAAGCCCTCTCGGTTAGCCGCCCCATGGGCCATTTTCGCTAGGCCACAGGATTATCTCAAACCATTCTAGCTACGTCTCGAATCTAATACAAAAGAGTGGCCAGAGACCAAGATACGAAACAAAGACAGGCCTCACTTGAAGCATGAACCGCGCGCGTTCGTCCTGTACGTTGCTAAAATAGTTTTTCCCTAAGGCGTGAAAAGTCCAAAATCAAAAATAAACATCCTCCTCAGCCATCTCCCCGTCCTCACCTTCAAGCACCTCCTCCCAAACCGGGTCAATCAAAATACTACACACCTCACTCAGACTCTTCCCCTTCACCTCCATCAACTTCTTCTTAAACGTAACCATCACCCTCGACCAACTATCCTCCGCTTCCCTGCCCACCGAAATCTTCGTATTGGAAATCGGCGTACGTAGTGTGAATATAACCTTGTCGATTAAATCCGCAGAGCGAGAGGTCAGGAGTGACAAACTGGCAAGAAAAGAGGGGAGCGTGAGCCCAGAGAGTCTGCCTGTGTCCCAGAGCTCTTCGGTGGGGTGCGGGTTGCGAGTTATGACCCAAAGGGGAATCTGGGATTTTGCTTTGGGAGCGGGTTTAGGTGTGGGTGTGGGGGACGCTTTGAAGGACGGTGCTGTCGCTGCTGGAGCTGGAGGTGGTGTTGGGGCCGGTTGTGGACGGGCTACTTGAAGTGGTGGAATCGGTTCAACTTCTGCAACATCCTGCGAAGGTACAGCGACAGGTTCGGAGGGAATAATCAAGGCCGGAGCTGTTGAAACTGTACTTGGAGTTCGACCTTCCAGCTGGGCTCGCGAGAATAAGACATTATCCGGTGTCATGGCATAAGGTTGTGCTTCCCGTTCGTTCGGCGGAATAACTGCTCGCTCTGCGGTATCACGTTGCAGCTCAAGTGATCCCTCCGACGTTCCTGAAGCTCGAGGTCCACTTTCAGATCTCACTTTTTCATAATGTGCTGCAAGCACCTTGCAAACGACTTGTTCAGTTCTGGGATCCGCAACACCCAGCCTCAGAACTCCCTCCGTTCCTTTTTGTGGTGGAGCAGATGGTTGAGCAGCAGGAAGATTTCCTTCTGAAGAGGTCCTTCTAGCTCCGAAATTGTTCCCGAGTGGTTTTGCCTGTGCTTTGGAGGACGGCATACTCAGCTTCACAATTTTCGTGTACGGGACAGGCGTCTTGCTCGTCGCGACTTCAGCAGCAGTCGATCTTGCCTCCTCCTGTGGATTCGAACTCGCAATCTGCTTCGTTAGAGGTTTCGGTGCTGATATGGGAGTCTTTGTTCTCGCAGAAGTAGTCATCATCGGTGCAGTTGGAGCTTTGAACGGCTTGCCCACTGCTGGTCTGGACGACGAGGTACCACCGGCAACGCCATCCATGTCAACATTCCGATCCGAGACGCTCATGATTTCCACGGACGAGTCTCGATCAAAACTGTAGTTCATCTCAGTGGTCTCCTCAACTGGTTCGCCACTGCCATTTCTACTGCTTTCGAAAGCAGCGTCGTAGTCGTCTGGGTTTGAGATGTAATCTGGATTGTAGGTAGGAACATGCTTGCGACGCGAGCGGCGAGGCTCGACGTTACTTTGATTCTTTCGTTTGCGTGGGGTGGTAGTACTTGGTTTTGGCGTTGGTTGGATCGATGGCGGTGGCTGGTGATCCGAAGACAGAATATCGAATGCCATTCTAATGGACTCATCCTGTGTCGCGTCAGTCATGGGATTATGAGCGAGAGAAGTGAGGGATATTCACAAGGTCATCTGGACCATCGAATATATCTGCCTCTCTTGACGCTTTGCTGCCACTGCCCTCGCCTTCAAGTGATTTCGCTGTCGACATCGTCTCGCCGTGGGCGAAGGCCTGTGGATCTACTGTTGCTGTCCTAGAAAATCAATTAGCCATGACGATTAAGAAGGACCACTGATCAGATTTACCTCGAAGTTCTTGATTCCTGCGAGTCCCCAGTTACAGTACTCGATGAAGGAGTTGGCCGCTCGTGTGGGACTGTTTCGCTACTCGGCGTTGTGTTGTCCCTCGACCCAATGCTGGGATCTGACTGTTTATGTCCGTACTGTAGATTATTGAATGCGTATCTAGTCTGCTTGAAAAATAATTGCATCAAGAGCGCAACAATTCTACTTCTCATCAGCTTTGTCACATAAGACATACCACAGCCTTGTTGGAGGCGAGAAGAATGTGTTCGGTTCGTACCTGTCTGTGTCGTCAGGGTACTGCAACCCAGTTGAGTACCACTTCCGCCCACTTCCCCAGTACTTATCTCCATTGTCATCTTCCGCCAGGAAGATGCTGGCCATATTTCTGTACTCCCACTGCACAAGAGGCTCGTTCCATTGCAGGAGATTGATATTTGTTCGCCCTGTTGGACTTTGATACGATTTTCTGAATGCACGAGTGGTTTCTTGGAATTTATCAGTATCCTTAATAGAAGCGCTCTGGAAACCAAGAGGCTCCAGGAGCTCCTTGATAGATGGGACTTTGCTGAGCGGAACTGCTGGCTTCTGGCTTTTCTGTTGTGTTTTGCTGCTCATATTGACGACAGGCAAGCAATAAAGCAAGTGCTAGGGATTGTAAAGGGGGCGGTTGGTTCTGAACGATCGTAAAGAACCAAAGTAAGTTCGAATCTTAACAAAAAGGGGAACTGAGCAGTTAAGATATCCGCAGGAAGGGCACCGAACAGGGTTATCGGTGAGAGGATGCAGCTGGGTGACTTTTAGTGAAGGATGCGACCAAATGGGCAGGTAAACGTGTCTCGCACCCTTGGCGATCGCGCATTTGTTGGTTTTGAATTCAGAGAATAATTTCTGAAAAATCGTGATCAGTCCCCTAAACATTAGAGATTTGAGACGATTGGTTCTTTCAACATGAAAGCCGTTGTCGAACTTGGCTCGTCTTTTGGTAGCCATTTTTGAATGTTTGGTGAGTTTTTTACTCACACTTTGCAAGGCAGATTTTTGACTTTGTGCAGATACAACCTGCAAATATCCTGGAATGCACTGAAAGTCTGCCTTGTACCCCATGGAAGAACTGAGAAAGGGAGTCATAGTACCTTTGCCTTTCGACGCCTCGTTGGGGGTTGATGGTCTGTGGTGCGGAAGGTGGTTGCAGGTAGGTAGGTGGCCTTTCCCCCCTTCTCGTCTGCAACCTTCATCTCTCTCGCTTCTTCTCTTTCTTATTTATTCGACTTCCAGCCCTCTAGTCCGCTTCTTCATAATTATTCCTGCCTCTCATCTCGCAAAATTTTCGAATGGACGTCTTCAGCCACAGTTTTCGAAAATAGTAACTTTCAGCCATGAATGTCGTTCAAAACCCCGTCGATGCCATCGAGGATTACACTCCATTCAGAAGCATTCAACTCCCAGCATCTTTGATTCTGGGAGCTGCTTTAAACGCTTTAGGTATGTCTCTCATCTGCTCCTTCGTGATTCAGCGTATCAAGATCCAGGGAAAACAAACGAAGCGAGGTGGCACAACAACAGAGTTGAGAATATTCAGAAGCGACGATGCTAATAAAACACCGAACCTTAAAGCCTGGGGCACAATCTTACTTCGCGAACGAAAAATAGGCCGACGAGTTGACAACCTCGAGCCTCGTATCGATAACCTTGAACCTCGACTTGCAGCCGTCGAGCACGAACTTCAAGAACACGTGGAACTCGAAGCACCTGAGTACAAGCAGGAGACGAACCTAGACTGGCATGATGACAGCGGGAAGTTAAAAAGCGTGAAGCGAAGCGGTTCTGCCGACGAGCTTAATGTGGCCGAAAAGTTCAACAGATACGTATGTTCTGGCTAGACAATTGTGGTGCATTACGATGCGATCATTTTTGCTGACTCCAGGCGCGATATCCAATCTTATAGTCGGACGACAACATGCACTCAAATCCCAAGACGCTCTGCACGACTGCGAGAAGGTCGAAATATTTGAAAATGCAGATTAGTGCGATTAAACGAAGAAAACAAGATACCATTAAAGAGACTGAAAGCGGCGATGAGAAAGTTACGCGATATGAAATTAAATCTGCTGGACTGCTGCGATGCAGCGTTCAAGATGCCTGGCTGACTTGGGGATTCAGAGTCGTTTTCACTGATATGGGACCGCTGTTCTTTGCCAGCTTCCTCACCAATATTCTCTGGTAATCGAGAGCCAAAGTGCAATTACTATCGCTTTCCATATTGTGGGCAAATATTTGTAGTGTAGCGGTAACTTAGGGATAGACGGGGACTATAGGAGTTCTTTGTTTGCTAAGTTCAAATGTAAATGTAAAGCGCTTGCCTGTTCACTATAGCATCACCGTGATTAGACGCAGAGAACAAATACCTACGGTAGCGAGCGCCACAACTGTACTCAGTAAGACCCACACGGATAGTCATTCAAAGCATCAAACGCATCGTGAGCAAAGATACCAAGATATCTTGCATCCTGCATTCCATCTCGGAGGGATTGAACAACGAATGAACTCCTTCACTGGCCATTTTGAGCTTTCCAACAAATCAAGTACTCTGAATGTAGAACACAGATCTTACCATAACCAGAACACTTGATTGGTCAAATTCCCAGAAAACACCAACGAATCGTAGCAGAGATCAAAGATAAACAATATCTCTCTCAGTCGTCATTGGCCAGATGAGCAAAAGAGTGCGCTGCCAATATGTATTACCACGTGACGAGAGTATTTTATCACGTGATAAACGAGCCAAAACGGACGAAACTGTAAGCAATAATCAGTGGCTGATATGCAGATAGAGACGACGTCAGAGCGGGGGGTAGCTGAATGAACAAAGACTATTTGAACGCCCAAAAAGAATCAATTTATTGTCTGCCAAGATTGTGCTCCTTCTTTATGTTCGTTCCACCAACCGAAGCGGGACCAAGAAATCCGAGTAAGAACAGGTCACAACCATGGCTGTGCATCTTTGAAACACTTGTTTTCAATAGAGGGGAAGCACTGCATTCCACATTTGCTTATGCGATTGAGTATCCGAAAGTTGTCGGGACTAGACGGAGAAGGATCCAATCAGCCATCTTGTCAGGCTCCCAGGGAGTCCAGAAAGTGGCTCTCCCATGCAGACATCCGCTCTGGGTAACCATGATGTCTGATATAAGATGTCGCGACATCTCACTATGATCTTTCCGACAAACATCACAAGCTGTGAAGATCCAGAATGCAGAGGCACTCGCTCCCTCGGTCCTTGGATTAAGATCTCTCGATATAAACTCTGAAACATCGGTACCGAAGTTTACGCAAGTCGATCAAACCAGAAATCTGGAGAACGAGCGGACACTCGTGTTAGAGAAGCCGATCTTCCTCTTCACCAGCCGAAGTTGCTCGTGTTTATTTCAAACAAATCGACGATGCGTTGCCTTGGCCTTCTCGGCTTGATATGGTGATCCCCCTGAGGCTGAATGAAATTGAGGCTTGGTTTGACGTTGGAGATTGGATGTTGAAACATGTCGGTCCACCAAGGTCCGTATTCTGGATCAATAAAAGCGATTCAGATGCAAGTTTCTGAATCTCAAGTTGGCGACGATTCTTGGACTCGACCTTTGATGTCTAACTTCCAAGACTTATAGAATGGAAGGGAGGAAGCGAAGGAAAGGGAAGGGGAAGTCCCGGATCGTGGTGCAACAATCTGGAGTTGCATGTGTGCAACAGGAAGGGAGCACCCGCCTGCCGAGGGATCACGAGCGCCAAACTCCGCAGTCCAGACTCCAGTGGACAGAAGAGAAGGGAAGGTAAGGCGCTCGCGTGCATACGTGCAGATGGCTTCCTCCGGTACATATGATCTCAATAATAACGTAGAGATTATGCATCTACCCCTGACAAGCGGGTTGCGACATTTCGAATAGTTTTTGAACCAGGTGGTGCGTCATCAATCATCTGCTGGGAGATTTCGATCCCCGGCTTGGGTGACTTCGTGGAGAAAACAATTAGCCAGGCCCACAAGTACCGTGAGATCGAAACCCACCTCTTGACGGCCGACCCCTCTTTAAATATCTACCAAGGTCTTGATGGCACCATACCAAGCGTGGTTTTAGAGCTGTTCTGGCCTATTAAATAGGCGCGTGGGTGCAGCGAGGCTGGATGGAATAATCGGAGGAGATTCTATTTATGTTCGCTTGTCCAGTGCTGATGCTTCAGGAGACGCTGAACATCGAGAAGTGCAGTAGACTGACCAAGGGAGAGATGGCGCAGCGAATAAGGATTAAAGAAACCGCAAAAACAATAATGACCGCCTCATAAGTAGGGATAGAGACGGCCGTCCTTCCCATTATAATATTGCCCCTCCTTTCCGTACCTATCATGACACTGTAAGTTCGTCAGCAAACCTTCCGCTCCCTCCATCTGATCTGATCTGATCTGATCTGGTCAATTTTGAGAGGTTTGAGTGCCCCTGAACCATACCAAATGGATGATGGAATGAAAGGCTCGGACCATTCAGAAGATGTGGGAAAGCAGCGGGCGCTCGCTACCGGATCTGAATGGCCAGTGGGGATACTTAGGCGCAGGGGGAGGGCGGGGGAGCTCCTACCTTAAGCCTCGTAGGTGATAACTTGGAAGACACACGACAAGACGGAAGTCGGAACGGAACAGAGAATCAGTAAGGAAGTGAGATAGAGAGGTTCCAAAAAGGGTTGGGTTTCGTAGTGACTTGTCAGAGCAAAAACTCGAAAGTAGAAACACCAACTCTTGGGGTCCTTGGAGTCTTGGTGTGCATCCAGGAAGATGAAGATGGCAAGACTTGGAGACTTGGACATGATCTGATGGCTGATGGTGCTTCGTCCAGAGTTCGATCGCTAAGTACATAGGTAAGTAAATTGAAGACGCCACTGCCGCTATTTCAGGGGATGAGACTAGGGACACTGGGACAGACAGGCGAGACAGGCTCGACAAGCTCGGATTAGTCTGCACTTTTGCCCCCTGTCTAAACGAAAGTCCAGCGAACTACTACTGAGCGAACATCGGCTGAGGGAGGGGAGGGGCAGGGATGGAAGCACGACCACGACTTTATCTGCTACGGAGCGAGACACTGTGTCCCACGGCCGGAAACTTGGTATCCCACAACACAGTTGGCGCATCACAAAATTCTCCTTCCGGCGGTACACGGCGGGTGTACAACTTGACACTGGGGCTCATGCCACAAGTTATTAATATTGTTTGTTTGCTCTTTTCTGTGACCTGGTAGAGAAGTTTACAATTAATGCAGCCCCAAACGGCACATTCATATGCTGTCAAACCGTCTTCTGACAAATGTGGAAAGCTGGCTTGTCTTGTAATTCCCACACCCCTGGATCGCGCCAACGCCACAGCAGAGAGAGCCCTTACGCAAGTCGCAAGTCGCAAGTCAACGCTGCAGAGATGCCGGCTTGGCCTTGGTTTTGCCAAAAAAAAAAGGAGACACATGGGCGGCACCCAGCGTTTTGCTATTCACTGACTCTGGCTCTGGCTCTGGCTCTGCCATTATTATGTTCTTTCGTTTTTTGTTATCCATATCCGTTGTTTTGTCTTGTCTTTGTGTTCATTCTCTTCTCTTACCGGAATCTTGGCATATCCATTAGTCTCCTGCAGATTAAGTTGCGACGACGCACGCATCTGCCAATCTATCCGACGACTCCATCTCTATTCCCATCCCCCCTGCCGTGGACCCTTGCGCTACCTACCCAGGGCCAGCTGCACCTGCAGTCCGGCGCTGATGCGAGCACTTCAATTGGACACATCCCCCCCTTTCACCCCACTTCCTCGCTCACATGGTAAGGGGGAGCCATGCCCAGTGCTTCCATGAGGTGGAGCCGTGTTATAAGTGCAGGTGCCCTTGACTTCCAACCTTCCATGTCCTACTTGTATCACCCTCTCCTCTCCTCTCCTCTCCCCTCCCCTCCCCTCCCCTTCACCTGCTTCCCTCTTTTCCTTCCTGCATTACGGCGCGTCATCCCCGCCCCCTACAGTCGTTAACTTTCGTAATCATCGAACCTTGATCTCTGTCCTTCTCTCACATCTTCTCAACTCTCTTTCTCGTGTATCTGTCGATTATACTGTACTCATTTTTTTCCTTGCTTCATTTTCTGTGCCGTCCCTTCTTCGGCACGCGCCTCGACTCGATTCGAAAGACAACGTCGATATATTCGGGCCTGAGTCCTGCCCACGTTTCTAAGCCGCGGCGTATTCCTATGTTCGAGCAGTGTTAGAGCATCATGACGACCAAGCCTGAGAATGTGAAATGGGTGGATGTACGTTGAGGCCTCCCCCAGTGCTTGGAGTTCGAACCCGACATCATCAAGACAAGACTAATACCCTCCAGGGTCTGCGTGGATTTGCTTCCCTTCTAGTTGTTTTCACCCATATCTGCAGAGCCTTCGACGAGGATCTATTTAAACCCACATCCGCTGAGGGAGCACCTCCTCGAATCCTCCAATATCCAATTATCCGAATCCTCTTCCAAGGCCGAATCGGCGTAACGATATTCTCCCTCGTAACGGGATACGTTTGTGCTTTAAAGCCACTACGACAATGTCGAGCAGGACAACAAGACGCCATGTTTTCTGGGTTGGCGAGGAGTGCTTTCCGACGTGTGCCTAGGCTCATTCTTCCGACGACGATGGCTACAACTTTGATCTGGTTCTTTTGTCAATTCGGTGTCTTTGAGGTGGGGAATAGGGTCAACAGCTGGTGGGTCAACTATACGAGTCCGAACATCACACCGTACATTGGAAACGCCGTCATGGATCTGATACACCATTTAATAACGACCTGGACGAAATCATGGAATGTTTACGACAACAACCAGTGGACTCTGCTTCCGCTGCTGAAGGGCAGTATGCTTGTGTACATGTTTCTCGTGGCTACGGCTTTCTGCAAACCCAGATACAGGATGATTCTCGAATTGGCGATGTTTGTGTATTACTACATCAGCAATGACTGTAAGTTGACGTTTGATGGGCGTCTAATCTGCAGCGGCTAATGAATTCCAGCTGCCTTTGGAATGCAATTCTTCTTCGGGGTGTTCCTTGCAGATCTCTCCCAGCACCCACCTCACCAAGCCTGGTGCGCGGCTCGCAAATGGCCACAAAGAGTTCTTTCTCCTGTGCTCATCCTCATCGGCCTCCTCCTTGCCTCCTATCCCGAAGACAAAGCGCAATGGATGCGATGGTCCGAAATAATGGGCCAAACATCTGTCTACATTTTCCCCAAGGACAACGAAACCCCTCGATTTTATTCTGGTGTCGGTCTTGAGTTCATCGCACTGGGCATCCATTTCTCCGCCCCAGTGAAGAACGTTCTCTCCAACAAATACCTTCTCTGGTTCGGCAAGAACTCTTTCGCCGTCTACCTCCTCCACGGCTCCCTCCTCCGCTCCCTCCTCGTATGGATGTACTTCGGGTTCAAAGTCCCCGCCGACATCAGACACGAAGACGGACATGTTGAGCCCGGCCCACCATTGACGATCTGCGGACGAGCGAGGTGGTATTTTTGGCTACCGATTTGGTTCGTCATTCTGTACTGGGTAGCCAACCTCTGGACGAAATACGTGGATCCCCTGTGTGCGAGAATTACAGAGAAGTTGGTCAGATATGTTTTTGAGGACCAACCAGCACCCAACACCGAGAAGAGAATCCTGCCGCAATGAAGTGCTCATATGGATGGGATTTGAATCACGGTGGAGTCAAGAGGAAGAGATCTATTTGATTACCAATTTCGATCGAGGATCTACGACATCTCTTTCGGTCTCGATAGATTCGAGGGCACAGCATGCATGACTGGCAAGGCTTCAAAATGCGGCATATCGATTAAATCCGCCGAGAGAAGGCGAGGCGTTGGAGTTATCTATTTCATCCATTATCCAGATTTTTGGATAATTTCTTTGTCCATATTCCTGGATACGTACAATATAGTACAGTACAGTACAAATCAGCATATGCTGGAGTTTTGGGGTGGTCATGCGAAGCAAGCAAGCTCGTATTTTGTACAGCATATGAGCAAGAGCCGGGAGCATGGTGGAGAAAGCTGGGATTGGAGGAGAATATGAGAATTCTGATCAAAGGCCTTACATTGTTTTGTACAGGTTACATAGCTCTTGATTATACCCAACTTGTCAATGCGATCATATTTTCCGTTTGTTCATAATTACTTAATAACTCGTATTCTGGTCAGATGCGTCTTGGCGAATGGTTTTGATCGTCCTCAATTACGAGGTCAGGTGGAGTGAATTGGTGGGTGGGTGGATGGGTGGGTGTTGTGGGTAAGACGCCGGAAATAGTTTTCCGTCTGCTTCCCAGTTCTGTGGTTCCTAAATTGGACAAACAAATCATCAATGCTGACCCTTTAAGAATAAATGATGAATGCTAGACTGTTACTTCTACCAAAACCGGTAATACTTACCACACCAAGCCAAAATCTGGGAGATTCAAAAATGGCTATGAAGATGCTAGCTAGCATGGAGGCAGGCGGACCGCGATATAGCATACCTATCCAACTTGAAAGATCTAGTTCTGTGCTTGATAAACAGGCACCTGTACCTGATGCACTCCGCGCTTACATTCAAGCTCCTTGTGTATAATCTGATGGGAAGATACCGAGGCGAGTGGAAAGGTAGAGGTGTCTGGGCGTCGAACTCACTCAGTACCAGTGGTTTATCCTCTCCATTCAGATTAGGCACCGGATGGTAAATGCCAAGTCGTTGACTTGTGTCTAGTTTGATGCTCCATTGCTTCTCGTAGCAGTGGCAGTAGTAGTAGCAATTACCCTCTCCCTGGGTACTCCCTCCGCTCGGATATGTATGTGTATTAAGAACAAGTTTCCTCACATGCAAATGTCCATCAAAAGCAATAGCAAATTTTGCAGACCTGCAGCTCTACCTCGAATCTTGTGAATGATTGAATGAATCATGAGCTGCCCGGGTCGGCAAAATTCATCAGTAGCTAAGTGGCCTTTATGCTGTGCATCTTCAAGATGCCCTCATGCGGCGCGGGGAGTTGTTAGACCAGACTCCTTGATGAGCTGGGTAACGGTGCAAGCTGCAATTTCCTAGACATGAGATTGCGTGTTTTTAAGGATTCCGTAGATAGCGCATGAGAATTCCATCTCTATCTCCAAAGAGGTCATGTATGCCTCGCTTACAGATGTGTAACATCGAATGAAGTTCATCGTTTGTTCTTGTACGATGTTTACCTCCTCGCTAACGTACCTAACTGCGGTTGGTAAGCTCCAGGACGCCATCCAACGGCCAGAGTTGTATGTATTTAAACACCAAATTCCATTCGTTTCCAGATCGCATATCTGACGTGCCGTGAGTTCAAATTACTTGATATGCAGTACATATACACTTGGAGAATTGCTGGTTTTCTCAGCTTTGGACGATGGATTGTCAGAATCGTAGTATCACGTGATACAACGATTTCTCAAAAGTGGTACATATCCTTCGCGGGATATGTCTGGATGTATCGCGGAAGTACATAGGAGGAACAGTTTTACATGGAATTAGTATCTTGCAAATTTGTTTTCACTCGTGTCAGAGTTTCTCGTCAAAGAAAGCTATAGTGCACTGCGACTTCATTCGTACCACATTCCTGCAGCCTGATCAATCCCATCGTACCACTAGTGCTACGAACACCAAAATCCATATCTACCTACTATTGTAATCAAATCTCGCGATCAATCATTTCTTCTCTCTATCCTCGTTATAAATCAAAACCTTGTCGTTACGATTAGGTGGCTATCCCCCGCTCCACCCTTGCCTGGAACTCTAACAACAATCTTCCTTCCAATCCTCCCTCTTTACAATCATTCCGAAAGCCATCTTTGCATCTTCCAAGTCGAATCTCTCTGATACCAACGTGATGGGTAAAATAATTATTCACGCGCTCGAGGAGAACTTGGCAGTACATGTTGTTGACCCCTAGATCCATCTCCCAGCACTGGAGAGGTGGCGTGTCAGCAAGGTATATTACAAACCTAACAGGATACTTCGACCTGCACAGCCCTGAGTCCAAAAGCAAAAGAGTCGGAAGGAAACGAAGCAACACGAGGGCCAAGCAAGGAACAAAAAGCTCACGAACTTTCGCGCCCTAATAACTTGGATGAGCAAACTCCCCAGCTAATCTCTCTCCCCATTTGCACTCTCGCCCTTGAGTTTGGACTTTGTATTAATGTCACCCAAGCAATCAAATACAACTAACTACCCAACCCTTCCTAATAGTTCTCAAGCTCCTTGCATTCGCTGCACTTCCCCCAGCATCCAAACGCAAGGTCTGATATGTAGGATCAAATCAAGAAAGTCTGTTATTGTGCCCTGTTTGTCCGTCGTAGGCCGAACTCCCGTCTCAAGCTCGGAATTCCAAGTTTGAGAGACAAGTTGTAGAACGAGAAAAAGAATCTCGAATCGGCTATTTTGAGATTGACGAGTACGGGACCAATTCACACATGTATCAATCGATTAATTCTACATCTGTAGAATGCCTTCTAGTACACAGCCCATGTTTTTCAACCATGCTACTTACCAAATCATTTGCACTTCCAGATCGCAAATTGCACTAGGTAATGAAAAGAAGATAGCAGAAATGATAGATCAAACACATCCTCAGATCTTCGCACTTTATTCTATGGACTGAGTCTATGCAACCATTCCTATGGTCAATCACATGGATGCTGCGAATCCAGTCTAGAGCCAAATCCTAGACTCGAGACAAGAGCCAGCTAGCGCACCCCTCATTATTCCATGCAGTCATCTGCCTTTTCTGTCGCCCAGCTTCGATTGGAGGCATATCTCAATCATATCCGACGCCACCAATAATGCATACCCACCTTCGATCCATCCATCCTCATCCAAATGGAATCCAAACTCAACGCACAAAGGAATCTCCGTTGAACAAGCTCGCGGAAGCATTCCCATTCAATAGTCCTCACAAATCATGGGGAAAATATCGACGCAATCAACCAACATCCTCGCATGCAAGTCCGCTCGTCCACGGTCAGGATCCTATCCTTCGGCTTCGAGGGCGGATAGCTCTGCTTGGACGGATGACTTCGTACCAATCTTCTTCATTTGCGTGTCCTCCAGCTTCTCTCCTCCTGCAAGGCGCATTTCCAAATCCTCGATGGCCCGAATCTTCTTCTGCAATCCTCGCAATTTCTTGGCATTGGGACTGCCTCCTCCTGGTGATGTGACAGACAGTTCAGGCGCATCCTGGATTCGAGACGCAGCGAGATTCAAAGACAAGTTGTTAACATTGCCTGCTTGGGCCTGGCCTTGATGGGGGTGGCCTTGATTTTGGCCATAGCTATTGTAGTAGCCATTGCCATTTTGTCCATTGCCATTTCTGACGTCTTGCGAGCGGCCTTGATTCGATTGGTAGGTGTTGCTACGGTATCGTTGTTGAGATGGGGTTCGGACATTGTCTTGTTGACCCTTTGAGCGACTCCGCTGGTGTTCTCGTCGGTCTCTGCGCTCAGGACTTCGGTTGTCACCACCTTGTGCTGGGGTGCTGTGTTCTGGGATCAAGCCAGCAGCCTTAGCCTCTGCATCCTTGGCCTTCTTTGCCTCTCTCTTCTTCTTGTTCTTCAATGCTGCCTTGGACAAACTCTCATCGCCCTCAGCAGTTCCTGGTACAGGTCCATTGGCTGGAGCAGCTCCGGGGGGGAGACTGGGTTCGACGGTTTCGGCACCTGGAACTTGTCTTCGTTGCTTTCCAAATCCATTCGATCCGACCAATGAGGTGCCATTGCTGACAATGTGGGCAGCTCCTCCCTCATCCTCACGCTTGAAATGCAGGGGGGTCGAGGTTCCCCGGGCTCCAGGAGGTCTGTATGCTCCAGCTGGCTTTGAAGGGGTCTTGACGGTACCGAGGTAGGCCAATGCTGATGAATGGGGAGTTGGAACCGGATGAAGCACATCTCCTGCCGGGAAGCTCTCGGACTTCTGAGGTCTCCATGCAACATTGTAAAGCTCCACCATATCCTGGTTGTACATGATTCCACCTCCAACGTGCCACAGACGAACACCATTATCGACACGAAGTCTGGGACTCGTAGTAGCAGTCAAGATATATTTGCTGTCCGGGCTCCATTCGCAAACACTTGGATTTCCACCCTCGATTGTACAGATCTTCTTATAGTCCTTCTCAAGATCATAGATATCCATCTGTCCAGCCAAATTACCAAAACCTGCTACCAAAACAAATCGACCAGTTGGCGAGAAAATGATAGTGTTTCGGGGACCAAGTGGGAATGTATGGGTAGCAACGGCCCGTTGGTTAAAGATTGTCGTCTTTGCGGGCATGTATCCGTAGATGACACCAAATTCTTTCGAGTTCGGTGACCACGATACATCATGAATTGGGCCCTCCTTATCCAGAGTGATTCTAGAGTCGAATCCACCGTTTGCGCTCAGCACATACAGTGTAGTCTCTCCATAATAACTCTTTCCGGTCTTGTCGACCTCAGTTTGTGCCAGAACAATCAAAGTGGTGCCAAGCTGGTTCCACTTCAGTTGAACCTTGTCACCCTTGAAGAAAGTCTTTTGCGAGACAGGGGTGGTGAATTGAGGGACATTGAAAACCTTGACGGCTGATGGTTGGCCCTGCAGATTTTGTTAGCTGATTCTGAAAATTGTTCCTTTCGTATTTACCTTGCGCTCCGGAATGAAGACAGCTACAGAGTGGTTATTGCCTGGGGAAATGGCAAAATCGGCAACACCCTCAGCACGCAACTTGTTCCAAACAGTACCCAAATCACCACTCTCGTAAAACTGAACCTCGTTTGTAACAACACGGGCGCAGTATCTCTCGTCGAAAGTGTATTGCAGGTTCCAGCCCGTTTGATTCTTTTGCACAAATCTTCCCACAACCTGCTTCTCGCCGCCAGCAGGAACGTCCTCCACGGTGTGCCAGACCTTGAGGTTCTTCACGGCATCACCCTTCTCGTCCTTGGATGGCCGCTCCCAGGTAATAATGTATGATCCTCGAGGAGAGAAGCCTAATTCGTACACGTTGGGAGTTGGGAGAGTGGTGATGACGTGTCCGACGGATGCGTCAATAACTGACACGCCCTCGGTGGAGGCCCAGGCGAAGTAGCGGCCACATGGCGAGTAGACGGAGCAGCGAGAGGAACCTTCGGGTTTCTGGAAACCAGGCAAAGATTCATAGACAGGGGCGGCATCGAAAACGCCAATCTCCTTCAATGTTCGGTAGGCAAACTGTGTAGGAACCGCCATGACTACTGAAAGTCACAGAGAAATCTGGAACAAGTTGCTTGGGTGTCTTCTTTGTCGCGTTATGCGGAGGCGTCGGTGCAGAGTCGATCGGGGCCTTGTAGTGGCAACTAGTCGAAGTGAAGGCTGCCGACGAGGTCGAGGTGCTTTGCTTTGCTTTATTTGGGCGGTGTCTGTCTCTGGTACGATGGGGAAAAGCCTTTAGTGAATCGTTCGATGGTCGCACGGTGCGGTGTTGTGATTGACCAGATAGATAGATGGCAGATCCGCAGACGGTCTCAGGATGAACACGATGAAGAAGAATGAAGGGTTGGAATTGACTACACCGGCAAGGTAGAACAGATTGACGGGTACCGTGGGGGATGGAGGCGCGTGAGGAAGAAAGAGAAGAAGCGGGCGGGCCAGCTATTTTTCGCTTTTGTGTTGTCTCGCCTGGGCCTGGCTGCGCTACTGCGTACTAGCGTCGGCGGCACTTGGTGACAGGGCGACGGAGACCTGCTAGGTAGGAGACCAAGGGAGAGGAGGACTGGATGATTTTCAGAACCAAAATAAGATAAATATTGACAGTCGGAAAAAATACAAGATGTAAAATGGAAAGGCCAATGCGTCCAATACTAAAAGTTTTATTGACAGAAAGCCCTTTGTTCAGCTACAAGAATAGTGGACTGTCAGTTATTGGTTGGCTCAGTCTCCTTCGGCAGACAATGACTCGTAAGGCTGAGAGCTGAGTAGGCTGACAAGTCAATAAAAGGGAGGAAAACTATATTCAAAGGAGTGATATTGTGAGAGAAGTTTACATTATAAAATTTACTTTCTAGGAAGGCCCCTTGACATTGTGTCGTTTTAAAGTGTTAATCGGACATTCTGGCGGCTACCATGTCAAGTATTAACAGCGAAGAGTGAGTCTCACACTGTCATTGCAGAGTGTCCTTCCTCCCACGGCCTGCTTGGTGGAAGTCCCTCTGGAAGAACGACCTAATATTCTAGTCCTGATGAGTTGCCTTTGTTTTTCAAATATAAACACCTCCTGCATTTCAGGAGTGGTTTAACATGTTAAAATGTTAAAACTCCTACATGAAGGTAGTCTTCATGTGATAGCATGTGACTGACGAGGGGTAAACATTTCATCTGCGTCAGGTTATCCACTACCCAGGATCTTACACACCAATTATTAATGTGTAGGTTGTATTATTTCTGTCTCGTATTAATCTGGGTATCATTTATCTCTCAAACCTCTATTCTTCTCCTTCATAACTTTTCCGTCTCCACAGTAGCCGCATGTCCTTTCGGTCTCTCATCACTCAAACCCTCCACCGCCACTCTTTCTGGTTGTTGTACTCCCTTTTCAGCATCCTCCTTCCTCTGCCTCCTCCTCTCTCCCGCAGCCGCCCTTTTCCGAATTCTCTCGGCATCCTCTCGCATCTGCTTAATCAATGGACTCCTAGCCCTGATTCTGTCACCATATTTATAAAACACAAAAGGGATCGGAATCAAAGCGACCTGTACCAGCCCAAGTAATGTGCCGGCCCACTGCGGAGACATTGCTTCGTACATCTTCGGGCCAGCAAGGGGCAACGTTCCACCAACACAAGATCGGACGACGCTATTCCCGGCCAGAGCCGATGCTGCGTAGATGCCATACGAGCCGGCAATATAATTCGAGGCGTAAATAAACACCAGACAGTTTCCTGCGCCAAATGGAATACCGGCCAAAATTGGCCAAACCCAATGGATCGTAATTGGGACTGATGTCCAGGAGAACCAAAGTTGGCCAATAGGACATAGAAGCGATGCGAAACATACAATACTGATCGATGCTTCGGGATAGACACGGCCTGTCTCGGGATCTTTCTTGTGTGAATTGACGACCCGGCGTGCGAGGGGCTCAGTGACGATCGCAATCATTGTACCGACACCAATGCCGATGAAAGCAAGGCCTGTGAAGCCGAGAGACCAACCACGGAGACCAGTGTAGATGAGTGGGTAGGCAACGAAACAAAGATACAAGATTCCATAGATGATCTGGCATCGTTTACGTCAGTAAAGGTTGTCAAGGTATATCCTTGTCATCGCCTCAAAGCTTTCCACGACGTCTACAACACAGAGACAGGTAATGCAATAACATACCGCGATATAAGCATTCCAGAACCATAATATTGGCTCTGTAAAAGATAGAATGAATGGTCTCGAAAGGTTGATCTTCAGCATTTCGAAAACTGAATGGATGGTCAGTGACGATTGGCTCAATTGAAGTAGCATGGAAACTTACGGCTTGCCTTCTGGTCATACCGACACCACCATCTGTCGTCCCCTGTCTCTTTTCGCATCTTTGCTGCTTTTCTTTGCAGGATAACAGGTGCATACGTCTCTTGCATAGAGGAGCAAAAGAACCACCCAGCACCTGACAAGATCATGACCAGCCAATTCGTCCATCTCCATCCCAGATACTCAGCAGCAAACCCACCAATCAGAGGTCCTGTTACTGGTCCATTCATGGGACCTATGCTCCAGATACTGAATGCAAGAGCTCGATAATTTTCTGTGACAATGTCGGAAACGGAGCCAGGGGCATTGGCAATCATAGCTGATCCAGCAACAGCACTGTTGGTATAGATTAGCACGAAATAATAATCGATCATGTCAAACACTTACCCAAAGAATCTAACAACAAGAACTTCCGAAAGCGAGGTAGCTAATGCACACGGTAACACCATCAAACAATAGAATGCCAGACTTCCGGCATAAACGATTCTTCTACCATACATCTCACTTAGCGGGGCAAGTATCAGACTTCCAACAGCCAATCCTAATAGATATGTTGTAACTCCCAGCGTGGCTACTGGCTCGCTTGTAACATGGAACTCCTCCATCATTCCAGGCATACTGCTGGTGTAACTGGTGCTGTATAAAACGACGGTCCATGTCGAATAGCTGACAGCTCCAATAACCAAACTTCGATACCACAGAGGCCAATTCAAAGGATTATCTCCATCAGCGAAATCGACTTCAAACGATGGAAGTCGGGATCCAGTAGTGGCTAGCGAAGCTCCTGTTCTGGTATATGTCAATGCTGGACGGGCAGCTCGTTCTGCTTCTGTGGCGAGATCGGTTGCTGTCAGAGCCCGTTCCAAAGCAAACAATGGGTTTGAGTTGATCGAGTCATGAGAGGAATTTGAATGTGCCGTGTGGGTTGGGGAGGATGATGTAGTATGGATATCCTTCTCGGGATCTTCTACCAAGGCGTGCTGAGCTGTGGGGGAGTGTGTCGCTGATAGTGGCTCCGAAAAATTGTCCTTCTCCGGGTCTCTGAAGTTTGACATTGTGGCTTGTTGTAGGGAGCCGACTAGACCCCTATTGAAATCGCACGATTGCTCAACAATGGGTGGTAATAGACAGGTAGAAAAAACACCGAGGCACTCGGTAATACGATCTCAAGCAAGAATTGCGAATCAGAAAATGCTATGCAGAACAAAGAAGAGCAGGGTGGCAAATCGAAGAGCGAACCACCATGGCTTGATGCGATGGTGCCGACAGCGTGATTCAGCCAGGAAAGATCAAGAGGAAAGGATATTCTTGAGGTTACAGATACAAAATATAAATCAAAAGAGAAGGTATGAGCAACAGTGGGGATAGAGTGGAGTGCAGTTAGCACCAAAAACAAATGACGAACCCACCACACTCGCCCACCAGCCCACCAGCCCACCACGAAAAGCTTCCTTGCTCCGGTTTAGGGGCGGCTTCCATTCCGTTCATTAATGCTACGCCTAAAAACCCGTACAATACCACAAAGCCGTCCCTTCCCCCTGCCATTTGGAGATGCGAGCTTGACGGCATTCCTCCAGGCACCATGCAAAAGAGGATCTTGGGCTTGAGGTAAGCTTCTCGAGCCTGTTTCTGCCTTAAAATCTTGTTATCATTGAGGCTGCAATTCAGAATCCCATCAGGATCAATTCCTCAATCAATGTCAGGATAGCCGTCTTTCTGGCGGGGTTTGGCGGTGTTGAATGCGCCTACTGTAAAGGCCATGGACATTGGACATTCGCAGAATGACAGTTGTGGCTTGAGCAGAATGCGCAGTCAATGTGCCGTGATACCCGTTCCCGTCTTGTCCCCGATACCTAAATTTACCTTAATGCCGTTTCTCCCTGGCTCTGCTGGCTCTGGACTTCGACCTCGAGTCGTGGGGGTGCAGTGCAGGTGTTGTTCTCCCGAAGAGCGAGCTGTCATAGGTCGGCTCGGTGTCGGCTCGGTGTCGCCTCGAACCACAAGTCTCACCGATCCAACGAGCAGCGCAGTATTCGTCGCATCAGGGCTTAGGTAGTCTGTAATGCAGCAGACTTCCAAAAGAGGCTTTTCCATGTTGTTTGTTTTATCTTCAGACTAGCAGGACATCAACGTCAAGAGAGTTTCTCCCCTCGCAGAGCTTCTTTGGATCAGGGTCCTTTAAGTTTGTAGGGTTGCAAGATCGCCTTCGGCATGAGCCGTATTTGGGACAACACCCAGGGCGAGATGGAAAATACTTTCGCCGCTCCGAGAGATCGCGACTTCTTGAAGCTCCTCTTTGGAAACGCGGTCGGTTGTTGACATAAGCTTTCACTTTTGAGAGGCTGCACCAGGAACTTCGCACCAAGCCAGTGACTCTGCCGTGAGCTGCAGGTCGACCTCCTCTTAAGCACACAACCCACGATGGCAGAAACATTCCCAAAACCTAGAGTGTCCAAAAGCTCGCAGAGTGTGCAGCTAGGGTATACTCCACGAGCTCCCAAGCCATCCTCGATTAAAGAGCTGACACTTACAAAGTTACGAGTTACCGCATCGGGTGTTCAGCACAAAAGCATATCCCATATTATCACAAAACGGCTCTACGGTCATTATCTATGGTCATGACAATGGTGTGAAGATAGTCTGGAGGGGTGGAAAGAAATTCAAACCCCAACAACCAGCAGCTGCAGCTAACATGAAGGCGAACGGCGCTGGAAGTTCTGCTGTCATTTCACTCGACTCCGACGATGAAGGCGACTCTGCGAAGCAGCCTTTCGAAGACAAGCCTGAATTCGAGGCGAGTGAAGAAGAGCTAAATCCTTTACACCCACACCCTGCCACTCTTCAAGAGCTCGACTTGTGGTTCGGAACAGAAGTCCTGGACCTGGCCGTACTACCATCCACTATCTTGAAAGCGGACAGTCCGTCATGGCGTGGTGTAGATGTGTTGAAGCACAAGATAGTCTTCGCGGCCTCATGCTCCGATAACTCTGTTCGACTGGTCACTCTGCCCCTCACTCCACCATCGCCTGCCAGCAAAGCAAGACCTGAACTTCGAAGCGATTTCACACTTGCCAACGCTGGAAAAGGTACTTGGGGAGAAACAGTCGTGGTTCTTAATGGGCATCAGAAGCCTTCGGACGGAGTCTCGGTGACGGTGGATATTGTTGGAGCAAGGTCAGATTCAAAAGCTGCTGCAGATCCACAGATTGTCGTTGCGTCACATTCCAGGGAAGTGACTGGCCTCTTGCGTCTATGGCGAGTTCCTCTTAAGTCTCCCCAACCACAGGTTGAGCCATTCCAATCGATCTCTCTTGCCTCTCCCGCGAAATCTATCTCGTTTAATCCATCCTTATCAAGTCAATATACAAGCCATCTCTTGGTCGCAGAAGCTGTGGGAGTTTGCCGGATCTATGATTATAAGCTGCTTCTCAAGCCAAACGAGGAGTCTTCAGAGAACGTCGCAGCAGAGCACGGAACGTGGCTTCTCTCCCTATACGCAGGTTTCCCGTCCCTGAAGAACGATCCTCAAGCACAGCAGGCAGGAGCCCACACAGGCTTCGGTCGGAAAACAGTTGTTGATGCACAGTGGGTTTCTGGGGGACGAGCCATCATTGTGTTACTCAATGACGGAGAATGGGCTATCTGGGACATCGAAGGTGTCGGTCCAAATGCACCACAGGGAATTCTCGGACGCCAAGGAATCAAGGGAGGTTCGATATCAGAATACAGCTTGACTGGGTATATCGATGGTGCTGCCAAAGTACGACCTTCAGGACCGCCACAGATTACTAGCTCGAAATTTGCACCAATGACCCCCGGAAGCCGGAAAGCAGCGAATCCATTCAACGAGCGAGGGTCTGACAGTCGCGTGCGTGGCCAGATCTCGGTAGTTGAGGTGCGATCCTCGTCCACTACAGCTCCTTCTGAAGAATCGATATTGTTCTGGCTGGGCGACACATATGCTGTTATACCAAATCTCGCGAAATACTGGGCAGCAAATGCGCAGAAGACTGCCGGATCAGGCAGCCTTTTCGGCGGTCCTTCTGGTGCCCGGATGGTTAAGCTTGAGAGTGTCGACCTTCAAGGCGAGCGCTGCTCAGGCATTGAGCAAATCGCCAAGTCTTCGACAAATCCAGCAGGGTTGTTATCAGAGATCCTGATATTGGGCGAACACAGGTATGTCTTGCTCGTCTTTGGAAAGCCAGTGGGAAGTGAGCGACCAGCCGAGAAGTCAGCGAGCCGACTTGCATTGGTCGAGAAGAGCATAAATGGTGGGGAACTGGATGTCGGTGGCATTGAGCAGGCACTGGCGAGAATGGAAAACGGCGGATCAAAACGAAAACTCTTCTAGCCACAGTACCGGAAGAGTGGCCTAGAAATGTTCCACTATGTACAAATGATACCCAGAGAGATACAACACTCAATTGACGGAGTTACGATTTTGTTACAGTAAGAAGTGAGAATCCTAGCTCCAGCTGGCATTCTTCTCTGCTGCTTCTTTCTCTTTTCTACCCTTCATCCTACAAGCACATCTACATATTCGCAAGGCCAGGTGGAGTACAAGGCGAGACCATTCCTTGAAACTCTGTATTCCATGCGGGACATCAAACTCCCATCTCAGTTCTTCGGAATGTCGAGACGAAGGAGGCAACAAGCTGTACCTGCGTCAATGCTAAGGCTAGGACGTGTGGAGGCTGTTGCGGCAGATTCTACTACCGTTTCTCTTGAATCATAGACATCTCACGAGGTGCGTGTGATTGTGAGTTGGCGGGTTAAATATTCTTCTACATTTTATATATTCCATTTGGCGCAATTGTGTGCAAGCAATCGCTGTTGTACTGCCTGGATTCATTTCGCGATCTCATTTGAGCTTGACAAAAGTGTGTACAGATGAACTGTTTTGACACTGAAATCCCGTATTCGTTTGGAGACTATCCAGTCAGCTGAGTAAGGAGCGATATGCAACAAAATGTTTTATTGATGCAGCATGGATTAGCTCATCGTCCCCCGGAGGTCCAAGTGGCCAATTGGATGATTGTTGTTTGACGAGTTTCTTTTGCATGGGATACTTTACTTTAGTCTCCTAATATATTCCAGCCAAAAAATCGGTGAAGTATGTGCTGTGTCATAGGCTATTTTAGTCCTAGAAGTAGGTATAAGCGTACCAAATATCTGGGAAGATTCTAGGCATGCCCATACCCAAAACTTCTAGCTGAATGAGCTAGTTGCCATCTAGTCGCAATGACCGTGGTCAGTCTAAATTATTACAACCCACATCATTATGATATATGTGCTTTTGAAATCTGTATATACCGTAGATCTCATTTTCGTACACAGCACAATCAGGTTTCCATTATCTATCACGAACCACCTGAATCACTAATTCTCATGTCCGACTCAATAAACAAAATATGGGTTTCTATTCTAGCCGCGAAATTTCCGCTTTAGAGAAACCGAAGTATCTCACAAATGAAGCCGAAGCACCCAAGGGAGCTATCAGATACATAAGTATCGCACCTCCAAGCGCCCTGCAGTCTCTACAGAACAGTTTCCAGGATTATATTCTGAATTTCCCAATACAATTTCGAGCAATAGCATGCATTGATTGCCAGTTATCAGACAAGAGCAAACCAGACTTATCCAAAGTGATCAGGAGAAGCCCTTCAGCAATTCTGCAGCAAATCTTCGAAGATGAACTAGATTCTCGACATTCCCCTTCAAATCGACACCCAGATACAGAATCTCCAAGTCAGCATCAAGCTCAAGTACAATACCAGCATCGATTTCGACCTCGCAAAAGTATCACGTGGGACTCTTCCATTGAGGTTAAAGATCGTACTCAAGAAGAGCTAACCAAGTACGGCCGGACAGGTATGGTCGAGGTGAAGGAGGATTGGTGGAAAGATCCAGATCAGCTCAAAGCCTGCGAGTGTTTCCTCAGTACTGGGAAGTATCTGGATGCCCTTATGGCTTTGCCGTGTGGAGATGTGAAGAGGACCGTGAGTCTCCTCCCGCCGAAGATTGTGAGAATGATTATGGGTATTAGTTCCCAGGTTGGGACGATGGGGGAATTGGCACCGGAAGAGTATCGAGATAGCACCGATTCGTCTGATGACGAGCCACTTCTAATTTCGGATATCGGCGCTGACACTGGAGATAGAAATGATGATGCGAACATCGAGATCGCGATTTGTGATGTGGACGTCCAAGAAATGGCTGCTCATCGACGACTCCTGGCGGAGTATCTCGACCGCCGACTGGACCGTCATCTCTTCTGTCGCTATTCGGGCAGACTGAAGCGACCAGCACGATGTCCCAAACTCGAACTCCGCACTCAAGGCATCGAAGTCATATACGCAAGTACTAAAAGCTGGGGACCAACCGCCCACATCGTCAGCTTAGCGACACGGAGTGATCGTCCTCTCATCTCTCCCATCCGCTTCTCCCAAGCCTACATGGCTATGAAGCTCTATCGCCTCGGTGATGATTGCACAACCCAACTCGAGTTCCTCCATGATATGCATGGGCAGTGCCTCGAAAATATGGCGAATCATTATGTTTCCACTAAACCTTTCATCTCAGGAGATCGCCTGCTCTTACGCTCCCAGTTCTGGATCTACGCTCATAAGCTTGAGCCGAAGTCCAAGGCCTATGTCCAGAATTTTCTGAACGGCAACTGGATAGCACCGTACCGGCCAAATGCCACAATGACCTGGGCATGTCGCCACATCAACACAAATCCCCAAAAATACATATACGATTTCAAACATCCAGAAGAAGCAGCGAAACTTCGCCGCTGCGCAGAATGTGCTTTTGAATACCAAATCGATACCGTGAAAAGCATCCCCGTAAGCTGGACATCCGTCTCACCCCGGCCCATCACGGAAGGTTTTTGCGCCGTCATTACCGTATGGCGAGATTTTGGCCGATGCCTTACACCATATGATCCTCGCTGGGCAGCTCACTTCGCTGAGTACACTGAACCGACCTTTACATCCAGGTTCCCAGCCCGGAACCAGCAATTGCATAACCCAGCCGAGGAAGAGCCCGCGAATGATTGGGAACTCGGCGGGATCATGCGAGCTTATGAGGGATGTGATGAACTGATTGAGACAGAGCGATCGCTGCATAGGGCTGTACTGAAGATTTTCTTGTCGACGAAGGAGGAGAGGTTGGAGTTTGAAGAAAGGGATGAGAGGAAGGAAAAACTCAAGGAAATCGAGACGCAGAGGCAGCTGGAAGAGGAGGATGAGAGCTAGAGACAGCTGTGAGGGGAATCAAGCGAGAAGTATGGGGAGGGCGAGGGCAGAGACTTGACCACGTCTGTCGTCTAATTGTGTTAACGCAAATACCAATTACCTTTGATGAGAACCATCCTTTCTTTAGATGTACTGTTGCATATGGCTGCCATTTTGCGTTTGTGAGCGTGAGAGTAAATTTATTCTGAGCCTGATTTCATCTTTTTGCCTCACCTTTGAACTTCCACTTTGGTACAGGTCTTGTCAACAACCTCACTTCACTTCTTCCCCGCGTCAGGCACCTTTAAAGTCTATAAATTGGGAGCCTCACCTTCACTTCGAATAATTCTTCACAATATTGAACAACTCAGGACAGCCGGGTCTGGTTCGACCTGGTATACTAGATCGCTGACCACTGCTGACTGCACAGTCCTCATTTCGTCTTGACAGTCTCTGTGTACTGATTATCTTCTGGTGACGATGGCTGTCTTACAACTTCAGTTGTCTCTGCTGTTAGCCGCTATTCTCTACTTTATGTGGCAAGTCTTCGGAAGGCCTTTTTTGAATGACATGACTAACCCTTCAAGGGCTTGGGGACTGGTTGAATACTACCTTAACAAGTACTACTCGTCCAAATACAAACCTGCCATTCGAGGACCCTCAACTCGCAACTCGTCGTCTGTGTCTGTCATTGTTCGCACTCTTGAGCCTCCTCCCATCTTCAAAGAATGTCTCATCGCCTGGATGCAAAACAAACCGCTCGAAATCATCATCTCAACCACCGCCGAACACTTCGAAGCTGTCACAGCTGTTGTCCGAGAAGCCATCAAGGAAATGAATGGACCTCACCCTCGAATTACAACATTGGTCACAGCTGAGGGAGCGAGAAAGCAGTTGCTTACCGGTGCGCTGAAAGCCGAAGGTGAGATCATCGCTACTTCGGACAATCACGTTCTTTGGGGCCCTGAGTATCTCAATCATATGCTTCCTTGCTTTGATGATCGTCGGGTAAGTCTTTCATACTTTCATACTTTCATACTTTCATGCAGCTTGGGAAGCTGAAACTCTTTCCACCATCACCTTTGATGATCCCATCTGCTGATTCAATACACAGGTTGGCGCAGCTGGTCCTCAAATCACCGTCAACATCCCAAAAGAGCGCCAAAACCCTAACAAGATCATCAAATGGGAAGTCGCAGGTACAAGGCTGATTGATCGTGCCTCTTCGAATGTCATGAGTAAGCTCAGTTGTCTCTTTAATTCGAAAGTTTCAATTCGAAAGTTTCCTTGATCAATATTTCTCGCCACAATAAACACTTGTCGTCTCAAGATCTGTTCACTTTCACAACATCAATTCACAAAAGCTAATTTGATTGAACAGTGCTTGTCGCAGCTCAATGGGTCTGGATCCTTCCTGGCACAACATGCATGTTTCGCGGCCATCTTGTCCAGGATGATGAGTTCATTGATGGATATCTAAGTGATACCTGGAATGATGTGCCTCTTGATGCTGGGGACGATACTTGGATTTCGAGGTACATCTTGAGGAAGGGCTACATTCTCACTATACAGAAGTGTGAGGAAACCAATGCTGCTAGGACCATCAAGAGAACTGCTGCATATGTCCAACAAGGTCTGCGTTGGGAGCGAAGTAGGTGTTTCCCAAAGATTGTCGAGCGCTAAGATCTGATGTCCGTCGTAGGCACCATCCAATCTTACCTTCGTACTGTTGACGAAGTCCCTCAAATGTTCAAGTAAGCCTTCCCCGACTATCTCATATTTTTTGATCCCAAATCTAACTCATTATCTCATAGACACAACCTCATCGTCTTCAAGACCTGGGAGCGGATCCTCAAAACCCCAATTATCCTGATCCACCTCTTCGCTTGGGCTTGCTCATTCTACTACAACCCCTTTACCGCTCTCGGCTTCCTGTCTTACTACGCCTACTACAAGTACAAGGACGTCAGCAAGTTTCTGGAGAATTACCCGTACATGAGGAAGTACTGGTGGGTTGTCATCATGCAGGACTTCTCGGGACTGTACTTCAACTTGAAGGCTATGTTGACGCTCTCGGATGCGAGTTGGGAGAGAGGTGAGGGTGGACGAAATGTTCAATGATTTACTGCTATGGATAGGATGCTATGCAATTTGATGTGGTTTGGTGATGGAAAGGATATGTTAGGATGTGTTCAAGAGGTACGATTTGTATTTTGGGGTGATACTTGTGCTGCGAGCACGAATGAAAAACTTAGTTTCTGCCGAAAAGTAAAGTATCAACGCCCTGCGGATGCTTTTCATGCGTCCCAATCACCTCAGAACATAATATATTTCAAGAATAAGGCGGTGTTCCAGGGTACGTGGAGACGGGATCAGGCCTCATGGCAGGCTTCATAGGTCACTTAATTAAGCGAGAGTGGGGATGTAAACAGAACGAAGTTCCGACTTCAGCCGAAAAGGGGCACAGCCGAGTCGGTACAATAATCGTACGACAACACCCCGAGCAGAGTATCATGACATGGACTGTATCTATCAGCGTACGAACATCCTTTTGAAATACACAAATCCGGACACATCACGATAATGCAGCCAAGGCTCAGATTTTCATTTTCACGTGTATCCCGAATCCCACTTCCCAGCATCTGCCACTGCCAAGCACAGAGTCTTCCAGTTGGCATTTTAGCTTACCCAAAGGTTGTGAGCCAGTCTAGTTTCAGTATCGCGGCTTTTCACAGAAATACTCGGCCGAAGATAATCAAAAGCCCTACTGCTACCTTGTTACCACATCTCACTCAGCGAGAGAAGGACGAGCTGGCATATCCTCCCGATGCACTTCCAGGGGGCAGATATGTTGATACTCCAGTATGTTGTTCGCTTCGCCGATGATCTCAGGCAAGTGTAGAGAAGAATCTGATGCATTCGCAGTACGGGATAATCAAAGTATTCGAATGGGGCCCAGAAGATGGAAAGAAAGTGCTCCTCGTTCATGGCCTCACAACGTCAAGCATTGCCGTAGGCGCGATGGCATCAGAGCTGGTAGAAAGAGGCTGTCGTGTGATGACTTTTGTAAATCGCGTCCATTCAGACTTATTCAGGAGCAGCAATTGACCTTTCGGCTAGGATCTCTGGGGTCACGGGTATACAGACTCATGCGGCGACCTAGATCACGACATCAGACTCTACACGTCCCAGATTCTACTCGCCGTCACTTCCTCCAAGCTTTCATGGGTTGGAAATACGGGCTTTGGTCTCGTTGGATGTTCTATGGGCGGTGCGATTGCCGCAGCCTTTGCTGGATACTTTCCAAAAATGGTGGACTCACTGGCGTTGATCGTCCCAGCCGGTCTCATTCGAAGAGAACGTCTTGAATCGCAGATGAGACTCCTTAGGCTGGGAACCCTTCTCCTTCCCAGTGTGATTCTAGAGATGCTGATCATGAGAAGACTCACTCAACCACTGTTTGAAGACCATAAAGACAACTCTCCATATCAAACTGGAGATGGCAAAAACCAGCTGTTGTACGAACCTTTCCAAACCTTTTGCATCAGATCATGCTGACTACCTTTCATCAGAAGCCAGAAGGAAGTCAAGCCGTGTCAGAGGTATCCTCAGGTGACTGTTTCTGGGTCTATGAATTGGGCCATGCAAAATCACAAGGGTTTCTACACCTCCTTCATGTCAGCTGCCAAGCATATGCATGGAAGTGGGCAACTTGAGAGGTGGAGACTGCTGAGGGACAGACCAAATAGAACCTTGATTGTTGCGGGATCAAAAGATCCCATCATCGTCTCGGAAGAATTATACGAAGATGCGGTTGAAGCCCTGGGAGACAATCTGGACTGGAAGGTGCTGGAAGGAGCACACGATATTACAATCACGAGACCCAAGGATATTGTTGATGCCATTTGCGATTCATGGCAGCTCGAAGGAACTCCAAAGATTCAAAATCGTGATGCAAAAGAGTTGGTCTGATTCTGCGGCATCGGTAGCCTACGCGCAAGCTTTGAGCAGCATCCGAAACGACTTGCTCTTGTAGTTCTTCTTAGTCCATGGTGGCCTTTATACACAGCGAAATTTATGATACTTTGAGATTCTGAAACCTTTCGAGTTTATGATTGATGAGAACCAATACATTTCATTCATCCTGGAACATCGGCCATGAACTATCAAAAGATTGATGGGGTGAATTTGAGTTTGGATAAATGTAATACTGTTTTTGGATACAATCCCCTCTTCCAACTCACTTCGTACAATTTTAGGTACTGTACACAAATCTAAGACCTAGCACTGCACAGTTTCTAGTCTCAACCAACATTCCGTCACTCCGATTCACTGACGCGGGAAGCCGTCTAGAGATCACATCATTCCGTAACTGTGCAACTTATCCTTATATCGACATTCTCAATATGACATCATACAAGAAGAGAGATCGTGTTTCTCGAGCTGCTCTCGGTTCTTCTGACCGTTTTTTTGAAGGGGAGAATTTGAGAATCATCCAAGCCACTTTCCATCTCCCCATTCACCGACGTTGAAAGAGCGCCGCAGCATATGCAGAGTAGCGCCATAGAAGTTCTCTGTATTTAAAATTCCGCAGTCGCTCTCTCAAAGTGTTTGGGGGATTGGTGGCGGGGAAAAGTGACATGATTATGGAGGATGTTCTTGCCAAGATTTCAGGGTTTCGCGAGGGCAACCCTTGATCACACTCAGCTTTTAGAGAGAGCAGTCTATATTCTCAGTTTATAACGTTGCGAAGACTTAGAAACAGACTAGACATATGGGATCCAGGCGAGCGCCTGCGCCCAGCCCATCCGCACAAGACCGACCCGTCGAAAATTCCCTGCTCCGACAAGACCGTTGTTGTATCATCGTAGCTTTTTAATTCTCATCCCGCAATTGAATAACTGCACTCATCAACCTTCACACATCACAGCCACTCCATCAACAATACTCCAAAATCTCCACTCAGCATGTATACCATAACCTGCGACCTCAGCCTCGAGCACCAGAAGGCTTCCCAACCCCGCAGCGTTCATCATCCTAGCAGTGCGATACAGCTCCGCCACACTTTGCTCTACCAAATCTATGATCGATCGCCAGTCGGATGGCGCGACCTTATCCGATCCATCTTCAACTGGTGTCAATTTGAGCGCGAGACTGAGAACATATTGTCTACGGTACAGCTGCTCCGTTATGTTCGCCGCAATATAGACTGGTAGTGGGGTCCCGGCTGACGTGGGAAACGCAACTCCATCCAGATATTCGACAAGAAGCTGTTGTGAGAGATCGCTCATCAGATATGTGGCCTCGGAGATCAGTGGGTAGCAGATCTTTGATAAGAGTGTATATTTGACTAGGCTGAGATGATCTGGGCTAGGGTTGATCTTGCCGTGCGAAGCAAGAGTATCGTCAGGTAGAGGTTGATGATGATTTGGGATTGGCTTTTGAGACGGCGGAGTGAATAAGACTGAGTTGTACGGGATCTTGGAATAGGTTGGTGGTACGACGCCGACTGGACTCGCCGAAATAGAGTGAAGGGAAAGAAGCAAAAACGAGACAAAGCGAAGGACTTGAGGCATATTGAGAGACAATGGAAAATCCTTCTAGGTCTATCAGGACAGAAGGGTAGGAAATACAAGAACAAAATCTGCGTGATGGTGCTTGAACGAGTGATCTGAAGACGAGGCAAACCAAACACGCCCTCGATCGAGGCTGACAGCATCTTATCAAGGGAATGCTGAACACAGCAGCGGTTGCATGCCTGGTGTTCAACACCAACATTTCAAAACCAACAAAGAGGCCTGCGCTTAAGAGCGCTCTGCCATGCTCAAAATAGTCGATGATACCAGGATGGACGAAGAATATGCCTGACATACCTTACAGTAGCTGCAGCGGCAGCTGGTGTGTGTGGGTCCGGTCTGGTCGTCTCCAGCCATTCTGCAGCGAGTGCTCGAGCCCGTGGTTGGCCCGACCCATGTCAACATCGGGAGCGACCCGGCGCCCGGCGCCTTCCTCGGAATAGCTAATCAGCCGGGCGCCACCAATTAGCCGCACTAAATGATGGGGGCGAATGGCAAGCATTGCGCCATGGACCTTGATCTCCTTCCAGAGGTGCCTGGCAAGATGTTTTCGAGGTTGAAAATCTGTTCACTTTCAGAAGGTACATTTTCTCGTTTTCGTTGACTTGACATTTGGGCCTGACATAAAAACAGGTGCAGACCCTCTCCACTTGTTCCCTACCTCAAGATCTCATTCTCCTTGCCTGAGGAGTCAAGTGTCAAGAGTTCAAAGCGCCTTGCGTGATACCCCTGGAAATGTTGGTTCTGGCCATGCAGGTCGTTCCTGACAGATCGTCTCACCCTCGAGACTCACTTAGGGTGATTAACAAAATCTGCGAAACGCCAACTCGGCAATTGATACGGCAGGACTCTCAGGGCTTGAGCAAATCCTTGATCCTGGACTCGCCCGCTTACAGATGAAAAGCGTTTAAAACATCATGTCACCTTCAACCACTTTGACAGAGACGTTATTTGTTGACGAATCGTACTAGACCTTGTGGATGACTAAACCCTGCTGCAGGAATTGGTGCTGGTATCGAAGTGGTGGAGAAAGTCAATGATGAGCAGGATGAAGAAGATGATGTGGATGATAGCATTGAAGACGAGAATAACGAAGTGTTGGAGGGTGGGCGTGGAACGGTGATGCCTCGCGAGAAGCCTCCGAACTTGGTGAGGGAAGGGTTCAGCCTTGGATTGTCATGGGTCTTCTCCCATGCCAATTGATCACTCCCAGGTTGTGGAACATCGATATGGGCATCATCTAGCGTTGGCTTCTAGACAAAAATACGCGAAAGACATTATGATTTTCTGAAGGAAGGTAACCGACAAAACTTCCGGTGCAGAATAGGCAATACTTGTGGCAAGTAGCTGTTGATTATTTCGTTTTCCGATGAATCTGATCGCAGAAACCTCGATTTGAAGTGGAAGCTGCCCAAGACTTACTACAACGAACTTTGATGGTGTATCGAACATTGACGGCTGGGCCATTTCGTACTGACGATAATGCGGCAACTCGGCTGTAAACGGAAACGACAGGACAACAAAGCAAGCGCAGAAGTTGCATACTTGAAGCAGTTCACGCACCTTTCCACACAAAGAAATGAGACCTGGTTGTTGAGTACTAAGTGTTCGCAAATACTGCCACGGGTTACTGCCACGGGTCTCTGCATCAATTCAGTAATACCACATTCAAGCCTCAAGTCATGCAGCGGACCTAGATCCAACATTTGGTATTCTTCTTGTGGAAATGAGTTGAAACTCGCTCCATCATGCCGCTGGTCTCGATTGGACCTCAAAGAACGGCAGCCCTCGGTTAGCCACCAGACAACCACTCTCTCGGTCCACCGCCAAGTTGTTCGTCTTACCAGAGACCTGCTAAATCGGGAACCCGAATGCGGGCGCGTACAGAGATAGATATAGGTACCTATGTAGCCTTACTGCGGCCTGCCGCATTCAATTTGATCAGTGGTGGCTGATATTGAAAGGCCATTTTCTTTTCTTTTTTCGACGCTGTTTTTTTCTCTTCCTCTTCTTCTTGTACGTCCCACCTCAGCCTTGTTTCCCCATCCCCTCTCGATCTCATGACTCCGTCTCGACAAGAAGATAATTCATGAATCAGCGTTACTTACGACGAGTGAATAAGAACGCCATGATATCTCCGAAATCCTCGCCTTATCTGGTCATCGGGTGCGCAATCGCGACTGTAACCTTGCTCCTGTCCCTGCACAATCGCCTAAGCGTCTCCTCAACACCATCAAACTGGGGCTTATCAAGTCAATCATCCTCTTCCAATAATGCCAATTACAGATCCGCATCGGCAAGAAAGTCGATAGACACGACGTCGGAGATCGGTCGCGCAAGTAACGCAACAGTGGGGGTAATGCTGTATCCTCATCAGAATTTTGGATAAAGTTGTTGACAAATTTTCGGACAGTTCCACAAGATTCTCGTGCTGAGTCTGCCCGAGCGGTCGGATAAGAGGGATGCTTTCGTTTTGTCTGCATCTTTGACTGGCTTCCAGGTAGAGTTCTTCGACGCTGTGAAGGGCGACGAGGTATTGGAGAAAGCTCGACCACCAGTATGTACAGACTAGCACCCATGATACGTAAGTTCTGATGATAGCCTGCAGGGCATGGATTTGAAAGGAGGTGGGCTTGGTTCCTGGCGTAGTCATTTGAACGCAATTCGCAGGTCCGTTGAAGACTTCTCCAGCAATACAGCATTCTACGGGTAAACTGGACCGGGCGTTATGCTGACACCTATTCTTTCCACAGCATACTCGAGACGAATGCCGCAAGTGTCTTCATCATGGAAGACGATGTAGACTGGGACATCCGTCTCCTCTCACAACTCCCCGAATTCGCCAAAGGTGTGCGCTCCCTATCCGGCGTCAAACCTTCCGAGGCCCAACACTCTCCATACGGCGATGACTGGGACATTCTCTGGCCCGGCCACTGTGGTGAGGTGTTGCCCAAAGGCGACGATCGTCGCTACACAATTTCAAACGACGAAACAGTTGCGCCGAAAGCCCACCAGCCTTGGCTCATGGGTCTGAAAGACATGCCGGAGAAGACTCGCATGGTCCATAAAGTTGGAGCGCCAATATGTACTTTTGGCTATGCGGTCTCCTATCGTGGTGCTCAGAAGCTTCTCATGGCCTTGGCAATCAAGGGAGGTGGGAATCTGGCTTTTGATAATAGGCTTGCGTATCTCTGTCGAGATGGGGCCTTGGATCTAAAATGCTATTCCGTGGAACCTCAGCTTTTTCAGCATCATCGACCTGCTGGTTCTGTTAATAAGGACAGCGATATCAATGGAGGAAATTCGGATGCGGTGAGGCAAAAGGGCGTTACGGGTTTTATTGTTTTGAGTGCGAGGTTGAATTTGGAGCAGATGATCACGGGGTCTGAAGAGTATGTAAAGCAGTGGTGAGCGACTGTCCACGAATTCTGGGGGGTATGAATATTGGATTGGCGCCTGGAGTCTTGCATCATGGAATGATTGGCGCTGGTTGGATAGAAAGGAGTATGTAGACAGCGATGAGCGAACAGATACCCTTCAATTTCTGAGTCCATCCCTTCTTCAAGGACAACCTCCACGATGTCGACCTTCTTCCAAATCCCCATGAAGAGTCAATCGGATATTGACATTATTCCGATCTTACGCTCCAAATAAACCTGCAGGATATCACGACCATCAAAGCATCGCAAAGATGCGAAATTGACAGCTACTGGTCTCCCAGACTAAGAAAGGGCCGAATCCACGGGCTTGGTCGTGTTCACCACCAATCCAGTCCCTCGGATGTTGACTCCCGCTGAAGCCAAAGCCATCCTGCAGTTGGAGTTAGTGCAACACATCACACCCCGCTCCCCTCACTAAAGTCTTGCGCCAATTCGAGACCGTTCGTACCTACCCCAGGATCTGTTCCACAATACCTTAACTTAAAGAGGTCCTTGCCCACTTCTCCGCAAAGCTTGCATCCACGTTCCATCGGTCTTGCAGGCAATCCCATCCCAATATCAACTCGCATATCTTATCGTGACTTAGAACTGTTCCACGCTACAGTTCCTAAGTACACACACAAAGTCTCATCCTTACTATCGCCTGCAATTAATATTCGACTGCAGTGACAATGGCAAACAATACAGTACGTACCCCTCTAGTGCATTTCTACCCCGCCTTCCAGCTCTTCAGCCTCATACTCCCACCACGAATTATATTATACTGACATCCTCTCCCCAGAAGGTCATCGTACCCGTCGCAGTGCTCGCCAGTATCGGCGTATGCATGTTCATATTCATGTGCTGGTTCTTCCCACGGGCATGGGCTAAAGGCGTCGCATCTGACCGGGCGGAATTCGACGAGGCGAAGAGACGGCGAGAATTGGCGGAGGAAACTGCTGTAGGCAGCGAGACGGACGTTGAGCTTGGAGATGTTGGAGGGAATAGGACTGCTGGGAGGGCTGTGCCTCAGATGCCGGCTAGATATGTGCCGCCGGTTACGCCGTATTAGAAGGAGTCAGGGGTGGCGATTTAGGTGAGTTAACGGATATGTTGGATTGTGAAAAAAATTATTTTTGACAGATGAGTAGTAGATCTATTGGTGTTTTGATTTCCAAGAAACAATACAAGGCGTTGAGGGCGCAGAAGTGTGTCTATCGGGGAGCAATACCAATGACTTGCAGGTAGTTCACGTAATCGCGAAACCAATTTCAAGTCAACCATGCTCAACACCTACACGAGAACGTCAATTAACTCCAATTCATTTTAGACCGGAATTTCAACAGTTCTATTCCATATTGATGACATTGAGCAAGTGATCATCCATGGCGAATCCAATTACCACTCCATATCCCTAGGCACATTCTATGAAGCCGACTGAAATGACATGGCGCATCCCTATTCGCCGCTCCCCAATTCTCACTACTTCATTTGTACGTTTACCTGAGGAGACAAAAACTACGATTGCAGCAGAATATGCCAGCAAAATCTGCATCACATAGCTGTCTGGAAAACGAAAACTTTGAATTTTGCTAGTGGCACCGAAGATAACGCCGAACAGACGTCATGAGTACTTGAATGGACCAGGTACTGAAGTCTTTATCACACACCAGAACAGCATACCTCTAGTCCCTCTCCCTAACAATCTTGCAAGATCCAGTAAGAGCAAAAGAATCCACACTTCCTCTCAAAGGAACACAAGAATTCGCTGCCCTAAGTTTAGTGATCGTCTGCACATGACCAAAGTTCAAAGGGCTGTCGCTGCTCGTGGCCAGCAGCTGTGCCGTCTTCAAGATATTCTTGATCTGTCTCCCATTGAGTTCCATCTCCGCCAGAGCATCAATCTGCTTGTCCGTAAAGCCCTGGTCTTTTGTGAACGTGATCAAAACTTGTCTCCGACTCTCAAAGCTGAGGCCATTATACATTAAGCTCAAGTGGATGCGAGACTCGAACGCGGCATCGATGTTGTCCACGCGATTGGAAGTCAAGAATAGAAAACCTTCGTAATACTCGAGGATGCGAAGGAAGACGGAGACCAACTTGTTCCGTTGGAGATCGTGAGTTGACCTTGCTTCGAGATATATGTCTGCTTCGTCAAGAAGAAGCACTGCTTTCCATCTCGTGGTCATCGCACAAATCGTCTTGAGTTCATTCTCCACATCCTCTGCATCTGCTCCCAGATCGCCAGCAGCCATAATGTACAAGGGTACGCGCATAGTCTCAGCGACTGCCTCAGCCGTCAATGTCTTTCCGACCCCAGGCGGTCCACTCAAGAGCATTATTACCCCTTTGCCTTTTCCTTGAATGATGTCATCGAATGTCTGCTCGCGCAAAATCTGGGATTTCGCGAACGCGAGGACGAGGTCTTTAGTATCATCTGGTAGAACCAAGCGGGAAAAGGCATCATCGTTCCATGTGATTTCTTGTATACCCGCAAGGTGGATCGTCATCCAGACCTTGTCCTTGAGGGAATATGCTTTCAACATATTTGTGGCGAGCAGCAGCTGCCAGGGCTTCAATCGGAGAGTCTCAGGCTCTGGTTCATCTGTGGCTGGAGGTTGGTACGTCTTATCGTTCTCGAGTTTCCAGACTGTCACCTCGCTGTTGGGATTGAATTTGTTGTATGCTTCAGTATTGATGATTACTCGAGCATCAACATGCATTCGAGATCGACTAGAGACGGCTACACCAATATATTGCTTGAAAGAGTACCTGCAGTATGTCTCCCACTCTCTTGCGCGGGCAATGCAGCGACGTTGGACACCGATAGCGTCCCGGTGGTATGCCAGTGGATATATCTTCAGATCGGTAATCTTCTTGGTCCCATTGAAACTCCCAATTGACTCGCAGTCGGAGTCCATACCAAATTTGGTTCCTTCCCATTCCACATAGCGACTAGTCACAGCAAAGCTGCGACCGTAGCTGTAACTATCAACGCGCGTCACCCGCTCGCTTTTCGATTCTCCAAACTCCTGGAATACCAGGGTTTCAGGCTCGAACATTGTCCAGAGAAGATCATATCTCATGACACCATGCATGAGCAAATCATCCCGTCTTGCGAGAGTGAATTTGAGCTCGGCGTATATGATGTTCCTATTTTGTTCTTTTAGCTTTACTCTTTACTAAAAAATCTTTGTACAAAGAAGCTTACACAAAAGATCAAGGTGATCACGAGTGTCGGGATCTTGTTCATAGTTTCTCGCAAGCCGGAACTTCTCCCAACGGTGGACAAAGGGTTCGAAGGGCTTCTTCAACTCAAGACGATCGAGCTCTGTAGTGATACCATCGTACCCTTCAAATACTTTGCCGAGTACAGACTTGATCAGTGGACTTTGAATGATGATCGAATGCAAAGATAGCTTCTTCCGGCTGTCAGAACTTTTCTCATTCCTTTTCAAAATGGCGTGCTGAGCTGTCTCGTTATTCTCTGCAGCCTCGGGAAGGTGATATGGAGAGGTCTGGGACCATTCTCCGTCTTTCCTATAGAAGTCAAGGGCCTTGCAAATGAAACCCCCCTTGAGATCGGCTTCGGATGTCGCTGGGGTTTCGATCTCAACTTCTTCAGGGGATTCCTGCTCTTCATTCATTTTCGGGTTTGCAATCACCTCCTGGGCATCACCTGGAAGTTGTGGGTCTGCTAGTCGCTCCTCAGAATCTTCCCAACCCTGCACAGTAGGCTCAGCGTCAGAAGTCTCAGCATCTGGTACCTCGTCAAGAAGAGCGTTGATGGCGGCCTCAGAATCCTCCGACACAATGGGCGAACCAGTTCTGAGGCGATCATAGGTATGTTATCCTCGTGTAAGAATGAAGCTTCCATAGGAGGGAGCATCTCGGAAGGACTCATGTTTGTGGTTGGAAGTGTACAGGATGACGGGCATTGTCCGTTTCTTAAAGGAAGCTCTCACTTCCTTGTCCCGTCACCTGTAAGTGGGACACTTGTACCTGGCAGGCCGTGCCAGGCTGGGAATCATCCCAATCTGCCATGTCAACCTCGGTGTCCCAGAATCTCAGGAACTAGGATAAGCAACATCAGCCTGCCAAGCGGAGCATACTCCACCTCTGCATGCGATATTGGAAAGTATACCAGTTATAGTCGAATCGTCGATGGGATACCTTGTAATTCTTAATTCTCCGTGCAGTCAGAACATACGGGTACGGTGACTTCCTTTTGGTAACTTACCTGCTGCATAATTTGAGTATATGTGATTGGCTCACCGAGTCGCTCAGAAGAGCTCAGCCTCAGCTTATGGCTAGGTTCTCTCCGGTGGCCCAAATAGGGCTCTTGTACTGCACAAGTCAGCTACATCATGCAGTCTGCGCGTTTACCCAGGGATTCCAAGTTCGTTGGAAGCAACAGGCGTCCCGATACTGGATTCTCATATGTGGATGAACAACCAGACAGAGACATAAGATGTCACTAAACGAGACAACTCTGAACGCTTTGATGCCAGGTACCCTGTCTGATCTTCCTCTAGTTCAGACTCTGGATACCAAGCACACGCAAGAATGGGCACCATACCGAGTACTTGAAAAACGAAATGACGAGATTCGATGCCTCCATCTCATTCCTGGAGCCTTTGAAGATGAACTCAGATGCGATTTATCGAAGGTGTCCCTCCGAGACAACCCGCAGTATGAAGCTCTTTCGTATACCTGGGGACTGGGTAATCTGTCAAAACGACCCCTGTATGTGGATGGTGTCCGATTCGAAATCACCTCAAACTTGGAAACCGCACTTCGACACTTGCAATATAAGCAAGATATTCGAATTCTGTGGGTTGATGCTATTTGTATTAACCAAAAAGATGTGGATGAGCGGGGTTCTCAAGTGTCACAGATGGGCCTCATCTATAGTACAGCTCAGAAGACCGTCATTTACCTGGGAAATGCAGACGAGGAATGTAAAACTGCCTTGGATCTTCTTGTGACTTTTTCGAAGGACAAGCATTTTACTGAGATTCCTATTTGGAAGGACCAGGCGAAGACACAGCTTGACTTAGTGAAGCTGAGGTCTCTTGAAAAGCTTTGGAGCCATCAGTGGTGGAGTCGGATCTGGGTAGTGCAAGAGGTCTGTCTCGCTCGAAAGATGTAAGTGATTTGCCTCCCTTACTCATCCGTAATTCATGCCTATTACTTGTTAGAGAGCTAGTCTGCGGTAACCACAAACTGCCATGGGATGAAATTGTCGTACTAGGACGTGAGAGTGCAAAAAAGCACATGGGATCGTATGTTGACATTGTAATTCCTTCCGGGATCTCTTCGTCCTTCGGTTCTTGTGGTTTTCTAGATGTGATAAAGATCACGCTGACAATATTCAAAGATGCTGCCTTGAGCGCATTGCTCCCTCAGATATGGTAGAAGCCAACAAGATTCTTGCAGATCACAATCATGTTACGGAGAATCAAAACACCGATCGTATCAACATACAACATGAAAAGGTCCCAAATGTCTTACTTCTATTGAAAACCTATCGAGAGCGCGAAGCCATCGATCCGAGGGATAAGGTATATGGAATATTAGGTATGGCATTCAATTCTGCAGAGGTGGAGATTGTGGCCGACTACTCCATCAGCTGGCAAGAATTATATACAAGGACCATCGTGCAGCTTGTACAATCTTATCAGCAAACCGACCTTCTATCAACTCAATCTCTGGGCTTGAGTCTCGCGAATATGGATGTCGGTCTTCCGTCATGGGTCCCAAACTGGAGCATTTCCCAGTACAAGACTTCTCAGACTTGCTCTCACTACTGGCATTCAAGACACCTACTGCACTATCGCGCCGGCTCCGGAATTCCATTTTTGGTTATGAGGATACCGGAGACCAATTTCATTTGCGTCAATGGCATATTTTTGGATGAAATCGCAGAAGTTAGCGAGGTTTTATTACCCGAGGGCCCAGACGATGAAGATATACCGGCTCTGAGAAACACCTTTCAAAACTGGGAGGAAAAACTGGCAGAAAACATGCGAGACAGCAAAAAATACATTACTGGAGGCACTTGGCAAGAAGCTTTCTGGAAGACTGTTGCGGCTGATTTGATTGCTTTCATCCATAGCGAGATACGAAAAGGCGACAATAAACAGCCTGGTCATACAGTTGAAGAAATGGCACTGCGCTTCTTCCTCCTGATACGGTATACATTCGGAATTAAATCCTCACTACGATGGCCTGGTAAGTACATCCTTTCTATTATTTCAAGTTGAAATTTTCTGCTTACCAAAGAATAGAACCCTACCGCGAGCATGGACGCAGTGTTTTGGAAAGTGCTGTTCAGCACAACTGGGATGGAATCAAGAGGGTGAAACACATGCATTCTGCCATTGAGAACAGGATATTCTGCTTGACCAAGTCGGGCTGCTTCGGGACTGTACCGAAAGAAACCCAGCTTGGGGATTCTGTCCACATAGTGGGCGCGGCAAGCACACCATTTGTATTGAGGAAAGGAAATATACAAGTCAAAGGGAGAAATAAGTTAGGAGATAGGATTGTAGGTGACGCACATTTCCATGGTGTTATGGACGGGGAAGCCAGTCGGGGTAAAACTCCCTACATTTTGAAGTATTTATTATACTGAGGAAATCTGTGTTCAATGACGAGACTAGTAACTAAGGCATTGCTCTGTCACTCGCCCATATCTTCGACACATGAACTGTAAAACAGCTTATAAAGCAGGCATCCTAACACTTACTACCTATATTCTGAAAGTCAGAGAAGTGAAGAGTAGCAACGAAGTAGGACCTGCAGACGAATCCAATAATAGTTCAATGAAGATATTTGGTATGCCGAGCTCTTTGTCGCTCTGAAGCAAGAGATATAGACGCCCGTTCGTGGTGTGAGGAGCACGAGGATGTAAATAATCATTGATGCTTTCCATGACACAACTCAATGTTCTTTGATTAGCCTGGGACTTCAAAATCCCATATCTGGAAATGTGTGCTGTCATCGAGCAGCAGAGGTTTACTAAACTTTTCTAGACGACCCTTGTCAAGTAAACAAACCCCTATCCGTCGGCTCGCTTGTCGGCACCGGCCCGTGCACATACCCGAGTCATCCCACCTTTCGACTTCGAATAACCTAGATATTCTCTTCAAGACTAACGGATGAAGGGGTTGTAAAATAGTCGAGAGTGGGTGTGGCTTGCGGGGGAAGTTCGAGACAGACAGGCACACAGGCTGGTACTGGGCAGCTAGAACGAAAAGAGAAGTCGCATGCGAATAGCTTTATTGCCTAGCGTTATCTCTACCACAACCCCGCAATATGCTATATTAGCATCTATGCTGCATCCTGCAATGATAGCCGAGCCGAGATAAAGGTGGTGCTCCATTGTCAAACTGAGGGAGGAATTCCTTCTGGACAGACCAGACTGGACTCTCTCAGCCTTGCCGCGCCCATCTTTGGTACATTTCTTGTCAGGCGGCATCCGCCGATTTAGGATCTGGCGGCGTCGAGGCATGAGCATAAGTACCTGACAACCTCGCTGCTTGACTTGAAGGTCGAAATCGTAGTTGTGTTACTCTAAGCCCTTCCTCATTTTCCAACACTATTGTCGTCGAGACAATCGATCAATCTAACATGGCGTCTGCTATGCAGTTCGATACGGTGGAGGGTGTTGAAATGGTTCCTGGCACGATTCGGATTATTGACTGTAAGTGCCGACCAAAAGATTTGTGCATCAAGAGCTGACTTTACCACAGTAATGCACACCATGAATGTCCAGCACATGGAAGGCAGCAATTCCGACATTGTCCTCGTTCCACAACCAACTCGCGACCCCAATGATCCCCTCAACTGGTCTCGTTTTCGGAAAGAGTACCATTACTGGCTACTTTGGTGGTGGGGTTTTATTGCCGCTGTCTCTGTAAATTGGGGAGGGCCTGTATGGACTCAACTCACAATCGACTACAACACATCTTATTTCCAGCTCAACGTTGCTTCAGCAATGTGCTGGCTGTTCCTTGGACTCGGTTGCGTCTTCCTCCAACCGACTGCGATGAAGATCGGTCGTCGGCCAGTTTATCTGATTGCCACGGTCTTCAACCTAGTTGGCTGTGTCATGGGTGGGGTCTCCCAAACAGTTGGGGTCTTCTACGGAGTTAATGTCTTGACGGGCATTGGTGCTGCTCCTGTTGACTCCCTTGTTGAGATCTCGACTATGGATATCTTTTTCGCTCATGAAAGAGGTACAAGGTTGAGCTTATTGCTCTTTACCATCTATGCCGGATCATACCTCGGGCCCGTCGCCGCAGGCTACGTTGCAGAATCTCAAACTTGGAGATGGTGCTATTGGTATCTGGTGATATTTCTGTTCGCACTTCTTGTTATTCGTAAGTACTTTCCAGCCCAATTCTAGTATCCACTTCAGATAATGGCTGACACAAACAAATTGCAGAGCTCTTCACCATGGAAGAATCGACCTACCGCCGACCCATCTCATCAGTCGAAGTTGGCGGAGTCCCAGCATCAGCTCATGCCACAATCAAGGAACTCGAAGTAGGGCAAGACAAACAGACAGCCATCGCATCCACAGGTGCTCACGACGACGATGATACACCCATTCCACCACCAAAGACTTACATGCAGCGCTTCAGTCTCATTCAAACCTCACAAAATGACCCTCGATCTTGGATCGTCATCGCACTTCGCCCTTTCGCATTGGTGTCCTACCCCGCAGTCATGTGGGCCGGCATTGTCTACGGAGTTCAAGTTATGTGGCTATCCCTCCTCGCCACTACTCAAAGCGAGATCTTCTCTCTGGAGCCCTACAACTTCTCAGTCGTCAACGTGGGAAACATCAACTTCGCTGCTTTCATAGGCGGTATTCTGGGTATGCTCTGGGGCGGAACAGTCTCAGACAAATGCTTGTTGTATCTCGCTCGTCGAAACGGTGGGATTGCAGAGCCGGAAATGCGTCTGTGGACAATGCTTGTACCCAGTATTATCAATTCCGGGGGTCTGTTGATGTATGGCTTGGGGGCCTTTTACGGACTTCCATGGATCCTCTCAGCTGGTTTTGGGACAGGATGTATTGCGTTCGGAATTGGTTCTGGTGGAGCGATTGCCATCACTTATGCGGTTGATTGCTACTCTCTGGTCGCATCTGAGGCTTTGGTGCTGATGTTGTTTGTGAGGAATCTGTTCGGAATGGGCTTCACGTTTGCCATACAACCATGGCTGAGTGCTGATGGGTTGAGAAATACTAGTATCATCATGGCGATCATTTGTCTGGTTTCCAACATGTCGTTCTTGGGAATGGTATGGTTTGGAAAGGGGATGAGAAGATGGACTGCAGCAAGATATGCCAAAGCTGCGGAGGGGGCAAGTACCTGAAATTTTCGGATTATATTCCAACAGAAGTCTGAATGGAATCCTGTCGTTACTGTCTTACCCTTTTCATAGCATGCCATTTTCCGGATATCAGGTTGGACTGCGCATGTGAGCTAGTGACATGGTTGTGTGCAACAGTGCAACAGCTTCGGGAGGAGCGAGAATATTCATATCTTGACACATTTGCTGCCAGAAAATCAACAGCCACTCGTCTCACACCATCAAATATCTCTATGTCTGTTCTTGTCAATCAATCCACTCGGGAGAGATGTTGTGGATTAATCTGAAAGTGGCAGATTGAGAAATGTGTCCAAAAGGTTACGATACTTAAGAACAGTCGCAAGACTAACTCGACTAACTCCAAATCTAAACTGCGCTTGGTACAATTTCAATTCCTGACTACATTTAGCTCATTTGGACTGTCTGCGCGACATCCAAGCCATTTTTTATGACAGCAAGGTCATGTCCCCGAATAAATAATATCTGCCTCTTACTCGTCACAACAGCCATGACCTTGGCGCTCGTACTGAGCCATGCAGATGGTAAAAAAAAGTGGCGCTGGAAAGTGGAACGCGCTGACTGGCGATTCAAGTCAATTGAGCAAATCCAACCGTTATCCGCTAAGAAGACGAGCAGGGAGCCGCCGCCAAAAAAGCTTGGTGCAAAACCCAGAAGAGTTGTGACAGAAGGAACATTCGTGGCACTTTCCGAGAGAAACAGGGGTCGTGCTTCATGTGAGGAGCGGCCAGCTGAAAGCTCGATACTGTAGACTGACGAATTTCCGATTCCGAATAACACAAGTGATTGTTTGACGGAATGCTTTGAGTGGGATCTGAAATTAAGATCTGTGTTGACAGAATGGACCAGTTTCCATTTCAGGTCAACGCCACTGTCGCCTGGCATCACAATCGGTATCTCGGAATTTGGCAATAAGGTCGCAGGCGACTCCCATGGAAATGTACATAGCATGGAATTTCCGATGAGCATGATCTTGGTACTGTCTTGTGGGTGTTGAAACCATATCCTTGGCTCCAAGGTCTCAACCGTTCGCGAGGCAATGACATTTCTAGTCTCCAAGGACCAAATGAGGTCCGCAGCTGATGAAGAGACTAGTAGTCTGGTCTTGTCGGGGCTGATTAGGGTCTGATTGATCAGGTGCCCGTAGGAGAGTTGCCCGTTCAAGACCTCTGAAACACTGCTGATGGCATTTGGTTGATCTCCGGATAATTCCATCACCTTGAATCGACTAGAGGCGTCTGCACTTGCGATGATCTGAAGGTCAGCACTCCAATCCAGGCATCGTATTGATGCACCACTGTGTCTGTATATCTCTTGGAAATGTGATGCCCCTGTGTGAAGATCATGGACTGAAATAGACCCATCGACTCTCCCACTGAGCACCTTACTCCCATTTGCAGCAGCCTTGATGCAGGTAATATTTGCGCCTTCGTCGTCAAACTCACTTTCGCTGTCTTGGACTGTCCTCGCCGATATTTCGCTTGAAAAGACACTGCTTTCTTCTAGGGCATGATCCCACTTCCTGACCAGCGCGGATGGCTCCCAAACATTAACTTGCGTTCCACGAAGCTCTAAAAGTCGGAGGCAATCTGCCGTAAATGCTATTGCGCTTATTCCGTCACTCGAAAGGGTAACGCGGTAGAGTATTTGCAGTGTTTCAAAGTCAAACAACTTGATGTTGCCGACCGAGTCGCCGCCCGCCAGTGTCCTTCCGTCAGCTGAGACAGCAAGAAGTTGTGTCTGTACTTTGGCATGGCACTTCATCACCCGGGATACCGTGTCGAATAAGGCAACATCTCCATCCATATATGCGACAGCAAGTATGTTGAGGCTTTTTATGGGATTGAAACAGACGGATGTAATGTTGTTAGAGGTGTCATTCCCGTCGTCGAAAGCTTTAATGCAGAAGCCGAGCTGTTCTTGGCTCTCAAGATCCCAAAGGGAAAGCGGCAAACTTCGGTACACTATTGCCATCAGCTTGTGGCTCCATGAGATCGTGACAGTTGATGGAGCCCTGGCAATCAAGTGCCGACAGTCGTGAGGCAGATCGTGGTGCCAGCTCGTTTTCGACGTCAGCACCCCATTGGCAGTGGACCAAATCAGTAACCTCTTTGACCTCGTAGCAGCGATAAGCGATCGATCATCATCATCGAACTCAATGTCAAGAAGATCCGAGTTCAATCGGTGTTCCCACAGCAGGGATCCAGTACTCAGGTCCCACAGCTTCACCATTCGGATTCCTGTAGAAACTAATGTCTTTGATAGGTTGCCGAATCGAAGGATCCTCACCGCTTCGCCATGGTTGATCTTCAGGAACTCTTGACATGTGGAGGCCCAGTAGATATGAATGACACCATCTGCTAGACCAACGGAGAACCACTTGTCTTGACATGCAACAGATTTCGTGGTTTTATCGTAGTACCAGCACGATATGCGATCATTCCAATCCACGTTTGACAGCCCTTGAAGTTGAAAGCCGTTCTCTGAAGCTCCGAATTGACGATGAATAGCAGAGCTTTGTGGGCATAGCGGTGGTATGAGGTGATGTATCGCGACCGGGTGATTCTACAGATTGGTGCCAAATTCAGTTACGATCCGGGGGAGGTCCATTGCCTAAGTACTAACAAGATCTCGTAAAGGCGCAACATGCTTTGATCTTCTTGCCTGGTATGTTTTGAAATGCATTGCGACCTTCAAGAGGCAACTCAAACGATTCTGCTCTGCCATTTTCTCAATCCAGACCAGGATCTTCGTGTCCAGAAATGCCAAGACAGCTAGAGACAGAGCATCCGAAGACGACGTAGCTCGAACCAAGTGCTCCGAAAAAATATTCGCAAGCATAATCAGCCATGCTATTGATAGTCGTCCCCGATCCTCTGCGGTTTTTTGGGGACATCATCTCATCACTATTCAGATATCGGAAGCATGCCAGTCCAAGCTGGACGTTTCCCAGCGGTAGCTGAAGCTGAAATCCTGAATGCTCATTGAGAGCCAGCAAAAACGTCCGCGCCGTCTCATGGACAATTTGAACTCGATTTTGTCTGTCGACGAATACGAACTGGCCGCAAAGGGTTGAGATGGACGTTTCCAGATTTCGAGTAACAGCAGTACCAATGTCTAAAAGAATAGCAGCTTTAAGCTCATGGAGCGTGAGCGCTCTCGTAGCACAGACTGTCCATGTAAGCACCGTTTGTGCAAGCCTTTTAGAGCGCGGCCTGCTGGCCATGATGTTCAGATTACGAGTATACAGGGCATCCATTTCTTGAGGAACTTCGTCAAGGATTTCCTCTACTTCGTCTGCCGTGAAGATGTCTTGGAGTTGACGCATGACCAACACAGTCCACAGAAAGCACCCGGCAGATTTTCTCACCATCGTCTCTATGAGAGAAATCTTCATGCGGTCATCATCAACGGGTAAATCGTCTGCGTGAGCTTCCATAAACATCCGGATATCGTGCTGTGAATCCTCAACGGAGATACGAGTTTGGGTGTAGGCCAATCCAGAGAACAAGCGCTCAAGATCAACCGAAGAACGACTACTGATAAAGACTTTTAAAGGGATGGTGCTGTCGATATTCGCTAGAAAAGCAAAGAAGTTGTCGAAGATTCTCTTATCCGCAGCACTACATTCATCAAGTGCATCGAGAACCCAAAAGTGTCTGCAAAATATCAGTCATTATCTTCAGGAAATCAGGATTGAGAGGCTTCACACTTACGTATTACTGAAGTGTACAAGAAATATACCGCCAACGAATAACTTGCGCCAAATGCCACGATAATCATCTTTGTCCAAATTCGCATCGTCAGTAAAAGAATCTATCAGAAAACGGCGTATGGCTTGATTCTGTTCTGCCATTTGGTAAGCCAAAGAGAGGAGCGCTGCGCTCAGACTGGATCTCTTGTTGTCGCCATACTTGAAGAAGAAATAGCTACAGCTGCTGGTGCCCAGACATCCTATTGAGTGTGCAGTGATGACGGACTTCCCGATGGCAGGCTGTCCTGTGAGCCAGAAATACCTTGGAGAGTTGTATCCGTATTGCCAGTCTAAGAAATTCTTGCTACTCGTGATCCACTCACAAGATCCTGGAATCCGTACATCCTCAAGTTCGTTGAAATCATCGATGGGCGCACCAGGGACATTAAGAAGCTTTGAGATACTGTGCATTTCCTGGCGATATAGCTGCTGCTTGGCTTTTGGTACTTTAGATGCATTAGATCAGTTCTCTTCTGCCACCAATTGAAGCATACCTCTGCGCTCGATATCATGAACTGTCGCAGCAAGAGCATTGCGCAACGTGCGGAAGTTGCTGTCGTCTGGGCTTTCGAATTTACATATTCCCCTGTGATCAGCATTCAATGTTTGAATTTGTTCGTTGGGGAACCCTTTTTCTGGAGATTAGCGAGACTTCACAGCATAAAGAAATAGCTTTTACGCACCAAGAGAAGCCGAATTCTTATCCACAATAAGACCAGACCCGAAGCCCCAATTTGTTGGGACACTTTCCATGAATGAGTGGATCGATATACCACTACAGACATGTCGGAATTGGTCGTTGATTACAGTTATTGATTCCGAGCCCCGTGCTAAACTTCCAACGAATGGCTTGGATCCAGATGGCATTGCTCTCAGCATGTGGTTGAGAGTCTGGGCTAGATCAGATCCCCGATGTGGTGTCGCCAGGAAATATATGGTATGAATCCGGGCGCAAATATCGCGGTAAATAGGATTTTCGCGGGAAAGAATACATGCTTTTTTGATCACAAGTCCACCCATGCTATGCCCAATGAACACAATTGGTGTATTTGGTGCTCGACGGCCAAGGGTATTGTGCACTTCTCCGATCAAAGATTGGCCAAAGTCATGAATCGTGAGCAAGTTTTCTTTGCTATCGAGCCAGTCAGAGTTGTATCCAAAGCTGTGTATCCTAACATGTCTGAAATCAGGATCCGCAGGGAGCCATTCTTTTGGCCAGTAATGTGCAGTGCTTGGTGAAGCACTCCATGTCTTTCTTGATCCTCCACGGAGCCCATGTACGAAGACAAAGTCAAGATTGCAGTCGGATGGTTCGTAGAGGAGGTTCAGTCCAAGATCCCCGATGCTCTCAGCGGTCGTGACGGAAGCACATCTTCGCAAATTAAGCCCACGGAATTTTCTTTCCAAGAAAGAAAAGTCGGATCGCTTCTTGCCCTGGCTTGTTGGCGTGTCCTAACAGTTACGATACAGTGGTCAGTATTTGCAGAGCGGAAAGACAGGAGGATATCTCAGGCAACGACGAAACTCACCGAATCCATGTGCTTAGGGTGCCTGGGTGGGCAGCAATACAGAAAACAGCATTGCTCTTGAACGAGAATGAAAGAGAGGAAGGTTCAACCACATCAAGCAGTCTAGTTTGCAATTTCAAGAGAAACAGCTCAAGAGTAAGACCAATATCCAGAATGGTGGCATGGACGTTTCGTTGTGATTTGTGGGTGGGCAGCTGCAGATCCAGCGAGGCCTAAGCTACGATTGAAGCAGCCCAAGGCCCAGAAGGTCGGGAACGAAACGGGCCATAACATGTCCCAAAGTTTGCTACGCAGTTGACAGGGACATTTACCATGGCAGTAGCTGGATCAACGCCTTGCGTTGAGCGGAGACTCATATTGCGGATGAAACATCCTTTGTTCTCATGCTGGTAAATAATTGCCTCACGGCTGCCAAGAGACACTGCTTTAAGACAAGCTTCGTGAACCAACTTCATCTGACACGTCATTATCAGATGTTCCAAGTGCCCGGAGTCCTGCTTCTTCAAACAGATAAGAAATGACAGAAAAAGTGGGCGACGAATGAAAATGTTTGCAGGCCGCCACACATCTTGAATCATTAGGGAACTTAGAGCAGCAATGCATATCACTGCATGTCTGCAGCGTGAGACCAAACTTGGCAGCCATCTCGGAATACCTCTGGCGGTAGGCAAGATAGGAGACCCTCCATCTGGGCCCACCTGGGACCACCTACGACCAGTAATTCTGCTTCTCGGATCCAGATCTAGTCCTCAATTGCTGGCTGGAGCTGGAAGACGCAAGTAGACCATCGCCACCAGCTAATCTCCAAGACCTGTTCAAAACACCGAATAGGTCTTTCGACCCGAGCTATAAAGCAATTTTGTCGCCATTCTTTCGTCCGCCAAAATATTAACGTCGACCCGCTTTCCACGCGCAGAGGTAAAAGCGATGGATTGTGCAGGTGACACTGGTGTGCAGGCCCCCCAGATACAAAGCTTGCTCGAGGAAGTCAACATTGATGAAAGAGTCGAAGAGTGTGAGTTGGACTGTATTGCTTCGAATAGAAGATACTGACTTCGCCTCACATATAAACTTTCCACCTGGCTCACAAGTGACATCTGCCTTGCCACATGGCGCAAGTTTCTGGACACGGACAGCCAGAATTAGTCTTGCCCTGGAAGACGGCTCCCCGTACAACCTATTTCTCAAAGTAGCTGAAGGCCCTGACGGCCTGGGGCTTGTTTATGGCGAATATGAAGCAGCGAAGACACTTTACGGTGTTGCTCCCAACTTCTTGCCAAAGCCAATTGGAGCTGGAACCTATATCTCTGATCCTAACACCTATTTCTACCTCAGCGAGTATGTCGACATGATTGAAGAAGTTCCCGATATGCAGAAGTTCTGCGTATCGCTTGCAAAGATACACCGGGACAGCGTGCCTCTGTCCCTAAAGGGGCAGTTTAGTTTTCATATTGTAACCTATAATAGTAATAAAGCTCGTGACGTCACGTAGTATGATACTTAGAAGGAAATGTTCATGAACTCCATGAAAAGGAGAGTATAGTAAGAACGAGAAGCTTAAGGGCCAAGTGCTGAGCTGGAGAAATTGCTTCCGTTACTGTACAAGAAGGTGATTCCTAGGCTCCTATGGCCTCTACATACTGGTGATAATCGAATCACGCCAGTTCTAGTTTATAGCGATATCTGGTATGGAAATCTGGCGACAAATGCCTCAACTGACGAACCTATTGTCTTCGATCCCGCGATAATCTGGGCGCATAATAAATATAAGTATTCTTAATCTACTGTTCTATCTTATAGGATTATAAATTCAAGTGTGCGTAGTGGACGTTGTAAATATGGTTATGCCACGGTTTCAGCTTGGCCGAGCATGGACTCGCGAGTATTATAAGCACTTTCCTATTTCGGCACCTGAGGGAGACTACGAAGACCAGCTCCGACTATATACTATATAAGCTGTTTGGCAGAAGTAATAAGTCTATATAATAGCGCTAAATATTCCCAGATACGGCGGACTATGTGTATCCTCTCTTTATATAAATATAACCAGGTACCGACAGATATAAGTTATTCCTTCTAATTGTATATTGTAGCAGATCTCACTAACAAATACCAATAATAAAGGCTTATCGAATGGATTCAAGAACTTGTGGACAAGTATCTAAAAGGTTTTCAAGGCCTTTAAGTAGAATTGTGATAAGAAGGACTAACATTAGCTTTAAGAACAAAATTGCATATATCATCTAGCGCTACCAGCCAAATATATAAACTCTAAACTTCCTAATTCTTAGATACTCTAAGGCGTTGTAGTCTCCACTTCATACTCATGTTTCTTTCTACTATGAATAAAAGTCCAGATACTAAGTATAGACAACTAAAGAAAGTGAACGTCCAACCGACGCCCATTCGGTCAGTTATATTCTGAAGAAATACTACTGATATTACGGCCATAGTACAACATACGAAGTTACTTGATACCTAGGCTACTACTAGTGCCTCCGGGTTAATATTAACATGTAGAGTATTCGTTATCTGCTAATGAATTAGCCCGCTACCTAAGTATTTCATTCTCCTAACTAATCCTTCTCTTAACTAAGAGCGCCTATACTAGAAGTAATAAACCCGAATACGAGAAATACTATAATACTAACATTGAAGCAGGTCTATAAAGTAAGACCTGAGAAGAATTAAATAACAGCTAGTTGTTTGACCTGAATCCTCACTTGCACGAAATCTATTTCTATTCGGAAAAGTAAGCAGGGCTACTTTATTAGCAATACTAGGTGAGCTAAGGTGAGCTAAGGTGAGCTAAGGTAAGCTAAGGTGAGCTAAGGTAAGTAAGGTAAGGCGAGGGTAGGAAGCGGGTGAGCAGTAGTGAGGAAAGCGGGAGAGTCAGCACGAGCATATGAAATACTATTTTAATACACAAGGGGGCTCGTCTTAGCTCCCCTCAAGGCCCGGTTACACTTTCCCTTATCTGTATACACAGATCCCATTTTGGCTCCCGTCTCCCGTATAACCGAGATTCTTCCGGAACCAATTTTGGATCCATATCGCTTACATACACATAATAGAGATCTCAGCCTCATGATCCCATAACGTCACCTTGACCATATGGGCAGCTACAAGGCGATTTTATGACATGAATTTCAGTGGCACTTAGTTTACTCCTTTTTACTTTGAAACTTTTGATGCTATACTTTACTCGCGTGTTTCTTCTTTTTCTCCTAGTTTTTGCTTTGCCTAGAAGGTCAAGGTATTCTGTCAACGGGCTTAGTTCCTATGCAGATACAGATATGATATTATATTAGGAAGAAGTTTATATTAGTTCTATCTCAGCAGTTACTTGGATAACTATAGCGAATGATTAAGGTCACTGGTTCACTAGTTGATCTTATGGATTCATATAGCTATAAGGTTACGCTTAGAAGGCACTACACCGAGGTTCATGCATACTATATTAGGGACAACTGCACTAGCTAGGCCACCAAAGGAAGATCACCTGCTGAACAGTGGATATTTCATAATAGCCGCTTCAGGCAGGAGTTACACTAATATCCGGTGTCACTAGGAGATTCATCTGCACGAATAAAAGGGGCGGAGGCTCAAAGATTCATACCGTATTAATAGTGCGGCCTAGGAGTTATACTAAGGGCTAGTGATATTATGAGATTCATAGAAATCCTTGCAAGGCAGAATCATATTAGCGGCACAGTTCAGAAGGGTTCAGGATCAGCTAGGTCAGGCTAAACCGAGGTAGAGCCTTACATCAGCGCTACCGCGTCAAGGAGCAGTTATCCTAATACTTAGTTGCACTGGAAGAACTATATGAAAGGGGGTGGTAGGTCAGCTAAGGGCGATACCGTGTTAAGGAGCTATTATACCAAAAGCTTAGTAGCACTGGGAGATAGATAGTTATACCCAAGGCAGTAGTACTAGAGGTTCGTGTAAATCCTACTAAGGGAGAATCATATCGGTGGTATAATTATATAGGGGCAGGATCAGGTGGTAGAGTAAGGTAGAGATTCACGTATTAGTAATAGCTGCGTCCAGGAGCGATTAAGGTCTAGTAGCACCGGGAGATATATACGAATCCTAGTAAGGCAGGACTATATCAGTAGTAGAGTTACACGGACACAAGGCATGTGAGGTTTCTGGTATTTCTGCAGCTAGTGTATTTATACAAAAGGGTATCCCAGAGGTTATAGCCCCGCCTATACTAAGTCTCTCCCTCGCTTTATGTTAAGTGAGGGGTAAACCTAAGCCTTAGCAAAATCTCTTCCTCGATACAATCTCGCCGCTATATGAACCTAGCTACGGCCAGCAGGTACACCAGCTATTCCAAGCTCACTCCATTAATATAACTTTGCCGCTGAGCTGGTTCTGCCTTACCTATATAAAACTTTCAGCTCCTTGTAGAGACGGACCCTCGTAACTACCCGGCTATATAGGCGGCGAACACCGGTCATTAATATGCCCCTAAGCATCCTGCTAGCCTAGCTGATCCCTCTAAGTCGTTAGTCAGTCCGTAAGAGGTAGGCTCAAGGCAGATTAAGGCACGGGATTATACCGGCGCTCAGCTCGACTCCCCCTGAGTATGACGATAATCGGCCTAAATAGGAAGGTATCCTAGAGGAGGAGCTGGAAGTTAGTAGTACTTAGCTCGTGTTATCACTTAGAATAAGGCGAATCAGGCCGCGTAAGGAGTTTCCCTGATGAAAGGGGTCTAGGTCGGTCTATAGGAAAAAGTAGTAGCGCTGAACTTTTCTAACTAACTTAGCTTAATCTAGGAAGACATGGGAGAAAGAAGAGTAAGTACGTAGAACTCAGCTCAGGGATTCCTCAGATCATACTATGCACTAGGAAGTGTATAATAGTACGAGAAGGTGGCATAGAATAGAGAGAAATAGTATCAGTGCCTATTATCACGATACTCTTAGGTGCTACAGGAGTTTAAACGAATTTTGGTATCTAGTGCCTTTAAGGACTTATTTCTCTGTATATTTCCGTATCGTAACTTAGAGTCTTAGTTAATATAACATTGTTGAAGCTAATATATGACTAAGCACACTTTGAGTATTTTCAAGGGCGGTGGTTTTTCATGCGTTGGTTAAGGCCACTAATAGGTCTGCCGGCGCGGGGAAAGTGACTCGTAAGTTATACGTATGGAGGCTTAGATCTGGACTAGCTAGTACCAAGGGATTAATATATTACTTTTAACCCCAAATACAGCAGTAGATACAAACGAGAAGCAGCTTCAAAGAGAGGGCAGCAGGATATTAGGGGAAGGTGCATTAGGCGGAACACCACAAAAGAAACTCAGAAGCAGACATGACACTGGTGATCGCTAAGGTCAACAGGCTATTCCTTTACTGCAAGTGTGACATCAAATAGTGGATTATTCAAAAATTCGTATAGCTATTTACTTCAATGGTTTCATTGTTTCATACAGTTCCCAAAATACGTTACAGCGAATAATACGCCTCGAATACTAACTTAGGGTCGGTGAGACCATTCGCTAATGTAATTTAACAGGTCGACCCCTTCTTTAGTTTTTAAAATACTCCCTCTATAATCCTTTAGAACACGGAAGTCTCTAAGGTAGCTCCCTCCAACACGGCTTAATTGACTGTCATCTTCCTCCAGTAGAGATGAGGCGTCCATTTCGTTAGCGCTCGAGCCGTGGCATTGGGAATGGAGTAAGATTCGGCTCTGTAACGCTGAAAAGGGAGTAGGAAATAGCTCTACAACGCTGGCGTTGAATGGCAGCAGAAATTAGCTCCTTGATGTTAGCGCATCTATTTCGCTGGCGCTTGACGAACGCCAGCGTGGATAATAGAGCAAAATTCGGCTAATAGACGCTAGCGTTGAGAGAGCAGAAAGTAGTTCCCTGATATTAACACATCTATTTCGCTGGCGCTTAACGAATATTAATAATGGGAATAGAGCAAATTTCAGCTACCCGACGCAAGCGTATTTACTTAGTAGACGTTAAGAAGCGCTAGTGAAACTAGATCTAGGCTAACTCGATCTAGGAAGGCGGAAGTACGGGGACGACGCTTAGGGAAGCGAGCTTTTAATCAGTTATCTCGATAATACCCGGCCTTGTGCCGAAGTAGCACACTCCTAGCAGAAGTTATCCAAACAAAATAAACATAAGCGAGGCTAAAAAGGGGGTCATATCACATGAACCTAACCTGCGAAATTACGATATTAATAAATAACATAGGGAGTAAAGCGTGGCCGGGGCTAGGCATCCTACGACTTTATGCGACTTCATGCGATTTGCAACAAATAAAAAATATAATAAGCTATAATCTCAGCCTCATGAGCAGCCACCAAATTAGGCGACGGTTATTAGCCCATGCAGTAAAGTAGTGCCGCCACCATCGGCATCCACAGCTCCCATTTACATGAACCTAGAATCATTAACCCCCATTACGCTTAGTAGCAGGGGGCTACTAGCCTCGAGAGCCGCACTCTATGAACTAGTTTCCTCGTTCTCTTTAGGGATAGCCATAAAGGTCATGGAAAGCTTCAAGTTAGGTGTAGATCATAAGCTAAAAGTTCACCTAGTAATTAGACTTATCAGAGCAGTCGGCGTTCGACCATATTTGAAGCTGATAGGCTTCAAGTCATAGCGAGGGTTTAATACATCATCAGAAACAGATCTTTACAAATAGAGGTAGTTTACCTTGCTCCGAAAGTGAGGGATCAAGGCTACTCATTCGATCTTATACGTATTCCGAACACAAAGGCAAGATTGAAATAATACTATATACATTACTTATATAATCTAATTATAGTCCAGGTGAGCCTGACCAATTCAACTTCCACCGCCTTTACAACACTTCGACTATTACTTTCATTCCTACCAGGTCCTACTGAATTATACTTCCGGACCTATCCCTGATAGCTGCCTTCTCCACTTCATGTATACGATGTTTATTCTGATGTTCGACTTTCCGAATGATCATCAAATAGTCGATGTCGCTAATAACACGGTCTGCTTCCTAGACCTTATTACACACGCTAGCTCCCCACATATAGATAATTCTAGTAAGGGCCTGAGGGTGGTCGAAGTTAGCTCTGTGCGGCCTAGATTTACATTAATAATAATAAACCTTGTAGAAAGTCTCCCATTTATCGAAGATATCTCCCGGATCCTAATATCCAGATATAATATTACTGAACTTTCAACAAAAGGCTTCCTCTTCCTTTTCGTTAAACTAATATCCAGAGCGCTGCTAGTCAGTCAAAGAAGAGAGACCTTCCCTATTAATCGTGGTCGTACAAGCGAGTAACACCACCTTTACAGTGCTCAGACAGGATAAAATCTTCGATACAAGAATACGATCGTCTCCTGACCCGGACAGGATCTTCTCAAGCTACTAAGTAGCTTCAACAAGAACTCAGTAGTTCCTCAGGATCATAATAGCTTACGATTCAAATACCGTAACAGGTATTCTTAATCCGGACAGTATCTTCTCGAGCTGTTAAATAGCTTCGGTAACAACTAAGTAGTTATTCTAGACGTTAAGCGCCTACATATATTCCGAAACAGGTAAGATAACAGAGTTTATACCGACTATATACCAATCTCTATTAAGGAATAATTACTTGCGATAGTAGATATTAATAAGACCTTTAGGCGCTATCTATTGCACTAGAGTATCAGAATATTATCTAGGCCTTTTCCGGATACCAGCCTCCTCTTCCCTATCTAGCGATTTTCGTTTTCACTTCTCGCAGATAAGCCCGGCAGCCCTTCTAATCATAGTAATCGTGGTATCGCCTAGATTTAAGTTTCCCAAAGTAATCAAAGTGCAGATACTATCAGTCATCGTGAACCATAGATAACAAGTCTAGATATATTACAGTACGGATCGAGGTTCATATAACAAGGGAAGTAACATCATTAGCAAGAGATAAGTCGATGCAGTAGCGGTAAGTAACGAGGAATAACAAGGGCGTACACAGGTTGCCTTATTCTGCAGCTTCTCCCTACTTACAGCGGGGTTTAGACATATTAGTAGACAAGTCGGTGCCACGACAAGGAACTCCTTGAACCACATCTTCTGAGTTAGAACTACCTAATCTAGATATATTAATAATCTGCAATTTCCTAGATATAACTATTAGTATATTAAGTCTACGAATCGTTATATACTAACCACATCGCTTATCATGGCTGTGTTAAATATCAGTAATAATATATTGACAATTGATGTGGAGGATTGATTGGTACCTGTCCTTGACGTCGATAATCCAGGGAGGGTATCTTCTGTGGGAGTCCTCGTAATCTATGCATCACTATGAAACGAGATAGCGGTCGTGTCCGCAGCTGAGACGGACCTATTTGTAATTACATATGATAGCAGTCCCAGGTCCTTCCGCAGCAGTGGATGAAAAAGACGACAAAGGCTAGTCGATTACTAGGAATAGAACAAGGCGAACAGAGGTGGTTTGCCTTGCATTTAAGAAGTCGTCGTAAATTAGGACTTCAAGGGACAAGGTCGATCAACCCTGATATTCAAGGAACACCGGGAGGCTCGCTTAAGCACCGTCTGATTAGGCAGTCTATTCACAGATACTTCGTCGACTGGCTCGGTTAGGGAATCAATATCTAAAGCCTACCTTGAGAAGTATAGTATCTCAGATTTCAAAACATCTACAGACGACGAATATAAATGCAGTCCGAATAAGTATCTGATGCGGACTAGTATCAAGCTATGCATAGGGATATACGTCTGCTTGTTAGTTCTTAATTAAGCAGAGTATTTGCTGCCTTGTTGAAATATCCGAGCTCTACAGGCGGCCTAGACGCTAGCACAAATTTGGGGTTCGATCATAACTAGGACTTATAATCGAACCCTAAATCCGGTAAGTACTAACTTCACCTCCCAACTAATAATCAGAAGATCCATTATGATTCCCAACGATACTCCATTCGAATATAATTTTAACATTTATACAGAGGATACTCAGTATCCTCTTCACAAAACACAGAGAACGATAATTCGATTCTCAATAACCGTCACTAGTATTTATTATATTATACGCCTTATCTTCAGTCTATTTCGCTATTCATATAATCTTACTTATTATGAGTACAAGATATTCTATTTAGTCCCTTCTAACGCATCTGTAACGGTCCGGTATTTACTCGCTGTAAATACAGAAGGCTGCAGTTGATCTCTGATGATCGAGAGGTAGGTGTATCACGTAGACGGGAAGACAGTTACTAAGTATCAGAATACTATTTGAAGTTGAGCACGAAGCTCCTATCTAATGGCAGACGTGCCAGTCTTATATAGAACCTTCGTTAGCCTTGGATCCCTATGGGTCCTATGATCCCAGGCTCCAGGAACCTTGGACCCTATGGTTCCAAAAGCTCCATGCCATCACGTGACACATGGTCCCGTGATTTCGTTCCTAGTTCTTGGCTTCTCTGTGCAGCAATGCTGCCGAGCCTCAGGGCCAAGACACACGTGATACTCCTTCTGAGTGCGTTCGTAACACTATCCCCCTTCTTGCCTAGCGTGGTCCCCACGCTTAAGTATGCCAAAGGAAATACCGACGACGACCCATGGCCGTCTTCTTCTTTCATCATGTCCTCCAAAACCACCAAATACAAACAAAGGATAGCACTTGCTGAAACGATCAACTCCTACGGCTCGCCCAGCATGCCGTGTTCCAATTGTATTCGCTACCATCGCAATTGCGTGGTCCTGAATGAGAAGTCCCAGAGGTGTGGGGAGTGTGTCCGTCGCGGCGTGAAATGCGATGCTCTTCAGGTTTCTATCGACGACCTCCAAAGTCTTCGTATGGAGGAAGATCGCCTGAAGTTTGAGAGAGATATGGCCTTCGAGGCGGCCATGGCCGGCCTGGCTCGCGTCCGCGAGCTCGAGCAGCGCCAAGCCGAGCTTCGCGAGCGAGGGAGGGAAATGCTTCGTCGTGGTCTGAGAACTCTGGATGAGTTGGACGAGGCTGAGGCAAAAGAAAGAGTGGAGAAGGCGGAGGCGCGGGAAGCAGCGGAGAGGGAGAAGCAAGCTTCTGCCGCTCGGCCACCTACACCGCCGCCCGCCGGCGACTCCTCCGAGTTCCACCTGGTTGATGAACCGCTGCCTGACTTTGGGAACTCCTTCTGGGAAGACCTGGGTTTCGTTGATGGAAACTTCGCAGCAACCCAGGGCAGTGGAGGTTAGACTTGGGTTCCCAGGTGTTTTCTGACTGTGGGTACCCCTTCCACTTGATCAAATATCGTGTTTTGCCGTGGTAGTTCTGACAGTCGAGGATAGCCTCTACTTCGTATTCGGCGTTCGGATTGACCGGTTGTATTTCGGTGACAGGAGCAGGCGGTGCTCCTGGCGGTGCTGGTTCGAGGAGAGATATGTGGAATACTGGGTGGATGTTCATTGTCTTTGGCAGAGCTAGTTGATAATTGACTGGTCCCTTGACTTTGGCAATCCTGAACGGTCCTAGCTTTTTGTGATCCAATTTGTGACTTGGTCTTTTGGTTGCGATATTCTTTCTGAGTAAGTAGACTTTATCCCCCTCCTTGAGCGTTGGTCCCATGCTACGCTTTCTGTTGTAGTAGATCGCAGATCTCTGCGCGATGAAGAGAATATCGGCTGACAATTCTTCATGGAGCTGTTTAAGCTCATCTGCCTGTAGTATGGCTTCTTGCGCGGTACCCTGACCGGCTATTGGTGGGTTGTATGCCGTGGGATTGTGCCCATAATTCGCGTAGAACGGCGATACTCCAATGGTCTCTTGGTCCGCGCTGTTATATGCAAACTGAGCGAGTGGAAGTAGTTGCACCCAGTCGTCCTGCTTGTAGTTCACATAACACCGAAGATAAGTTTCCATTATCTGGTTGATTCGTTCTGTCTGTGCATCGGTCTGAGGATGGAATGCGGTTGACATTTTCTGCTTCATTCCTAAGAGCGCGATGAGAGTTTTCCAGAACTTCGAGGTGAAGAGCTTGTCTCTGTCTGAGATGACCTCATCTGGTATTCCGTGGCTTGCGAAGATTGTTCTGAGGAATACCTGCGCCATCATGGGCGCGTCCTGTGTTCCAAGTACTGGTACCATGTACGCGTACTTTGTGAACCTATCCGTTATTACACAGATCGAGTTGTATACGATTCCTGTGACTGGGTCTTTCGAGGGTGGTAGCTCGACCACGAAATCCAAAGCGATTGATTTCCATGGGCGAGGTGGTGTTGTTGGTGACTTCATGAGCCCATACGGAGCATGGTGTGATGCCTTGTTCCGGATGCATGTGTCGCACGACGCTACCACGTCTTTGACTACCTTCCTCATACCTGGGAAGTAGTATTCCCTGGATAGCCTAGACAGTGTCTTAGCTACCCCCTGGTGTCCATGAGCGGGCAGCCCATGCCAGTGCGTGACGAATTTAATCCTGTCCCCAGTGGGTATATAGATTCGTCCTTGGTACAGAAGCGTGCCGTCTGAGGTGAAGGAGAATCCTTCGCCCAGCTGCTTCTTCTGTTCGGCTATGACCGGGTCGTTGGCATAGCCCCTCCAGATTTTCTCGGCGACCTGGCCCGTTGAGGCCAGCTGTCGGTGATTGACTATTAGCGAATCACCATCCTTCCGCAGTACGGTGTGGGATTCGTGAGTTTTGTTTGCGAGATATTCTGGTTTCCTGCTCAGAGCGTCGGCTCTGGCGTTTTCCGTTCCCTTGACATAAGAAATTCGAAGTTTAACGGTAGAGAGTGTTTCATACCATCGAACCTGGCGTCGGTTCAATTCTTTGGTCGTTGTAAAGTAAATGAGATTCTTGTGGTCCGTTAGGATCTGTACTTCGTGGGCGGCGCCCTCGAGGTAGACCTTCCATTCGCGTACTGCGTCCACAATTGCCAGCAACTCTTTGTCGTATATGTCGTAGTTGAGTTCTGCTGGTGATAGTTTCCGCGAATGGTAAGCGACTGGTTGCTATCTTCCGTCCTCGCCCGGCTGGCTGAGCACGGCTCCAATAGCGTAGTCCGAAGAATCTGTCTCTATGCGTATTTCTTTGTCGGGGGTGAAGGAAGTGAGTACTGGTTCCGCGATGAAAGCCGCTTTGAGTGCCTCAAACGCTTTTCGTGCGCTGTCGGACCAGTGGAATTCCTTGTCCTTGTGGGTCAACTCCGTGAGTGGCCCGGCGATTTTCGAGTAGTCCTTGATGAATCGCCTGTAGAAGTTGGCAAACCCGAGGAATGATTGTACTTCCTTGACATTCGTGGGCCCCGTCCACTCGATGATTGCTTTGATCTTTTTGGGATCCATAGCCAATCCTGCGGTGGTGACCACATAGCCTAGAAAGACAACCTCGTCCACGTGGAAGTTGCACTTCTCTGGTTTGAGTAACAGGCAGGCGTCCTCCAGCCTCTGGAGAATGGCTGTGACGTCCTTCACATGTTGCTCCTCTGATTTGGAGTAGACCAGTATGTCGTCCAAATAGCATATGCACGTTACGTCTAAGTAAGGCCGCAAAACATTGTTGATCAGACGCTGAAATGTGGCTGGTGCGTTAGTCAAGCCGAAGGGCATGACCGTGTACTCGTAGTGACCGAAACGAGTGCGAAATGCTGTTTTCTCTTCTTCACCCTCAGCCATCCTAACGAGGTTGTATGCTCCTCTTAGGTCAAGCTGAGTGAAGATCTTGGCTCCAACGAGTCTGTCCCGCAGCTCCTTGGCCAATGGTAGTGCATAACGATCCTTCTTTGTGGCATCGTTCAATCGACGGTAGTCGATGCACATTCGTCGTCCACCGTCTTTCTTCTCTGCGAATAAGACGTTACTCCCCCATGGAGATTTGGACTCTCGGATGAATCCCTTCGCTAGGTTTTCATCGATGTATTGCTTGATCGTCATCAAGTCTGTCGCCGAATATTCCCTAAGTGGTTGGAATATCGGTTTGGTACCTGGTTCTAACTCGATCCGATGATCGTAGTCCTGGTGTTTCGGCAAGGCCTCGATGCCTCGTTCTTCTTTGAACAGTGCCGCAAACTTCTTGTATGCTGATGGTATATCCTTCATCAGTGGACCCTTGTCTTGGTGTCCGAGCTCTTCCTTGGAGGTGGCGCTAACCTCTCGAATGCTCACTGCTTCTGTTCCCGGTGGATAACAGCAGTCTTGGCAACGACTAAACTCAAGTTTTCCTGTCTGCCAATCGACAACAGGATTATGCTTTTCCATCCATGGCAACCCCAGGATGATGTCGTGCCTTCCAATCCTGACGACGTCGAATTGGATTATTTCGGAGTGTCCGGCGATGCCCATATGGACTGGAGCGGTCTGGACCTCGATCAGTCCATCGGAGGCGATCTTGCCATCCGCCAGTACCAGATGGTATCCCTTGTCCTTTACTTCGGTTGACAGGTAGTGTTCGAGCACAACAGTAGGAGACATGAAGTTCCCTTGTGCCCCAGAGTCTACCATCGCCTGAAGCTTGACTCCCTTGATTTTAACCTCCAACGTGAGATGTTTATCCCCAATGGCGGCAAGTTGCCGCACACAGAAATATTCCCAATGTACGCTATGGTCGAGGACACTTTCCCATACCCTTCGATTGCCATAGCTTAGGCTGACCTTGTATACGAGCCCTATTCCGAGTTCGGTGTATGTTACTGGGTTGTACATCTCGTAATAGTACCGGCCGTCATCATTGACGTGGACCCATGTCCTATTATGTCGGTTCTCAGCCATGATTTCCCATTCCTCGCCCACCCCTGGTGGCGCGCTGGTGTTAAGAATGACGGTATTCTGGAGTGGCAAGTGCTGCATAAAGGTCGTCGGTCCTTCCCAGCTGCCGGCCATTCTCCATCCGATACGCTTATAGTCCCGGTAGACTACTTCGTACCTTGCCCCCCACGGTGGACCCCCCAAGCCGACAAGGCCTGGTTCCTGATAAGTAACCCCGGTGGCTACATTGGTCCAGTGGCGAGTGTTACAGCTAACCTGATACAGGCTCTCTTCTCTTTGGGTAACTTCCCAAGTTTCACCCACTCCTGGTCCTGAGAGTTCAGGTTGAGGTGGCCCTGGTTCTGGAGTCCACTCTGGCTCCTGGGCTTCTTCCTCGCTGTCACTTGGCATTAACTCTGTGTCATCGTCTGGCCCAGAGCTGTCGTTGTCTCGATACACATAGTCCTCAGGGGGCGTGCTGACGACGGTTTGCTCGAGCTGATCCACGACGCTCGCGGAATCTCGCTCGCTGTCGTCAGAATCGCCCAACTGGGTGTGGATGTGATTCTCCTCGAGCTCGTCTGTAGTCATGTGTCGATACGTCGCGGCGAGTTGTCGTGTTGGTTCATTGTAAGAGCCACGTCCCATTGCGTTGGCATGTTTCTTGTCTGTCCACGACTTCTTTTGTCGATGAGAGCTGGCCATGTGACCAGGGAGGCCACACTCGAAGCACAGCTTCTTTTCTCGTCGCTCGCTCATGACTTTCTTAGATAGCCCGCCGTTGCGCGGCTTTCCTTGATGACTTGGCTTCCGGAACGTCGCATCGAGTTCCATTTCCCGAGGGTAGAATGGTTTCTTGTTATTGCCCCCTCTTCCTTGGTGCATGTGCGTTCCGGAGCGGTATTGGCCTTTCTTCTCGAGTGCCCTCTCGTAGTTTCGGTTGTCAATCTTGACAGCCATTTCGATGAGTTCTTGCAAGTCGGTAGGCGCGTCCGATCTTGCTATCTCATCTTTCACTCCGTCTTTCAACCCTTTGTAGTACTGTGCCCGAAGGGCGTCGTCATTCCAGCTGGTCTGATTCGCGAATTGCTGGAAGGCGGCAGTATACGTGGTCGCTGACCCGACCTGCTTTAGGTTCTGGATGTTCCGTTCGGCGGTACGGTTCTGATCAATGTCGCCGAAGACGCGGTTGATCCTATGCTCGAAACCTTCGAAGGTCATAAAGATCTTCTGGGATTCCTTGGTCATTGCCGTGGAGACTCTCCCATCCTTGGTTCGGTTCTGAATGTAGTCCGAGAGGAAGGTCTCGATCCAGTTGAAGGCAGATCCCCGGAGAAAGGACGAAGCCCAAAGGACTTTGTCAGTCTCCGTGGCGAACTGGTGACCGTTGAAGCCCGTATAGAGCTTAACCTGCGTGAGGTATGCTCTGAGCTTGGATCGGTCTCCGTTGTAGAGATCCGGGGCGGCGATCTTGGGTATGTTCTTTGGGTCGAAGGCCTTGGCGGGAGCCGAGTGGTCGTTCGACGATCCTTTGACGGAGGACATGTTGTCTTCGTGAGTCGGTACCTCTGACGAGAAGGTGCTCAAAGTGTAACGGTCCGGTATTTACTCGCTGTAAATACAGAAGGCTGCAGTTGATCTCTGATGATCGAGAGGTAGGTGTATCACGTAGACGGGAAGACAGTTACTAAGTATCAGAATACTATTTGAAGTTGAGCACGAAGCTCCTATCTAATGGCAGACGTGCCAGTCTTATATAGAACCTTCGTTAGCCTTGGATCCCTATGGGTCCTATGATCCCAGGCTCCAGGAACCTTGGACCCTATGGTTCCAAAAGCTCCATGCCATCACGTGACACATGGTCCCGTGATTTCGTTCCTAGTTCTTGGCTTCTCTGTGCAGCAATGCTGCCGAGCCTCAGGGCCAAGACACACGTGATACTCCTTCTGAGTGCGTTCGTAACACTTCTTTAATAGATATCTTCGTAGAGGCTTATTAGTAGTAACTTATGAATTCCTCTAACTTAGTTACTAGCTAAGCTAGTACTTCTAGGTCTATCTAGTTCTTTATTATACTCTTATAAGCTTTACTTTATTTATTTCTCTTTTTTATATTATTAATAATTATAACTTAAACTTCTATCTAGGACTAGCGAAACTCGTCCTTTAATATATAGATCCGGAATACTCCTGACTTTTCTATATACTTATATACTTACTTAATAAGTTCCTTAGCCCTATTATAGTACGCTATTATAATCTCTAGGACCTTTAACTAGGTATTATACTAGTCTTATAGCAGGATCTCGCCTAGGTATATAACTATCTTATTAAAATTAGTAAAAGCTAATAATTTATCTTTCGCGAGTACTTTAACTAGGCTTATGCTTATATCTCTCTTATTATCTATAGTAAACTATTATATCTATATAGTGATTTAGTTATTATAGCGCGAAATATAGGGAAGTTATTATTTTTTTTTAAAGAAAGTTGAAAGTTTCGAATTAGAAAAAATCCTCGGCGCTTTAAATCCCCCTTTAAAGGCTCTTATATCTTATTTAGTAGCTTATAGCTTACTATTTCTCTAATCGTATTATTATACTACTTACTAGTAACTAATATATAATAAATAACTAGTAACTTCTCTGCCTTTTTCACTTTTCTCCTTTAAAATTCACTTTTTTATTTATTATCTTATGTTTCTTCTTACTAAATTCACTTTTTTTATAGCTTTACTACTACTATTCGCTTAATATAAAAACCCTCTTACGTTTCTATTTTTTTGAATTTTCCTTTTTCCTTTAATAATTATTTTTCTATAGTTACCTCCCTTCTTTATACTATTATTACTATTCTCGTACTCTATTACTTTCCTTATACTTTCTATACTCTTAACTTATACCTCTGTTACTTCTATTACTATAGTATTACTTCTAAAGATTATCTCTACTTAGTATATCTTAGAGTATTCTTTATATAGCTTAACCCCTAGTATAGTCTATATCTAGGACGTTATAGTAGCTATCTGAGCTAATAGGACTATATATTTATTAGATTATATAGTTAGCCTCTTAATCCTTACTTTTAATAAGTAGGTCCTTACTAAGATAGAAGTATCTAATAAGTAAAAGATCGATTTTCTCTTATATCTTTATATATATTCTAATCGGAAGTCTATAAGTCATGCTTTCCTTAGTCCGGATAACCTTATTATAGAGTTTAACGATATACCTCTTTATAGTAGTATTACTATAGGATCTAATACGGATACTTCGGACCTGACTTTTATCTTTATAAAAGAGTATAATAGTTATGAGTAGTAATATAATAAGCACTTGTTTAGTAGTAGTAACCCTTTTAATAACTATAAGAAGAAAGAATTATAAAAGTATATTAAGTCTAAGCTCTCGACTAACTTACCTATAAAGACTCCTAGCTTATCTTCTAAAGACCTTTCTACCCTTAGTACTATTCGCGTTAAGAATACTATTAAGAAGAAGAAGCTTACTAAGAAGGAGACTCCTTTTATAAAGAAATCGAAGGATACTAATAAGTATATAGATAATGCCCTAGATTAGAATAATTCTAATAAAGGTAATACTCCTACTATTAAATATAAGCTTATATCTATTATTATTACCTCTACTCTTATAACCTCTAAGAAAATCTCGTTCTGAGTTACTTAGTCCTTTAAAACTACTCTCTCTTTAGAGAAGGCTATTAATAGTAATAAGGATACTAAGGTTCGCGCTAATATTAATAATATTAAAAATAAGAATAATAGTAACTATTCTAAGGAGAAGAAGAAGAAGAGATCTATTAAGTGTTAGGCTCTTAAGACTACTTCTGGAACTATTACTAGATTATACTAAGCTCGCCCTTGTTATAAGGCTACTATAACTACTTCTACCTTTATTACTAGCTATCTTCCTAAGATTAACTTACTTCTTAATAAGTACCCTTAGCGATACTTTTATAATAAGAGTACTTCTAACCTTACTAATACTTAGTTCTACTCTATTACTTATTAAATATACTTTAATCTCAAGTATATTAGTTATATTAGTAGCGCCCTCGCCTAGGATATCGATAGTAAATATTATTATATAACTTACTTTAAAGGATATATTTGTCGAATTATTATTAAAGCTGTTCTTACTAAGCGCGGCGTACTAAGTAGTTCTTTCTTAGCTTACCTAGCTACTGTAGGTAAGTATTTTCCTCTCTTAGTTAGCTATAGTACTAATAATAATAGTGATAGTAAGGGTAGTGAAGAAATAAACACTGATAATAATAAAATAGCTAAGGATACTGCTCCTTTAGTCTGATAGGTCCCCCTTGCTACTGTATTTATTATTTATATAGATTTATTTAGTTATATAATTAGTGTTTAGGGCGATTATTTTCTTTGATTTCTTCGTATAATAACTACTCTGAGTACTACTTATAATACTACTTATTTCCTTTTCTCTTAGTTCGACTCTAATATTATTATAGGTAGTTAATAGATAGGATTTAATAATATTTAACTTTACTTGTTTCTTTACTTAATAAGTGAATATAACTTATATCTCTTACTTAAAATTCCTAGCTTCCTTAGGAACTCCTATTACCTTATTTCCCTTGCTAAGTAGGTTAAATTATTCTGTAGCTTAGCGGCCTAATTATAATAGCTATACGCTTACTTTCCGGAATTATTACTTACTTTTCCTTTAGTTCTTAGAGGTCTCTCTTTACTTTAGCTTACTCTTTTATTACTAGTGTAGTACTTAGGATATTACTTCTTAAGTCGCTCTTTATATTACTAGTTACTACGCCCTTTTTCTTACTTAGATCTTTAGGTTCGGAATTATTAAAACCCTTACTAACTTTAACTAGTTCTTAGATGAAGTCCCTTTTATAAAAGACCTTAAGTTAATTCCCTGAAAATATACTACTAAGTTAAGTATTATAAAGTTCTGAGAGTATATATATTCCTTTCTCTGTAATAGCTGTGTTAATCCTATATAGGTTAAGCTATTAGTAGCTAAGCTTTAGTTTAGAAGATATATCGACTTCTTATTTAGTATTATATAGTAGAATAATATCGCTAACTTTAATTTCCGCTTAATAAATCCGCTAACTAGTATTAAACCTATCTTTACTTATTACTTATATCTTATACTACTTTATAGTTACTTCCTTTAAATCTTTATCCCTAATCTAAATCTACCTTATATAAAGAGCTAAGGTCTCTGCCTCTATCTGAGTATTCTTCTAATCTATAACTCTTTAAGTAGAGACTCCTATTTCAACTAGTAGAACTACTTTTAACTTATATTATATCTAAAATAGTATATACTTAATTATTCCTTTTATTATATAGTAGTCTACTAAAAGTATTATATATAGATTTCTAACTTAATTACTTATCTCCTTATCTGTTATCTTTACTAAGGCGTTTATAATAGGTTTATAACCCCGCTTTACTATTCTATTTACTAGGGTATAATAAGCTAATACTATTACCCTTCGGATCTTGTATTTCTAAGTAAGCTCTTTTACTTACTTCTTATTTTCTGGCCCCTTATCTATAACTAGCTTTCTAAAGATCTTATAGTAATATATTATATCTTCCTAGAGGAAATCTGTAATAGCTACTAAAGTTGTATTTACTAGGGCTCTAGCTTTAACTTACCTGGATAGATTATCCCGTATTATAACTAAGTAATACTTTCCTTGCTTTAGTAGTAAATATACTATATTTATTCCTACTTTAGCTTATAGAGCGCTAGTCTATATAGGATAAAGCGCTTCCTTTATCTTAGTAGAGTCCTAAAGTTAATAAGCTTTATATATCATTATATAAGCTTTTATATCTAGGTATAGTAAGTCTTAGAAATATCTTTTTGTAACTTTCTAGTAGGTATTCTCCTATCTTTTATAGCTTATATCCTTATAGAGGGATTTAAGGATTATTTACTACTCCCTTTTACTATTTATAACTTTTCTTATTAGAAGATCCTTATTAGTATAGTAATATAGAACTCTGTCCTAAACTATATAATTTAAGGCTTACTACTTAAATCCTTTAAAGTTCTTAAGGTTAATCTTACTTAGCTACCTTAGTATGAGAAGATACTTTATAATAAGCTTAGAATCTAAACTTTATACCTCTTATAAGTAAGGAGTTACTCTCTTAGTTTAGATACTAACTTTAACTTAGCTAAACTAAGTATCTATAAAGTTATTAATATCCTCTTCTAGAACTTTAGTATCTAACTTCTTCTAAGTAGCTAGCTACTTAGATAGCCTATTTACTATAGTATATTTAGTTCCTAGTATATAGCGTACTTTAAAATCGAAAAGGTATATCTAAGTAATCTATCTTATAATTAGAGCTCTAGGTAAGTCTAACGCTCTTTAATTAAGCTATATAACTAGAACTATAGTATCTATTTCTAGGATAAAGTAGCAGCTAATTAGGACCTTATGAATCTTCTTTAACACTTTTAAAATCCTATAATACTCCCTTTTAGTAGTATTATAGTTTCTTTCCGCGGCTATCTATACTCTGCTATTATACCTGATAAGATAATGCTTAAGGTTACGATTTAGCTATATTAAGATTATCCCCTATCCTTATAAGCTTATATCTACTACTAGAATTACTTCGCTACTTCCTTTAGAGATATCTAGCCTTATTAGTACTAGGGCTATTATTAGAGTTAACTTTAGTATATCTATTATAAACCTTTCGATATCCTTAAATTTCCACTCTACTTCTTTTCTAAGTAAAAGGTATAGTAGCTTAGCTTTTCTAGTATAGTTAATAATCTAAATATAGTAGTAGCTATAGACTCTAAGAAACGCCCTGACTTTAGTTGTGTTTTAATATTCCTACTAGTTAAGTATCTTTATTACCTTTTTACTATCTAGTAACCTACCTTCTATAGTATAGATATAACCTACTAACTTTAGGCTATTAACCCCGAATTATAACTTAGAGCTAATCGTAGCCCCTGCTCTCTTTATATTAGCTAGGATTATATCTAAATTAATAAAGTGCTTTAAGATATATCTTTAAATACTAGGCTTAACCTCCTTATTATTATATTTTAAGTAGGGGCCTAGGATAGGAATATTATTAATAAATATCCTAGCTCTCTTAGGCTTATAGTCCTTTAGAATTACTTTTCTAACCTTATAAAATTATATAATAAAGTTAGTTGCCCCCTGAACTAAGGTAGTATAGCAGAGGAGACTAAGTAGTATTTAGAACGTAGTTAGGTCTCTACTATTTAGGTATAAGGTAACCTGATTATACCTGGAAAAGAAGTCTATTAGAGAGGTAATTATATACCTTATAAAATCTTCTAATATTTCCTTAATATTAGGCGGTAAGTTAGCGTCCTGAATTATTACTATATTATACTTTATTATAGTATCTATTATCTGATATACTCTACTCTTTTTCTTGACTAAAAACTACTGATTCTTATATAATCTATAGCTATATTCTAAGGTACTAGCCTTAAGCTTCTCTATAAGTATATCCTTAATGTATTTATATAGATATTTTAGTACTAGGAATCTAGGCGCTTACTAGGCTTTATACGGAACTATATGAATTTCCTGCGGTAAGTAGATATTTTCATGTATTCTTCTATATTTAGAGAAGTTAAATACTATTATAGCCTCGCGCTTATATAGTATTTCCTCTAAAAGCTTACGTTCTTATAACTATAATCCTCTTTTAATTATTATCTTTTTTATTTTTTCTAGTGTTAACTTTATCTTATATAGTAACTCTAAGAACTTCAGGGTTATCTACTTATTAAATTTATAAAGTAGTTTAATAAGCTCCTTAACTCTCTCCTGTTCTAATTGCCTTTACTTTTAGTCCAGCTTCCCCCCTAGCTTTAACTTATCTGAAATTCCCTTTTAAATTAGAATAATTTTATTAGCTTTCTTCTTATAAGTACTTTAAACTCTAATAGTAAGAAAAACCCTTTTTACTTATAAAAGTGTAACTAAATCCGTACTCTTTAAAAGAATTATATTCTTATCCCCTTTCTTATTAAGCTTAGTAAATACTATAGCTGAAAATACTTTTACTTTTCCTTTGCTAAGCGAGTTAAATATACTAGTTAACTCGCTTCTCCTTTTAGTAGATCTATCGCTAGAATTACTTACTATTATAGCTTTAGCTAGGTGTTTTCTAAGAAAATATCTAATTTAGTACGAGACCTTATTAAATCCGCGACTTTTACTATAACTTACTTAGTTTAATTATTATTTATAACTATAATAAACTAATAACTTCTGCTATAAGAAAATAATAAGAGACTCGCTATAATAAAGGGTTGTTTTAGGATTATATTATTCTCTGCTTATATTAAAGTAAAAAAACTCCTTATTATTAAGATACTTCTGATCTTTATAGTGACTCCCTTGTATAACCTTTTAAACTTCTCCCGCTCCCCTAAGTAACTTATTATTCCAAGATTAGGGTTAGGTCGAATAAGAAGCCCGGCTTTTAAGGTAATTATAGAAGTTATTAGATTAGCTTCTAATCTGTAATTAATAAGTGTTATTATAGTTAGAGAGCTTAGTCGGACTCTAACTTTCAGGCTCTTAATTACTAAGACTTAGGAGTCCTCTGATATCTTCTCTACTTCTACTAACTTTATTAATACTAAGTTAGTCTAATTACCTTTAACTCTCCTCTTAGAAGTCTAAGGTAACTTTACTATAACTATATTTTTAAAAAGTAGTTTCTATAGGAGCTTAGAGTATATAAGTACTTCCTTACTAGTAATACCCTTTAGTTTATTATCTAGGACCTTATTTAATAGCTCTAGAGGCTATGCCTCCTACTTTAGGATATTTAAGTACTACTCTACTTTCTTAGTAACTCTTAGACTAACTTTCTTTAACTTCTTAGTCTACTTTTTATTTATCTCTATTTCTTTAATAATCTCTCTTTATTATACTCCCTCCTTTAATACCTTTTTAATTAGATCTTTCTACTTCTACTTTCTAAGTTATAGAACTTTTAAAGCTACTAAGTCCTTTTCTTTCTTAACTTACTCTTTTAATACTTTCTTAAAGTTTACTTATTTATTATCCTTTCCGCTCTTCGGTTTTTTACTTCTAGCTCTTAATATTCCTATAGCTTCTTAGTCCCCTTTATCTTCTTTAATATCTAACTTATTTTAAGTTATTACTCCTGCTACTATTACTTTTATAGGTTCGGCCTTATTTATAAGGTACTATAGTACTTATATTAGCTATATTATTAAACTACTCCCCTTAGCTTATCCCTTACTAGTTCCTTATATTAAGGTTCCCCTCTAACTAGCTTATATACCCTCTATTACTAGGACCCCCCTGCGCTACCTAACTAACTACCCCCTGCTACTTGCGTGTTTATAATATATCTAGCCCTAATAGTTATATACGAGCCCCTTTTCTATATCTATTAGGAAGTCTGGGTAGTCCCTGCGGAAATACTTATTTTCTAAATAGTAGAAATATTAGTTCTAGCGATTCTTATAAGTACCTGCTATATATACTCTAATTAGTAAGTTATTTAGACGCCGGGGTTAGCCTAAGTAAGCTCCTTACGGCGATCGGGACGGATTAACTCGATTACTAGGTCTTACTAGGTAAGCTCTTAACTGATTTCCCTCGCCGGGCGGGCTAAATCCTAATCTTCCCCCGGGTGCCTGCGGAGCTTATAACGCTCTTATAGCTAGCGTTAGTATATTAAATACCTAGGTTATCTCTTTTACTATTTCTATAGATATAGTCTTTAAGCTAATAATAAGGGGAACTAGCTAACTCTCTGCCTTAAGAGCGATAAGTACTTAGCTAAGCGAATCTACTAATTTACTAAAGCTCTCTTATTTTACGCGATTATCGGAAAACTCCCGGACTATCTTATTAGACGTATAAATCTTAGTAGCTATCTTAACTAAGTTATTAAACTTAATTATACCCGGCTTATTAATATTAACCTTATTCTTATATATTACTTTCTTACGAATATCCCCTAGTAGCTTATTTAAGAACTATACTCCCTAAGTGTAATTTTCTAACTAGCCCCTTTTTACTAAGGTAGCTAATATTATAGTGAATTATCGAATAAACTACTTTATATTACTTTCTGTAGTTCGCGGTTTTAACTTTAGAGCCTTAAGGAATAATTAGGAGTTTATCTATTGAAAAGTATCCTAATCCTTATACTTCTCTAAAAGAGAGACTACTAGCTCTTCCTAATTCTTACTTACCTACTCTAGTAGTATCTTAATATACTAACTAATAGTAAGATTATAATATCAGGGAAACTATTTAATTCGGTTTGTATCCTTTAATTGGGCGTTATTATACTAATCGGTATACTATTCTAAGAACTCTGTAATATTAGCTCCTTTAAAGTATAGTATACTTAGTATACCTAGGGCCGGTATAACTAAAATATACTTAACTTCTACTATCCTAGAATTCGTAGTTCTTAATTCTTAATAGCTTTCCTCCCGGACTTAAATATATTCTATTATATCGCTTTCCTTTATACTTAGCGTTCTCTAGTTCTTAGGATCTCTTAGAAATATAATTATATTAGGGAATTTAGTAAACGATTTAAACCTTTAGTGCTCGCTTATAAAGTATAGTATACTTAATATTACTAGAGTTGAAAGTGCTAGAGTTATTAGTAGGAGCGTAGCGATTACACTCCTTATAACCTCTAGACTTAGCTCCCTTAACTACTCTAACCTCTTTAACTCTTTTTCCTTATATCCTTTTTTCGCCTTACTTTAGGCTCTTTTTTTATATTAAACTTACTTTCTTTTTATATTTATCTATTCTCTACTTGTTTTCCTTATATAAACTTTCTCTGTTACTATAGTAACCTTATCTTCTAAGCTTATTATAATAACTTTCCTTTCTGTATTTCCTTAGCTCTCTCTACTTATATTCCGCTATTTCCCGATATCCTATCTACTAAATAAGGGCTTCCTAAGCCTCTTTCTTCTAGCTGTTTCCTATATATCTATTTATTACTATAACTGAGTTACTAAGTAATAAAATTCTAACTCCTACTTTTACTACTTACTTAGCTATATCTTAACTGTTCCTCTGCTTTACTTCTAGTTCCTTATATAAGTTACTAATATAAAGAAGTAGGGTAGTGCTATTAAAGTATATAGTAAGCAGGGACGTAGAGGACTACTAACTAAATAAGTAGTAAGAGTAGGAGAGAGAAGATAATATATTTGTTACGCGCTATCACGCCTATTTATATAACTTTACGGAACAGGCTAACTATCTTCCGACCTAGAACCACACTACCCCACCATACTAGTAGCTCCCCCTCTTTTGAGAAGAAGTCGACTGATACCGGCGTAATAAGCTCTTACAGAGTCTAGCTACGTCTGAACTATTCGCTTTTCCGAAATATCTATACCTAGTTCCCGTTAGATCTATCCGCTGAATTATTTCTAAGTCATGAAACATCTAACAGATAAATGTAACACTTAGTCGTATCCTAGTACTAGCGAAATATCGAGTTAATAGCCTCTGCGAGCTTAGTGCTATTCGACTTATCAATATAGCAGGTATCCACCTAAAAGTATTACAAACCGTCACTCTTCGCTTATTCTCCGCAGAACTATACCTTACTATAGCTAACCTTACCTTTACCTATACCTTCTATTAGATCCGTAAAAGTAACCTCTTCTGCTCCCTATCTATGCGAAAGTATAGTATACTTCTTAGGTATATCGCCTTCAAAGAACTCAGTTAAGCTGAAATTGCTATCGTTATTATACTATAGCAGATATATTATTAAACTAGGCTTAAGGATCGTAAGGAGGAGGGTTCTCAGTAATAGTCGAGCCCTTGATTTGATATAGATACGAAAGTGAAGACTTCCTATCGGGTTAAGGCTAGCGTACTCAGCTGGGAGGCAGCCTCGCGGGGCCCATATGTTATTACAAGCTTATATATTAATTATATAAGCGGAACTACGGAGAAACTACGGAGGGAGGGCGTAGGGTCGGTCCCCTTTAGCCGAGAATCGTTACTACCGTGAATCAGAAGTACTAAACCGCGGGGCGGACCTATAATAATTCACTCACCATAGCAGCTACAAACCTTATAACTTAACCCTTTGTTTTTACAGTCGCTTACAAAATCAGCTTCCTCTCTACACTCTCTTAAAGATTAGGAGCCCTATCTAAAAAGCAGACCTAAGCGAGGCATCATATAACGAGAAAGGCTACTGCGAACTTACAGTACTATATCCCAACGATAACAGAATAAACTTAATTAAACATTCTAGAATATTATAAGTATTAACTTATATATAGAAGTCACCTTCCCTAAGCCCCTCTATATCATAGTTATAATAATAGATAAGTAAAGAATAATACAAAGAATTATAAGAAAGCTTAGTAGAGTCTTCCACAGTAGATATAGGATATCACTTTTCTAAATATTAAGCATAAATAAGTAATAAGTTACTATAAATTACCTTTTTATACTATTCTTTTCACCTTTTCCAGACGACTAAGCATAACTAAATAATAGTTTACACAGGCTTTTATAGTTAGATATTCGGAACCTAATAAGAAATAATAGCTAGTATATACTCTTTAGTAAAGTATCGCTGCCTCCTTATACTCGTGTCTACTCTAGAGCATATAAGCAAGGCAGTAAACACTTATAAGCGTGTCGAGGTACGTCTTACTAAGCACCTCTTCTAAGATCGCGAGCGTCTAGCGGTTTATAGCCTCGGCGTCCGCGTACTTACACTAGCTGTTAAGCATAAGAGCGAGTTTATTCATAGTCGTGAGCGTGTCAGGGTGCGTCTTACTGAGCACCTCTTCCCGTATCTCGAGCGTCTGGCGGTTCATGGCCTCGGCGTCCGCGTACTTGCCCTGGCTGGAAAGCACCGAGGCAAGCATACTCATACTCGCAAGCACTCTGCTATCATTATGCGGAAGAAATTGTTTACGAAGAGTAAGAGATTCTCGACTTTCGGCTTGCGCAATTTCGTAACGACCTTGTATCCAGTTATACCAAGCCATGTTGTGTAAGAGGGATGCGCGGTCAAGCATAGACTGGCTTGACTCTAATCCATACGTCAGCACTTGAAGAGCATGTGGTAACAGAGTCTCACACGTCTTCCAGTTGCTGTAGCTGCCGTCTGGAAACGCTTTTGATACGACTTCATTAGCCTCACCCCACCGTCTCTTGCTATCACCATACCGCTCGACCCACTTCCGTGTTGCGAGTTGGACAAGCCGGTGCATCTCAAAACTCTTGCCGCCCTTCTCAATGGTAATTAAATAAAACTCATCCAAAGGGCCTAGAGCGTCTTCGAGATCGAGGGGATTGGGGTACCGGACGGAGAGGAGGAATTCGGGGATACCTTGGCGATCTAGCATGGCCATTAGGGACAAAAGCTCTGCAGCTTGTGGCTGGTTCCGCTTGATCTGGTCGAATGAGATTTGCCAAGTCCTAATCACAGAGTTCGGGACGCCTGAATCGCGTCTTAGATCCCCAGAATCTTGGTCGAGCAGTCTGGTTTGACTTTGTTCGTTTTGACGATAGAGCATCAAGTACTTGGAAACAGTTATGCGAGTAACTCTCGCACTAATGTACGCAGCCGCTTGAGAAATTGTAAGTGGCAGATAATCTAGCTCTTTAACAAGGTCGGCACGATCAAGACCTGTCGATAGACCTTGGGGAATATTAATGCAAAGTAGCTGCTCGGCTTCCTCCAATTGCATCAAATTGACCGGAATGACGCTCGTATATCCAGTGCTGAGCCAAGATGTTACTCTTCGGTCTCGTGTAGTAATAAGCACTGATCCATTGATAGACTGTGGGATGTAGCTCGATAATGGAAGATTCGGGCCATTTACTTTTGAAGATCCTTCCTCTTGTGTCTTTTGAAAAACATCGATATCGTCAGCATTATCAAGAATCAAAAGCCAACAGCCGTTGTCGATATTGCTCAGCCATCTTGAAACTAGACCCAACACGTCCGTTTTAGGATCATCGGCACCGGGCAGGTCAAGTTTAGCAGCAATGGATCTGTAAGCGCCTTCGAATCGCTCGGCAGTACTTGCATACACCCAGAATACCCACAGATCAGGGTCCCTCTCTCTAAGCCGATACGAGTATTCAATAGCGATTTGCGACTTGCTATGGCTTAATCAGCTCGTGCGATATAGAGAGTGCAATGGATTTGTACGTGCCCTACTCCACCTAGACCTGTAAGGACTGCCCGAATGTGACAATCAGATTGAGAAAACTGGAGTTCTAGCGCTCTGAAAACATCTTGTCTTTCAACAAACTTCTTGTCCCTGGAAATAGGGACGGTCGATATTGGGGATCGTTTTCCTGACGCGGCTGTCGTTTCGAAATGGAGTTATCATACCCCAGATCTCGATCTGTGCGGGGTAATGACAGAAGTTGCGCTCCGTTTCTGATAGGTCCTCATCGGCCGGCCAGATTTCTGATATAAGTTGATCGAATGTTAACCTCATACATAATACATGTGGTGGATTTCTGCCGCCACAGCGGACGATACGTCCGGGAATTCTGTCCTGCCCAATCTAATCCTTGCTTCCGTGTTACTGGGCTTATCAAATAGAGCCTTATTGACTTTCCAGGATTCTGGGTAGTAGCTATAGTATGCCCGTCTCATGCCAAATATAAGTTAATTTCAGTCTTCCGACGAGCTGCATAGCATAACAGAGCGGTGCAGAGGGGGGGTGGCCCCTGAAGTGGTTGCGGATTACAATCGAAGCTGCGTGTGGTGAGGATGAAGTCATAATACCGGTTTCACAGAAGATATAGCGAGGTTCTACTTTGAGGATCAGGAGAGTAACATCTCAAGCATGGATAAGCTTGCAGGGGATCCCAATGATAGCCAAATGGTAGCTCAACAGATTTTTCAGAAGTTCATGGAATGACGCGGACAGAGAGACCTCTTTATGCAGATGCTCTGCGTTATTCTGATAATATCTATTTCACGGTGGACAGCTGGGAACACTTAGCCGAGCTTCGCTGCGATTTATTGAGTGTCAATTGCACTCATCGTATGCAATTGAAGGAATCCACTTGGAAAATTACTTATGGTGTTTATATCGATCATTTTTGTATGCCAAGGGGGACCTTATGTTCAATCTACTGTTGAGGTCGGCTTTAGGAAGCATTTCCTCAGATGTAATGATCACTAGCACGCTGAGGTGACTGCAGCACAATAGAATAGCTGGAGAGGCATTGAATAATAGCTGGTGATGCTGATTGATACAGAAGCTGATTGCTGAGGAGGGAAGATTACCTCTTCCCCTCTCTGCCTATATATTAGGGAATGGGTGACGCAAGCTACGTAACGCTAAAGCACATGCCATTACATCAGACTAGAGAGGATTACCACTTTTCCTGGACAATTCCATCGGAAGCTACCATCGATGACGTTCGTGGAAGCTTACCATCAATTACACCCAAGGCAAATCGAAAGTAATGTGACACAGCCGCTTGGTGGCAGCCAAGGAGTAGGAGGCCAGCGGTTGCAACTGATGCCAAAAGAGGGATGTGGGAAGCTGAAGCGCTGCTTGCCAGGTGGAAACAAGGCAAACCGGCTTCCATTTCGTCATTACAAGCCAATAACTGCAGAGATCATAAACTCCGCTACGCGATCGATACGTCCTTGGCTCTTAGGTGCCTATACTCTTGGTTAGCTTACTGTTTGTATTACTAGATTAATTTGCCTCAAGTAAATACTGATTTGAACATATGGGATTAGGAAACACCAGATGCTCACGTCTAAAAGTGCACAAAGTGTCAATAAGCAAAGTAACGGATCGATTTCCCCTTGATTAAGCACAAGTAATCCTGAGGGTACATGTGCTTTTTCGGCTGCGAAGATGGCGACTAGGAGTTTCTCCCCATCTGGTGCTTTTGATGTACGAGGCCCAGTAATCTATACCGCGTCAGAATATGTCTTAGAGGTTTGGAAAGGAAAGGAAAGAATAGAAGGGCCATTTCCCCCACCCCCCGGCATTTTTTTTTTACCTTGAATAACATTTGCAGCTCTTCTTTCACCGGATCCATTTCCCACATATACTTCGTCATTTCGTTTGTAAATGACTATTCATGCCATACATTACTACCGATCTTTATAAAAAACTAGAAGAAGACTTACCTCTGACCAACCCTCCAGGTGCCCTTCTACTCCCTTGTGTTCCGGGTCCATAAATCGCATCTGAACTCTGTGACCGAAATGCACGCTCGCAACGGGGTTCTTCCATTCTGCGACTTCGGTTCCTTCGCCATCGCGCAAGGTGAAGTGTGTGCCCAGGAGGTTGTCTTTGTGAAGGGTGTAAACAGGTGGGGTTGGGTTTGAGGCTACTTGAGAGGTGGCGTCCGAGAGGGAAGGACCTGCTGAGGCAGAGTAGACGGCAGAGATTTGTGAGGAAAGGTCGCGGATCTCGGTGTCTTTTTTGGCGGCCTTTTGTGTGTGCGTTATGAGGTAGGCATGGGTTGGAGTTTGGGGAAGGGTGTGGGGATGACGAGTTGTGGAGTGTGGGGTAGCCGTTGTTGGGTTTGCAGCTGCTGATGTTGCTGAGTCTGCCATTTTTGCGACTTGGGCTTGAGAGTTTGGTCGCGTTGGTGTGTCTTCTGTTGTAAGAGTCTTTCTGTGATTAATATTTGAAACAACTGCGTCGATATCGAATTCAAAGGGTATTTTATAACAGGGGAATGGGAGGAGCTTGAGCGTGAAATCAGTGATCGTGATGATGGCGATATCTGGCGGCATGGTGTGGATAATGGGCTGATCCGCTGTGGGGTGATAAGATATTGTTCAAGCCGATACTACCCAACAACATGAAAACGCATGTTTACGATCGTATTGGACTACTACTACTGGTCTGTAGGCTCGGTTTGGTAAATTTCACGAGGACGAAATGGCGGGTGGCTGCAATGCACATGATATCGAAGGACAGATTTTGCTCGATTGGATCAAATTCCCGGCTCACTCCATTTCTTCTTCGTCGCCTACCCATATGCCGGGGTCCCGACTTCATGGCTTTTGGCGTGAGCCGTTTGATCGGCATTGCAGAAATGGCAGCAGAGCTGCGGCATGCGCTCGTTATGTTGGTAGTGGGTGTTGGGGACCGGTTCGAGGGGGTAGGATGAAATGGGTGGAACGCGACGTGGTCAAACCGCCCGGAGAAGAGGTGGATTGCGGTCGGTCATGTTCAATTGTGGTCTGAGTAGACAAGGAATCATCTATGCTGGTCATGGGGCTGGCTGGGTCGTCTATGTTGTCGATACGAGTAGGTGATGTTCCAGATACGTCGATATTTTGAGTCGATTTTGTGGAGTGCCTGGTTAGACTCTCTTCCATTTAATCGAAAACTTTATTTTGCTAGACCTTTCAGGCACCGTCTCTTGACACCTTCCCATCATGTTCTCAGAAGACACCATTGCCACGAAGGCGAGTAAACACAGATATTGAACCCCTTGTCAAATGACAGTTACAATGCAGTACTCAACGCCCTGGAAAACAGATACTTTTGTCAAAAACAGCTTGAAGTAGCCAAGTCGAGAAAAACAGCGGTACCCATCTGAAGATGCTGGCTCAGTCGAAACTTCAGTGAGCAGTAAGTCGCGTGAAGCATACATGCCAGCCTGTTCAAAGACCTCAAGACACCAAATATCCATGCTCCTATCGGCCATGTTCTCTTCCTATCCTTCCTCAAACGCAGCTTTTCTCGTGGCGCCAGTAATCTGGTCTCGGCATTTATCATGGAGCACCAGTTCCTCTGCATCGTAGTACCATATCGCCCGCCTCAGCTTGCCTTTCAATTCCAACGACCCAGAACGAACAGCGCCATAGGGTGTCAACGAATTCTCTAATTTTGCGTGACATTCCACAAGTTGAACAGTCAGTCTCAACCGCCTTTTATCGTCATCATCGGCAGCAAACCTGCTCGGGAAGTCTACTTCGCCATCAATGGATGCCCAAGCCCAAGATGGAGCTCGATACCGCTCAGGCTTCTTCACAGGCGATTTGGCCTCCCTCATCCAAAGTAGAGTCTCCAAAAGATTTGACTTCCACATTCCAGCGAGGTACTGATCTTTACTTCTCTCGCCCATCTCCTGTGCGATCGCCGAGACAGCCAGTAGCTTGTCACCAGCAAAGGAAAGGCTGCGCTTCGAAAACTCCTGCACGATCCAAGACCAAAAGTACTCAGAAGAGGACTCCTCGCCCCGCTGGCTTTGACGACCCATGATGTTTAACGCAGAGAACATGGACATGAGACCGTCTCCGACCTCTGGTTCGGGCTCTGGCCAGCCGGCGTCGTTCCTGGATATGGTCGCGCAGTGCCAGCGCACCATCATGGAAGTGAAGTCCACTACGCGGGCGGACAGGATCTGCTCTTGGAATATCCAAGCTCTGGAATGGACTGGGTCTTGGTTTTCAAAGTCGTAGGAGTCGTAGTTCGTGATTTGCACGGTACCAGTCTTCGAGTCTGATGTCTGAAGGGGGAGTGCGAAGGGCGTGGATACCGGTTGCCAGGTGCGCTCTTGCAAGAACCCATTGCTGATACCGTGGGCACTTGAAGCCGATATCGTAATGTCGGCGTATTTGTAGATCGAAGACATGGTCGAAAGCTCCTTCGTTAGATCTTCTAAGTCGTCTTGAATAATGCAGAGGCAGTCAATCCATATGTATTGCATTCCCATTTTAGCGGTGACGATCAATGCACCCTGGAGAGTTTTGGGAAGATCTGCAAAGACTATACCTTTAGTACGACTCTCAATTGTGGCCGTGGTTGTCTTCCCTGGCTGGTCACCTCCCCAGCAATAGCTTAGACAACACCAGGATGCAGGCCCCTTCGGATTAAGGCTAGCTTTGGCAAGTAAGTGTTGTCTTTGAAACCGATTTCAATCAAACGAGTTGTTGTGAACGTCGTAGTCGGATCTTGACAAGATCCATTGGATCTGTGCGATGTATTGCATTCTTTCAGCCACCCTTGAATAGCAGAATAGGCTTCATCTGAGCCTGCGATCCCGTTTCGTATGATTGGCCACGGAGCATATCCTGCTGCAATGTCGCCTTTAAAAATCTTAACATGAAACTGCCAAACTCACCTTTTACGTCTTTTCTTACCTTCTCTTGCCGAAGCCATTCCCTGCCAGTCACTCGCCCACCCAAAATTGAAGAGAGAGACACCAAAGTCGACTTCATCCACCAGCATAACGAAAGGCCGCCTGCTCATACCTCTGTATAGATACTGGAGTCTCTCACGCACTTTACTACAGCTTCGGTGATACCAAAACCATTCAGTGTCGGAGAAGACTTGGCGTACCAGTTGTCGACGGGTACATGCCTTCGTATCATCTGGAGGAGCGCTGGCGAAGATCTGGAACAATGGACAGTTGTCTCTAGCTGCTTGTGCGGCCTCGTTACGGGTATGTGGCAAATAGACTCGAAATGTGTACACTTTTGCAGAATCTGCGAATGGTGGCTGGATAGTGATCCGTTGGCAGTGCTTACAGCGATGGCAGTCATCGGTGATTTCTGTAGCGGGGCGGGGAGAGCGTATCGAGGCTGTGGGTTGTCACTTCTTTCGCTTATGATATATTCCCGTTTGAGACTCGTAGCGTGTTGTCTCTTTGATATATCATCCATTGGTATTATCCTTATTGAATCACAAAGCTTGATGACAAGGCTTCGGAGGGGTGGTTTGGTTGCAATACCCTTGTTAGCTGCGTATCCCAGTCTGCGTTGTGCTGTACAGAGTTCATGACTATTCTAGAAGATTCTAGCAACCGAGTAGCAATTATCAACTACTATAGCGTCACACGCTCCCCTGGAACCCTCTATGAAATAGAGATGAAAAGAAAAAGAGATATTATAAATGGTCTTGGAAGTTATAGTTGTAAATTGGAATCAAAGCTGTTGTAACATGTAAGAAAGTGCGTTCTCCGACACTACACGACTAGGATGGCTAATAGCTCGAGCAGGTGGTCGAGATCAACGGTTGAAATAGCAGCAAGTAGAGGATACCTTCAGTCGGGATCCTAAGACTATCAATACTCTAGCACTGATATGTCCCACCATTGGCAAGACGGAGGAAGAAGCAACATTGTTAACCCTAGGTCGGTAACTAATCGCCATTCCATATTGTCGTTCACATATGACCAAAGCGTAGAAAAGTACAATCCTTATTTCAACAGAAGTTCAATAATTAACGACTCACAACGTAACATCTGCTCATGCAACGCCCCTAGGGCTGAATTAGTCACGTGCTGTTCACAATCTGTGAAACGCCTTAGACTATTAAACGTAAGATACAAATCTAAATCCTATTCCTTCATCTGGCTCCAGAAATTATGCTCATCAGGCTGGAGCCCAAAGGAAGATGTAGGGTCTGCTCTCCCGTTAGTATGTGCTCACATTATCGGGCAAAACATCATCATAAGGACTAGACTAGCCGTACCATAAGGATCCTCATTCCCAGGACTCAGCGTCCCAAACTGACCCGGCGACCAGCCTTCAAGGCTAAGACTCTCAGATGTATACGATGTTTGCGCAGTAAAAGAAGGTCTTGAGGCTCCCATCGTAGGTGCATTACTACTCTGCTCAACCGAAATCCTCAGATTCTGGAAATAGGGGCTTTCTGCCACTGGATCGGAATCTGTTATAGAGGCTGAAGACGACATGGAGGAGAGGAGAGGTCCCAAATCCGAACCCGGAGAGGTCGTAGCTGCGGGGCCGGAGACTAATTGTCGTTGGAGGTCTTTGATCAGAATTGAGTACCGGCGCGCAAAGGGATTTCTGTGGCCGCAGAACTCGAGGATTTGAATCGAGGTGTCGATTGCGGCGAGCTCGCGGGACTGGTCGTATGGTCCTAGCATCCCGTAACCGCCTCCGCTTTGCTTTAGCTTCCAGACAGCTGCAAGAATCATGATATGGGCCGCATTGATCAAGGAAAACCTGTTTAGGGTATCAGTGCTATGAAGTGAGGCGGAGACAGGAATGGTTAGACGTACACTGGCATGAATGACTTCCTTGGTGCAGATGGCGAACCCAACATTGCGGTGGCGTTATTGATCAGGCGAGATGCAAAGTCAATGCTGAACTCAGATGTTAGTCTTGTTCATGCCAAGGCATATGCATCATGCTCGGATTCGATAGCGCTACTTACCACAGAGTCGATTCAGACGATATCGCCGATACAATAGGACCCCCGAAGTTACCTGAAGTCTCCATTTTCAACGCCCTCAATAAGAATGGTCTTGTTATCAACATCCACGCCCCTAGGTGCATGAAATGTAAATTGAACTAACACTGTGTCAGATGAATCCCTAAGGCTTCGTCCTTCAAAACTAACTATCGATTCAGTCTGGTCCTTGGGAAATTTTGGAACTTTGCCCGATTTCATATATTGCTGAAGAGGATTCGGTAAACTGGATGACCATTTTTCGAGCTCGGTTTTGTATTTGCGGCATGTGTTGAGACTAGGCTGCTCCGAAAAATACATATCGCGTAAAATGTCTCCCGATATTATTGCTAAAGTTGTGATATTATCTTGAATGGTGTCCGTCAAAGTGAATCTGAAGTTCGGGTCCTAGCGGCTGTTATTAAATGACGATAATTGAAAATTCAAGTCTCTTACCCTGAAAATCAGATCTCTACAAATACTTTCCTTGATGCGTGGTAGTCGTCCGAGGAAAATTGCTACCCAGCTATTGAAGCACAATGATTTATGAATGATTGCGGTAAAAGTTCGCACGCAAGACATACCGGTCAAAGGAGATTATAGTTAACCATATCCGTCGCCATTCCTGATACTCGTTGTCTGATAATTCTTGCAGAAGATTGTGGCCCACATCTAGCTGAAATCTTTGGGCGCCCCGAATGGCAGCATCTATCGACTGTGAGCTTCAATTACTATAATTGCGGCGAGCAAATGGCGTTACCAAGGTGCATCCATACCGAGTTCCATTTCGTTGGTGGCTGGAAGAGGCAAAGGAGAAGCATTGCCCGAATAATCCATATCGTGCTTTGGGGGTCCTCATCAATGGCATCATCGATGTACTTTTGGCCGATCTCGTGGTAGGTTGCTCCATCGGTGTCGTAGACATCATCAAATTGGATACCTACAGCGAAGATTAAGAACATCTGGCAAAACCAAGATATGCTGACCCCCGCTGGCTCTTCGTACATGAGGGCCAACTGTGCCAGTGCTTCCTCTCTGTTACAAACATAGAAAATAGAGTTCTGATAGTCGAAAAACATATCGAGAAGGCGCTCAGAGACCTCCTGCGACGGGAGAGAGTCTCTTAAGATCTTCCGGACATGATCCAGGCTCCGCTCAAGAGCGGGCTCTTTGATGAAACTGGCATCAGATTGGGAGGTGGGAAGCCCGCTGTCATGTAAGACCTGCTCCCTGGCTATAGTAGCTCGAAGTCCAATTCGCCATGGAACGTTAACCATGATGTGGAACAAAAGAAGTCGAAGTCACCAGTCTCACTGCGAATAGGAAAAAAGAATAAGCTGCCGGAAACTTCTCGGGGCAAATCGTCTTCGCCTGTCGGCAAGGGCCAAAAGAACTCGCACAACCTGATCGAGAAGCGGTATCGAAATAACCTGAACAGCAAGATCAATACTTTACGCGACTGCATCCCTAGCCTCTGTTCCACAGTGAAGGAAGAGGAAGGCGAAGATGCCATGGATAGTGATTCTGGCGAGATGAGGAAGGCGCAGAAGTGCAACAAGGTAAATAAAACTATTATCATTTCTTTAATAATGCCGTTGCTGACAAGAAAACCAGGGCATAGTCCTCGACAAAGCGATCCAATATATCGCGGAGCTGGAAAAGGAAGTCCAGAGGTTGTCGAAGGAGAATTCTGCACTAGAAATGATTGTTAAAGGCAGGGTCCCTAATTATCTTATGTTGGGACTTAATAAGGCAATGGTGTATGCGTAAGAGTATCCCTTTAGTTTCAATCTATATCTAGTACCAAAACCGTTTCTCATTGCTGGGCTTGTCTTCCTGCTCTACCGTTACTCGGATTACTTCTTTTGGATTCATAGTGAAATGATGAAGCGGCAACTGCAGAGGCACTTGGACCAGTCATTTCGAGCAAGGTATTTATCCAGGACTCGAAGTTCCAGGTCCCCCTTAAACATACACACAGTCGGAATTCCAAGAAGTAGAAATCGGATACACTTTAACAGGGTGGCAGGCCTTCACGTGTATATATGCACCTTGAGGGTGATTATACTGGAAGCAAGACATTTGCTGTCCTGATCACTGGCATCCTGCAGGACTGCTACTAACTTGGGGGATATACGCTGAAATCCAACACACGTACACTTCCACCGCATCACAAGATTCAACCCTATTTCGCAACACTTTGTTCCCCTACTTGTTTATATAAGTAAATCTTACACAGAGAAGTCTTTCCAGTCGAGTGCCGTACCAAAACCAAGTGGTGTGCAAACACTAAGAAGTGTGTAAACACCAAGTACTGCGTAAAATCCAAGTGGTGTGTAGAAACCAAGTAGTGTGCAAAAACCAAGAAGTGTGCAAAAACCAAGCACTGCGTAGAAACCAAGTGGTGTGTACACACCAACTGTGCAAGGGTCTCCATCTCACCTCGATTTTGGATGGTCTCTATCAGGATGAACCCCTTAACCTTCATTTAGTGGGCACGTTAGACGTCAACGATCACCTCGCCTTTTAGATGGCCTCTATCCAAGATAAATCCTAGAACTTCTATATAGTGGACTGCCTGATCTGGAGTCGGTGTAGTGCAGACTGCAGAAATGGTTTGGATTTTTATATTTTTAGCCGGAGTAGATTGGGTTTCAAAGCAAATTTTCAGCTTACTCAAAGTTCTATCAGGCTGAATTCATGATACGAAGACGTCGATGTATTTGATATTCCCGCAGAAGCGCTCAAGCGGTCCTGTGGAGTATTTTAAACGCAGACCCAAAAGACCAGACATGATGACAGCAAAGTATCGTGAAGAGCAAAAGCTTAACTCTTCCTGTGAAGCCAAGCATGGCAATTCATAGACCAAGAAGCGGATTCAGCAGTGCCCCAAAACCGCGAGAACGGTCTTCGTGATGATGGTCATGTCGCGATCTCTCCTGATGCCTTCCTAAACTCGCGGCTCTCGGCGTTGTATGATGTTCGTGTCCCGGTCTCGTTCTCGTGTGTGCGTGAACGCTGTGATGTCTGCGAGTTTGATGCGGTCTTCTTGGGAAAGCTATAGGTGATCGACCACGATTCCCGTAGATAATCTCGCGCGTGCCTCTATCTTGATGCTCGTGAAGCATATGAAGATTTCTACGTACATCGTGCGTTCTTTCCTGTTGGGAAGCAGGATCCATCCACTCTTCGTCTATTTCTCCCCAGTTCTCAAGTGGAGTCATGCCTCTTCCGAATTGGTAGACTCTTGGTTTATCCCCAATCGAAAGAATGCTGATTTCTGAGTCTGCGTCAGAGTGGTCCCCTGAGTTTTCTTCCGCATCTGAGGCCATGTTGAACCGTACGGTGGTCGAAGGACTGGATCGTCGAGCATCCTTCTTCAGTCGAGTGTCCTTCTCCAAGGCTTTAACCCGTCTCTCCCTTTCCAGTTCCGCTTCACGCTCTCGAAGATATTCACAATACTTCCTTTTTGAGTTCTGTTCGATCTTTTCCAGAAGTGTGAGCTCTTTTTGTGCCATTTCGAGGTCCAATTCCCTTCTTATTCTTCTTCTTCTTCTTCTTCTAAGCTTATCTTCCTTCTTCTTCTTTTCAAGCTCGTTTTTGTCATCCCTATTCGTCTCGTCTTCACTAGCGGCAGCGTGCTCATCGAAGATCTTGTCGCGAGGATGGCATGCGCAAGGGCAATGGCATGGACGAGGAGACTTATCCCTAGCATCGTCCTGGGGTTTTACGTCGGAGTCATGATTGCGTTCCTGGTGTTGATTGCTGGGCCCTGAGTGCAAAGAATCATCGCTCTCTGAATAGTAGTAATCGAGGCTTGACCAACAGGTTGAATTTCCGCATTGGCAGCGACACTCATATCGACGAGATTCATGATTCTCTCGACAGTCATTAAAGTTACTCTGTCTTTGGTTTGTGCTTCTGTGATCCGTTCTGCCTCGTAGTCCATCTGCGTGACATTCTCGACAATGTCGACAGATCGAGTCGCGATTCTCATTGTGTCTCTCGTCAGCAACCATGTCGTGCGGGTGATACTCCTTGCAGTGTTGACATGGGGAGTACTGGTAAGACCCACTGTGTCTTCGATCTTCGCTTCTGTGCTCCATTCTACCTCGCGGCATCTCTTTTTCGGAGCCATCTGCGTGATGTTTTTTACAATGTTCGCAAATTGAGTCGCGCTTCTTTCGATTTCTCTTCTCTGATTCCGAATCATCCCGATGATGTTTTTTGCAATGCCTGCATGGAGAGCGCTGATGCCTACGCCTTTCCTTTTTCTTGGATTTCTTCCTCTCAGAATCCGTGCCTGAGCTTGAGCTTGAGCTTGAGCTTGAGGTGCTGTTGGGAAAAGTGCCCTCGATACGAGCTCTGCGTTCTCGAGCCTCAAGACCCTTCAACTTTTTTTCCATGTTCTTTCTGTTATTTCTAGCCTTGTCCAGATTCTTCCTTTCAACTTGTGCCCGCTCCTCTTCTAACTTATCCTCGTCGATCTTTGATTTGGCTTTCTTTCCCATCTTTCTGATGAAATTGCTGATGAAATACACGGCCGAACTGGGTATCTCATTAATACACCGTTGCTGTCTCGAGATCTGAGATCGTCAGCCAACCGCTACTATTGTTCCCTGTCAAGAAAGTCAAGATATGCTCACCTCTTCTTCCGCCACTTTCAGCTTGTTCATCGTTTTTCTTTTTGGCCAATTTATCTTGGCAGGACAAGCCCAAACACAGAAAGCCATCCTATCACGCTTAAGTGGATACCCCATGTCTTTTTTTGCGCGAACTTCAGCTGGCTTTGGTGTTGAGGTTCTATGAATGGGGAACCTATCTGTCCATTTTTGCCTGCCAAGTTCCCGAAGTCTCGTACACACCACAAAGTCGAAATGTAGGGAGCGCTGAGCGTCTTCCCATCCTTGCTCTATGGTTTTCTTGAGCGGCTTTTCATCCAAGAGCTTGGTAGAGATTATTCTAGTCACAGTTATGGGCGTAGTGTAGCTTTCATAAATCTCTGGTGCCCATAGGTGTGCAGAAACTTCCGTCTGCCAGAACCAATGCGCACAGCGGTTGTATGTCTTCAAGCCTTTTTGGTGTTTCGTATCATGCTTATTTGGAAGGGGCCCGTATGAAAGCCGAAGTCGACAGGGTGATTCTTTGTTAACCTCTGGTAACGCTAGTATCGAGCATTTGCATCCATCCGCATTTAGCTTGTGGTTTGGCGGAACAACTTGAAAGTTGTGATGATGTAATTCCCTCGGAACATATTCCCCCCACCCATGGTCTCCCCGCTCTCCATGAGGAGATGAGTAATCTGGTCCCTCTTTAGCCTGTGGAACAAATCAACCGTGAACACACTTACATGACTCGAAAGATAGACCTCTTCTCCAGCTGTTGGATTCACGCTCATACGTGACCTTATTGTCACGCTGTACATGGATTCCAACCTCTGGAGATATGCCTGCTGCTCCTTTTGATGGATCAGCAGTAAGCTTAGCCTCCATCCATTCTGTTCTCGTCGTCTCATCATTCGTTCTGAAGTGAGTGACCCCGTCACCGCCTGGTCTAATTTCGTGCTTCTCAGGGTGATGGTACAGATACCTGAGTGATATGAAATCGAAAAGCTTATTGTATTTCTTCTGGTATCTATGCATGCTGTTATTCATGCGTTCTCAGGTGCAACACTAATGGACTTACCCTTTATCGAAAGCATGGATCTTGACTTGTAGGTTGAAAGTTACGACGATGCGGTAGTGACCATCTTTAGTGCGTTCTATCCAGATCGTTGGATCGAGGACGCTGACTGATGTATATCTTCCACGCCCACCTGCAACATTCTCTCGGAGCTCGAGTTCGCGGACGTGTGATTCGTTGGCACGTCTGTCTTCCGTTTTGCCCGACTTGTCGTCTCCTTGCGTCGGGTTATCTTTTAGCATTTTGAAGGGCTTTGACTATGATTTGAGGAGAGATCTCGTTCGAAATCTGTTGAAACAACCGACAATGGATGAAGATTGAGAGTCGTAGAGGCCTTCAGCTATATCTTGAGATTGTCCCGGAGGCATATCGATGTCTTGCAGGCGAGTGGAGTGATGGAGGGTGTTTGCACGACATCAGCACCAATTGAGACAGCTCTATTGCTGATTTGTAGGTGTCTAGCTCTTCTGGTTCTTGCAGCTGCATTGCAGAAATCCAAAACTTCGAGCGTGGCGTGATAATAAGCCACATTTTGCAGCCTTCTATGGTGTAACCTACTCAACTCTAAGTGTGCTCCGGCGGTGCTTCGCCAAGGATGCCTCTAGCGTGCAGTGAAATGATGGAGTGAGTCAAAGATTTTCGGGGTGGCGAATAACAGGAGCTGATGCATTCGTTGCGTGCCGTCCCGACGCCGCCGTCGTGATTCTCCGATCGACTTCATCCCTCGATACAACCTAGCTGGCGGTTCCCCGCGGCCTAGATCCACGGACCACAGCGCCTAGGGAGATCGCAATGGCAGCCACATAGACTGGAGGGTCACGCTTGGGAATGGCAGCCGTGTAGACGGTCCCTGTTGGCGATGAATTGACTCAACGGGAAATTTATTCGCCCGGTTCTACTGTAGTATTTCGCCACCGTAGTGGGGTCATAATCAGGAAGCGTCCATTTTTGCTTGTACAGGGAACGCCAAAATCTCTTGGTTTTCAAAGCTGCGCATCGCACCACTACCACGTCTGTATACTCTGATTTGAGCTTAATGCAACAGAGAAGAAGCTCAAGTATCTTTTATTTGTGTTTTGGTGGTATAAAAATTCTAAGAACGTTTTTCGCGATTTTTTAACTGCGCGGAACGATTTCTCAGAATTCTCGCTTAGCGATATGGGATTATCCGGTGAGAGCACGAAGACTGGAGGTCCAGACTTGAGGTGGAGGACGGAAGGTTCCGGATACGCTGGACAGCTCCTCACTAGAAGTTGCCACGCAGCCATCGCTTAGTGCAGGCCGCTGCATTAGGTCACTTAATTTACAGCACAAGAAAAATAATGAGAGGTTATAGAATCTATGATTATACCACATTTGAGAATTATCCCACTTCTACCTACGACTACCAATATATACTAGACATCGAAGCTTAACACTTGTTAACATGATTTCGGAACAGCAGCAGGTTGCCTCGGAAGGCTGTCGGTAGAGTACACATATTTCGGCCCGATCCGAAACTGAGTTTAACAATGCCGCTTCTGTTCCAGAAGCATACCACTTTTCTAATGTAAATCTGGAAATCCGGAAGAGTTAAATTGTTCCGAAAAGCTATGGCATGATCAAGTTTCGGAGATACATTGGCTCCTAGCAATGTGTACTGGAAAGTCAGCCCACCACAGCACGTGGCTTTGTTAGAAATATAGGGATTGTAGGCGTAGACTCAGTACTATAGGCCGTACTACTGAGTACGCTACCCCTTTATATAGGAGATTCTCTCTCTCTATAGTAGCTCCTTATGCAACTATAATTATAATATAGTAGTAATTCTAATCGATCGAAAAAGACCTTAAAACTTTATTTTCATTAAGATCTCTACTTTATTAACTCTTAGTATATCTGCTACTATACTATAATATTATCCTAATTAAAAGTACTAATTCCCTATATCGCTAGAGCCTTAAAAGGTAAAACTTTACTAGAGTTTAATAACTTCTTTAAATAGGAGCTTAAGACTAAATAAGAGCTAGCTAAGGCTAGTATTCTTTATTACGTTCTTACTAAAGTTAGCGTACCAAATAGTATTAATTAGTAGAATACTCACGCTAAGGAAAAGAAGGAAGCTTTTAAAATAGTTATTAACTTAATCTCTAAGCTTCTTTTTCCTAAGTATAGAGATATTATTAAACTAAATAACACTAAGCTTCTCTAGGAAGCTATTCACGTAGATAAAGGTAAAGTAGTTTAAGGGAGTCTTACTTTTACTAATATAAGAGATAATTTCTTTAAGATAAAGTTTATCCCGGGAGAGGAAACACTTTAGAACTATATTATAAGGCTCTTACTCTTTAAAGTAAAGCTTAGCGGCGATAGTAAACCTTTTACTAATAAGGATATACGTCTTAAGCTATTATAGTTATTACTAATATCCGGAGCTTAGATTACTATAGCGCTTACCCTAGAATTATAAGACCTAGATCTTAGAGATACTATACGAAAGCTTAATAAATATTAAATTTAATAAAAGGAATAGCTTTAACCTATAGCTACTAGTAATACCGCGAACTACGCGAATAAAGGCTATAATAGAGAGAGAGGTAGTAAAGATAGTAGAAGCTAGAGGGGTAGAGGCTACTTACGTAGGAGAAGTAATATATATAAGAATAGGAGAGGATAAGAAAGACGAAATAATAATAGCAGGAGTAGTAGCTAATAGAGATATAGAGGGCGTGTAGAAAAGAAAGGAAATCGCCCTAAATTAGGCTGAAATTAGTATACCTGGTGTAAAAGCTATAGCTACTAGTACGTAGATTACACGGAAGCTAAGAATACCTACGTAAGAGATAGTACTAATAAAGTAGAGGAAATTAAAGATAATAATACTTATCCTATGTTCTCTTCAGAAGAGATTTACTATATTAAAGACGTAGAATATACTTTATTAATAATCTCTATTATAGAATCTATCTAGAAAATCAACTCTAGCGCTACTCGCTACTTCAGTAGAGTTCTAGCTAAGTTTAAGCAACTTAAGCGCTAATACAACACTAAATATATTAAAATAGCGACTAATTCGTATTTAATAGCTAAAAGTTATAGAGATATTACTATTAATAGGTTAACCCTTAAAGACGTGTAGTATGTACCTAACTTCAGAGCTATAAAGCTAGTATTAATATATTAACTCTTAGATAAAGGAATTAATACGGAACTAACTAAGATATTAGTAAATAGATACTAGAATAGTAAACTAGCCTTTATAAGTATAAGAAACAGAGGTTTATATATTCTAGATACGAATCCTTAATATTAAGTTACGTATAACGTAATTCCGTTAGACTTAAAGCTATTAAAGGAATAAATAGAGAGTTAGCCTAGTACAGAGGAAATAAAGGTAGATCTGCTTTATAGGCGTTTAGACTATATAAATTACACCTATTTAAAGAAACTAGTTACTTATAGCAGTTACGGAATAAGACTGATTTCTGTTCTAAAGCTAAAGGGAGAGAGGTATTATAAGGCTTACTTTATAAGCTATATAAAAGAGCACTTTAATAAGAAGTCAGATAATAGAACTAATATACCTATTCGTTAACTACACGCTGATATCTCTAGTATCTTACCACGCTTAATTTATAGCTATAAATACTTCCTTTTAGTAGTAGATAATACTACGAGGATATATTAGGTAGATCTCTTAGTTAATAAGTTTACGTTAACTATTTAACTAGTTATTCGGAAATTAAAGCTATAGCTTAAAACTTAAGGGTAAAGTAAATTCCGTATAATTATCTACTAGAGGACTAATAATAGTAAGGGAGAGTTCAGTCCTAAGTTTATTAACTAGCTATAAGAGAGTAGAATTATTCCTAAACCCTCTCCTCCATATAAACACTCTCTGAATAGAGTCGTAAAGTAATAGATATATAAACTAGCTAAGATTATACGCTTAATCCTTTATAACACGAAGATACCTAAGAATATATAGTACTACGCTATTAAGTAAGCGGCAAAGCTAAAGAATAGACGCCTAACTACTGCTTTACTATATAAAACAGCTACTAGACTTACTCTAATTGAAGTATACAGAGGACGGCTTATAAACCTCTCTAAAATAAGAGTATTTAGCTCTATAGCGTACCCTTTATATCTACTAGGGCTATATCAGGGCAAAATAAAGTAAAGAACGATTCCGGGGTATTTCGTATTAGTAGGTATAGCTAATACCTTAACCTATAGGCTCCTAAACGTAGAAACCTTTAAGGAACTAGAAATAGCTGACTACGGCTTTAATAAGTATATAATATACTCTATATATACTAGTAGTAAGGAAACTATACTAAAAGGTAGTAATAAGGCAGTAGAAAGACCTCTGCTACTAGCTACTAGTCTAGTACTTACTAAGAGGCTAGCTAAGGGTACTAAAGGCTTAGAAAGACCTCTAAGAGAGAGGCTAGCTATAGAAGCTAAAAGACCTCTAGGAGAGAAGCTAGCTATAGAAGCTGAAAATCCTTTAAGGGGAAGGTTAGCTATAGAAAATATAGTAAGAGATACTAAGGGAGCGTCTAATTAACGCCTCCTTAAATAGACTTAACTAGTAAACGCGTCTAATAATACTCTACTATTAAGATATAGTAGGAAATAGTATAGAAAATAACACTTTAAGTAAGCTGCTCAGGTAATAACTATAAAGCTATACTCTTAGTAAATCCTTAATAAGGCATTAACTTATTAAATAGCGCTAATTACACTAAAGGGTAAACTTATACGACCTCTTAAGGTTATAACTATCGTAGAGGCTCTAAGGGATAATCTAGTAGAATAGAAAGCCGCTATTCTCAAGGAATTACAGGCTATATAAAGCGCTGGAACCTATAGAGTATACTTTAGTAAGCCTCCTCTAGCTTGAAACTGATATCTTTAAGACTAGTTCTATGTAATAAAATCAACTCTAATAGCTCTATAGTATAGCGAAAGGCTAAGCTTATAGTAAGAGGCTTTAAGTAAAAATATAGCTTTAACTACTTCGATACTTTCGCAAGCGTTATACGCTATTTTACCTTATAAGCACTACTTGCTGTTATAGCTAAAAGAGACCTAGAGATCGAGTATATTAATATTAATACTACCTTCCTAAACACGTACTTAAAAGAAGATATATATATAACGATTCCGAATAATAAGACGCTGGAGATATAGAATAAGCTTCACTTAGAGCTGAATAGAAGGAAAGACGTATATCTGAAGCTCCTACGCTCTCTTTACAGCCTAAAATAAGTACCTAAGGAATAGTAGCTCCTTATTAAAGATAAGATAGAAAAGCTAGGTCTAGAAGTATTAGAAGCTAACCCTAATCTCTTTATCTTTAAGAATAGAGTATACGTATTAATCTTTATTGATAATATACTAATTATAGGTAACCCTACTAACTACGAATATCTTAAGAAATAGCTCTTAAAGACCTAGAAAAGTAAAGACCTTAGAGCTATTAATATGTTTATAGGCCTATAAGTTAAGAGGGATAAGAAGAATAAGACTCTACGGATTTATTAAATAGCCTATATATAAAAGCTACTAGAAAGGTTTAAAATAGCTGTAGCTAGAGGTAATACCTTACCTGCAGCCGCTAGAATAGTATTAAGGGAGTTAGCTAAAGATAAAAGTGTTGTACTAGCCTCCCCTGAAGAGATCTTACTATTTCAGCAGATTATTAGCTCTCTAATATATCTCTTAAACCTCACACGACCTAATATTACCTATATAACAGGCTAGTTAGCATAGTATATATTAAATCCCCTTAAATCTCACCTTTAAGATATAAAACCTCTCCTCTGATATCTATGATATATAGAAGGTAACGGAATAACGTTTAGAATCAGAATAGAATACAAGGGAAAGCTAGATAATAATATATTCGATATTTAGACTAATACTACGTAAGAGATAGAATATAATAGGAAATCGTTCCAAGGATAGATAGTAAGGTTCTACAGGGGTCTAATCTCTTAGGCTACTAATAAGTAAAGGTCTATAGCTCTCTTTAGCTTAAATTCTAAGATAATAGCTACTAGTAATAGCTCTAGAGAAGTAGCTTAGTTACTTAAGCTATAGAAAGACCTTAATATAAAGCTATCCCGAATTCTTACGCTATATCTCGATAACACTAGAGCTGAATCTCTCTTAAAAGAATAGAAATTCTATCTAAAGGTAAAGTATATTAATATCCGCTAGTTCTATATTCGAGATAATATAGTTTTATATAATAAGTTAGTAGTAAAACACGTTCTAAGTAATAATAATATAGTAGATACTCTTACGAAGGCTTTACCTTTAGAATCGTTTAAATAATATAAGATATATATAGGGTTACCTAGTAATAACTGATTCTCTAATAATAACTCTAAGATTAATAATAGTTAGCTAATTAATAGTAGACCTGTATAAATCAAGGCTATTTCTAGTAATAGAACTTATAAAAAATGAAATATTCTTCGCGGAAAATCAGTTCTTTAATAAATATCTTCCTTAATAATAATATATAACTACGAATCAAGTAAAACACGATATATAACTACTATACCTAATAGTTAAGATAAATCTTATTCTATAGTTAAAGGAAAAAGGAAAGGAAACAGAACTAGAAGAGAATAACTTTTATATACCCTAGAAGCTAGAGAGAAAGCTAGTAAAGAATATCTTAGTAGTTATAAAAGGAAGGTATAAGGTAACTATAAAGAAGGGTAAATAAGAGCAGTAGGAGCAGGAGATTATTAATAAGGGAGCGATTTAGGTGCACTCTTATACCGTTTTATATACCTTAATACTATAAAGTTACTAAACTCCTAGGAAAATAGGAGACGTAGGCACTATATATATATTAGTATATTACAGGAGTTAATAAGGCACAATCAAGGCTCCTTATATAATATAAGTTATCAGTAATACTTCGGTGATACTCTAGTATCGCTTCGGGAATATTCAGCGCTATACTGCTTTAGAAGGCTCTATTTACTACAGATATAGAGAATAGAGAGGCTATTAGAAATATAGGGATTATAAGCGTAGACTTAGTACTATAGGCCGTACTACTAAGTACGCTACCCCTTTATATAGGAGATTCTCTCTCTCTGTAGTAGCTCCTTATGCAACTGTAATTATAACAGGCTTGTAGGCTGAAACTGCAGCAACGTAGTTCCTCCAACACTTGATCGTGACATTTCCAGCCACCAATAATTCCCAACCGAGAATTTCCTCAGGGCTTTTGCGGCTTTTAGAAACATCCGAGAATCTTCGAAACATGGGCATATTCCGTGTTCATTGCTTTTGTTGTTTTCTGAATCTAGTAATCTCAAGCGTGATGCTCTGATCCTCACGTCACCAATTCCCAGAGTCGTATGAGCCTCCCATTAGTATCCCTCCCACCGAACCCGACTGGTTCGGAAGTTGCGAAATGTATCATTTGCCTCCCGGTAACCAGTCTCTCGTGTTTCTAAATCGCAGGGATCATGATCGACAAGAAGTCTATATGAATGAAGCAATTTCTCCGCGAAGCTTGGTTGTTTTTATCCCCAGATCATAAAGCTTATTGTTTAGCAACACACAACAATCAATCACAAACACATCACACTATAATTAGCCATATTTTGTATACCATACCATCACGATGCCACACACTCATACCCACAACCATCTCTCAAAGACCGAAGACGTCGAACTCCTAGCCACTGGAGTCGGCGCAGTAGTAACCCTCGACCAACTTGCCAAAACCCTCGAGTCTAAAGACAACAAGGTCTCTCATCTTTCCAAAGCTGCAATTGGGGCTGCTGTTGCTATTGGTGCTTGGGAGCTTTTGCAACGTGAGGAACGGGAGAAGGCGAAGGGTGGAACTGCGAATTATATGACTGGTGGGAATGGGGAGGGACCTCATCACCATGATAGGCATCTTGTGGAGGAGATTATTGGGGCATACGGATTGGGGAAGGAGTTGATGGGGGATAGGAAACATCATTTCACGCATCTCGTGGAGGAGGCTATTGGTGCTTTGGGACTTTTGCAGGAGGTTAATACTCATGGTCCGAGGGATGTTAAGGAGATTAAGGAGTTGTTGACGGATTAATAAGGAGATGGCTGAAGGTTCTTGAGATTGAAATTCTTTCGTATGATGGTAATAGGGACATTGTTTGAGAGGTGTTTTGGGAAGGAATATTTATTGAAAGGGTCTGAGCGAATGAGGAAGCTGAATGATGGGAAGCATAATATTCTTTAAGTGACGTGTTGATTGACTTAACTTAAGTTAGTCGTTGTTTCCATCAGCATTGGAGGATTGGCGCTGGTGCTACTCTCTATATTTGATATACATCAACACAAAATTCTTCACTGGAGCTTTGTGGCTACTTTCATGTATATTTACTCACCACGAATCAGTCCTTTTGCTGACTTTAGAGTAGGTTCTGTTACTCCATTACTATGGCGCTTATCTGCTGGGAGCTTCGAACATCCTTGACTATTTCCCAAAACAATGCTATGCGACTATCTTATCGCATCAAAACTGCGGTTCTTATACTAGAATTAATAATAGCAGTGCCATATTCGGTGTTGGCTTTTTTGGGTCGCATGGCTGATATTGCAGCGGTATTGGAATGGATAATTGCCTTTTTATTCATTCCATACACGATGAGCATGGGGATTGATGTTTTCTACATTAAGGGTTACTTATAAATAACAATGGCAAATGTGACGGGTTTAATACCTTACTGCTAGGTCTTGTTTCATGAAGGTTCATAATAATGATGGATGATCTCAAAATAGCGGCATCAGAACGGGCTCCCCTTTCTGGAGCCAGATTAGGTTCCAGAAACACCGTACTTTGGCAACTGCATTTAATCCCTTCTCTGAGAGAACTAGCTCTGTTTGAACGTTGCAAAGCCTCAATAAAAATTGCACATACATGGCAATTAGCTCACAAAGCCCCTCTAAAATCAGTCTCCTTTTTTCCTTTACTCTTTACTCGTGACCTCCAGCACTTTCACTTAGGAACTATGAATCTCCAGACATTCTCCTTATTCCCTCGACTTCCACCTGAGATTCGTCTGGACATCTGGTACCTGGCGATGATTCCGCGTGTTGTGAACATCACACCGCTTTTAAATCAGCATTAATATCCTAGACAGCAAGAGAACCCGCCCTTATTACAGGTATGCCACGAATCACGTACCGCGGCCTTGAAACGATACGTATTATCAGCCGACATCGATAAAATATACATCAACTTTATGATAGACACTGTCTATGTGAACTTCGACATCCACAACTTCGCTGCTTCTTCTCTTTCCCCGAGTGAAAATGACGCTAGTTTTGAACTGTTTGCTATCGACATCGAGTGGATCCAATTCATTGGGCCGAAGCGATTTATGGAAAAATTCAATCGGTGCCAAGTACTTCGAGAACTTACTATTTTGGTCAAGTTTAACCGAGTTATAAAGGAAAATTGCGAATCAAAATTGTCGGTAAACCTCGAGAAATACGAAGATATGGAGGATGCCCGTCTCTTTGATCTGGTATGTTATTGGGACAACGATTCGGTTAGTTTTACCGAGATACTTGAAGCAATTTCTATCATGTGGGTCTTGGGGGCTCGAAAGCACTCTATTGGGAAGGATAAATGGCCCCAAATATCGGTCGTCGCTCAACCACCCACGGTGAATTCTGCGGATTTGCTTAGGTCTACAGGTGGAAAAAAACTAACGCCGATTACTTGATTAATTGAAACCATCTTCGATTTTCGGCTGTCTGACAATTGCATTGCATACTTTCTACGCTACTGTCTGCACCCTGTTTCTGCACCCTGTTTCTGCACCCTGTTTCTGCACCCTGTTTCTGTATACACCAGAGCTGACACTTTGAGCTCTCAGATCTATGTCTAATGCATACTTTAGTCCCGCCAATGACTTAGAAAGAATTTTCAAGAAGAACAATTCAAGCACTTAGCGACTTTCCATTCTAATGACGATATTCAATCTATAAAGCCACAAATCATGGATCTAGTGTCCTTCCTCACCTCTTCAACAGGCCGCTTATTAATAAATTGCCGTCTCGCCGCCTCTGTCGGGTTTCTTCTACCTCTTTATTTCACCATACCTGCAGCATATATGATTGATCGAACGCGAAACTTAGAAAGATCGGCAGAGACGTCGCCCTCTCACCGCAACGAGGAAGCGAAGGACATCAAGATTGAAAATTGCCTTGGCTTTACACGAGGGCCCTCTGGTCTAGCTGATCCGCTGACCGTCCACGAGAAGTGTGAAAGATCAGTGTACAGTGCCCTGGCGACTGGAGAGCCCACAATTGTTGCAAGCTGTTCGCGTGGATGCAAAGAAGCTTTAAGCGAAGGCTTGTCACGAACTCCTGTATTCACTTTCCGCACGGTCGATGATGCTCTCCGGTTCTACTGCCACGTGCCAACACTCCAGTCTTCATTCAAAGCCAGCGCCGAAAAGATCAGTCGATATGCTCGACTTGTTGAGATTATTCCACACGTGCTTGGAAGGACAGTTCAGGTCAGGTTTCACTATACTTGTGGCGCTCCAGCCGGCCAGAACATGGTGACCATCTCCACGCATCGTGCTTGTCAAGACTTCCTTACTTCCACTGCTAGCAAAGGCTTGGGAATCACCAATTTTCAGATCGAGGGTAGATTCTCATCCGACAAGAAACTGTCGTGGGGAAATTTCAAGGATCCACGCCGTGTCGAAGTCATAGCCTGGGGTAGTCTGTCTGACTCTGTCTGCCGGGCAATTCTCGGATGTAATACAACCAGATTGCGTTCCGTCATCTCCAAGTTTGAAGACGGTGGTACTCGGAATGGTCAGAGGAGACAGGACATTGGTACTGTCAACGTTATGTCTACTATGTTTATCTCCTGCTGTCAAGACCCAGTCAGTGTGGTTGAGTCGGGCTGGATTCACTTGACAGCTGACTTGGATGAAGAGGCTGAAGTGCTCAATCTGAGCTTGTATAATCCATCTCTGTCAGTTGGGATGGTGGATGGACGCACAGATTATCCAAGTCAGGGGGGATCTTTTGAGCTTATTGGATGCTATGGAGCCGGAAAGAAATGGGCCTTGGCAGAAACCATCACATCATTTGCCTTGGCACTGGACGCCAACATTGTCAGTGCCGATACAAAAGAGAACTTCGGAGCCTGCCCTCAGAACCTGGTGCGAGGTCAGAGACAAAGTAAAATGTGATGTGAGAGAAAGGAACAACCTGGCTTGCCCGAAGACTTAGCCTGCTTAATCATTCAGGACTCCAATCTATACATTCGCTAACTTGAATTCAAACTACTTGAGACTGTAGGGTCTTATGATATCAAATTAACTCACTGGGAACTCAAGTGGGCTCAAAAACACATTTTTTGTCTGCCAGAGGCAAACGTAGCTAACTGGGGTCCGTTCTGGCAGGTTTCATCACCCGCATTGTCTCAATGTCTAGGTTGTTCGGGGGCGGGTTATATGAAGTCCGCTCGCATTCTTCACTTTGGCATCGATCATATTATCTTCACTCTGTCCTGTCAAATGGAAGAGATTTGCCTCCCTTATTAAGTTCGCCTTTTCTACTTCTTGAGATGCATCAAATGAGAGGGAGTAATCAACGCGCTAAGAGCTGTTGGCGTAGTTCAAGAATTTCATAGTCAATTTTGAACATGTCTTAAGTCTATGATTTAGCGGGTTTGCATCTTGAACGAGAATTCCCAGAGAAAGTCAACCAATACTCGGACCCAACTTATGTTAACCGTCGCCGCAAATAGACATCAGCGCTGAAATCTTAGAAGAGAGCTTGACGTAGACGAAGTGAACTCTAGCAGGATAGTACTGGTGAGCACTGTACATACAGGGGCCCAAACCAGTAAGCCGAAAGATTGAAGGAGAATCCGGCCGTGGATCTGTTCGCGTGTAACTTAAGCCAGAGATCTTGTTTCAAACGCACTCGCCATGTGGCATTTGATGACAAATTAGCACATCCGAGAATAGCAAGTGGACCATCGACTCCTGTTCACTAAGCAGAGATAGATATCTGCACAAGCTGCACCGTAATAGTTCGGAAGTAAGCTGTGGTGTGTGGATTATGAATTAGTCACCGCTTTCTGCACGGGTATTATCATTCTATGTAACTTAGCCCATTTCAGTCAATTGATTAATTGGCTGATCTCTCTGATTTAATCTGGATGTCAATTACGACTTTCAACGACAGGGCATAGGAAAGGCTCCACTTCACCAGAGCCCCCATTTCCTGTCAATCCAGTGTTCAACTCGTCCATCAGCGGCATCACCCCATTTACTATGTGAATGTATTTGTTTATGTCCCTTCTGAAAGACTCTGCTACCATTGTGCTCTTTTGTAAATCCTGATGGAGGATCTGATTCGCAACTGTGAGATTTTTCACTTCTTGCTCAAACTGTTGTCGAAGTTCGGATTCTGCTGTAGCCTGAACCCTCCATTCCTCTAGCTCTCGTTTAAGCGTCATGTTTTCTCCATGCAATTCATCAATCCTTGCACTAAGGCCCACTTGTGTAGGCTGAATAAATGGTTAGCTGGATTCAAAAACTTAAGCTGCCTGCGTACCTCTGTCGAGACGAGAAACTCCTGGATATTGCCGATTGAGCCCATCCCTGTTGCTACACTTGCGGACACAGCCTCAAACGTAATACCAATTCCTTCACATAGTTCCTTATATGCCCCGATCGAATGGTCGCTTATTTTTTTAGAGAAGAGGTGCCTTTTCTCTGGCAGAACTTTCCACTCATAAGGATCATCAGTCCCAGTTATCAGGCGAACTTGTGATGGTTCAATTGAGATTCCAACTCTATCTCCTGGAGTTCTCTTAGTAAGAACTGAAAGGAATGCGCAAAGAGAGACTTACGAATGTGCTTTGATAATTCTTCACGGCACTTACTTCTCCACTTGCCGCGTTCAAGGTTACTGGATCTAACTGGGGCCATTTGATATGAAGTACGAAGGATCGAAAGCTAGAAGGCGCCGCAATGGTTTTGAGCAATGGGCACTGATGTGCTACTCAGCTTGTTTAAGGAGGTGGAATGTAATGTGGAGCCGTTTTTAGCCCCTCAAGCTAGACTATTTATTTTTAGGAGATCCCCTCCTGGCTCCATTGCTTACCGACAATCGCTTTTCGAATTCTCAGCACGGAAAAGGGATTTAACCGTTTCAAAGCGGCGCTTTTCCGATAGATGATTTTTAGACGTAGGAACTGGGCAAATATGGCCCCTGAACAGAGAGAGACTGAAAATCAGCCGACGGATCATACACCCAGGCAGCCTAGAATCCAAAGTGGTCACTATCTGCTCCTACGATGGAACGACCTCCTCAGCTGGTGACGAGATAATGAATTTATCCTCACTGGATATCGGCCTATCTCTGGATCCTTTCAGAAGTCCCTGAGCAGCTTGAAGTACATCCACAATGAGATTGTGAACATCTACTCCCACCTCCTCGGCGCGGTGCTTTTCGCAATCCTTCCAACATATATGTGTGCAAGAGGACACATCTGTCACGCCGCTATTCAAATTGGGATATAATTGGCTTTATTACATTCTTTTCTGGCGTAAGCCTATGCTTTTCCCTCTCTGCATCTTTCCATATTATGTCAAACCATAGCGAAAAGATGGCTGCGTACTGGAATCAGTTCGACTATCTAGGAATTATTATTCTCATATGGGGATCAATAATCCCTTCGGTTTACTACGGATTTTATTGTGACCCAAAACTGCAGAACTTATACTGGGCTGTGGTCTCTGTCTTAGCTGTGATATGCACCATGGCAACCCTGAACCCGAAATTTCGACATCCAACCCTCCGGCCTTATCGAACCATGATGTACGCCTCCTTTGGCCTCTCTGCAGTGGTCTTCATGATACATGGACTTATCATTCATGGCTGGGAGATCCAGAACCGAAGAATGAGCCTGACATACATGTTAATTGCGGCAATTCTCAATCTTCTTGGAGCTATAGTTTATACAGTAAGGATCCCAGAAAGATGGCACCCACTGAGGTATGATATTTACGGATGTAGCCACCAGATAATGCATTTAACAGTTGTCTTTGCGGGTTTGATATACATGTTTGGTTTACTGAGCGCTTTCAGCTTTATCCATTCGCAGGCTCATCTATGTGCTTGAAGATCGACGTTGGGGCAACCATTTAAGGAATGTAACTAGTTTGAGAATGATGGTAACCATCAAGAAGTAATACTTTGGAGTAGAGGAAGTTGATGGTTTTCACTTCCCCGACGCACTTCGCAGATACCCCTACTAAGAATCATTTTCGGTATGGTGGGTCGCACTCACGGCCCCATGCTACAGCACCGTAACATCTATACGGCAAGGTACTAGGTACAGTACCCTCTAAACCACAGCACAGTGCCTGTTGTAAGTTAGCTATCATGCGAACTTATTTTCCGCATACCGTGGTCAGAACCTATACCACGAAAAGAGAGAGGAGCCTACAATATAGATAGGCTAACTTACGTAGTGGACTGATGAGCTGCTTCCAACAATTTAAATCTTGCGAAAATGATGGATCTTGTTGAGCGTAGTGATCTCAAAGGGAAAGATCCACAGGCCAAGGAAGAGTGTTGTCACCCAATTTGCAGGTCTCGAGGACCTAGACAAAACTCTTGCAGGAGACAGTGCATGGTATCAAGCTTCGGGGACCAAGGTTTGTGCATTTGATAAAACAGATTAAAACAGATTTGCGTTCCATTTCATCAAGAGGTATGGTGGTATACATGATAGCTCGGGAGACGTTCTGCAGTCTTGTTGTGAGAAGTCTTGTTTGACACTTGATGAAAGACAACTTTTCGATGTTGGAGGAGGGAAGCAGTGACGGGTCCAATTGAGGAAGTAGCTTGGAAATCTGGTAACTTATAGAGCCAGAGAGCGTATCACACTTTTCAAGAGGATCTGAATGTCGACCATCCATCTGTATTCCAGAGCCACTTCTCAAGTTCCTTTCCGAATAACCCTCGAGGAGCTTCCCAGCTATCGTCCCAACAACTGAACCTCTTATTAGGGAGAAATAGTTAAAGAAAGTAAAATATTAATATTAACTCTATAAACTTGCTAAAAAAAATTGTGATTCCAAAACTATAAATTCGTCTCGTTACAGGGTGCGTCTCGCCACGCAGGGACAGACGTTACTCAGTCTCTGAAGTTAAGCCATCACTCATGACCACTAAAAAATTTCAAATCATGAGGAATTTGGGAGAAAGCGCGCAAAAAGATTATACAGTCATTAGACTATGGCGAACTTTTAACGCTTCTTGATACCGCACTTGGCAAGGCACTCCTCGACACCTTTCGCGATGCTGGCTGGGATGGCAGATTTGAATTTATCAATATCAGCGCCATCAACAGCTTCTCCAAACGCGGCAACAACGACATTGGGGCTCATAGCGAACAACTCGTCTGTAACTTGACCGGCTCCAAAATCCTCGCTGTTGAAAGAAGCGATGAAGACAGCTGGATCGCAGGTAGGATTAAATTGTGAGTGGACGGAGCCTTGGTAGAAAGGCTGCATCTCGAACTGGTTTATGGTATTTTTGATGACACGGCGGCCGCTCGTAACATCCCCAGGTGTATCGAAAACACCATTCTCAGGAACTATCTCGGTCTGGAGGACGCCTTGAGCAACGATTTGGAGCTCGGTAGCGCGAGGGTGGACATGAGGAGTATTAAAGCCACAGCCCTTCAGAAAGCCGACCGCCATACCCGACCCAGTACCAACGAGAGCAGGAAAGGTCTTGCGGTTCGCAGTGATGAGGTCTCCTCCTAGTCCTCCCTTATTCATCAGCGCTGGATCATTGAAAGCAAACTTGAATTGCTCATCCAGTGGTAGAAGGGCAAATCGGTCGGCGGCGGTATCAGCGAGGTATAGTTGCTGAGTGAAACTGAGTCCAGTTGATGCGGATTGCTGAGGAGCGGCAGTGGTAGTTGGTGCTGGCTCGGGGTATGTGGGTGCCGCAGCAGCAATGCAAGCCAGAGCACCAGGGGCAATGATAAAGGAGAAGAGCATAATGAAGAGTCTGATATAATCTAATAGGAGAGTAGGGAAAAAAATACTGATTTTAGGTTAGATGAATGGAAATATTCAAGGAGATTTAAGAATTAGATTCTCGCTGTGTTTTCATGGTGTGACGGAGAGTGGAATAAAGGTTAGGTCATATAGGTTTTTTCTGACGGCATTAGAGACACTAATATTTGTCATGAAGTGACTCTGATAAGTCACATGGCTCCCGTACGCCCGCAGGAGTCGAAATTATTCCTTCCGCAAGTTTTCACCTTGGGCGAGTCGCAGATCCAATTTTGGCTCCAGTTGACTAATTTGACATAGGTTTATTATGAAGCTGACTTCCAAGAATAGGAAAAAAGCTTGAGATATATTCTAATTATAGTAATGATTAATCTCGCTTGCAGTAGGGTCATTCATTTGCTTCATTTGAACTCTCCTTCCAGATATTGGTTCTGTAACCGGCGGCTAGTATTCGTGCTAACGAAGATCGACGTGAGCCGTTTTCAGATCCCAAACTGTATCTACTTAAACGAGGTGTCTTTTCTGGCTCTTCTTTATTTTGAGACTTACTTTAGTATTGCATAATAGATCGCTCGAATAAGATAGCTTCGGGTGGCTGTGAAATAATAGACAGGGTGCAGAAACAGGGTGCAGAAACAGGGTGCAGAAACAGAGTGCAGAAACAGGGTGCACGAATTAGTGGCGGTTACTAGTGGCAAAAATCCAGTGTGATTTTGGCTCGAAATCGGCCTCAGCCGCCTCCATGAGTTTAATTTCTGCCCTAGCGAGGGACAATATCTTTCATGTATAACGTGCTGCTTTATCTTGCGTACAAGATTGACTAAGTTTTCTCATCTCATCCCTAGCTAATGTGCTCTCGTTAGGAAGTTACATTGCCTCGAAGACCAGTTAGGAAAAGCAAGTTTTGTAGCAAGACTAGGCTTAAGGGGATGAAGTAAACAGTAGGAAAATGGTCACAACGTGATTATAGTAGAGACATCCGTTCTTCTTAAAGCTCTAATCTGTTAATCATATCATTTGCTTGCTGCTATTAATTTATGCATTATCTGTCTAAATATAGTGACTATAATCATTATTCCTTACGTGATTGTCTACTTTAATTTCTATCAAAGAACAACTATACACTAAGCCCTAATTGATTCGTTAGAATATAGAGAAAGTTGCTCAAGGTCATCGGACTAGGCTCTGGAATTAGACAATCCGATGCTCCTCCTATCTTATAATTTCTATTCGAAATCAAGCATTTGTACTAGTAGTTGATATGTATTAGTAGAATATAAGAAATGTTTTGGCCGCAAGGGTTTGAAGATTCTTCTAGTGCAAGGGCCTTCTTCGACGTAAGGCCATAGGCGAGTGATGACTGGAGACGATGTAGACAGACAATGACGGCTTTCGTCTCTGCCCCTAGTATCTGCCCCCTAACAAGCCAACTAAGTCTTACATAGGCTGAGCACATTGAACTTATCTGCAGGCCGCGTATGGTAAGCACTAGAACACTGTAAATAACTATATAGTACCTAGACAAATCGCGGTCTGATCAGGAAGAGTTCAGATATATATACACTTGAGTTCAATTTGTTTTAGTTTTCATACGTTTGTAGAACGATATCTTCTTTCTGAGAATGGAGGATAAATTTTTCAAGGAGGTTGAATCACCTCTGCAGACAAAGGTATGGTGCTAGGTAATCACGAAAGGCAAGGTCTAACAAGCTTTCAGAAAAGGGGTATTTTGTTCCACGCAAAAACCATTTATCTCATTACGAAGAGTGATATTAAGACGACAATACTTCCTGCTACCACGTTTGCTTTCACGGCTGCTTTCTCTGGTTTATTCAGTGCCGACTTACGACCGAACCTTGGAATTCTCTCCGGGCTACAGAAATCAATACTTTGGACGTGGATGAACCTTTGGATTTTTAACCTCGCGAACCAACGACTTCCAGACGCGATCGCAGAGGACTCCATCAATAAACCTTGGCGCGCGATCCCATCTGGTCGACTGACATCTAAACAAGCTCGTCAAATTCTTCTTGTATCGATCCCAATCGTACTTCTCTCAACACTATATCTCGGTGGAAGTAAGGAGAGTATCTTTTTAATGATACTCACATGGATGTATAATGATCTCGGAGCAGCAGAGGAGACATTTCTTGTTCGAAATATCAGCAACGCACTTGGATTCATATCTTTTGGAGCGGGTGCAGCACAAGTCGCTTGCGGTCCTCTGGATATGACTGCTTACTACTGGTCCGCAGTTATGACAGCAGCTATAACCTGCACGATCCAGTTTCAAGACATGGAAGATCAAGAAGGAGATCGAGCCCGAGGTCGAAAAACTATGCCTATAGTCCTCGGCGATTCTTTCACAAGACTAGTCAATGCTTATATGATTTTGTTGTTCTCATTGGTCGCTCCAGCATTTTGGCAATTGCCCTTTACTGGATTTGTACTCCCTTTACTACTTGGCATTCTGATTGCGTCCAAAACACTGTTACGGACAGATGTAGAGTCAGATAAACAAACATTTAGGCTATGGTGTCTTTGGTTAATGGTGCTTTATGTTCTTCCAATGGCAAGATATCGGGAGAAATACTCTGAACCTGCCTGAGCTGGTTCAGCTTTGCATGTAAGAACGGTTTGAGTGGAAATAGCAAACACTGTCGAGATGTATGTCCTATGCTTTCGGGTAGAGATAGCAGGTTGCTGGACGGAAGGGTTACAGCGATATCGAAACGATGAATTTTTGTCGTGCAATGTGTATTTTCCTCCGCCGTGCTAGCATAGGCAACAACGGCCTGACAACTTGGTGGTGTACACGAAACCAGGATCGAATATTGGCCGATTACATAAATATTTAGTATTTCTAATTTTGATACAGTTTTTAAAGAAATCATCAAGTTTCCAGCCCGAGGCCACTTCCATTATCCTTGCCACAGATCTTCTGAGAGCCTGTAAATTCACCTTTAGGTTTGTGGGTAGGTACATCTGACGTCGCAGCGTTTGCTGCAAGAGTCTTGTATCCCGTTTCACTTCCTTCGAAATGGTTCCTAGTACCATCTTGCTACAGGGCGCTGATTCTCGTCACACGTTTTGTTCCTCGTTGCACTACATGTCAACATGCCAAGCTTCAAGCAGTTCCTCAGTTAAGCTTCTGATTGCAAGTTCGATTGCAGTACCGCTGAGTTCGCGGCAAGGCGTAGGCGTAAATCTCGTCTGCAAACGCAATATCGGAGTTCACCCAAAACACCTCTCTTGTAACGTCCGCGCTTGTTTCTCTTCAAGACCAGATCGAGTCCGAGGAGATTACGCCTTGCGGGACTAATCCAAGCGAGACCAGGTGCAGGAACAGGGTGCAGGAACAGGATGCAGGAACTGGAATAGGATGCAGAAACAGGTGGAGGGTGCAGAGACTGGGAGCAGAGAACATTGGCCCTCTCCATCCTTCATGCAAACAGATTGAAGCCAAAAAAAAGTGGCTTACATTGATACTGCACTCGAACTTCCGCGACATGCAACAAATTTTTTATTTAGCCTAGCTTGCTCGTGACTAAAGTAAGTTCCGTCTTTAGAGAGGTGCCTGCCTTGGCTCCCTTTATTTTTAGAATGTTATACACGCAAGCTCTAAGTTATATGAATACAAAGGCCAAAAGAAGCTTTCGGTGAGATGAACTGGCCCTTGGCGACCCACGGGGTAAGCTGAGTTTAAGGAAACAGGATACTTTCTCCGACATCATCGCAAGAGCTCCTGCTCTCTAAATCGGCCTCAAACATAACCCCAGTCCATGTCCACTGTTCTTACAATTTGACGCAGCAAAACCTTGAACGATCGAAGCTCGACTTCACTGCGAAGAAATACGACAGCACAAAGCCTGAAACCAAAGCGAAGATTGCCGTCTCTTGTGTCAATTGCGATTTTGAAGACAAGATACACTGGCGAGGCCATATTGTAGGCAAGGGAATTCATGGGTCCGTCTATTCTTTTCTCACACGGATTAGGCACAAGCACAAGCTATTGAAAGGGAGCAAGCGATTAATGGGGCTATTAACTATCTGTAATGACTGCTGCATTGAACTGGGCTTTGATGCCAAGCCTGATGACACTCATGTTCTCAAATATAGAGTTTACAGCCAGATATCTGCAACTTTGGTCTTAAGCCTTTCATATAAAGAGGTGGAGGAAGTCGTTTTTAGCAGAGCAATCATTATGGAAAGACCTCTCATGAGTGCTATTAGAACAATTGGAAGAGATGGCCAAGGGTGGGAGTGGGATCTGTTGAACAGGCCAAAACCAATTCTGGGAAATTAGTGAATGAGTTTAATGAGAAATTGGTTTCTATGCTTGTCCCCTAAACATTTGAAATCTCTTCTACTAGTTTTTTTACTTCTGTTCCTAAGTCCTTGATTCAAGCGCTTTGCCGGTTTTCTGGCCAGCCCTTATGCCTCTGGCTCGGTCGAATGAAGTCGCGGGTGCAGGGGCCGTTCGTGGACCCCGAGGAGTAATGCTAAGATTCTATTTTTGAGAGGTGTGTTCGATCATACTTATTTTTAGAATCCCAGCCTAAGGTTCAGAGAAACGGAAGCATAATCTAGCTAAACCTCTTTCATAGCTTAGATAATAACCCCCTTCAGGCTATATCAAATGATCTAAATGTCTTCTAAATCATAAAACATAGTCGTCTGCTACGATGGCCTCGCCTCGACCAAGTAATATTGATCGCGCTAAATGGAGGGCAAGGTGTCGGGAAACGCTCTCAGAGCACATTAGTAAGGTCTAAAAATTCAATAACTCAGTCTATATTAATAAAACACGACAGAAGCCAGGCTAGGTATATCAATCGAACCTTCCGAAGTCCGTTTGATGACAAATGCGGACGATCCATATTCATGGAAATATCTACCAACAAGAGCACACCTCTTTGAAAAATGCTTAAGTAAGCACTCAATTGGAGCTTATATGGAGCTCTGTCGTGAAGTTGGCGCTTCCTTTGAAGTTGTGGCTGGAAAGGTTTACATTTCTCTCTATTATTTAAGAAGATTTAAGCTAATTCTAAACCCAGCATGCATTGTTCGCGGGAGCCGAGGAAAATTTCACCGCAAGAATCTTGGAATTAGAAACGGAAAATTCAACATTGAAGTCTGAAGTGAGCAGATGGAGAGATGCCGCTGTAGTAGAGGCACAGCTGAAGGGAGAAGCTGAAGAGGCCACCAATCAACTTCGGGTGATGCTACAAACGGCAAACTTAGAAAACCAGCACCTGCAAATTGATATTCAAAAACAAGACGACATAGCCGAAGCTTTTAGAAAGAGCGCTATAGAGTCGCGCCAAATTGCGAATGAAGCGTCTGCAATATTAGAGAGGTTGAAGTCATCGCTGCCTCTTACGGACGATGCTTGCTGAACTGATTCTTTCTGTATCATGGAGCTGATATATAATTTTAAGGGAGCCTCTTTCTAGTTCCATGTTTATAGCATTGCATAAATAAAAGCAGTCTCTAAATGAATAGCGAGAATCAAAAGCTAACGTCCGTCCCTACGTAGCGAGACGCTGTTGGTCTATGACTCCACACCTAGTTGGGTCCGTGCCACGTGACTCACTAGAACATGTGACTTTGGTCACATGAGTGAGCCACGGCTGCTACCTAATTGGTTTACCAGCTATAAGTAGCTGCTCTAGTAGATAGTTAGAATATTATCACTTCTAATGATTCATTAAACTATCTGGCAGACTGGGACTATTTAATACAGAGTGTTGACTCGTCATGGTATTGCGTGGCAGGCAGAGGGGTGCGCGTCACATATCCAACAACGTCTCGCGACGCAGGGACAGACGTTACTTGCAAGTGAACGACAAGATAAATGAAATTTCGCAACTTGTTACTCGTGTTCACCAGAACTTTACCCCTCCTCGAGATTCTAGCACATCACCTCTACTAATACCTGTAGACAGCTATTTCCCTCTCGCCTCAAACTCCATAATTCGTTCACGACTTATGGTGGCTTCCTTCACCCAAGAATTCTCTTCATCCGGCCGGCCGGCCCATTTAACAAAGTATTCGACCGTTCGCTTCCGTACTCGCTTCTTGAGCAATTGCACGCCGAGATGATTTCCTTGATAGGTCGCATCAAATGCGTCGACAAGCGCTCTGTCGATGTCTTTCTTTTTAACCCACCAATTCGGCCCGTCTGGAAAGCCTTTCCACTCCACAAGATACTGGCCTCCATTCCACTTGGCAAGCAGCGCTTCAACCCCGCATTCCTCGGCTTCGACTGCAACAGGCTGGTCTCCTACTCCTTGACTGCCACACAGCGGCTGTGTTACTGTGCTTTTCATGCGCCCTAGTCCAGTTGTCGGTATCCTTCTGTGAGCACCCTTGCCGGAGACGGTGGTTGGTGATCCACTGATATTCATAGAACCACCGTCTAGACAAGTAGGGCTTCCCTGCTTGAAGGCTGTACCGTCAGAACTTATCGCTGAAGGCAAGTCCTCCAGGGAAAGAGTGTCGCCAATAGTTGAAATAGCTTTCGTGTTCTTGCTGTCGATTGCGAGCATAACAGCGTCTGTATCCTAGTTAGAGCCAGCTTCCCAAAATGCTAGTTATTCCAACGTACTCTGAGTAGGGGCCATGTCTTCAACAGAACTTCCGTCCTCCAATAGATGGGCCTCTTCTTTGTCGAGGCTCATACAATTCTCTGACTCAATCGTACCTTGGACTGACGTGATGCTGAATGCGTTCGGAGACGCTATCGCTGAGCTCGGAGAGATGCTGGCTGGGCAAAGTGATTCATCTCTAATGAGCGGGACAATTGGTTGAGAGAAAAGCTGAGGATCAATGCATATAAGCGGGTCAGTAGGTCCAAAAGTACCAGCATCATCTATACTCGATGCTGGGCTGGAATACCGAGTAACTTCGCGACTGGAGCTCGTGGATATTGTCGTTGGAGGCTTAGTGACGTCCGAACCACTAGACTCAAGGTCTTCAGCCGAATAATTGACGAAGTTGTAATTCGGTGTCTCATTCCAAGGCTCAGATTTAATCTCGTGGCATCCCGGCCGGCCAGGCTTAGGATCAAGGACAGCGGTGCGCAGCTTGCCTTGAAGTCGCGGGCGTTTTCTCTTAACGGTATCCGATTTTCCTTCTTGAGTATCTGGCTGGTTCTCTGTGTCAGATCGACGCTTCTTCCCTGAGCTAGGCATCGGAATACTATGGCCATCTTGGAGGTGTTCGCGCAGATCTTGGGGCGATTCAAATGCACAAGGTTCAGTGCATAAAGAATGCAGGCACAGCACGGGTTTACTGAAATCAATGCCCGTGATGTCCTCTTCCACATGCTTCTCCACGTGCTCGAGCCAGAGTGCCCGCTTGGGGAATTGACGCATTCGCTGGGCAGCTGACAGTGTCGAGTCACGAAGACAACTGGGGCAGTATCCAGCACAGGCGGTGGCGTAGCGGAAAGTGACGGGGTCACATCGTAGAGGCATTTCGAGTTTGTCGAGGTGATCTTGACAGTGGAGCTCCCAGTCTGCCTCACTCGTCACCCATTCACTACATTGGAAGCAGAAGATGGCGTATCCGTATCGTTTTTTAAGATACGCTTCCCAGCAACGGTATATATGCCTCCATTGATTCGCAACCGGCATGCTATAAAAAGACGAGGTTGATTAGCTTGGTTTAACGTGAGGATAAGGGCTCACTAACCTTTGGATCCCCTCCTCACAACTGGGCACTGGGCAACAACCTAATACAGGTCTTAGAACTGGTTGATAAGCCACACGAGATTCGCCCCTGTAGAGTGCGATCAGGTCTTCGAGAGCAGCCCGGCCTTCAGGGCTTCGGAGGGGGAACGGTAAGGGTAACGTTCGTGCCAGGCGGTCACGTTCGGGCATCATATGGCGAACACGATTGAAAAAGCTGCGGTGACGATCGCCTTGGTTGCCTTGGGATGGGTGTTTTCGTGGTTGACTTTTACGGCTCTTCTTTAGCTCTTCTTTGATGAGCTGTTGTCGTTCCGTATATAAGGCTTTCCGTCGGGCTCGAAGCATTCGGCCAGTCTCTTCGTCCGTCGCCGTGGTGATGTTGTTATTCAGGCTTGTAATCTCCTCTTGCAGGGCGATAAAGTCAGGTCGCTGTTGAAGCTCGTGCTGCATCTTCGCTGGGAGCGATTGCCAAAGCTCCGGGTTACAATGTAGTGATATCCCCCGCATATCCTCGATAAAGTCAGTTCGGCACGGTTGATTGAGGAAGCTGTTTTGGCCATCTACGCTCCCTTCGGCCATATAGTACGTCTGGAACACTCTGTGATTTGATTGCCCGGCAAATTTCCCCAATTCGGCGATCGAATAGCCACGAGCTAAGACTATGATTAGCAGGCTACATAATCAGAGTAGGATAAGAGCCTTACCGTTAGCTTTGACGATTGCTTCACGTCTACCATCGTGAATAGTGACGTTGGGAAAGCCAGCCCACTGAGCCGCACTTGTAAGCTGCTTTGAGAACGAGGTTGACTTTTGAATCTTTCCAGTAGGACCGTTGCAAGTCGCGCCTTGGAAAACAGGCACGTCTTGCATATGATCAGCCCATTCCAAGATCCAGTGGTCATCGTACTGTGGGGGTTGCAGATCGAAAATCTCGTCGGCTGTTTCATAATACTTGAATGCACCACTGGCGAGAGCGATGCCGAGGATAAACAGAATAGGATTGAGAACAAACGGTAGACCCGTTGTGCTTTCATTCATTGGATGTTGTGGCCTGTTTGGAAGACGTCAGCTTGTGTTGGCAACAGAGGACAGCAGAGAGTGTTCAGATCTGACCTGCTCCGTGAGTCATGCTTTCCCTTCGCAAATTCTCTTGTCAAGGCTATTCGGATCTCTGGTTTCCCATCCTGGCCCCACCCAACCAGCATAATGATATCCTGTCAAGAAACGTCAGCACATATTCAGTTTAAAACAAGTTGACCAAAAATGTTACTTACTCTGTAGCGTAGCCCTTTCCCACTGTTTGCTCGAGCTGAAGATTCCGTCAACTCCCCTATCCTAGCTGATGAATAACAATAGAAATTCATTTTGGCGCTAAACCCAACCCGAGAAGCTTCATGATCAAACTCAGACCAATCGTTCTCCCAGATAACGAGAACCAGAATGAGGTATTTCTTCAGGGTTAAGTAGTGTCGTTCCCGATGAGCAGTTGATAGGCCGATTTTCACCTTAAGCGGTCCTTTAATATACTTTCGCCTGTTAGTATAGATATGGCTGTAATTGGATAATAGAGGAGAGAGTCACAAAATATTACACTTACATGAGTGAGTGATCTCCTCAACTGTTCAGGAATATGTTCTCCGGTTTCTCGTGGCCAAATTGAAGTAAAGCGCCGCATGTAGCAACGTACAGTATCAACGGTCGGCATCTTCTCTAGCTGACCTGGTATTGATAGTCCAACAAATTCAGCAAAATGCTTCAAAGTGCGAAAATGGCAAGGGCTTGCGCCTGGACGGTTCTTTGCAAACCTGTAAAGATCAGAAACCAAGACATTAGTATATTTTCTTGCCTTGAAGTACGTACAGATTAGGAAGAAGAAAAACTTACAGTCGCCACATATCCATCTGCTCCTTGTACACCCCATCAGTGTAATCTCTGATTTCCTTCAGGACAATAGAATCATCAATATCATGGTCGTCATCATTGAATCCATTCTCTCGAGCCCTCTTCGCCTTCTCCTCTGGTGTCTTCTTGCCCATCTTGCGTGCCTGCAAATAAGAGGTGCTGGGGCTGTGAAGATAAAGGAGATAAGAACTAGACAAGGGAGCTCCTCAAGGAAAGCACAAAGCTAAAAGAAACAATAGAAATTGTGAAGCTGAAGAAAGAGGACGCTCGAGATGTGGAGCATGAGAAGAAGATGAACAGTGAAAGGAGGATGAGGAAGGGGTTTAATAGTTGAAGGATTGTAACAGCTGAATAAAGCATGCATTGAAAGACCAAATTCCAGTCTCAGTTAAACATAGGGGAGGTGGGGCGTGGAGCTATTCTGGTAATAGGAAGCCCATTTGATCACCGGGGGACCCGTTCTGGCTCCCTCTGATCCTGCTCGCCAGGAGTTGACATTCTCAACAGTGCTACCAGGATAGGACCCACACAAAGGGTGACTAAGTATTCCGAGCTGCTAGGGGGTGGTGAGCCGAGGTGAGGAAGGGGTGAGCGCGAGGTGAGGTGAGGGTGAGCAGGGTGAGGAAGGGTGAGCGCGAGGTGAGGCGAGGGTGAGAAAAGCGGCGAGTGGTCACGTGCACTGTCGCTTGGCGACAACGGAGACGAGGTGATTATTCTGGATAAACAACAAGAGGTACCGCAAGAGGCTTATCTACTATTAGTAAGAATGACGGATGACCGGTGTTGAATTACCGTTCTTCTATCCACAGCCCATCCAAAAGCAATCACTGTTCCGACTGCCATGAAGAGGGGTATAAAAACACTGCGGAGTCGTGCCTTCTCGATGGGAAATGTATTCAAGTTGTCTCCTTGAGCTCTGTCAACAGGGAGGCCGTGAAACTCTGCGGTAAGCCGATAATCACGATCGATCAGCTTCCCAGAGGCGAGGGCTGCAACGGAGCAACCGATTCCAAAAGGCAAGTAAACGAGGCCAGCTTGAAGCTGATTGAGTTGATAGATCTCAACAAAAAGGGTTCCCAATGACGCAGGAATACAACAGAAAGTCGTGTGTAGGAATGCTCCGGCACATACAACCGCCGCATTATCTTTTGCCATGAGCAAGGAGAGTGACTTGAGGGGATTTGGGAACGAGCGTGGACGTTGACGTTGCACATCATGAGCCAATGCGGTCGACTTCACGAAGAACATATCCATAGGTGGGATAAGTCGGGATTAGGGCGGCGGATTGATGCTCCCATTCCCAACTACGCCACGGGCAGTCTCAGGAAGCAAGCAGATCATCGTGACAAGACAGACACCGGAAACAATAGAGAGAAACCAGAAAACGGCACGCCATCCGAGATCGTACGACAAGGCGCCACCCAGTAATGGGCCGAGAGCAGGAGCAGTTGTGATTCTGATGTTTGTGAGCTAATGAAAAAAAACTTGAGGTCTTGGAAAACTCGAATACCCAAATGTCAGGGCAGAAACATATAAACCCCTCTCTGAGGGCATAGAAACGTCGGCAACGACGCCATATGCAATGGAGAAAGCTCCTGTAAAATGTTAGTGTTCCTTGCGTCAACTAAAGGATGTTATTTTAAATACCGGATATCCCAGCGCTTTGCAACATGCGAAGTAGCAGGAGCCCAGCGAAGGTTGATTGGCAGGCAAGGCCTATATTTGCAATTAAATAAAGGCCAAGCGTGAACAAATACAGTGGTCGCCTCCCATAGATATCTGATGCATCGCCTGTGATAGAGGGAGCAATTGCGGAGACAGCCATGTAAGTTGTTATGGACATGTTTATCTGGGCAATGGAGAGGCTCAGGTCTTTGGCAATGAGCGGAATAGCGGGGTAGTAAATGAAGCTGCTGAGTGTTGAGAACCATGCTGCCAAAGCAACTAGGCCCACGATGATTCGTTTTTGCCCTTTGCTGAAAACCGAAAATGGTAAAGGCGATCCGGACACAGTGGGGACAGCATTATCTGTATTTTTCTCGTTGTTCATGGTCCCTGGTGAAGTAATTGCGAAATCAGACTGAGAGCCCCAAATCTAACGAGCCTTGCCAGAGAGCCCAGAACACCAGGCAGGGAGATATGGGGGAAGATACTGAAAGGAAGGATATTCCTATGGTTCATTTCCTAACCCAACTGAACCTGTCTCGCCCACCAGCCACATGCTCACGCTGCCCTTAATTGACCTCTTCTAGACCTATCAGAGGCGGGCGGCCCGCTAGATGAAATATATCTAAACCCTGCATTGTGTAACCACTGACCGGATGCGGCGTATCTTCAGCCCCCGGATAAAGCACTGGCTAGAACGTCTTTCCTTGAGGTCATATATTTTGTCACGGAGTTGCGAGAGCCATACCAAGCGTCTCCCCCTATGTCGAACGTTATGAATCAAGCGAGCAAGGACGCCAGATGGGAAGAGATATCAAAAGCAAAAGTAGATATCCGAAACTCGCTGACTCCTGCAGCATGGCTTCTGCCTGCCTCTATGCTACCGAAAGATCCTCCCCTTGCGGAATATGGCCCTCAAAATGTCTTGCAAATCCCCCGAGAATGTGGGATTCTCACAGCTGACGAAATCAAAATCACTGAAACCCCGTCCGTCAACGATCTCCTCTCTAGGATTTCAAACGGTGACCTCTCAGCAATTCAAGTCACAACAGCCTTCTGTAAAAGAACCGCAATCGCCCAACAGCTTAACAATTGTGTTACCGAGCCGCGATTCACTTCGGCTCTTCGTAGAGCAAAAGAGTTAGATGAGTTCCTAGCTCGAGCGGGTAGAGTCATGGGTCCCCTCCACGGATTGCCAATTAGCGTCAAAGACTCATTTGACATCGTTGGCGTGGACAGTTCAATTGGAATAGCTTCACTCTGCTTCAAGCCAGCGACTTCTAACTCGCCGTTGATCGATCTTCTCTTATCTCTAGGCTGCATCATCATCGCCAAGACCAACGTGCCGCAAACCCTCAACTCACTGGACAGCATCAACAACGTCTTCGGTCGGACTATGAACCCGAAAAAACAGACTCTGTACTGCTGGTGGAAGCTCGGGTGGCGAAGGCGTGCTTGTTGCAATGCGAGGTTGTATAATCGGCTGGGGAGCCGATACAGGAGGAAGCATTCGAGTTCCAGCGATGTGTAACGGCGTATTTGGAATCAAGCAGAGTAACGGCCGCTTACCAGCTGGCGGTGGTCCTCTCATATCTCCCGATGGAATGTCTAGGTGCTCTATCCCCGCCGTCGTTGGTCCATTAGCAAGATCTGTGGACGATATCAGCTACGTAATGAGAGAAGCTACTGAAAAGGCTTGGATGTGGGGAGAAGACTGCTTGTCGTTGGCTTGGAATCCTGAGTCTGATGCTCGAGGAAGTGGTCCAAAGGGCGAATTTGTATTTGGCATCTTAAGAGGGGATGGAAATTGTGTACCCCTGCCGCCAATGTCCAAGATTTTGGATGAAGTGAAGGCGAAGCTCAATAACTCCCCGGGTGTCAAAGCCGTCGAAGTCTCTACACCACCTGCATGGACAAAATGCCAAAGTGTGATGGCAAAGTTGATGGGTGCAGATGGAGGAGCAGTAATGCGTAATCTTTTGGAGGCAACTGGCGAGCCATTAGTGCCATGGATGGTTGGGAAGTTGAAGCGCAGCCAGCCTAAAACACTTCACGAAGTTGCTGAATTGCAAGCCAAAAGGACCAAACTGGAGCGGGAGATGATGGGTTTGTGGGCTGAAAATGATGGGAAGGGTGGCAAGAGGCGCAAAATCGATGCTATTGTTTGTCTAGTTGCTCCTCATCCTGTGCCAGAGATTGAGAGATACAATGCAGCAGGGTACACCTCGAGCTGGACGTTATTGGATTACCCTGCTGGGGTTGTACCTGTTCGAAACTTCTGTGAGCAGGATCTCGAACTTGGTAAGCCTCTTTTAGGAAGTGTAATCTCAACTTGGGATGAGAGGAATAGGCTGTTGTGGGACGAGAAGACGGTAGACCGGAGAGTATACCTTGGGACGCCTTTGTCGGTTCAGGTTGTCACCCCGCGACTGCAAGATGGGAAGTTGGTACAAGCGATGTTGATAGTCGACAACTTAGTTCATGATATGGGTTCTAAGTCGATGTTGTAAAGTGCCTAAAGGGAGTTGGGCTACTTTAGACTTGGCAAATTTGATTGTATAAAAGATTCTACTCAATATCAACATCATTTAGGCAACAATGCCTACCTGCGGTATGAAGCGAAACTGCTCAAAGCTGGAAGCGTGACCCAAATCTTTGTGTTATTCCAGCCTGCTTGTACCCATACCTACCACCTAGCAGAGATGCCCTCAAACTCTTGCAAGCCAACTTACGATTATAGACTAAATGTTCTTCTCTGCCTTCCATCTCTTTAGCCCATCCGCCAAGCTCGCAACAAGCTCTTTACTATGAGCAAGCTCCTCAAAACTTACTCTGTCCGTCCACCAATCCAGCCAACCCTCAACTCTCGCTCCCTGTTCAGGATCAAATAACCCTATACTTACATCAATTAAGTTTGGCCTTTCTTCACAATGCCAAAACACCGTAGCGCCACATCTACCGCAAAACTCCCTGGTCACCCCTTCCGAGCTGGCATAAGGCTTCAAAGTTCCCTTTGAGAAATCAACCGGCGATCCGTCTTCCTGCAAAATATTGCATTTGGGTATGAATGCCCAGGGCTGGATTTCACAACCAGAGGATAGGCGGCATGAAGGACACGCACAAGTTCCAGCTAGATACTTCGTATTGTTATCCCGCAGCCACCACGTCTCGTTCTTTGGATTCGCAGAACCGTGCGAGTGGTATGGAACCATCAGGTCAGGGAACGGCGATTGAGCTTTCTTCGAACCTTCGTCCGGTCGAGTGATGTAAAATTTAACACCTCCACAGAGACATTGTGCCTTCAATTTGTCGTCCTTGAGTGGCTTCGCCTCCTTCGATAGGGTCAGGAACGACCCTTCAGGCACCAGCTCACCACCCTCAGCATCATAACGTAGCCAGCGTCTCAAGCCCTCTTTCGTCCCGTCAGCCCGCTTCATATCCTTGAACCAGACACTGATTCCACCATCAAGGGTATCCTCAATCCACTTGCATCCCGTCCAATTTATCAAGCCCTCTGTGCGGTCCCACAGTCCAGTGTTAATAACACAAGCCTTGACCTGACCTCTCTCGACCATTGTGAAGGTATGTGCCCCGCATGTAGAGCAGTGGTGCCGAGCCACGCCCTTTGATGATTCGTAAGCGGTGGTTTTGAAATTCGAGGGGTCGACAACTTGGCTTGGAGGGACGGTGAGGCTGGACCAGCCACAAGAGCCTGAGACGCGACGACAGTTGTGGCAGAGGCATAAGGCCCGGTCCATAGGAAGGATCGAATTGGGGAATTCGACTGTGAGGGAGAAGTTGCGGCATGCGCAGGTGGAGGTGACGGTGGTAGTCATGTTGAAAGAGTTGTTGAGCTTGGGACAATCCGAGGTCTAGTACGGCGAAAGATTGGCAATGTCCCGATGGTTAATATTCAAAGAGAGGCTGGTATCTGCCTTACATTCCCATCTTCAGAGACTTGCTCTCTTTATCCCAGATGGAATATCGAAGATCAACCTACATTCTTGAGTCACAGCGGGGAAGTTGATATCCGCGCCGCACTTGTGGCTGCGGGTGGCTGCATACGAAGTGCATTGGGTTGCGAGTCGGACAGACATTCGTCCCGTCAGCAAGGCGATGGCGAAATGGAAACATGAGGCGTTGAGAGAAGGAGGAACGAATGTTGGTGTTGCGAATGTTGATTGTTGAAGCTATTCAGATGTAGTCCATACCTCGGGAAAGAAATGTACCTACCCTCCGTACCTAGATCATAGCAAAGCTACCGGCCGACACCGGCGGCCCGAAATCGGGAGCAAAACCCGGGCACCGGTACGTAGCTGCCGAGGCTACCTCCTACAGTAAGCTTTCTCGCTTGTTGGTCTTGGTCTTGCTCGTGCTCGGCGTAACCTTAAGGCGGATCTCGGTTGGTGGAAGCGGATGTCAAGATTTCACCCTCAACAACAAACATCCAGGTATAGCCCCACTGGTGATAACCTTTTTCCAATCTTTACCAATAATCCAGCTTCTACAAGTGGAACGCCGTCCAGTTTTCACAATGTACCCAATCTTCTTTTCCTCCTCTTTTTCGTGTTCTGTTATCTGGAGTTTCGTCAGTGACGTAGCCAGCGCTGCAAGACGTACGATGCTGATTAAACTCAACAGGAGGTTCCTAAGGGAGCCTCTCATGTCGTCGAGTTAAAGGTACGAACATCAATAATGCATTTCATGATGCCCGTTGTAATCCTGGTGCGCAATTCCAGAGCAAATTCAACATCCAAGCAGCAATTGAATGACCCAAGTGTGTATTCATACTCCTCATCGAGAGATGGCCATCATCATCACATCCAAGCCCCAACCTCCGTTCGACCACTCGTTCTCAAACTCATATGCACAGCATGAGGTCTGTGCGAGCCGTCAGATCCCAGGTAGTCCTGAGACATGGTCCTGTTCGTATGGTGATTTGCGTCTGGTTGGTTCATATCTTCGAACTCAGCGAGATATTGCCGCTTGATGCCAAGACATTGCAGCATCTGAGTGGTCGCTCGTCGTAATTCGGTCCGCTTCCAATACATCTGGATTTATTTCATCATGAGGGTTTTGGTATCGTGCCTCTTCAAGGTTTTAAGTTTGGTGTAGTGGGTCTTGGTGCCGCTCTTCCATATATAAAGACACGGTCCCACGATGGTGGTAGATCTGGTGTCTCATCAAAACAGGTTCTCACACTTCATCGCCGCCTATAGTTACTTTCGACATTGCATACCATCAGTCTAGTGGAGCAATCACAAGATATCATCCGACAGCTGAGTGCCATGTCTACTCCTACCGAACCACTTGAGCCTGCGGGCCGTTTGTACCAACCCATCACGCACAATACCGCCTCACCAACACTTGCCCAAACACACACCAATGACTCTCGAGTCCGTCAACCAAGTACATCTGGCCCGGGTTTACACCGTACCGGCTCACAATTATCTCACAAAGAAGCAAGACGAGATCCCGAACTCGACATCAACCTTCCGTACCGTACTATGACCAATGAAGCCAACCTTGAAGAATACACGAAAGAGACATCGGCTGGAGAAATCGACGCTGGTGTTGCTACGCCAGACGGAAAGACAGATTACAAGCTCGTCACATTCTTGCTCAACGATCCTGAGAACCCCAAAAACTGGAGCAAAGCATACAAGTGGTACATCACGATGATTGTTGCACTTACTTGTTTCGTCGTCGCCTTCGCTTCTTCGGTTGTCACGGCGGATATTGCTGGGGTTGTGAAGGAGTTCGAAGTATCTGAGGAAGTTGCTCTGCTTTCTATCACTTTGTTCGTTATTGGATTTGGTGTTGGTAGGTCACACATTTCAGAGGAGTTTCTGTCCGCTGCATCTCCCTCCGAGACTTCTTAATGCTCGGGAATCTGGAGCTAATCCTTACAGGCCCCATGGTATTCGCACCAATGTCAGAAGTAGTCGGTCGACGAATGATTTACGCCACAACACTCTTCGTTGCGACCATCTTCATCATTCCCTGCGCCGTCTCAGACAATATTACCACCCTCCTCGTCTGCCGGGCAATCGACGGTATCGCTTTCTCAGCACCAATCACCATCATAGGTGGAACCCTTGCCGACTTGTGGAAAACTGAAGAGCGGGGTGTTCCCATGGCCGCTTTCTCAGCAGCTCCTTTCATCGGCCCAGCAATTGGTCCTCTCGTTGGTGGCTTCCTTGCAGATGCGACAGGATGGAGATGGCTATACTGGATCCAACTCATTATGGCTGGTGTTGTCTGGGTCCTGATAACCTTCACCGTCCCTGAAACATACGCTCCAACCATCCTCGCCGCCCGCGCTAAGAAGATGCGAGCAGAGACTGGCTCTAAGGAGCACATCACAGAGCAAGATCTTGACCTCCGCCCCTTCAGCGAACGCATGTCGATCTTCCTCATCAGACCCTTCCAACTCCTCTTCTTGGAACCCATCGTTCTTCTACTGGCCCTGTACATGTCCGTCCTTTACGGCCTCCTATACATGTTCTTCGTCGCCTTCCCGATCGTCTTCCAAGAAGGCAAAGGCTACAGCGCCGGCATCACAGGTCTAATGTTCATTCCCCTCGCAATCGGAGTCGTCGCCTCAGCATGCTGCGCTCCCCTTGTCAACAAACACTACCTCACCCTCTACCACAAACACAATGGCAGCCCACCCGCGGAAGCCCGCCTCATCCCCATGATGATCTCCTGCTGGTGCATTCCCGTCGGCCTCTTCATCTTCGCCTGGACATCCTACCCGCATCTCACCTGGGTCGGTCCCGCACTCGGCGGTTTCCCCGTCGGCTTCGGCTTCATCTTCCTCTACAACTCAGCCAACAACTACCTCGTGGACTCCTACCAGCACCAAGCGGCATCTGCGCTCGCCGCAAAGACACTTATCCGTTCTTTCTGGGGTGCTGCGACGGTCTTGTTCACGAAGCAGATGTATGATCGCTTGGGATACCAGTGTGCGAGTTCGCTGCTAGCTTTTATCAGTTTGGCGTGTTGTGCGATTCCATACGTGTTCTACTTTTATGGTGCGCAAATTCGGAAGAGGAGTCGCTTTGCTTATAGTGGTGATGATGAGGAGACCGGAAAGAAGGGGGCTGATGCGGAAGCAGAGGCGGATTTGGAGAGGGCGAGGAGTTATGTTAGTATGCCGTAAGTGGATTGGAAGGGCGGCTACGATGAGACGAGATGATGGAGGAGTGGATGAGACATAATGTCCTTGATCTGTTAGTGGGTAAGATGAAGAGGATGAAAGGTGCGGGCATTGGAGGGGAGTTTTGGCGAGACAATGCGAAGCGAAGAGACGGATCCAAAAGAAAAAAATTCGACACAACAACAGGCAGGGTTGAGCAATCCAGCCCGAAACTCAAAAATTGCAACACAGCATCCGGAGATCGGAGAAAAGGCGCATGGGAAAATGAAATGGGAATTGGGATAGACTGTAAGGCTGGTAGACCTGGGAGCATTGGTAATAGGGCGGCGCATAGAAAACATGGAGAGCTTCGGCAAGTAGCACAACCTGAATAATAGACTGTAATACAAAATATCTTCAAACACTTCATGGTACTTGAGCTTCCAAATCTGTATACTCAATTGAAGCATACACTTCTCTGAAGCCAGGAGAAACTCAGATACAACTGATCCTGGAGCCAGAGCAGAAAAAAACCCGTAAAAGCTCACTTCAACATATGGCGATGTGCAGTTGCCGTAAAGGTTGGACAGAATACGGGATTTGATTTACTAGAGTGGATACTCTATGAGTGTGGGTGTGGTTGGCTGGGATAGGCGCAAGGGTTCAGCTGTCTGTAATTGTGGGACATATGATTGGAAGAGAAAAAAGTGGTGGCTTTTCGCACAAGTTTGCGATGTGCAACAAAAACTTAAGATTAGGGCTGATTGGATAGATACTCCTCAAGAAGTGATACGCGTAAATCCTGTGGCTGTGGTTGGCTCATGGGAAGCGAGGGGTTCACATCTGCAGGAGGTGCACATCCTGTCTGTGTAACTGTGGGGCATAATGATTGGAAGAGGAATGCGGTGGAATTTGTCTGCATTTTGCGATGTGCAACAAAACTTTTGGTTATCAGGCAATTGTAGCGCGGGCGTGGGATTGGCTGCTGAAAAAGTAGAGAAGGGTTTGGGGCAGACGAGATAAATGTTTTGACGATAAGTTCCAATTGGGTCTCCAGTCAAAAGCTGGTGCACTTATGGGATTTTCTAGGTGAGAATGAAAGTATTCCGAGAAGAGGAACTCGCGTTCTTTATATGACTGAAGTAGAAGGGATGCAATGATCTCAACCGAGGCGAAGTTCGATCCATCAGGCTTGCGCTCGATAGCAATGCTATATTCCGGACCAAAAAAAGCTAGGATGAAGAGTTCAGACTCAAGTGACTATCCAACTAAGAGTTCGTGTTCGATGGGAGAGTTCTCTGATCTCTGTGTCTAAGTCATATAAGTTAGAGGAAGAAGCAAAAGGCTACAGTACCGGAAAGTTTCCAGCTACAAAACAAGTGAGAATCAGGATCAAGCTCCCATCCTTACTGGCCAGTAAGCAAGAGCAATGGAGCGGCTTGAGACAGTACAATTGGTATTAATATACATAATTACCATGTGATTCATGGCTTGTGTTATCTTCTGTAGAGAAGTAGTACAACACCACGTAGCCCCCTTTGTGAAAGTTAGAGCGACAATGACAGCACCACCCAGTTTATTTACTTTTACTCGTCCCTAACCGAACAGCCAAGAACTCAGCGCCGGGCCGATTCGCTCAGAAGCACTAACACTCACAATCCATAAATCCCCTTCACGATCTCACGACTCAACTAAACTAGACAAACTCTAGCCAATCCAGATTCTGAAACGACTTTCACCCTTTGACTCGTCCAGTTTGTCCATTAAAAGACACAAGCGGCTCTCCCAAAATTGGGAGTGTCAGCTCGATACCGACATCCCACGAGTCGGCCCCGGTTTGATAGCCTCCCCGAGTCCCTCTGGCCAGAGAGTTCGATCGGAAATAAAACAAAGCAGTCGGTGCCGAATCGATGGCAACTGCGACTTGCAACAAAGAAGTCCATTAAATTTCCTTGCTGATTGCAAGTGCTGGGGCTGGTATCGAAATGGAGCACTGCACGTGATTAGACTCAATTCTCGAACCTGGCGGACAACAGAATTTGGGCATTTCATCCTACCTTAATGAGCTTGGACATACACACGTACGTACATGCAAGATTGATCAAATTTTATGGAGGTTTCCTTTCCCTCCCCTTATTTCAAGGATAAGATATACATTGACTGCCACCTTGCACAACAAGGAGGACGGGAAACAGTCCAGCTCAATCATGAGTAGGTATAAATGTAATTTAATGTAATGCGATGGAAAGAAGAATCCCGCCCAGCCTGACCCTGATACCAAACCCGAATCCAAACCCAAAGCCAATCTGTGCAATGCACCAAACGCAGCCGCTTGAGTCGCAGAGCAATGTGGAAGTGAAGAAAAGTTTTCCCATCAATCAACCATAAAGCCTACCACCTACCCGCAAATCCCCACGCGCCTTCGTCGTCATTCATCGTGCGTTTCGCAGATCACGTAAGTCTTGCTCCCCTCATTTCATATAATCCCAACTGATTGCATAGCATCACACCATGATCAAAATGTTCTCATCACGTCACCCTCCCACTTCTCATGTAACGCCCTCATCAGACTCATCAATATTCGTGATCTTCCTCTTCCCGCCCTCTCTATACCCTTGACTAGGCTGATGAACCGGCATACTATCAAACGTACTCCTCCCACCAAGACTCTCGGGGACCGCAGCTCCTCCTTCGCCCTTCATATCGCCGTGTGTCGCCTTGTCGAAGTTGAGATTCGGGTTGCCGAGTTGGTTCTGCGAGACTTCTTGTTGAAGAGGAGAGGAGTGGACTGGTGAGGAGGAGTTTTGAGACTGTTTGGAGCCGTCGCCACCACGGGTGGAGTTGCGGGGGGAGACACGGCCGGTCTGTTTAGGATAGGATATCAGCAAGGTTGCATTAAGGAATGAGAGATGTGATAAACAGGAAACGGTGTGCTATGGTGGTAGGAAAATGTGATGGGAATACAAAACGTGGTTTTGAAACAGAGCAGAACAGGACAGAACAGAACATTGTAGCACAAGATAGCAGACGGCGAGTATTGGTAGAAAGCAGTATAAGAACGAGGCGTAAGACACAAATATTCAGGTGTAGTAGCGACAAGGTCATTTGCAATCGAAGCAATACGACATCTTGCATCGCAGTCACCTCGCAATGTCCGAAGTCGAAGTTGAAAATATAACACAAACAATAGCCGGGAGTGCGCGCAACACATTAACTTCGCGACGTGGAAGAGTCGGACTGTGACCAGTCCTTCCCAACTTGTCGGACGGTGCCACTTTGCTCAGAATTACTACGACTCACCTGTTTAGCCCATCTAAGCCCACAGCTGTTGCATAGATCTCTCTGCCCGCTTGGTCCGCGTCGCCATTCCGGTGTGACTCGCGTGTGACAGTTCGCACAATCACGGTGTGGGTGTCCGGCGCCTTTCCTCCTCTTGCGCTTTTTCTTGCTCGACAGCAGGGCCGCCAATTCTTCGGCAAGCAACCTATTGCTCTTCTCCATTTGACGAAGCTCGAATTGCCAACTGGTACATCTAGTTGTCTTCAATTCGTCGAAAATGTTGTCTTCCGATGCTAACGCGAGATCTTGCGATCCAATCGGTAGCCCTGATCCACCTGCTTGGGAAATAACTCCTGTAGTGGCTAGTGATGTAGATGCACCTGTCCTGTGAGTAGCAACCACTAACTCTTGACTGAGGTTCGACGACAAAGCCGAGACGTGGCTGTGAGGTGTCGACTCTTCAGAAGTCATATCCATTCGTTGTATCGGACTTACTGACTTGGACCCGTGCGAGCCAAGAGTAGGAGCAACTTGACGTGTGGATGATTTCAATAATCTGGTCTGAGCAACGAGGAACGTTGGCTTTTGGCCTTCAGAGGCATCGCCAGGATAAAGAGTGGTCTGCGCCTGCAATACAAGACCTCTCTTATTCAGTATCTCATGCTTATGGGTCACTCGCTTTCCAGTTCTCGCTTTTTCCAGGGAGCGACCGAATTCTACTCTTGATTCGGCACGCATCAGAGCCTGAATGCTAGTGCCAACAAGATCTTCAGACGATCGGTCCAGGAGCGTCCGCACATTCGATGAGACAAACAAGAACATGCCCGAGGTAGACAACTTAGTCCACATCTCACTCTCGCCAATACCCCCTGCTGCTTCAATATCGTGCCGATGAAGTGCATAAACGGGTCGTTCTCTTCCCACCAGAATGATGCACTTTCGACCCTTACCTTGCTCAACGCACAGCGAACCGTGACTCTCAAACCATGTGTAACCGCTCTTCTTTCGTCGGATCCGGAATACAACATTGACTGCTGCTCCCGTCGACGTGTCTTTCAATTCTCTCGTAACAGGCACGATATCACTGGGGTGACAGACGGATGACAACGCAGTCCCGACAAGCTCCGATGCATCGTACTCTAGAACGTGACGACAAGATGGCGACAGGTACAGGAACAAGCCTTTCAGAGACAGGACATGAACAACATCGTCTGTATTCTCCAACAGCACCTTGTCCCACATCCGTTTAGTCAATTCCGATTCCGAGCTGCTGTTGATAGAGCTCAACACTGTAGACACATCATCCCGACTGATCGTCTGGCCACCATCCATAGGCCGACTCGCTTCCGGAGGGTTCCAAACGTATCTCGGCAAAGCTCCTTGCGAATAATCCACCGTGTACAAACCACTCGAGTTCTTCGTCTCCACGGCTGTAGGCTTCTCCACAAGATCGACCTGAAATCCCACAAAATATCTGATCTCCTTATCATCCTCTCCAGTGATGGGTATCATTGTTAGCAAGTTCATGAATGGCTGGCCTCCTTTACGATAATTGATCAAACTACGTTGGGCTTCCTTCTTCTCGTGTATCCTGTTTCGGAGATAATAGACAGAGTCATTATCCACAAATTCTCTCCGAGCTCCGGCCTCGACCTTGCCTTCTGGCGACTGGAGAAATCGGCAATTCTGACCCTTGACTTCATGCTTTGTGTATCCAGTCAAACGCTCGAAAATGTCTGAGACATAGATGATTGGGCAGTCGTAAAGTGTAATATCGCATACAACAAAAGCACATGACATATCGACCTTGCCAATGTCGATTTCGGGATTCTTTCTCGTCGCTACTTTCATCAAAGCTCCCAGCATATCGAATCCACTAGACGAGTAAATTCCGTGATAGCCGGATGACTTCGGCTCTGGCTTTGGCCCAATTTCTAACTCTTGTTGTGCATCCGGACCTGACACTGGCGTTGGGGGTTGTGGTATGCTGTAAGAAGAGTTGTGATTGGAAAGTTCGGGTGGTCTGCCCGAAACTGGTGAGTTATAAGAAAGCGCATTCTGATTCATTCCCATGTTTGAAGGTGAGCCGACCGTAGGATTCTCCGCGCCGACTTGACTTGGTATGGGGGGAACCATGTTGTTGAGCTCCTCTGCACCGCTCATACTTGGAGCCTGAGTTGGCAGCCCATCTGACATGCTCGGTGGCATCATATAATTGCCTTGCATCCCATCCATATTACCATTCCCGAAATTCTGCTGGTAGTTTGACGGTGAAAACATGTTCATAGCATTCGAGTCTTCCTCTGACATGCCTTCCATTCCCATTGGCGAAAATCCCATCATATTCTGCATCATTTCCGTAGTCATGGGGGCGTATTGGGAGTTCGTGTTGATGGTCAGATTGTCTTGCATCGGCATGGAAGATGAGAAGCCCATCTGTTGGCCAGACATATTCATACCAGAAGACATATCCACATATCCGCCACCCATCGACAATTCATCTTCCGAGTGTCTCCGCATATGTCCTTGCGGATCACCAGGCCCCGTTGTCTGAGGCACAAACTGATAACCATTCAGAGAGCCGTTCGCTGTCCCGAATTCCATCATTGACCCTCGGCGGTCCATGTCCTGCGGATTGTACGCTTGCGGTATGCTCTGCCGCCGCTGCATCTCGTTGTTGTTCTGCATTATGATGTCGTCCAAAGTTTCCCCACCAACAGGCATCATCCCCATATCAACCTGGCCCTCGTTATCCGGCGAGGCGGCCGGCGGCACCATTGTCATACTCGATGTTCGTGAGGGGCCATTTCGTCGTCGCTGTGCAAGCCGCTGCTGCAGGTCCTCTTGGGAGAACGGGCTAGAAAAGAAGTTGTTCATAATCCCAACATCTGTCCGTACTCACTCCGGACTGTCTTCCTCAACCGTTGGTATATTGAACCCGTAGAGCGAATTCATCAGAGTGTCGGCAGAAGGACGATGTCAAGGTGTCTGGTATCATGAATGGTGGCGTCGCAGTTGATTGTAGCTGCTCTCAACCCTGCGATCGTTCCAGGTCGAAGCGACCTTTCCCCCACTCCAAAGATGACAGTTCCAGGTAGCTCAATACCAGCTGCCGCTATGATGCGCGTATTTTGTTGCCAAATTGAGGCTGTTGAGATGGCTGGTGGCGGGGGCTGTTCAAAGAACGGGTATGTTGTCCTTCAACGGTCCGAGGGCGCAACCACAGGAGCTACCAAATCGCGAGAGGTTGCAAACAAGTCTGCGGAGTACTCGCTACAACCGGAGAAGTTCGGTATTAGATGTCGAGGGGAAGGGTGCGATAGTGGAAGAGGCGGGCTCGCCTTGTCCCTCTGGAGATTTGCTTGGTGAGGTTTATGATAGGACAATGGTAGGGATCCCTGGCTCCCAGACGTGGTACAGCAGCTCTCTGTCGGGACGCTGGGAACGCTCGGGTCGCGCTTCGTACGATTCGAAAGGCGGTATATCGACGTCGCTGGATCAGAGATATCTTCTTGTCAGGTGTTGCGGCGCGATCAAATGATATTGTGAGAGTGGATGTCTCTGAGTGAGGTAAAAAGTGGAGGAGAGATGTCTGTGAGGTTGTCGGATTGATTTGAGACATAGGTACAGACAAGAATCCCGCACAGCTCAGCTGGCGCGCAAAGCTTCCCCACTCTTTCGGCTCTCAAACGAGCCCGTCTCCGACACAAACATCGTATTCAAGAGATTTCCATCTATCTCGTGTGCTGCATAAACTGCGAGCCCTGATCTACCTATAGAGCTGCGGCTGAGAAAGAAATCCACGACATGTTGCTGTCACTAAAGGTCCACTGCGCTCCCTTCAATTTCTTTCAAGCACGGCGTTGGGCTCTTATAAGTACTGAGAACGTGGGGATGGGAAAGGTCCGGATGATTAATTGCGAATTCTGCGGTAAAGGGTCTCGCTCAGATTGGCCCTGCGCCAGCTGCAAATGATTCGCCACGCCACCCACAAGCAATCTCATATCAGACGATAGCCTCAAACTCTCGCTATGCTAAATGATGACCTGCCCCCTGGTCATCCTCCAAAAGAAAAACACACAAAAGGAATGACAAGGTGTGCGAGTGTGGTATCAAATCGTTCTATCATCATTCTTGTCCCTTCCTGTCATATCCACCAGTCCACCAACAACTCCGTCCAGCCCGGCTAGCATTTATTTTCCCACTCAACCAAAATAAGCACGCACTGTTTGTTGCGTCTCGGGTGAGAACTGCAGCAAGACTTGGGCTGGATCCAAGCCAGCTGTCTGGAGCAACATCTTTGCAGCCGCAACTATTTGCGTTGCATTCTGACCTTGAACCGTCTCGGCTTCCAAAGCTTGAACAATAAAGCCGAAGACCTTTCCAGCCTGGGTAATAACAGCGGGGTTTTGTCTGTAGCAATTAGTAATAGCCGCAGAGAGGGGAAGTATTGACTTACTGCTCAATCAGCTGGGCAAGGTAAAGATACGCATATGGCGCAGCCTCTTCGTCGTTAACGACGGGTAAAGTATCGATCCATTGAACAACAATTTGCTGTTGGTTGGGCAGACTTGAAGGGTTGAAATGGAGAACCTTAGCGATAGCTGCGCACGCATTTTCTGTTGCGTAGACATCGTCATCTCCACGAGCATTGGGGAATTGTGTAACTTGGAAGAGGAGGTCAACAGCTGGAGCCAAGAACTCCGACCATTGTGGACCTCCTTTGTGAGCGGCGACACCAATGCCATATGCAGCGGCTTGGCGGTTAGCAGGTGCAGAGTCTCGGCAACCAGCGACCAGAGGCTCGATAATGTACTCCTTATAGTTCCAGCTCTGGTCGCCACAGAACTCAAGAACGTCATCCATAATACAAAGACCCCACTGTCGCTGCGTAGGATCCTGGCTCTTTAGGAACTGCTCGTAAGTAGCATGAAGACGCTCCCAAGCCTTGAGGAATGCAACGCCGTGATTCTTGAAGATGCAGTGATAAGCCTTGTTCATATCAGACAACAGGGTTTGATCATCTTCAATGGCAAACATTATATCTTCGGACTCCTCTTCGCCTTCCTCCTGCTGTCCTTCCAATCTCTCTTCTGCTCGTGCAGCAACACGATCCTTGTAGTCTTCCAGTGCTGAAAATGCCGAATCGATGAACGTTTCCATGTGTTGAGGAGTAAGACAATCCTTGCCCATAACCTCAACAGACTCGTAGAAGCATTGGTACATCTCAGCAAGAGTATCAATAGCTGGCTCCGCGCTGAGAACTTCGAGGAGTTTGATAATCGTGCCGTTCCAAAGACCACTGAGCTGATTTGATGGATTGCCGAATGCTTTCTTGTACGAGTTCAACAATTGTGGCACGCACTTAGCAGAGACGACACGGACAGGATCATGGAAAAAGAAAGCAAGACCTGGCAATGCGATCTTCTCCATAACCTCAGGAACGTATGGAGCAAACGCGCCCTCGAGGACTTGGGCGTAAACAACCAATAATTCGATGGCCATATGCTTATCGTCAAGAGTGCTTGTCTTGATACCGATAACTTTGCCCTTAAGGGGCACAAGCTCCCAGCCCTCCTCTTGCTGGACCTGTTCGACTTGCTCATCATCGTCTAAGAGCTGGATATCAGCTTTAGCGCTAGCAAGCTCCATGAGTGGTGGCATAACGCTCGGAAGGAATGGCAAGAAGTCTGCGCCAAGAACTCTGCACATGCGACCCCAGCAATGCATGAGATATTGTGCTTGGGGATCATCGGCATCGACAATTCCTTGCTGGATAGTAGCTAAGGTTTGAACCAAGTTCATGGCATCGTTTCCTAGTCGCTCTTTGCCAACAGCAAGAGCGATGAGAGTGGCGCATTCCATGGCTTTGGCTCGGAGTAAGCGAAGTTCCTTTGTATTTTCCTGCTGTAAAACGTTGAACAGCAAGGGCATGAGAGTATCATAATACTTGGAGAAAGCAGCTTCTGCCGAGTCGGCAATAGTCGCAATGGTAGACAAAGCTTGTTCCTGGACGTAGCGTTTAGGACTTTGTAGCAGTTGGAAGAGGTGGGTAAGAAGGTCATCGAGATATGGCTCCAAGATGTTCTTCTCGGCCTCTTCGCAGAAGTTGACCAATGCGGCAGCTGCGTGAGCTTGAACGCGAGGCTCTGGGGAATCGAGAACTGGGACGATAGCTGGAACAACGACTTGGTGGTACTTTTCTTGCATGGTACCGGCAAAGTCGGTGCTCATTTGCCCAAGAGCATTACATCCGGCCCATCGAACTCGGGAGTGCGGATCTCTCAGTGCAGGGACTACCAATTCCAACACCTGGTTGAGTTCTCCAATCATCAAGTCTCTGCAGCCCTCTGAGATAGCCGAGATGGCCATCAAAGCTGCATGTCTATCTCTCCATGCATCCGAATTCATCATTCTTGGAAGCCAACTGAATGTAGGTGCTAGGATAGTCTGTCCACCGAGCTTGTTTGCCAATCGATCCATGCATTGCTCTCCTGCGATGTGATTCAGGTCACTTTCCTCTGGATCCATATCGTCGGACGCGTTCCACTCTGCCGCATCGTCATCATCCACGCCAATGTCTGTCATCAAACTGAGACATTGTGTGATCATATCGGTTGTGTATGTCTCATCCTTCTTGACCATTGCTGGAGCGTAGTCTGCAAAAGTAGCCATCAACTCAAGCGCATTTTGACGGGCTTGGTCCGTAAGCTCCTTATCTTGAATAACCGAGATGCTGAAGAGGACCAAGTTGTGGAAGAGAGGTCGAAACATTTTTGGTGCAACCTCGGCGAGATCGATTAGTGACACAATCGCTCTGCTCAACTCTTCGGACTCCTGTTTCTCTTTAAGTGGAGGAAGAATGCTAAGAACTTCCGGAATAAGAGCGTAGTACTTTTGTTGCGATTTCTTGTTGATGCTTCTGAAGAAAGATGCAAAAGCTTCCATGGCAGAAAGGCAAACCTATCCGATGTTAGCATCTGTCGTTGGCAGAAGGCTATAATGATAACATACTCCGGCATCGCTGTCCTTGAATCCAGATGTAAAGGCTGCAAGAACCGTGTCCTCGTGTTGTTTCTCAATGATACCAGGAGTGGTAGAGAAGATTCTGTATGCAATCTCACGTTGCCCGACTTCCTTTGATATGCTAAGTGTGAAGAGAACCCCTAGAATTTCGGGCCATTGTTGTTCTGCCTCGTGTCAGTCTCCATCCCTCGGTGTAAATCCTTCTAACAAACATACTGTTATCTGAGTATTCCCTGGCAATTTCCGCAACTGCGTCACCGATCTTGTTCCGGACGCTGTTTGTAGTTTCCGTACCCAAGGCTTCGAGGAGTTTTTGTCGAATAACGTATCCGTCTGTTGCCTCTAAAGAAAGAAAAGTCTCCACCGTCGAGTCATTTGGAAGCTTGCGAGCCTTGGAGGCTATACGACGGAAAATGACCGAAGCAAATGAACGGGTCTGGAGAACACACCAGGTTAGTAAGTTGTCTCACGGAATGCATTGAACGAAGGTTCTCACGGTTGGGTCATTGGAGCCCTGAATTTGTTCAACAAGGCCCATTAGGAGCACTTGCGGCTTCGAGGCAGTCCAGTTGTTGGCCAAATGCTCCTCCGCTTGAGACCGGACACTATTGTCGGATGATTGCAGCGCATCAAGGAGCTGCGCAAGCTCATTATGCACGTCTGCTGGGAGGACCGACATTGTTCGGAAATTTAATGGGCTCTGATACGAAGAGTCGGAGGTATGTGGCGCGTATGAGGGCGTTGTGCGATCTGGAAGCAATGCCCCTCGCGTGGAATAGAAATTGGTGCGCGATCCGGAAACCGTGGATTCGTAGCCCGTTGCTGGAGAGTGTCAGAAACAAAGACTTGGCTTGCGCGAGAGCTGTTGCCAGCGTCAAAGGAGTTGGGTGATCGCTGTTGTCGTACCTTTGTTTTGCACACTGTCGGCGCGGTGTAGCGGCTTTCGTGGAGAGTGATAGAGCTGTGCCCCGATTTCCCAGTCTTTGTATCTAACACACCGCAGAGATGTAGAAATTTATATGACAAAGAGGTTTAACCGAGTCCAAGATATTCTTGTTGACGTGGTGTGTAGAGGGGTTGTAGTGGGGTCAAACATTTGTTGTTCTGGCGCGAATAAAATGTTCATGCCCTTCACTTTTTGGCGCTAGGAGACAAACGACTTATTCGCGTGGGCTACAGGGCAAACCGTAAGTATCTGCTTTATGTACAGCACCTTCTATTGATTGATCCAATCGCTCTTGGTCATTAGCAATTGAATAAGCCAAATTTGCCATGTCTCTCTGGTCCACCGCCAACAAAATAAGGTAAGGAAGGAAAAGGGCTTCTTCAAGTTCCCCTTGCTGAAGCCAACGTAGTAGCCGAGTAGGGAATAGCGCACATACCTGCGCCAATCAATGCCGCTAAAGATTCGAAGTAAATAGTCTTTCATTGTCTGGCATCTTGTCAACGCATTGCTGGTGGAATTTTAAGAGGCTTATACCTTATGATCAAAGGACTAATGAGAAAATCTGACCTCTCGAAGCCGCATGTTCCGATCAATCTGACTCCTTACAAGTTATGGTACTTCACAATGCAGCATGTGTATCCTGAGCAGCACAAGACTGACACTGAAACCGGGGGGTAGGGGGGGGGGGGGGGGGGGGGGGGGGTAATTTAGTACCGTGTACCTCCGTACGTACCGCTAAAACAGGAGCTATTTTCAATACTCAGATCTTCATGCTATCTAGCATGCCAATGGCGGCTTCTCGTGGAGCATGATTTCTGCAATCCATTTTGCCACAGTGATCTTTGTGATAAGTCATACAAACTTGTAGGTAGGTACAGACCGTAGATGTGATTCAACAAATGGGGTCCGTGCATTGGACCCCGCGATATTGCTCCCTGGCTTCCTTCTTCAAAATTCCACCGCCGCATCAGTCTTCGATTGATAAACAACTCTATCTCATTCGCACAAGTCTACTTTCCTTCTCATCGGTCTTGCCTCCGTAAGGATAACCACAGCAAGAATGGCAGACCCCGCCCAATCCCCAGGTCCTGAGCGTGGAGGAGGGGCAGCCAGCCCCCCGCATAATGGTCAAACAATCAACCATCGCTCCAGCTTTGCAGAGAATATGCGCCATTCACCTAGATCTCAGCGACATCCATCCTTCCCTCAGTCCGCAGTTCAGGAACTCCTAAACCATCCGCCAGTTGCAAAGTCCGCGGACCCGAGATTTGCTGGCAGGGATTGGCGACAAATACGCGTTGGTGAGCTTGTAAACAAGGAAGAAGTTAGATGGGCACAATTAGATAATGGCGTGGAGCAGGCTACAAAGGTTGGACATCATTCCCTTACCTGAAACCGTACCTGACGTTTCTGAAGCTTTTAATCGAACTCGGACCCCCAAACGTTATCCTACTCCGTGAGACATCCGAGGACTCGAGTGCATGCGGCACCTTCGACTACAGTGACCTCAATGCGTATCTTTTGGTAGTTGTTGGCCTTGCAAGCCCAGAAGGGGAGCAATTGGAAATATTTGACGCCCTAGCCAAGAAGGCTAGAGAAGGAGCATTAATCCCAGTTCGAGACATGCAAACATTGGCAAAGAAGAGTCCTCTCATAACCCTAGCAGAGTCGGAAGATCTGACAAAGGCAATGGAGCACTTTGCTAGTGGCGTACACCGAATTCTCGTTTGCAAAGACGGTACGAAGGAAGTAGTTGGAATACTTAGTCAGTTGAAGGTGGTCAAGTTTTTATGGGACAACGCAACTAGCTTCCCTGCTATTGACGCCTTGTACCCTGTGATTCTGAGGGATCTTGGTGTCGGAACTCCACAAACTATCTCCATAAAGTACGTGTCTCGGGATGGCAATATTTCACAGTGCTGACATGTCCAGTGGTGACCGGTCTTTGACGGACGCGCTCCAGCTAATGAGTAATGAAGGACTCACAAGTGTCGCGGTGGTAGACAACGCATTAAATGTTGTTGGCAACATTTCTACTGCAGATGTTAAACTTCTCACAAACAGCAGCAGCTTGCCGTTATTGAAGTCAAGCTGTATCCACTTCATTTCTGTGATCCTAAGCGAGCGCGGCATTGGAGATGGAAAAGACTCGTTCCCAGGTAAGCAGCCATACTGTTACTTGTTCACATTCTCGTCTAACATCAATATAGTCTTCCACGTCACTCCTTTCTCTACACTTGCACATACAGTCGCCAAGCTTGTTGCAACTCGATCCCATCGAATGTGGGTCGTGGAAGCAGCATCTCCATCTCCATCAGCAACACCTCTACCAACCCCATCCATGGCAAGCTCTTCAATTTCCAGCGCACTTCTATCCTCTCCCGCAGTATCTACTCCAGCATCACCAAGTGTTGCTACGACTTTCCCAGCCGTTTCGGCGGCCGCACTTCCAGGAGCCCGTATCTCAGGTCGCCTTACGGGGGTCATCTCATTGACAGACATTCTCAATCTCTTTGCTCGCCAATCAGGTCTCAATCCACTGAGCCCGAACGATCAGAGATCACGCCGTAGGCGCAGCTCCAGCAGCTCAGTCCGACCAAGTATCGATTCGGCACGTAATTCCAGCATCGATCTACGCAGATGAAGTGGTTAGATGGTGAGAAATCACACTGTTCAGATGCAGTCTTTTCAGACTACAAATTTTCGAGGAGTAAATTGGACTTATTGAAACGAGAGCCAGGCAAGGCACTTGGATGTCATTGCGTATGACGGCCGCTTCACGAATAGGCGTTAAAGCAACTTGCACGGCCGTGACCAAAGCAGATATTAAAACTCCAGAACAGGGCACGGCTGAATTAAAGTATCCCAGAATGAGAGAGCATAAAGACTTCCAGAACGCAACTTGAGGATCGCTTCACTAGGTTCAATGAATAGACAAAAGCAGGATTCTGCACGTCCTCACGAGTATAATGCCCGATTGTAAGCCTCTTGGGAACAAACCTATGAAATTTAAGAACCGTTTCCAGCGCTGCCTTACCTACCTACCTACTCCGTACCTACCTACACAGAAACGCTTATCGTCGTCGCGTGATCGCAAAATCACGTGGCTGAGAATCCGCAGCCATGTTTGTTGCACGTCGCAATTGGAACTCTCAACCTTGGGCTTGCACCAGCCGGGCTCCCTCCCTGCTGGCGAGGCATACATAATAGCTCTTCAACTTCCACTTTTCCTCACCAATGCCATGGTTCTTCCCCTCATCTCTGTCTGAAATACGATGCTGCTGTCAAGCAGGAAATGCTTCATAGCCAACTAATATGTAATATTATACTTGTGTTATCACGTTTATTTCCACTTTCACACGAACGCATCATTTCCCGGCGCATGAAGCCATTTTCAAGTTGACAGCGGAAAGCCAGCATATCGGAGCGCAACGTTTGAGACATACTTGCAGCCATTGCGTTGCCCAAAAAGGAATCCTTTACAGAGACGGAGCAGAGACTCGAAACCTTTACCAATCAGAGAACAATGCCCTTGTTGGACGGGCTGGTATCCAGCCAACTTCCCGGGGTGGATGCATCGTTCAGCTGCTCATCCCGCGCCCTCAGCATGGATGCAGCTCGAGTCAAAGGGGGCCAAAACCACAGCCTCGAGGTTGGCCAGCAGGCCAGCACTTGTCACCCACCGATGATATCTTTCCAAAGAAGCTATCTATCGTTACGTGCTTTTCTTGCCCTTGACCCGTAGATGGAAACTTCGCGCAACAAATCTGTAATTCAGTCGCTTCCACGAAGTATCAGTGACTGACTGCACGCACGCTGTAGTTCTTGCGCCAACCTCAGTCTCCGGTAGTACACTTCCATTGCCGTGCTCTGACGCATCCACAATGACAGTGACAGAGGGCAAAACCCAACCAGATAATGTGCAACCAATTGCCTCGGGCTCAGAGCATGTCGCAGCAAGAGATTTTGTAACCGAGCCAGAAAACCGTCCGTTGGACACTGCTTCTTTTCAGGAAGAAGGATCACGTCTTCGTCATTCAGAAGAAGGCTCACCGACGCATGGCTTAGCGGAGCCCGACAGCATTCGGGTAGACCAATCCATTCCAGAAGCTGCTCCACAAGACCCTTCTGTACCAGATATACCGCCCAGTGCAGCAGTTGCTGCTCTTGAGACTCCGGCTATATCTGCACCTTCAGCAATTCCAGTGAGGAAGTGGCTTTTACTCGATGGCAAGCAAGGCACCTGGCAATACGAGCCTGGGAATTCACGCCCACGATTTGTGGAGAAAAAGTTCACGAGTAGAATCAAAGACAGTAACGAAGAAACATTACTCAAAGCCGCACGTTTTGGTCATGAAGATATCTTGGCCACTCTTCTTCTTGAGCAAGAGGCTGGTACCGAGTTCGTCGAGCCACAGCGGCGAAGGACCCCATTTCTCCTTGCAGCGGAAGGCGGCTATGCTGTGATAGTCCAGCTGTTACTGGACAATGGTGCCAGATGGAAAGTGACTGACAGTTGGAAAAGAACAGCACTGCATCTGGCATCTTTGAATGGACGAGATGAGGTCGTCCAACTTCTCCTGCATCGTACCGCAATTGGTGTTGACGATAAAGACGAGCAAGGTGAGTTCCACTCTTAAAGTATTTGCATGGACTAGGGTCCCATTAATTATACCTACAACTTAGATATGACAAAGCCTTTTATCACTTCTGACAATATGGAGCAGGCAGTACCGCACTACACCTTGCCGCTCGAAGTGGAGATGAGGTAGCAATCAAATGCCTCTTGGATCACGGAGCGGTTGTGCAGATGAAAGACAAGAAAGGCAACACGCCATTACATCTAGCTGCTAAGAAAAGTCTCGCGGCGGTAGAAACCCTTTTACGCATCGCAGCTACACCAGTTGACGACAAGTCCAGCAATAACCGAACACCATTGATGCAAGCTTGTGACCGACCGCCTTCGGAAGACAGTGAAGATATCGTTAAACTTCTCATACACAACGGAGCCAAGGTTTCAGTTCGTGACAATAATGAAGAGACGCCTTTGTTTCTTGCAGCTTCGAACGGCAACTATCGAGTCGTGGAGCTGCTGATTCAGCATCACGCTGAGGTAAATACTCTGAATGTTGCTGGCAACTCCGCCTTGTTTGGTCCTGCGAGACTCGGATACGAGGAAACTGCTCGAGTTTTATTGGAAGGGGGCATCGACAGTCGTGTTATCAATAACGATTCACCAACCGGTCGCACAGCTTTGCTTGAAAGTGTGAAGTATGATAAGGCCAATGTTGCACTTTTGATCCTCGAGAAGTGGGCGGAAAACGGGTTTGAACACCAGAATCTGCTGCAGTCCGCCCTTTTTGAGGCGGCTTTGTATGATAGCTCGAAAGTTGCGCGATTGCTTGTTGAGAGAGGAGCAAATATCAGCGAAAAAGAAACGGTATCCAGCAAGACTCCGGTTGAGATTGCAAACTCACATAGCAGCACGAAGGTCGTTGCGCTGCTGTTGGAGAAGGGTGGCCAGTTGTTCAGTCAAGGCCCATCATTGGATGCACATATACCACAGGCACCATCCGAGATCGACGCAACTCCGTTGATGCCAGTGGATAGCAAGATCGACTTGGGTTTTGGGTTCAAGTCTACTATTGTGTCCTTTTCCTTTGATAGATATGAAAACTCCGCCATAGTTCGACCACCTGTACAGAGCGTACTTTACGATCACAATCCAGAGGCGATCAAGACTGGGCTCCAGGCAGCTGCTGGGCTAGATCCGAATGGCAAGAATTTTCGTTGGCTACATATCCCGGGCAATAATCCTGTTGTATGTTATTTTCCCCCAATGCTTTGCTTACAATCTAGAATCTCGGATCGTAGACATGTCTTAGGATTCATGTCTTGGGAACCAAGATCTTGATCCAAAGTTTTGTCCTACAGTTTTGACCTACAATTTTGCTGACTTTCTTGCAGTGGGTCAATGTGAGAGCTTCTCTACTGAATCCGAGAATTGACACTGAATTCTGTTATTCTAGAACCTCATCACTCGGATCTACAAAGACTGCAGGCCCGTTGAAAAAGCTGCCTACTTTCAGAAAAAGTGCAAACATCTGTTCGGTGAAGAAATATGGTCGAGGCACCAATACCAAATGTCTTCGGCATCCGTCGCACATCGAAGGTTCATCAGACCAGTCTGTCAACAGATCCCAATCGACAAGACTGATAAGGATAATATGATGATGGTTCTACCATACTTTCATGTATGTTACCCCATTCGACAGTCTGCCTCCAACAATTAGTAACCTTTCTGTCACGAAGTGGGAAACTACTAAAGCACGAGACAAGATGACAAATGTAATCATCGAGGCAATGAAGAGCTGTATTGGTGATGCCTCACCGTCATCAACAGCAAAGTTGAAGGGTCTTAGTCAAGCTTTGAAAGAGCTGGAAAGGGCTCGAAATCCGGATTACGATGAAGGGGAAACATCGGATTCTGCAACAGACTATGATTCCTCAAGTTACTACACTGTCACCGAATCATCAACTGCAACTTCGAGTGACCGAAGGACACGGAGAAGCAGAAATAGCCGGTTCAAAAATGAAAAGACCAACATGAAAGATGAGCCGGAATGGATAGCCGATTGGGCAGGCCAAAGAGATCCAGATACCAGAAATGTTGGCCGGTCGAAGAGCGCTGCTGTCACTCGGCCGGAAGAAGAGCGAAGAAGGAAAAGACGGATTGAGAAGATCGCTGAGCTTGCGCAAACCAGTCGATCAGCAGACGATAAATTGGTTTTGAGTTATATGTTCCATGAGACTGCCCCAATGCACTTCAGAAGAACATTGGACCGTAAGTTATCCTGGCATATTGGAGCCCGTCAAATAAATCAAGACCTATTCCCAAGGAAATCCAGCCTGCTAATCCGCACACCCTATTCCAGAGTATTATTACTATACCCTTCCCACTACGGAGGCTCGTGATAAGGACCAAGTCGTAACGAGGTACTTCGAACGGACCTGGCCGGGTGATGACAAACTGGTTCTGATGGTGGACCAACTTTGGCTTTGGATCTTGGACAACGGTATGCATCTCTGGCCCCTCACTCGCCGTGAAAGATCTAACATGAACAGACACGATAGTCACGAGCTTCCCGCAGCGCTGGGACAAAGCTAAGAAACAAGGAGACCGTGATCCGGACCCCAGTAACGCCTCCGACATCGTTGAGACTGTACTACGACATGTGGCAAGAACAGACCGTCGGCCACTTGAAAGTACTCTTGATCTGGCTGAATTGATTGCAAGCAAATGTATCGGTACCATGTTTGAGCACCCAGATTTTGCAAATGATAAATTGCGGTTCTCGGAATTTTTCGAAGTCTCCATTGGGAATGTGGTAAGTCATATAGGAGCCCCACCGCTCCAATTTTTCTCACAGTTTACAGACCAACGAGGAGTCCAAGATGTTTGATGAGTTCACGGAACTATCGAAACGGCTTGCCACCGGCGACCATTTCGCTGCCGACCTTGATATGCTATTCAACATTTCGAAAGAGACAGACTTGATCAAGGAGATTAAGGATATTCGGGATGAGCTGCACATCATCTCTACTGTTCTTGTTGATCAAGAAAAAGTGCTGGTCGAGATGGACGCCATCATACGAGCGATCAAAGAGGGCAAGGTTCATGAACCGGCAGAATCAGAGGAAGACGCGAAAGACGCTCGGCAGGCATCTCGAACTCAACATGGCCTGGTTGGAAACGTCCGCAGACACATTGAGACTGTAAAAGCTCTTGACAAACAAGCCGAGAAGACTTATCTTTCGGTGAGACAGACACGATATTCATCTGTAAACTCCTACTGAAAGGTCACTAGTTGAATGATCTACTAGATCTGAAGCAAAAGCAGGGTAAGCCTGATTCTCACGTCTTTCTGGATGTGCCAATAATTAGAGAATAGCAAATGTGTCAGAAGCTCGATCTCAACGACAACAAGCTCAAGAAACTGCACGACAAGGCCAGACTTTGATGCTTTTCACCGTCATTACAGTATTCTTCGTAAGCATCAACCAGTCTCGCTGACAAATCTCCAAGATATTGCTAATCTTTAATACCCACCAGTTGCCACTAAGCTTCCTGACCACCTTTTTTCAACTGGACATTGCAGATTATGTGCGAAATGGCGAGGGCCAACTTGGTTTGGGCTATATCTCTGAGATCACTTGTAATCTATTTTTGTCTACTAGCTGTCGCGAGCTAATGTTATAATAGTTCCTATCACTGCGGCTGTAGTTGCAGTTTCACTTGTCCTGGCTTTCCGCATCAATGTTGCCACAATCTCGGTGAAATGTCTCAAGGCGACCTGGCGAGGACTTAAATACGCGGCTGGAGCTCTGCTGGTGATCGCCCTGATGCCATTCATATTTGGTATCGTGTTCAGTACTAGCCGCGCAGAGTCAACACGCAGGCCCAGGGAAACGATCATCGAGGAAGAGAGATACAGCCGCTAGGGTAGTCCCACAATTGCTGGCCGTCGTAGAGACACTCGTTCGAAGTCAAGCATCGTGGGAGCTATGACTGCTTTAACGCTCGTACTTGGATTGCGTCGTAAATCTGGAGACCAAAGAAGTCGGGACCGTAGCATCATCGTCGAAGAAGGGAGGAGGAGGCGCTATGGATCTTCAGAGGTGGTTGTCATCGAAGAAAGATCTCGTTCACGATCTCGAAGAGGCTCACGCTTCCCACGGCGGCCCCCTCCTCCGCGAAGACACCCCTGGTTCCATCCAGATAGCGACGATGAGGTGGTAGTGATAGAGGAGTACTCACCACCTCGCCGGCGGCGGTCTCGTCGGGACTCCTACAGCCGTCCTACCCCACCGAAGAGCTTGTTCGCCAGAGTATGGGGAAGCTTATCTGGAGCAGGTCGCACACCACCCAGGAGAACGCGAGAGGTGGTCGAGGAGCGATACTGGTACGGATCGCGTCCTGCGCCTGCAAAGCGAAAGAAGTGGCCTCCATGGGCATGGTTTAAGAAGGAGCCGAGTCCAATTAGGCGACGGACTCGCGAGATATATTCTAGCAGAGAAAAACGACGACCCGGGTTTTGGCTAAGATTCTCGCGGATTATAGGCTTAGGAGCGCTACTGGGCTTTCGGTCGAGGAACAGAAATAGGAGAGGATCGAGAAGTAGTAGTCTCTCCTACTACTCAAGCAGTCGGAGAAGCTCAGAAATAAACGAGGACCAAGCAGCGGCAGCCCCCACAGGAATTTGGAAGAAGTTCTTGATATGGCTCGCAACAATTCCGGCCTGGTTTATTGGACTTTGTGACGGGGATTCGCGACGGACGCACTCATCAAGAAGAAGCATGTCGTACGGCAGTGGTAGTACGATGAGTCGGAGGAGACAAAGAAGTTCAAGTTCAAGCAGTGACAGGAGGAGTCGTCGCAGTCGGAGATAATGATCATGGGATAGAAACCTGAACTACTCCTGGTATCAACTTATTATTTGGCGCTAAGATCGTGGTATGATGGACTTACGACAACTTCGATATCAACGAGTTAACGACAGATCTTGCGCTAAAGTCACCTGATTACTGGACCACCCGAGCGAATTCCAATAATTGAAGCTTATTTTTGACGACCTGCGATGTATCGGTCCGAACGGTCAACTTTGAATCGAATATGCTAAGATTGGAGGTTCGTGACAGGAAAGTAAACAAACCAAGCGATGCGGGGTACAGGTCAGCACAGACCAATACTACATCAATACATGGGATAGCGACTGGTCTTTCCATTCTTATTCTGCACCGAATTTCTTTTTCAATAAGCTTGGAAGCTCAATATTTTGGCGCTGACGCCGAGGATGAATGGGCTTGGACGTACTCGACAAGTTCCTCTCAGCGTTGATTTTGGACTTTGCAATGTCTAGTTTCACTGATGAGTAAGAAGAAAATAAGTTTGCTACTTTTATGAACAATTATCTGAAATCTTCCAGCTAATATCTCACAAATCAACTTACATTTGGTTAACATGCGGTTACGTTCGGTATGACCCCCACGCATTATTACAGCTGATCTGACTTGCAGAGAGCCTCCCAACCAAATTGGTCATGGGGCCTCCATCCCGCACCAGTTGAAAAGCCGTTGTTCTACAATTTCAGGGTCGCCCCAAAACTCTATTCCAACCTCTAACGATTTTCTGGCTCCTTGATACAGCCTACAAATCTCAGACTCCGAACAAGCAATACAACATTCAACATGGCAGCCTCCCCAATCAATCAGTTCTACACCAACCCATCGGCCCGCACCTGGGCATCCAGTTCCCCTCCTTCAAATGCATTAGATATCACAGCCTTTTACAACAGTCTCCCCAACTTCGCACCCACATCACTTATTCCTCTGCCCGCCATCACCAAAGAACTCGGCCTCAAAAGCGTCTATGTCAAAGCCGAGACATCTCGCCTCGGACTCCCTTCTTTCAAACTTCTCGGCGTCTCTTGGGCCATCCGCCAAGCCATTATCCAGAGAGCTTGTCTCCCATCCTCCGCTTCTCTAGACGATCTCCGCACTGCTGTCACGCAGCAGGGTATCAAACTATGTGCTGCGACGGACGGGAATCATGGGCGTGCGGTAGCGAGGATGGGAGTATTGCTTGGTGTGAAGGAAGTGAAGATATTCGTGACGAAAGGTCTGGGTGAGAGTATTGTGAGGAGTATTGCGGGGGAAGGAGAATGTGTGGACGTGAGGGTTGTGGAGGTATGCTATGATGACAGCGTTAAGGTTGCTCATTGCTGGGGGGAGGAGAATAAAGGGGGAATGTTGATTGAGGGGACAGCTTTTGAGGGGTACGAGGACGTGCCGAAGGTATATAATATGTATCTTTCACTTCCACCCTTTGCAATTACATATTTTTTGATTTTGTTGTACGCAATTGACACCTGAGTAGTGGACAGTTCAAGGCTACCGGACCATGCTATACGAAATCGACTCCCAACTCGAAGGTCGGGTTCCAAGTCTCGTCGTAGCACCCGTAGGCGTAGGATCTCTTGCTCAAGCAATCGTAACGCACTACAAGGCCCCCAAACTTCCAGCCTCATGTTTAACACACTCAAACTCACTCCAAGCTCCAGCTCCAAACCAAACAGCAGTCCTAACAGTTGAGCCCCACGCCGCTGCCTCTCTCCACACCAGCCTTCAAGCCGGTACCTCCGTTACTGTGACTACCACATCAACGATCATGACCGGTCTTGAATGCGGCACTATCTCTACTGCTGCATGGCCGATTCTGAGAGATGGTGTTGATGCTAGTGTTACTGTTGGGGATGGGGAGGTGCATTGTGCATTGCGAGAGTTGGAAGGGTATGGAGTAATGGCTGGGCCATGTGGCGTTGCTGGTTTGGCGGGGTTGAGAGCAGTGCTTGAGACTGTAAATGGGGAACGGAATGAGAAGATGAAGGGAGTGTTGGGGTTGGATGAGGAGAGTATTGTGATTTTGATCTGTACGGAGGGGACGAGACCTTATGTTGCGCCTGGCATGTGATAAGGCTAGACGTGATTATATTATCTGCTTGTCATGAAGAGAGACATAAAATATTTTGCGATTACATAAGCTCACTCATCCATTGCTGCCACATCCGGGATCGTCTACACGTCCTTTAAAAACGCCTAAGTTCCCGGGACCGATGCATGATTACCCTGTTCATTGCGTTAATTTACCATCGTAATACTAAATATTTGATGCCCTACATCTCTCATCGTGGGCGCAGTCATGGCGCTGTACTTCGTGAAGCCCGATCTGTGTGAGGCTTGGTATCAGGGGAGAGTTCACACTTTGAGACCGGGTTTCACGGCATTGAATCGACAAGGGGCTTGGTATATACAGATAATCCTAGTGTAATATTTATCTTTACAATTAAAGAAGAACTCTCAATACGTTGATAAGGCTCTTTGAATCCGCTCATGCCAAAAGTGGGTCCGCTTCGCTTACTTGACCAAAACATCAACATCAAGGTTCTCGGCTCCAATGAACAGCCCAAAAAGTCTTCGCAGCACAGCAGAATAATAATTCAAGATAGACAGCAGAACTCAATCGAGAGCTCAACACATCCGAGTGTTGTTGAACTTCACAAAGGTATCTTAATTCAACCTTTGCTAACATCGATCTGCTGGTACAATTGTATTCCTATACGCTCCTCAGATTGATCAACAGATCAACCGGACAAGACGACTTTCATTGCACTTCACGCTATGTTGGTATTTGAATTTGCAGAACGGAAAATCGTCGCATGTTCCAAGTAGAAGAACCCGTGCTGCTATATGCGACAACATCACTTAACCATTACAGCAAGATAGTAGGCGGCCGTGATATCATTTCATTCCCATTTGAGTTCCGAGCTCTTGCTATCTCTTCTCTACTTAATCACCAGAATCCCTTTCTCGTTCCCATGTATCCCATGACTGTCTATCAGCCTAAGAGCCTAGCGACCATCCCATTTATTATCGATACATCTCTTTGTCCTAAGCTGCTTATCCTCCTTGTTGCCCATAATCTTGTCATAATCTGGATATCATATCGTATCGTATCAAGTCATACCATGTCTCCCTTCCTCTTCTCTCCTCATCTTGACCCATGCCCTCCCAATGCCCATCCGGCCACCTCATACCATATTCCCACATTTACCAGCTGCCATGGGCCAGCAAGGCAACAGTGATAATTATATACATGTGAAACCATCCCCAACGTGCCGGCGCACCAGTCTCTTCCATACTCAGGGTATACAGCTATTCTTCTCTCTTTCTTCGTCAATCAGATCAAACAGCACCGTGCCGCTCTTTTCGTCTCGAGATATTGCCGGGCCAAGGAGTAATGGTTCATCACCTCTTCCAACAGGCAAACTTCCTCCAAAAGCCCTTCCATCGCGAAGCACCACTCTTCTCATTCGCCTCCAGACTCAACACCTTCTCCGGACCACCAGGTAACGGACTTAGCGGTGCCGTAACCGCCCTCCTCGTTCCCAGCGCAGCATTGCTTCCCAAACTCTCCTCCCTCCTCGGTGCAACATCAACCGTCAACCCACCACTGCCCTGCGCCAACCTCCTCGCCTCAACCACTCTCCTGATGATAAGCGCGAAAGTCTCCTCGATATTCACCGTATTCCTCGCGCTCGTCTCCATGAATCCACATCCATGCTTGCGCGCCCATTCCAGCCCAACTTGCGCAGGAACCTGTCTAGATTCCTGCAAATCGCATTTATTGCCCGCAACGATCTTAATCGGCTTGACAGGTCCACCACTCATATCCTGAGCGCTACCCTTCTTCTTTTTGGACGAAGACTGATATCGATCTCGTTCCCAAGCATCTATCCTCGTCTCAGCCTCAATATCAATCAGATCGTTGAACTCCTGCAATACGCCGAGTGAGTTCATATTCGTGATGTCGTAGACGAGGAGGAAGGCGTCGGAGCGTAAGTTCGAGGATGCCCACATTCCGCGGTATTCTTCTTGGCCGGCGGTGTCGGTTAGAGAGAGGTGATAGGTCTGGCCGTCAACTTTGCGCGTCAGCGTGTAGGAGTCTTCGATTGTGGGGTCGTATTCGTGCGTCCATTGTGATCGGACGAGGCGGAGAGTTATGGAGGATTTACCGCAGCCACCGTCGCCGCAGATGGTGATTGTTATGCGGTGCGGGTAGTCTGCTGAGGAGGTCGACATTATGTGTAGTATTTGTCGAGCTGTTCGTGTTGTGGAGTCGTCGAGGGGTGTTGGCAGTGGAAAGTCTGTGGATAGTAATGCTTATACACCGCAGGTTGAAGAATCGCTCCTGAATTTAGGCTCTTATGAAAGTTGAAGGATCGCTGGAGGCGTCAACGCGCCGTCGGAGAGTGTGATGAGAATGTGATGGGCTTTGTGCCTCCTCGGGCTCGCGTTGTCTCGCCTGCCTCACAGTATTGCTTCCTTCGCCTTCTGTGCCGTTCGGGTTCTCGTTCCTCTCCCGATCGTCACTCGTAATCTTTTTTCCAATGCCTCCTGATCTCCTATCTTACACCCTTTCCTCGCCCCTTTTGTCTGTGTTGCGATGTGGTGGGTGCGGTGCAGTGCCTGACCTCAATCCCTGCACCAGTCTTATCAAGTCGGTCAGTCCAGTCGCGTGCGGTAAGTATCCTGTCGCTCTGCACACACTTTAAATTCTCTGGGGCAAAACAAAGTCACGGCGATCGAAACAAGTGTTCGGTTGAGGGTGTTTGTTGACGGTCCCGGGCGAGGGGAGGGTTTCGTATGTCGTTCAGTTGAATTGCGATAGCGGCGCAAATATATGGTCGTCGGTCAGTTGGTATAAGTATGCAGTCCAGGGATGATCCTCAAAAAGCCAAGGGGCTGGATTGCTCGAGGTCCGTGAGTTCGGAAGGGCCCCTTCAGTTGAGCGAAAGGAGGCAAGTTCGACCCGCAGGGCTCTGGCTTTTGTGGATCAAGGACTTGGTATTGCTTCGAATTGGCGATGTTCCTTTCTTGTGGGCCAGAGGGGTGGATATATATGATATGATATGGGAGAGAAGAGAGAAGGGGTTGGGGATCTGGTGGGGGTTTGGCTGGTCTCGTCCTGAAACGCACTTTTATTCGATGATGATGATGTTTATGCCTTCAGAACAATGGCTTTGTCGAGCGGGAGAAAGGCGGAGAAAAGGAACGAGCAAAAAAGGGAGAAGAGGAGGGAAAAGAAGAGAAAGGATATCTGGACACACAGACCAAAATACGAAGAAATGTCTTGCTTTTGTGCGTTCGTGCCTCGTACAAAGTAGGGCAAAGCAATATTGCTTCCAAATTGATAGCTGATACGACTATTCGCCCTATCACCTGCCTTGCCCCTCACCTTACTTTTTGTTCTTACCGTAGTGGCTTCTGGTGGTATCTGGATTCTTGCTATTGTTGGAATTTTCGTGGGAATCTGTCATTCCAGGTCCGACATCATTGGCCATGTGGCTCTATCCAATAGTCCTCACATCACCGAGCAGAAAGTGACGGACTAATGCCCAGCGGCACTTGACTCCTCGTCTTCATCCGAAAATTAATCATCGTGAGCAGCCTCCCGACTGCCTGTTTCAGATACCCTACCGTCTGGAACGGTGCTGGACGGCGTCATTGGGGGATTCAGAACTGCGTGTGTTCTCCTGCATTAGCTTCAAAGGAGGCGGACGGGACGTTATCGAATGTACCGGGTTCTGGTGTTTTGGGCGTTGACTGTTGAAAATGGGCATCAATGATTTAGGCTTGACCTCTTTCCGAGTTCACTCTTTCCCCTCTTTACTTTCCGATATATCTCCTCTCATCAACTCTCAAATGTCACAATAAATATATCTCAAGCTACGGTAATCTTATCAACACCCCAGCTAGGTATCAGCATACCACCCAACCACCGCTCTTGGGGGCTCTTGGGACCTGTCAGCCTCACGTCAGAAGGTCTGATGCCCAATCAATCCATCCAGGAAGCCTCGGCAACTCAAAAGCAACCCAAGCAACCCCACTACCGAAAGCTACAGTTAAGATGTCGATCACGACGTCTTCCATTGATGCCATCCAGCCCATCATTAAGGTCAAGACGGCGTGAACAGTTCAACGGCGAGGTCGCAGACCCGAGCCGGAGCTGCCCTTTCCTGTTCGTTGTTAGTGAGAGTAAGGAGATGCCGAAGGAGTTTCTATTCGCTAATTTTCCGTGTTTGTTCATGCGATGCTGTATTTTTTGAAGTGAGGGGTACAGCGATGGCTTTGCAGGCTGCATTGCATATGATAGACTTTTATTCAATGCAACTCATCCGAGACATCCCATCGGCTGCGTGCCCATATTGGCTTGCAAGAAAGTATGCTTGTGAAGTGGCATATGCATGAGAAATCTTTTGCGAATGATTGCTTGCATCCCGGCATGATTTGCAGCTGGTGCTTCACGCTACTGTCATTGTCGACGTTTTGCCGAAGTCAATGTTCGGCTCGAAGAGGAATCAAGAGGCAGTCTTTGGGAATGTCTTTGCTGAGAAGGAGAAGGATGTTGTCGCAGCCTCTGTACAATTGAATTGTCGATCTCGGGCAGTCAACGTCTCGATGACTTTGGGAGGGGTAGATCTTGGCAAACGAGTTGGGCATCAATTCTCTAAATTCTAATTACTGTACGGCAATTTCCATCTGCCCGTGAGATAACATCAAGGTATCTTATGAATACTTACTATGATGTAAAGCTCTTCTTTGCGGCGATGCTAGACTAGCGACGACAGAATTCTTACCATACAAATGTTCCCCCTCCTCGGTCTCGCTTAGCCGGTGTCAGCGCTCCATTGTTTTGGTTCCCAGTTGTTAGTAGAGTGAAACGAAATACAACTTCCGACTGCTGTCCGTTATATTTGGCTTAGTCGGTACTGGAGAGCATATTGTTAGACGGATGGTACTTTTCTTCTTCCCTACTACTCATCGTGACCAGTGCATTAATGCTCCCTGTAAAACCTCCAAGATGTCTCAAAGTCCTCTTTCAAATCCTGCCTCTTTATTAACGCCCTCAACATCTCAATTGGCATCTCGTTTTCCCTCATAACCCTATCATGAAACTGCTTCTCCGTCAACACTCTTCCACCTAGCACATCCTCCCTTAACGAATACAACTGCAATGCACCCAGCATGTACCCCGCCTGGTACAATGGCGTATAATCCCCATTAAAGCTCCTCCTAACCTCGCCCTCCGCATTCTCCCTCTCATGTCCCACCATATCCACCAGCATATCAATACATTCCTGGGGTGTCATAAGCCCCAAATGGAATTTCACCGAAAAAATGATCCTCGCGCAGCGATGCATACGCCAGAACAACATGCCAATCCTATTCTCAGGCGTCTTTGGAAACTTCTTGTCCCACAAAATCATCTCCCAATACAACGCCCACCCTTCCATCCAGAATGCTGTATCGAATATCTGACGATATGCTTTATACCGCGCGATCATGTGGAATTGTAGGTGGTGCCCAGGAATCATCTCATGGAAGACAGTCGAGCGCGAGAAATGTATGTTATTCCCGCGCATGCTCATCATTTTCTCCTCGTGGCCCATCGAATCATCGGGGTACGAAACGATAATATCGTCGCCGCCTAGGAAGAAAGGGTTGACTTTCTGATCCTGCGGACTCATCATGAACATCCGCCAGCTCTCCTCCGCTACTCTCGGGACGGTGACAAGATCGTTCTTCTTGACGTATTCGATTGCTTCTTCGGCGAGGAAACGAACAAGCTGTGTTTGTTCACCTGGAGGCACGTAGAGTGTTTTGACGTACTCGAGGGCGCCTTTCCAGTTCTCGTAGCCGAGTTCTGAGGCGGCTTTCTTCATCTCTTTCAAGCACCATGTGTACTCTTTCTCGCCGATGCTGATGAGTTCTTCAGGACTGTAAGGAATCATCTCAGCTTTTAGATCAGCTAGGAGTCCTTCGCGTCCAATGGGCTCTCCGACAATAGCGTCGGTATCGCCAGGTTTGATTCCCACAACAACTTCTCTGATTACCTTGGCGTACTCATCCATTACCTTATCAAGCCTCCCGTATGGTTCTTTCACCCACCACGTGAACAACGGATCATACCCTTTGTAAAACGCAAACCATTCTCTCAGATGCTCCCGTAGTTTCTGAATCGTATTTGCAGCACGATACGCACTCGATTTCGAAGTCTCACTACCCTTGCCACTCCCACTATTGATCCTCCCAGCAACCACATCTTCCTTCAATCCATCAATCTCCTTCCCAGCTTCCCAAACCCCTCTCGCAGCGTTCTCTCCCTCCACCCTCCTCACAGCCTGTCTCTCCTCACAAAATCCTACCAAAACTCCCGCCCACTTCCCTAACAACAGCTTCATGCCCTTATCTCGCTCCTTCTCAAAATCCAACTGTCTCAGTCCCTTGCTCAGTAAATTCTTTAGAAGAAGGTAATCGACCTTACTTTGCCGATCTAACCCTTTGAAGTTCGTTTTTGATAGTAGGGAAAGCTCGGTGGTGTAGTATTCATGGAGGCGGTCATAGCGGAGAGGTGAGATCGAGATGTTATGGACTTGGGTAAGATCATTGAGGTCAGCGCGGATACGAGAGATGCGCTGGGGCATGTCTTCTTGCTCTTGCTCCTCCTCACTCTCTTGCTTATTTTGTCCATTTTGCTTTTTTGAGGTGTAAGTTTCTCTGTTGGAAGAGCTGGGATTGAGCTCGAAATTCTCGAGATCCTTTCGGATGGTCTCGACTTTCTGTTTTTGACGCATGACGAGTTGACAGGAAGGCGAAGTCTCGTGAACAAATCAAGAAGACCACACCGCTGGTTCCTAGAAGTTGGGGAACAAACAGACTGCTTACCAATCACGGTTCAGTCGAACCCCAGTTCACAACACCCTCGGAATCAGCACGTCTAATACTCACGAGAGTGGGATTCCGAGATCCAAAATACAATGTAACGCGAGACGCAGATACGTTGTCAGTCAGATGCCGAGCGAGGCCTCATGTGGCAGGTCATAGTGCATTGCGGGGAACCGCTGGCCATGAGGGCGACGGGGATGCTCTTCCCTGAAGCTTGATTCGTTCGCTTACTGAACCTTCCCCCTTTTTCCTATCGCCCCGCTGTCCTCCTCTATCAAGCTTCAAAGTCACGAATGCTTATCGGCAACTTGGGCTCGGCAGCTCTCTTCCCAACTTACGGACGCGGCGTTGTGTGTTGTTTGTCACTTAAAAGATTCGGTACAGAGTTCGTTTGAAAGTTTTTCGGATTCCGACAAGTGGACGAAATGTCCATTGCTACTGGTGGGATACCGTATCTCTGGGATTTGAAAGGGCAGGTATCTGAGGAGAGAGTTTGTCAATTGTACGGACCTCGGGGTATCTGTATATCTGCGTACAAACCTGCAGGTATGCAGTACCACGTTACCTTCCTTGTCCCTGGAATCCCACTTTCCTGATAACAGGAGATGGAGCTCGGAGTTGCCATCGAGAGCATATTGGAAACGATCCCCCATTCCCATAATGCCACTCAATCTCGAGTGCTTCCTTCTATCTATTCTACTTGATACAGTCAACTGCTTCTCAGACTCCTCGATTTTACGCACACAAGAAAAGCAACATGACAAGATTTCGAGCCCCATGGCCATCGTCCCCTGACAATACAGCCAGCGAGGCAATAGAGGTTCTATCCAGTAGCTCTCAAACCTCCGCGCAAGATGAGAAGCATCCGGCGCAAAACATCGATACAAAGAAATCCTCTTCCATAAAATCTTCTGCAGCAGCCAAACCCCCAGTAGACGACCTCCCCGCCTTTCAAGCGTCGCACCAATGGGATCCCAACCTCCCTCAATCAACACTCGATGCCCTCAACTCAGCGGCCCGAACACACGATGCTGAGAAGATTCATGAGGTGGAAGTTACCTTCGCGGAGGACTCGCCGTATGAGGAGGTTAGAGCTGCCGTGAGGATGACGGATGGTGGGGAGGTCGCGAATACGGTGAGGGCGTGGATTTTGGGGATGATATTTGTGACGTTGGGGAGTGGGTTGAATATGTTTCTGAGCATGAGGTCTGTACATCCTATTACCAAGACTGGAAGAAGCCGATTGGACTGACAAGACACAGAAACCCGGCGATTAATTTCCCTTCCATTGTGGTGCAATTGTAAGTTCACTGGTGTGAAGCATTGGAACCTGAGCTAATATTGTCTATAGACTTGTCTATCCAATTGGCTGCCTTTGGGCTCGCGTTGTTCCTATGAAAGTCTTCCATACTTTCGGAATAAAGTGGACTTTCAACACCGGGCCTTTCACGATCAAGGAGCATGTTGTGATTACAGTAAGTGGGAACAGCCAGAAGCCTGGATGCCGACATTGCTAACCTTCTTTTAGTTGATGTCCAAGTAAGCGACTTATTCCGATAATAGAGCTGAAGAATGAAATGAAAGTTACTAACATATGTCACTATTACAGCGTATCAATTGGATACGCATATGCGACAGATGCGCTCCTCGCTCTCGCCGCAAAGCGTAAGTCAGATCACGCTCCCTTCTGCAAAGACCGTTCGTTCGCTAATCCACCACAGCATTATACAACATCGACATGGGCTGGGGGTTTCAACTCCTCTTCACCTTGAGCAGTCAATTGATTGGAATTTCTCTCGCTGGTCTCTTTCGCCGCTTTCTGGTCTGGTCAGTCCTCACACCCTGTTCTTTCAATTTGTTTTTGGGGAAGACTCGCTTACACTGATTCCAGGCCGTCAGCAATGATGTGGCCTGGCCAATTCTCAAATACTTCACTCTTCTACGCTCTGCATGACAAAAGCAAGCCCGACCAGACTCACACCAATGGATGGAAAATCTCGACCTATAGATTCTTCTTGTATGTTACGATAGGATCATTTGTTTGGTACTGGGTGCCTGGTGTGTTGTGGCAGGGGTTATCTGTCTTCGCTTTCATCACTTGTAAGTCTCCTGCATATCAGATACTCTTACTAAAATGGGCTTTGAATAGCTGAAAACTGTTACAGGGATCAAACCGAATAGTGTGGTACTTAACCAGCTGTTTGGTGGCTTCACAGGGCTTTCACTGATTCCAATCACATTCGATTGGACGTACGTACCCCATCAAAAGATTACAGATCCCGTCACTCATCACCTCATAGCTACGTATCAGCTTACCTCCTCGATCCTCTTCTCGCTCCCGTTCACGCTCTCTTCAACACCCTAATCGGCCTCATAATCTTCGTCATAATCTCCGCAATCGGCATTTCCTACACGAACGCCTTCTACTCCGACTACCTTCCCATGTCCACATCCTCCACCTATGACAACACCCAGTCTGCCTACAACGTATCGCGCATTCTAACTCAAGACTATAAGTTCAATCTCACAGCCTACAAAGCATACAGTCCTATGTTCCTAGCACCGACATTTGCGCTGAATTATGGTTTGAGCTTCGCAGCTTTGCTGGCAGCGATCGTGCATACGGCGATGTTCCATGGGAAGGAGATTTGGTATAGATTCAAGGCCGCGAGAAACCAAGAGCCAGATATTCATATGACTCTAATGAAGAAGTATAATGAGGCTCCGGATTGGTGGTATGGTGCGCTGTTTGCGATTTCGATGGGGTTGGGATTGGCGACTGTGTTGTGCTTTGATTCACAGCTACCTTGTGAGTTGACGGTTCCACCCGAGTGGGACAGTGAAGTGTGGACTGACTTTAATCTGTTAGGGTGGGCATTCTTCGTATCAAACATATTGGCGCTGGCTTTCATCGTGAGTGGGCTCTGGGAAGAGGTTGGGTAGAGACGCTAACCTTGATCAAAGATACCGACTTGTATGCTTCTGGCCACGACGAACATCATGCTATCACTCAACGTTCTGTCACCATTTCTAGCTGGCTTCATGATTCCAGGGGAACCTGTAGGTATCGCATATCTTCTAGATGGCTTATTCTAACGAATTCAAGATCGGTGTTATGCTATTCAAAGTGTACAGCACCATTACTCTTGGTCAAGCGTAAGTCTTCCGTCTCCGATGCCACGGCCCCAAGTTGACAAGTAAACAGTCAGACCTACTGCGGCGATCTCAAAGTCAGTCTCTCCTCTTCTGAATTCTGCCGAGCTCGACTGACCCACCAAGCTTGCTCATTATATGAAAATCCCACCAAAAACGGTCTTCTGGTGCCAGATTGTCGCCTCAATATGGGCTTGCTTTGTACAAATAGCTGTCATGAACTGGACATTGGGCGCGATTGACGGCGTTTGCACACCGTGAGAGATCCCCAATCCTCCCCTCCTCTCGTTCCTTGCAAATATTGGAGCTCAAGACTGACGTGGTTCAGAACGCAAGCGGCGCACTTCACCTGTCCAAACGGAAAGACATTCTTTTCTTCTAGCATTGTTTGGGGTATGGTATTGGCTTCATATGCCAGGTCTTACTTTCACAAATAGGCATGATGCTGATTTTGAATAGGTGTCATCGGCCCACAGCGCATGTTCGGACCTGGAAGTATTTACCGTGCCATCCAGTGGTACTGGTTGCTCGGTGCTCTGTTACCAGTTCTCTTCTACGTTATCGTAAGAAGCTTCCCACGTACGCCTTTGAGGATGCTCAATGCACCTGTCATGCTGGGGGCCATGGCGTGGCTTCCGCCGTAAGTCTTCACTCATCTCTACCTCAACACTCCAGAGCATGGAAGTTTGCTAACTCAATTCTTCCAAAATAGAGCAACGCCCCTTTCCTTTTCAACTTGGGTCTTCTTCGGCCTGTTATTCAACTACAGCATCCGATCTCGTTATCCAGGGTGGTGGCACACGTATAACTACATCACGGCTGCCGGTTTGGACTCCGGTCTTGTGATCGCAACTATTATTATTTTCTTCGCCATCACGTTACCTGGTGTGGATATTCCGCAGTGGTGGGGTAATGTAGATATCTACAACACCGTTGTAAGTTTCCTTTTTGCTTTCCCCAAATGTGACTTTGCAACGGTGGCGAGCAGAGGCTCTGGAGGTGAGAAGATCGGGGACTGGACAAGGAATGGCTGACACGATCAAATAGGATGCATCGTACACCGCAGTACGCAAGACGGTTCCGGAAGGTGGTACTTTTGGACCTGCTAGTTGGTAATTCAGATTGACATCGGAGGCATTGCAGCAGTTGTGATGACCCTATTTTCAGAGATTGCTGAAGAGAAGGTATGAGAATTAAGAATAGGAGCGAACTATTTTCATTCATTACTAGAACATCCATTAAAGGGCATTTCTTACTAGGGGCTACATCAATGGATGAAGGGCACTGTACATTAAGAGGCAGGAGGAGATGGGAGGCAGGCACCCTTGGTTTATGCAGCGAGACATTTTTTAGGTAGAGATCCCTTCCGCAAAACCCCCAGTGGCACGAATAAGAGCACTACATCATCGGGATTCTATCTTATTTATTCAAAAGATGCAAACCACACTGCTTCATGGCAATTTTGTCCGAAGATCAACGCCTTGAATTATATGAATCTGTTTTGACGTGGAATCCATATCAACCAGTATCACGGGCACCCCTCCACATCATGCACAGTGCCATCTATCGAATTTTGTAAGATCTCAACAGAGTCTACAGAGCAATTCAAGATGAGAAAATATTACACTCTTCCACTCACACAGTGAACTTGGTCTTATTCTCCTCCGCTGCATCCAAAGCCGCCTTCTTCACAAAGTCCTCACCCGCCTCATCAAAAATGTCAAATCCCCATCTTGCAGGGAAATTGAACCTCTTGTGTCTCTCCAGAGCAGCCAATTCCTGCATCTGTTCTTCCGGAATGACAAAATCCTGAAAATTGCTCTCAATCCTCGACGGCGTGACGCTCTTTGGTAGAACCACATGACCTCTCTGAACTCCCCAGCTCACAAGCACCTGACCGGGATCCTTCCCCAATTTCTTCGCAACTTCGTGCACTTTTGAATCATCAACAGTCCGTGGCTCGCCTGTTTGATTATTTCCCAAAGGCGAGTACGCTGTGAGGACGATTCCGTGCTGCTTGCAGAATGAGAAGAGATCTGGCTGTTGCAGGTATGGATGGATCTCGATTTGATTTACAGCTGGAACAACAGTTGCCGTAGATAACAGAGATTCCAAGCGACGAATGTTAAAATTGGACACACCGATGGCACGAGTTTTGCCGGTCTTGAGGAGAGCCTCCATTGCTTTCCATGTTACTGATGCATCGACATCGTCGAGTTGGAAGACACCATTGCTATCCAGAGGGAAGAATTTGTCGCCAGGCTTGAATGCACTATGAGATAATAAGTATGAAGCATCTTTGTTATATTCCACTATCAAAACTTACCAAGGCCAATGCATCAAGTACAAATCAACATAGTCGACTCCCAGGTCCCCAAGTGTCTTGTCCAAAGCGCTTTCTACATCTTCAGGCCGATGCTTCGTATTCCACAGCTTACCCGTGATGAAGATGTCATTTCTCTGGACTCCGCTGTTTTTGATGCCATTTCCGACTTCCTGCTCATTTCTGTATATTGCAGCACAATCGATGTGTCGATATCCCGTCCGTAGAGCCACCTCAACAGCCTTTTCCACCTCTTTTGGCGCAGCTTGCCATGTTCCGAAACCGACAGCTGGTATCTTCGCCGATGTATTGAGTGTGAAGGTCCTGTTGAGTGCCATTTTGATAGTACTTTTGTAGATTATTCCGACTGGATCTAGTCGATCAGCAGCATGATAAGGCAGATTTGCGAGGGGAGACACTACTTCATATAGCTTCCTACTCCACTATTTCTTTCAACCTTGATCCGAATGTACATAATTTTACTGCATCTCAAAAGTAATGTCCTGCATATCGTTGCCGATATGCTGTGGGTGAAGATTTATCCCATCAAGGGATGCGCAACGTCTCGTTTCCGACATGGTTTCCGAGCAAAATCCCATTTCCGACAACCTCGCATTGGCAAGTCCAACCTCCTTTCAAAGCATCAAGTCGGAGAACCACATTCCATTTGTTCGACCCATTTCCGATGAAATCATTCACACAGTCAGTACCTAACTTCTCGGGTGCCTCTTTGTTACAATCAAACCGTACTTGTATGAACCAGCTTTCCCCACAGCCTTATGTTTTGTTTCCGAGTTGCAAATCTGGAGTCCCCACAGCCCCTAACCACTCCTCATCCGCATGATGGAATTGTCTGCTTCTGCTTCGCCTGTCTCAGGAATCGGGCAAGTCCGGGGTAATGGACAACTGGATGAACCTGTTGGTACAACGACGAAGAGAACACGAGTATCTAGGCCAAGAAATTATGAGCGCAAGAAAGTCAGTAGAGCCTGTGATACGTGCAAAGAGTATGATATTTCCTATATCCGAAAGTTTCGTTTGCTTGTTTGACGGAGGACGACTGAATGTCCGAATTAGGTAGGGGTAACATTGTCACAGGAAGAAATTACGATGTGCAGGCACTCAACCATGTCCCCGCTGTATTTCCCACAACCTCCGATGCCAATACAATGCCGAACATCGACGAGGGAAACCTGCTCCTCCCCAGCCTGGATCTCAAATCACGAGTCCAAGTGCGAGCAGAGTCACCGCGTTCCCGAGTCCAGACAATCAGTCACGAGATCAGCTTCGAGGCAATGTTGATAACGGACATGAGCGTGTTCCTTCTCTTCCGGCTTCAGAGCAACGAAACCCAGAACACAGCTGGCAAGGAGTCGATGAGAGCAGATTAGAGAATGACTATATTGGACCAACTTCTGGTATTGCATTCTTAGCCCGATCGCAGAAAAGGTTACAGCAAGATTTTATCGAATCACGCTCCAGCAATGCTGAGCAATCCTCGCAGACCTCCATATTCTCTTACGGTGATGGTTGGGTTCCAGAGCAGCAAGCCGACTTCAATTTCCCGAGTAAAGATGAGTCGATGTACTTGCTGCAACAGTACTTTGACTTTGCTATGCCGACTTACAGATTCCTGCATCGAGAGACTGTCGAGACGTGGCTCCAAAGTATACACAGCTCATTGGAAAACGAAAATAGCGGGGTAGTTCCAGTCTCCAAAGCAAGACAAGCTTTGATTATTTTGATACTTGCGACTGCAAAACTCTACAATGGCGATGATCTAGAAAGAGATCTGGAAAATAGGTAGCTCATTCACTCCCCTAACTATCATAGCTCATGATGGCTCATCTACTTGCAGCAGTATATACTATGCAGCTGCCGAGCGACTGTTGACCAATGAGACTGGAAAAGTCACGCTGGAGGCTGTGCAGGCAAGATTGTCTCAGTGTATATACCTTCTAGCATCCTCTCGAGTAAATCGTGCTTGGTATATTTTTGGGACAACGGCACAGTTGATCATCGCTCTTGGGCTTCACAGGCGCCAATTGTATCAGCCATCAGCCCCGAACCAGCTCAGCGTTCTTCTTGAATACCGGAAGAGAGTTTTCTGGAGCGCGTACACTCTTGATCGATACTTGAGCGTAATCTTAGGGCGTCCGAGGATCTTCAGAGACGAGGATATTGACCAACCTCTACCGGAGCGGTCTGGAATTTGTTCTGATTCTGGTCACAAGAGTGGGCAAAAGTCGAAACACGTCCATTCCGTCGACGATGGCCCAATCTTTCACGCAAGGTCCGTTCTAATCCCTAACTTGTGACTGAGCATGAAGCTTAGGTACTTAATCATTGACCATAATTACAGGCTTGCAAAGATTATCGGAGGCATATCCAGTGATCTCTACCCGACAAATCGCATTGACGAAGGGGCATGGCAACAGTCTGCCGAACGGTGGACTGGTGAGCTGAAGGCTTGGAAGACATCGCTGCCAGCATTTCTCAATCCTTCAAAGGTCGATCCCTCGATGTTGATTTCTATTTATCAGCGCCAGAGTACTGTTTTGAGTTTGGCATACGCCCATGCACTCATTCTCGCTAATCGACCTTCTTTGTTGAGTAATTTTGCAGACTTGGCCAAACGTACAGAACCGCCATCAGATGAGCCCAGTAACAGTCTTAAGGAGTGCATTTCGGCAGCTATGATTGTTGTGGATACTGTCACAGACTTGATCGAGGAAAAAAGAATGCGGCATTCTTTCTGGTTTACTCATTACATATCCTTTTGCGCCATTTCCACACTTTATGTGTACACACTACAGCAATGCCTCCTCCCTAGGCAATCAGGTTCCTCTACCCCTCCCGATACACATGTGTTTGAAGCGGCGCGGAAGTGTCAGCAGAGTATCGAAGAGACAACGACAAAAGCTTCGCCGTTCGCGAAGTACAACATCATTCTGGAGGAACTGAAGAAAGAGGTTTTGCAGCATCTCGGCCCTCAATATACAGAGTCTACTAGGCTTGATTCTTCCATTCAACAGCGTCCAGGGAATGGTCATCCGTCGCAGTCTGCTGATCAATCCATTTCTCTTGGGCCAACTGAGGAGATAATAACTTCTGATAATCTTGCAATGGATTCTGCCCAGTTTTCTGACGCTCTCGCCAACGACACTTCACGACATTTGGGTCTCAATCTCATCCAGTCCCAGTTTTATGATCCCCATCAACTAGCGATTAGTGGAGATCCGTCCTATGATTTAGTTTCTGGCAATATGTATCTCCCTGGAATTCAAGGTGCTATGATGGGCTGGTCTGAATTCGACTCTTGTGTAAGTGAATTCATCAGCCGAGCTTCGGTTGCAAGTCGTTGAGAAATTGCTGACTTTTCATCAAGGCACTTACATGGCCCGATGTATTTGGAGGCTTGGAGCAAGGATACGAGATATAACTCCTCCAAGGTATTTCCGTCTGGTGGGTGGCCAGAATGTTTCCGAGCATGGCCCAAGTTTCCGAGTCAAGGACAAAACTCTCGGAAATGCGTTTGCCCCGCCATCTCCCCACCTGCCTGCTCGCCAAACAACCTGACCCTGGTCTCCGATCGTGAAGATTCCATTTGACATAGACTAGACTGACTCTGTATACATTTCGCTCAATCTGTGTCCTTTTTAACTTTGATTTGGAATATATATCCATAAGGAGTTCGACCTTGGGGCAAGCTGGTTGAGTTGCATCTTCACTTGATACCCCAACAGCTTGCAGGATCGACTCACAATGGCGCCGTCAGCTACATCTCCACTCCTACCTCTTTCAGTGTTGACAAACAAGAACAAAGCCCACAGTCTTGGGACGACTGTGACCAATCAAGCGAACCTTGCTGCTCAGAATATCCCACGGACCATAGATGAGCTGATACGAAATCGATCGGAGAACGCAGCAGAGGAATTCATCCTGTCGTATCCGTCGAAAGGCACCGAATACGTTGACTACACATATCGCCAATTAGATGTATTCGCATCTCGTGTTGCTCATTTATATGGATCTTTGATTCCACAGAGGAAATGTTCATCCGATCCCGAGGTTGTTGTCGGTCTTCTCGGTCCCTCCAATCTGGAATACTTGATTAGTATTCTAGCATTGACCAAGCTGGGACACACAGTCTTGTTTCTTTCCACAAGACTGTCAACTCTGGCGTACTCGTCCCTTCTTCAGGCTACTTTATCGACGCACATTCTCATTCATAAATCTTTTCGACAAGTCGCAGAACAAGTCCAACACGACCAGCCAACACTCCAAATCCACGAAATCTCCGACAGGAAAAGCTTCGAGTTTCCGGGTAGCGACACAGCCGAGAACACGCGTTTTGACCAGAAGTTCGACCTTGAAGTCGAGTCAGCCAAGATCTCCTGGGTTATCCACTCCAGTGGCTCCACTGGCTTACCAAAACCTATTTTTCAAACTCACCGGGCAGCCCTAAAGAATTATTCGTCGAACTTAAACTTGAAAGGGTTCATCACACTTCCCCTCTACCATGCCCACGGCATCAGCAGCGTTTTCCGAGCCATTCATTCCAGAAAACAGATCTACATGTATAATGCCGATCTACCACTCACTCAACAGTACTTGTTGAGAATTCTTCGTCGATATCATTTTCAGGTGTTCTATGGCGTGCCATACGCTTTAAAGCTTCTTGGAGAAAGTGAGGAAGGAATTGCTGAATTAGCGAAGCTGGAAGTGGTCATGTTTGGGGGATCAGCATGTCCAGATTCATTGGGTGACCGATTAGTAGAGAAGGGTGTAAATCTCGTCAGTCATTATGGAACGTGAGTGCAACTCCGCCCCCAAATATTACACGAAATACTGACAGACGTCAAAGTACCGAAACGGGTCAACTGATGACCTCTGCTCGAGAGACTGGGGACAAAGCTTGGGACTACGTCCGACTTCCAGCAGCCTTCAAGAACTTTGTCAAATTCGAACCCAGGGGTGCAGATGTATACGAGCTTGTTGCTCTAGACGGCTTGCCATCCAAGGTGGCATCAAACCGGGCAGATGGATCCTATGCCACCAAAGACCTTTTCACACCGCACCCGACTATCCCAGACGCATGGAAGTATCTTGCAAGATCTGACGACAGAATCGTGCTGATGAACGGGGAGAAGGTCACACCAATTGCATTCGAGCAGTCACTTCGAGATAACAAGTACATCTCGGACGCCGTGGTTTTTGGCAGTGGGAAGGCGCGGATCGGGATGATAATCATACCTTCTCCTTTGACAATCGGAAAATCCGATTCCGAGATCGACGCAATCCTGATTCCAGTATTGTCAAAGGCAAACGAGCTGATGCCAGCTTACGCCCAGCTGAGTTTCGACATGGTCAGAATTCTACCCCACGACACAGAGTATCCTAGAACAGACAAAGGAACAGTCATTCGGCCAGCGTTCTATCGAACCTTCGCTACACAGATCGAGAATATCTATAGTGACGCAGAAGTATCGTCCGGGGAGCTTTGCTTGACCGAGGCTGAATTGCGGGAATATCTGCGAAGCGAGATGAAGAAGCTTCTGCCTCCAACAACAATAGACCTTCTTGGAGACACGACCGACTTCTTCTCCATTGGAATCGACTCTCTGCAAGCGATTCAGCTTCGATCTGTGCTCGGCAAGAATATTGATACCAGTGGGAAGAAACTGGCATCAAATATCAT